>NC_090265.1:1254857713-1255470213 GCF_040414725.1 Anabrus simplex
AGTACATCGTTGTTTTTTGCTTGCAGTAGCGCGTATGATAACGCTGTATGTTCCTTTCTTATCGATTGTTCGACTTTGTGGCATACGGAAACTGATTGGCGTCTGACCGGCGGTTCGTGTTCCTATAAGGGAGATCAAATATTCCTTCACTTTATGCTTCTCAATCACAAAGCGATGGAAATGGTTAAAATCATTCATCATTTTTTGCCATAATGTTGTTCTTTGCCGAAGAGAAAGTCCATTTCTCTTCATAAAATTAACGAAGCCTCGGCTAACCTTCAAATCAGAGATACTGATTCCATGTGCAGCGGATATTTCTCATCCTTTAAAATACAGCATTTCGTGAGAAACGGCTTATCCAACGTTGCGTAACAAAATCATAGACTATATTTAAGCAGATCCTCCTCTACTTGTGGAAACTTGCTGCTTTTTGGTCCGTGAAATGCTTTGCAAGATATGTTGGCCGCTTGAAGTGCACTTCTGTTACGGCGGTAACACACATTTCATTTGGACACTGAATACTTGCTGTCCGCTGCCCTATTCCTGTACGTTTCGGCGTAACTAATCACCGCGAGTTTGTATGATGCAGCATTACTCGAATACTGTTGACTGACAAACAATTGTGAGATCACAGAATGTCCCGTACCCGAAACGCTTGTAAAACTAGTGCAGTGGGACTTTCTGCCGACTAATAACAGCACGTTGCTCTGTATTTGGAACAGGGAATGCCCGCTTTTGCAATAGGAAGCCTGCTGCTTGAGTAGTTGGCATCTTTATTTTGAAAAGCATCCGGAGCTGCGTGATAGATTTCCGAAGTTGTGGGTGCGTCAAATACGTTAACATTTCTTTTTCTCCACTTTGGACCAAAAAATATTGGTATATGTAAATTATGGAAGGGCGTTAATTACGCAAGAAAATATGGTAGTTTCCTTTATCAGACGGTAACATGAACTGAAATTCATAGGTGTATCTGAACGCTTCGAGATAACGTTTGTTATATTTTTTGGCCATAACAAGAAAATACCAGAAACTGTGACTGACACAACCCCCTTAAAAAAATTCAACTCATTAAAATTATGCACTTAGATGTGCGAAACTACCAGTACCACATACAAAACAATTCAGTGTGTCCCATACATCATTAACAAACATACCACTTTGACAGAGGGGAAAAGCATAGAAATGCAAGAAAAAACACGTGGCCTACAACTCCGACGAAACTACACACAGAAACGATGTTAACAGCGCACAAACAACACAGTAACAAACTCATTCTTTCATTCCAATTAAGTGAGTCACTAGCACGCGCCAGCCTCTCTCTCTCTCTCTCTCTCTCTCTTGCTTGCTTGCAGGACGATTGCTGCCCCGAATCCCCAGCTGTATAAAGTGCACACACTGCTGTCGTGAGCGGTAAACACGATACACGAAGGCGACAGACGAAACACTCACGAAATAAAGAATCAAATAAATACGCTTGAAAATGATGTTTCATAAATTACACAAGCACATAAGAATTTATCTTTTATCCTAGGGGAAGAGTATTGGCTGTGCTAGAGGTTATTTTGGTCAAAAATAGGGAGACGAAAAAATGAATTGGAAAATCGGAAGATGAGTTAAAAACAGGAAAGTTTTCGGGTAAATCGGAAGGATTGGCAGGTATGTTTTATGGACATATTCTCAGAATGGGTAACCAGAGATTGACCAAAAGAATTTTGAACCTTGTCCGATCAATGAAAGTAAAAGACAATTCGCTGCTCGAAGTTGGAAAACATCTTCACGAAATAGACCTCACAGATGACATTGAGTTGGATCTAAGTTCAGAAAATTAGTCAACAATCATGCCTTAAACATCATCCGAGCACTACCAGCATCAAAACCTGTTCAGAAGATCGCAAGAAAAGCCATAACGAGAAGATGAAGAGATTTTGGAAGAAGAAAAGGTCAACGATATCAGCAAAATAAGTTCAATCATGCTCCTCAGTTGGGGATAATGAATAATAATAATAATAATAATAATAATAATAATAATAATAATAATAATAATAATAATAATAATAATAATAATAATAATAATAATAATAATCATAATCATTTGTACTTTATATTCGTAACTGCCCTCTACCAGCAGAAATATTGTCATGAGGGGATCATGAGATCGTATTTACCTTCCGAATGATTAGATTACAATATTTACAACATTCCTGGAAACAATGTACAGTAGAACCTCAATTCAAAATAGGTTAACTCAAAGTCTCGCCTAATTCGAAGCAGTTCTCGTTCCCGGAAACACGAGGTATGGTTTTGCATGTTATTAAATCGTTTAATTCGAAATACGGATAATTCGTAATTCAAAGAACAATGTCAGTCCCATTACTGAAACTCAGACTTTTAATTCAAAACTGTCTTTACATTTTGAAAAAGTAATATTTTACCGAGTAATTAAAATTCAAAATTTTTCCGTGCCATGAAAGAACGCGTCTTCCAGAACGTACAGGGGTAACTTTGCGCACTTCGACCTACTTCGGTGTGTCTAAAGCTTGCTTCATATCTGCTATGTTCGAGCGGAATTGTAATTATTTTGTATTCGGCATTTTAAGGAACGCCACAATATCACATAGCAGGCAGTGTGTGGAGAGGTAGAATCCGCAAACACTAGCGATGCCGACAAGTTGGCGAAAAAGCATGGCTTATAGCCTATACCCAATTTGTGCGCACCATACGATATTGTCAATGCCGACGAAACTGCATTGTTTGTTTGTTTCATGTTTTTAAATGCTGAGGCCAAACAGACTTATGGTTGTAAAGGAGAGAATTGCTAGCCGGGAAATGTACTGAGTTGCTATGCAGTGCACACTGCACATGGAAGCGAGAGACCTCCTTCTCCCCTCGTCATAGGAAAGTTCGATAAGCCGCGATGTTTTAAGGGCATTGGGTAGTTTCCGTGCAAACACAAGGCATCTAAAATGCACAAGGTACATTAATCCAATGAATAAAGCACTTGCACAGGGGAGCCAGTATAGATTTCTCCTCGTCTCTGAGTCATGTTTTCTTGCTTTTGATTTCAATGCGTGAAGTTATGTTTGCCGGTGAGTTACCCAAGTGCATTATTTGAATACATTTTGGAAATAGGTTTTTTTTCTTTTTTTTTCTTCCCCTCCATGGCATTTGAGAGCTTTAAACTGTGACTCAGGGTTAACTGCATGCAGTAACGGGTCTTAGAATATATTGTGATGCCGCAAGGGTTGGCATCTGCGAAGTACGTGTTGGCGGTTAATTCAAAATCACGTAATTTGAAGTTCGATTTTTGCATCCCAATGACTTCGAATTAACGACGTTTTACTGTATTTACATTCCCACTCACAGGTGAGTTTTCAGCTTGTTGAACTGTGAGGAACTGCCATTGACAGTCGCTGTCTGAGAGCGGAATCATTCGATTAGGTCATCATACCTTTTGTTTAAGTCCCCATGTGCTGCACACAAATTGCATTATGGGAAAATAAAGAGGAAAAACTTTCTTCTCTAGCCTCGGTATTTGTCAGTAATCTGTAGGTTTTACATGATCAATAAAGGAATAACTAGGCATGGTACGTAGTCAAAATGCAATGATGTGAAAGGAATTTCAGAATGAAGTACAGTGAAACCTCGTTAGTACGTTTCTGCAGGGGACGAAGAAAATCGTGTTAAGCGGGAATGCCTACTATAGAATATCCCATTAAAAAATATCCAACAGGAATATGGTATCACTTTACACATTAGTACACTTTACATTCTGTGTGTAGTGTTTCAGGAGATAAAGGAGAGCACTAAAAAGTGTGAAAATGTCGAGAGAACAAATATCATTAATTCTCTACTAGAGCCTGTATAGGTAACAAGAGACTATTAAAAGATATGAAAAGCATGGAAGAACAGATATGGCATTCTTTTGCCCTTGAGTTCATAGAAGTAGCTACAGTACCTACATATTATAGCAGATCACTTTCTTACTAAAACATATGTATAATGAATTGTTAGTTGAAGCCTTACATTTCTCACCAGTGGGTTATTAAAGACTGCTTTCCGGTCACTTCGTTCAAGCATGAATTTCTCGGAAGGTTGTACTTACCATACGCGATTTAATGCCTCTGGCCACCATCTTGAACACGAAACTTCGGCAGTACTCGGCATTGGTTCGGACAGACTCACAGGTTAATAATAAAAATGTGCCAACTGTCAACCTTGACTAGTAGTTTGTATTTTTGTATGAATGGTACACCGCTTTACCATTGCCTGCATCTGTACATAACTTTTTAATGGGATAGGCCTACGGTATACGGAAGCCTTATTACTTAAGAACACCTACAAATGACCTGTTGAAGATCTGTTATTGCTGCACTATAGACTTGCGTATTTTAACTTCAGTCATACCATACTGATTTAAATCATCTTATCATAAGAGTGGTCATTGGCATTACCTTAATAAAGGTAAACATAGTACAGTGCATAATAATGACTATATACAGAACACTTGGCTTTTGTCACTGTCCACATTATACTGACATTTAAAATAACCAACGTAGGTCTCTAGATCACGAAGTTCACTGTACAGGTGATTAAAAAGATTTTGCAAGGAGAAATAACAAAGTGGTCTGCAGACTCGTATCACTTCAGCACATTAACATTTATTGACAGTAGAGTACCGTAGTAAAATAATAATAATAATAATAATAATAATAATAATAATAATAATAATAATAATAGCGTATGGCCTCCGGAGAGGCCTGGTGCAGGTCTTTTTCTAGTAGACGGCCTAGTAAAATAATAACTATATACAGAACACTTGGTGTTACATCACTGTCCACAGTGAAGAGATGTTACAAAAACATAAAATACAATGTATGCTCTTAAGTCACAAAGTTGTCTTACTGACGTTTAACCCTAGAATGCTAAGCTCTTCTATGAAGTACGTTGTCACTAAGCATTCATCTATGAGACTACGAAAAAAAGAACCTTCCATAACTCTTACAATTACTTTCTTTAATACTTAATAACTAACCCAGCAAGTAATACATTCTACAGTATATACAAACAGATTTTTCCACTTTTCATAAACTCGTCATTTCAACACTCAGCACACGTTGCTGATCGGCAGTCACACCGCACATGGCTTGGTAGCAAACAGTACAATAAAATCGTGTCATTCTTCGTAGCTTTGAGGGAAAAAAGGAAAAAAAAAAAGTTTTTGCCACGTTGTGCTTGGTCTGGCCTGTGTACTATATGATTTTCATTGAGAATCTCGCAGATATACCATGTAATGACCGCTACAAAGTTGGTTGCATAAGGCGGAACTGGAGGTATGGTCTAATTAAGTCACCACTTAACTGCTGCGTAAATGCCCTTCTCGAGACAGGTTTTTTCCCCTTCCGGAGGATGTTGTGGCAGAACAAAATATATCCATTCCCTAAGAACAGATTGATCATAGTGAAGATTACACACAGAGACCAGCGCTTGGTCTTTCTACTGCAGTTCATGTTGCAACACATTTGTGCGAAAGAGTCTGTTGCACCATTTGTTTCGTTATAAAATTCAATTGCTGCAGGTTTGCCACTGTTATCCTTTATTTCTATGTCCTCTTGAGTAGTGGATAGCAGAACAACAACTTTGCCCTGCTTTGGTTTGTACAATACAAAAGTTTTTGGTCCATCAAAACAAAACTCTGACGTGCCAATTTTTCGCTTCTTCACTTCAAAGAGCTCAGGAGGTATCTCGCGTTTCTTGTTTCTTATTGTTCCTATAACTGTCAGAGATTAAGGTGGTTTCAAAAGGTCTTCAGCCAGTGGGACTGAGGCAAACCAATTATCCATGGTTACATTCCTTTTCGAACCATGGATGGTCAAAGTCAGTTCTTTTAAGAAATAATGAGCGAGAGGTTGACCAGACATTCGTATTTTTCCCCATATATATGGCTTAGTGTCCCAACATCGTTCAGCATAACAATCAGAATTCCATACCTTTTGGGTTTGTTGGGGATGTACAGTACATCCCAAAAGGACAACGTCCACGAAATCCAACGAGCTGTTCGTCAATGGTTGTGTAACTTCCTAGCTTGTACGAGTCTCAACAGTTCTTGATAAACTCATCCCACACTTCTCGAATGGCTGCAAACTTGTCACTCACTCGTCTCTCTACCCTAGTACATTTATCATCGAATCTAAGACACTTCAACAGAAAATCAAATGCTCACTTGACATTGTCGCCTTATTTCTGTAACCACAAAAGGTTAGATGAAACAGCTCTCTTGTAGGAAGTTGATTGGTTTCCATGGCTGCTGATAACACAAGTATACCAAAAAGTGTTTATTTCTTCCCTGCTTGTTTGAGAAATTGTTGCACTAGCTGTAGCGTTGTTACAACTCTGTACTTGTATTTCCTCATTTGTGTGTTGTACCAGTTTATCTAAAATGAAATCTTTAAAGAATTAAGAGAATGTTTCAATGGGTGTTGAAACATTTCTGGCTTCTCCCAAAGGGGTTTGCTTTATATGAATCATGTTCCTGGCAGGTGTCGGGTGTTACGGTTTCTTGATGGAAGTGCTGACCATTTGTGTTTATTTTTCCCTCATAGATTGGTCTTATTAGAGACTACAAGATTCAGATACCTAGCACTGGAAACAATCTGGTTTGAATTGCTATTAGTCGAATCAGGGTCCTCATCAGAGTATGTTGGTTCAGGATCACATCTTCTCTTTCTTCCCGGCTCGTCAGAATCATAGTATGATCTAACTGTGGGTTATATTCTGGGTCAGATTCTCTGCGAGTTAATTCGATGTCGTCCTCTTCAAAACCATCCTCCAGTTCACTGCACGTCTCTCCAGTTACTGCTGTGTTGTCGCCAATGTCATCTACTTCTGTCAAAATTTGTAGTATTGTGTATGGGTCATCTCTGATATTCTCTGCCATCTGAAATATATTTCAATTTTCTGGAGTGGCTTCAAGATTTCAACACACAATAACAGCTAATGACAACGTAATAATGAAATTATTTATTCCTATGTTAATAATGGAAGTACTCATTGTCACAGTGTGCAATAAGTTATTGTTTAATTTTTAGAATATGAGAGTAAACGAATAAATAAATAAATAAATAAAAATAAATAAATAAATAAATAAATAAATAAATAAATAAATAAATAAATAAATAAATAAATAAATAAAATAAATAAATAAATAAATAAATAAATAAATAAATAAATAAATAAATAAATAAATCTACGTTTTAAATATAAAAGTAACATCACTAAGCATTCGTACCTCAGTCGACGGGGTCCCCATAGAGGCGGAATAAAGCAACGTATGTTGACACAACTGCTCTCTACAAGTTCAGGAGACACACACAGGAAGCTAGAGAGAAAGTGAAGCAAATACCTTTGCGGGAGGGGGAAGGGAGGGCTACTAATATCCGCGTGCATCGTCTGGCAGACGAAAGCGTAGTAATCCAGGGTTAAAAAACATATCCAATGCGGTTTGTTTTCTGCTTAGGCCCCAAAGTATACAGGGTCGAGTCTAATTGGGACAGGATGTTCATGACATTTTAGTAAATCTCAAAACTGAACACACCGGGCGAGTTGGCCGTGCGTGTAGAGGCGCGCGGCTGTGAGCTTGCATCCGGGAGATAGTAGGTTCGAATCCCACTATCGGCAGCCCTGAAAATGGTTTTCCGTGGTTTCCCATTTTCACACCAGGCAAATGCTGGGGCTGTACCTTAATTAAGGCCACGGCCGCTTCCTTCCAACTCCTAGGCCTTTCCTATCCCATCGTCGCGCCATAAGACCTATCTGTGTCGGTGCGACGTAAAGCCCATAGCAAAAAAAAAAATGAACATAAAGCTTCGAACTGTTTCCATCACTTCGAATGCCTTTGCTATGGTAGATGTGCTGGCTTCTTCTTCTTCTTCTTCTTCTTCTTCTTCTTCTTCTTCTTCTTCTTCTTCTTCTTCTTCTTCTTCTTCTTCTTCCACATGCTCTTCAAAAACATTTCTGACTGTCTGAGGCTGACAGATAGCATCATCATATTCACACACTACATAGCTGCGAAATTCCTCAAGCTCTTCAGTGACTTCAAGGAAATTTTCTACCCTATCGACAGTTTCATTTTCCACTCGAAATCCTGCCTTAAGGAATCAGTTACTTATCGTACTTTGCTCAACAGAGTCCCTAGAACATTTCAGGAAGTGCATAACATCTAGAATCATGATCTTCTTCATACGAGCACTGTCGATGTTTGCCAATTTTTTCTGCACCAACATTCTGTGGTACATCCTTTTCACACAGCGAATAATACCATGATCGAGGGGCTGTAGTCGGCTCGTGCCATTCACCGGGTCAAATACCACCTTTACATTCCTGGTAGGTATGTTTACACGATAAGTAGCACACCGATCGATTAGCAGCAATATTTTATGATTTTGGGTCCACATTCTGGCATCAAGTGCGTGCAAAAATTCTTCAAAAGGGACGATGTCATCCAAGCATTGCCGTTGGCTTTATACTGGCACGACAAGCTCCGAACATTTTTGAAACATTGAGATTCTATGACTTTGAAGATGATAAGTGGTGGCAACTTTTCCGTACCGCTCTCGTTCCAGCATAGCAGGACAGTTAATCTCTCCCTGCTTACCTTCCCACCACGACAGGTCTCTCCTCTGTATGCAAGAGTCCTGTCGGGAAGTAGACTAAGAAGAGAGTACCATTTTGTCAGCATTGAAGACGTCATTGGAATCTTAGTCTTTCAGCAGTAACGGAAGTGTAACTGTAGTCCATGTTTCCACAGTCTCGCTATCAATACTAGTTGCTTCTCCTCTCATACATTTGTAAACTAGACCATGTCTATTTTTAAAACGCTCAATCCTTCCGCTGGAAACAGTGAAGTTTGTCAGTCCGATTTTGTTGGCAATGTAAGTTGTTTTTTTAGCGAAGTGTAGTTCCATCTACTGGGATATTCACAGCACATTTGGTTGAACTACTTCAAAATCATTCTTTCCAACTGTGGAAACTTTATTTCGTGCAATCGTTTTCTTTTTCCGTTTCTATTTTGCTTATATGTATTTTCAATTTTGTCTCGGTTTATCACAATAGTGTTCGAAGTAGAAGGTGCTAGTCTTAAAGCTCGTGCCAACTCTACGCGCTTACGATGTGGATTCCTATCTACTTCCTGAAGGATTTTAATGTTTTCTTCATTAGTGAGTGGTTTCAGGACCCTTTTCTTATTAATGGCTAGGTTAACACAAGACAGATACCGTACGTACTGCACTACTGAACTTCTCACAATTATACTATTAGTCCATAAGGAGGCTGTCACGCGGCAAATAATCACTTCACTTCTTTTTACCACTCAACACAATAAATTTCCAACTTCTGATTGGAATGCGAAACACACTACAAGCACAATCAAGCACATTGGGTTATTCGACAATCTCACTGACAAGACAATTCCATAGAACAAAGAATGAAATGAAAATGAAAATGAACCACATTTTCCTTTGAGAAAATTAAATGATCACAGATATGTCTCTCTGTCATGACCATCCACCAACGGCTGCACGGCTGCTAGAGTTACACTTCCGTTACACATTTTGTGGCAGTAACTTCCTTGACGCATAATTTCAGAAGACTCCCAGCCATAAGGCATGTATGTCAATAGAACAGCTTTGGAAAAAAACGCGTGAAAACTGAATTCAGTGCGTTAGCCGCAGTGGAATCTATTACTGTGCTTTAACTTAGCACTGTCCTGTCTTGTTCTAGCGTAAAGTCTTTACAGCCAATCAATGATGCAAAACTCAACATTACCGAAGCTAACAGCTTTCCCCTCGAAGGTGCAATATACTCTGTGTTGGAGAATTCAAGGTCATTTCCTCTTATAGTGCAACTTTCTCCAACCGACCCGTGGCAAGGGCTCTTATCTCTGCGGAAATCACATTCTGTACACAAGGGATGACAAAGAACATTTTCAGGTCTGGAGAATATATGATCGAACTAAATGGTAAAGGCGAAAAATCGTGACGTGTTCAGCGAGATATTTTTTGTACAGATTTAATACGATGGGCATCAGGACTTCGAATTTACGAAGTGCTAAGCGGGAAAACGTGTCAATGAAGAACGTATTAACGAGGTTTCACTGTATTTGACAGATGCTTGACGTTAATAAGGCAATTGTGGAAGAGAAGGAGAACTGAGGCGGGAAGGAGATACAGGGGGTGTGCCCACATGCGGAAGGGTACTTTTTCTCGGCTCTTGAGTTGACTTTCACCTTTATGTACTCAATCCGTTCCGCAAGAAGGTCCCAAACTGTTAAAACTTTCGGGATTATGTCTGTACTCATCATTGACTGGTGTGTGCACAATGATTAGTGCATATTCTTCATTACCGTAGCCACGAGTCAGAATAAAGTCTGTCAAAAGGACCAAGAAATTCTGTAACTGAATTGACAATCTTCTTGCTAACAGAAGTTGTGCTGAAGAGTGGTATATTCTCACCTACACCAACTGGCAAAATTAATGGATCACTTTAATTAATTCTCAAACAAAAGAGCATGTTATAATTTGCGAAACATTTGTTTTATTATTTACATTGATTATTTTCATGAAAAAGTATTAGTAACTAAGGTTAGAAATATCAGACAGACAACATTACTTAAGATTTTCTTTTTCATGAAAATCAATGTAAATTAAAAAACAAATGTTTTGCAATTTAAAAGGATTTTTTCCATTGAAAAATCAAGTGATTCATTAATTTTGCTGGTTGGTGTATTTTCACTGCCCCTTTACCTTTATAAATCCTATATCTCTCTAGGTACATTTGTCTATCTTGTTTCTTGGATGGCTGAGACAATTAAGTAATATTGTCCATCACCATCATCAATTCTTTGTGTCTCCCAACTTTCAATGCTGAATTATTGTTCAGCATCCCAAAGTAGTAATTCTGTTTCGTTTTGAGTTTTGTACATCTGGTCATGTCTTCTAAGCATCTAGGTTCAGGTTCACCAGAATCTAAAGGGCGAACTCTGGCTGCGAACAATTACCACCTGGGGTAGTGTCATTTTGATGACATTCCTTGGCAATTGGTTGTTAAACAAGTTTGGGTTGGAAAGTTCCTCCTTCCTGGTAATAGAATCAAAGTTGTAACACTCAGATGATGATGATGAAGATGATGATGATTAATTTTGTCCTAGACATTAACAATACTATATAGTCCAGGACAACGTGCAACTTTCCCTTCCTTAGCTTATTTAATGCCTACTTTTAGGACATAAGTCTTGTGGATTATCCTACCAAGACAACATGGTTTATGACTGAATTTAATGAGTGAATTATTATATGAATTGGTATATGGATGATTTCATGGTTGGAAATGTTATGGACTGCATTGAGCATTCCATTATGAATGAGATCCTGACTGCCTAGATCAGGGCCTCTCAGGGTGCATGCGCCTAGTTTCCCTCTTCCTCACTTGCTCCGTATCGCTCCAAATCCGAGCCGAGTAGCCCAGAGACGAAGCGTTGGTCCGAGCTGAGCCGAGTGGAACTGATGCACACTGAGCGGAGCTCCTGCCTCAATTTGCACACGTGAGATTTTGGACGTTTGAGAGGCCCTGGCCTCGATGATCAAATGAACTGGATTCCAAGTCCTCTCTCCAATTCATGGATAACCGCCAACTGTAGAGAGAGTTTTGGGCTTGATTGTGAATTGATGAAGTAACTTCAACTTTTAATTGTGGATGAAGGAAAATAATAGAGACTGCCTAAATAGATGAATTGATGGATGGCTGAATGCATGAATGAATGGTCTGGATTCCAGGTCCTCTCTCCCAGTCATGGAAAACAACCAACTGTGGAGAGAGTTTCATAAATGCACATATGAATGAATGCACAAATGAATGAATGAATGAATGAACAGCATATATTTTACAAATCTGAATTTGGTTTATTTACAAAGGGAATATAGCACTTCACTTGGTCCATTTGAATTTCAGCACACAGAATAAACTTTTGGAATTTATAATAATTTTTGAAACAGAAATTATAGACTTGCTTCAGTTGTCTACTGAAAATTACAAAAAATTCTGTACACAATACAACATTTTCATATGAAGTTTGTGACTGATAAAATGCATCTTAAAACGACATCTTTCCAAAGTTTCCACTCAAAGTTCATGTACCGATCATATTTCTGTACACATTCACATATAGAACAATTCATCACCATCTTCAGCATCTACGTCACTTTGAGCAAACTATGATCGACGAGTGTTTGAAAATGCAAGGAAGATGCTCGAAGAAAGTGTGGTGGATGTGAGGAATAAAAGGCAGCAGATCCAGTATATCCTCCTTCGCGTCAGTAACTACACATCACAGCATGTGGAGACTATCTTGTTCTGGTAGCTGTAGTGCTGGTCTTCCTTTACCTTTCTTTGAAAAATTTTGTATCTCAGGACTGAGGCTAGTCTTGTATTTTAGAGAAAATTCATATCCCTTTCTGTACCTCAACCACCGCACTTGTAGTCAATTAACACTGCAACCATCAACAGCTTTTCTTCGGTTCACAATGGCTTCTTCAGATTTCTTGGTGGATAAGAAGTCAGTATGACTAATTTGAACAGTTTTAAACTGATTTTTCCTCTAGGATTCTTTCACAATGATCACCCAGTCATCTGGCAAATAAATGTGTGTTGCCTTTCTATTCTTTGCATCTATCAGGTCTGCATGATATGAGGAATTTTCACACAAAATGAGGCAGATGAAGGAATAGGTAGGACAAGACAGTGTGAGTCAACCAGCGAGCTGTTACGGTGCACTGTGGTGGTGTTATTCTTTACAACACAGCCAGGAAACAACATTCAGATGACTTCACATACAATCATCAGAAAAATTCTCAAAAGCCAAACCCCAATAAGGAACACATCTACATTCTTCCACTGAATTTCATAAATGGTCCACTTCCTTGCTTCATAGCCTGCACCATCATTTCGTAAGGGATTTCCCATTTAGAAGGGGTTTCCCTTTGAATGGGAATTTCCATATGTTACATTTTATCCAGGTTGTGGTTCATGAATATATAAATTATTGAATGATAAAGTTAAGCTAATTTTACAGTAGGCCTAAACAAAAGTTTTAACAGTAATTTGAATCTGTTTAGTTTATTTTCCGGGTTGAACCGTATTGTTTTCCGTACATTACGTCCAGTTTGCCAATATTTCAAATACATTGCGGTATTCTTTGTAAGGGCGACTGAAATACCCCTACTCGAACCGAGGTTATCAGTCTCCCAGGCAACAATCACACTACAAGAGTGGTTCCTGACCTTGGTATATATATCCTGGCCTTTCCGGCTGATGTAAGCCTCCTGGCTGTCTTATGAGAATTCTGGAAGGTATGTGTCACAGCCAGGTAGTGGGGCCTGCCCGCGCCATTATGTAATTGGAGGTTTGACCTGCATGTTTATGTTGTGGTCTGTATGTCTAAATCTATGTATGATAGGCATCCAAGAATTACTAATTTTATATCCTTCTTCTAAATTCATATTGTTCGGATGTTTCTTGATTTCGATAGCCTCGTGGATTTTCCTTTCCAGATTCCAAGGGACAGCCGTTAGGATCTTGGTCTTGTCAAATCATATTCCGCGTCTTGTTTCGTAGGAATGCTTCGCTACCACTGAAATATCTGTGTTTTGATTCTTGGTGTGACTGATATGTTCTTTTAGGCGGGTGGAGATCATATTTTTTGTTTCACCAATATAGCACGTTCTGCAGCTACATTTAATGTGGTATACTCCAGGAGCCTGTAGTTCTATTACGTCTTTTACTGGTGATAGATAACGGGCTAGCTTCCGGTGTGGTTTATAGATTGCTTTTATGTCGTACTTGTCCAGTATCTTGCCGATCCTGTCTGTAGTGTTTCTCATGTATGGAAGTATCGCTGTTTTCGAGCGGGTCAGGGCTTGTTTCCCGTTGTTTTCTTCTACGGCAGCCTTTCCTTTGTTTTCTTCTGATTTTCTAAAGACTCGTCGGATGTTATTGAGCGAGTAGCCATTTCTCCTGAGGGTGTTCTTCCAGGTGTTCTGCGTCTGATATCGTTATGGCCTTGTTAACCAGTGAAGTTCGAACAGCCTGCGTTTGTGATGGGTGGTGATGAGAAGATGCGAGCAGGTACCTGTCTGTTTGTGTAGGTTTCCTGTATACTGAACGACTCAAGAGTCTCACTGATGTTGCATTTTACTAGGACATCTAGGAAAGGTAGTGTACCGTTTCACAGTCCTGCTAACGAAATAAACGAGGTCATACGGTGTTAAAATTTGCCATGCACTCAAGAAGATTCACTTGGTTGGGCTATTCACTTCATAAAATATTCGGATATAATCAACGAAACGGGCCGTGATTATCAAATTGTAGAATACGGATGCAAGAAGGTCAAAGAAGCCGTAACATGTCGAAGAAAAAAAAAAATGGCTAATTTGGCGATGCAGACAGGCCATGGCTTCGGGGGTTAGACGTGCAGACCGGCAGAATCCATGCGGCCGTGATTTAAAAAAAAAAACAATGTTTTTTTCTTTTGGGATTGTTAAAAATTTAATAAAAATTTTTTGTCGCAACGGGACAGGATTTTACGAAGAAGAAGCCGTCGTACACAGAAAAGGGAAGATTTAGCCGAAGAATCAATAATTCAAGTGAATGTTAAGGGATTACGTCCATATCCTGCGTAATAACAAAGGAATTAAATACTTTGAATTAAAAGAGGAGAAGTCTTGATACTGCAGCGATAGCAATAACTCCAACTAAATCTACGCACACTGAATTAGGCGAGCTTAAAGTTCGCAAACACTGAGGATACTGACAACAGTGAAATTAAAAGCTGATTAGGTTATATTTATAGAGCTTTGTCGCTGAATTCACTTGTAGGAATTCTGATAGAAATACCAGTGGAAAGAGATATAAATTACATACTGGCTATCATATTTCAGAAGACCGTGTACATGATTTTAATGATAATGTTGACTGTTTTATCGCATGTACTCATCGCCATCAACATGAGGAGCTAAACTGCAGATGGAACTGACGACCTGACTGATGCCGCTCAGCTGATTCTACCAGCCCAGTCCCGCATTCCAGTACCCAGTCATTGATGCAATAGATGTCCGATGCCAGCTTGTGGACCATGAACGAGAACAGCAAAGAATAGCCCAAGCCAATGACACCGGCAATGAAACAGCTAAGTTCCAAAATTTAATTCTTATTAACCGTAATATCAAATGTTAAGAGTAGTCTAGTATTCTTGTTATGAATCGGTAAGCGAAGGCTGTAGGTATTTCTTCAAGATTTAAAAAAATCCATTTTAGGCAGCATCTTCGCAAAGAGTTTAATGTGGTTCATTAACACGTATGGACATGGGCAATCTTCAGTAATGTTAAGTCAATGTCGTTACATAGGAATGTTTATATTTGTGCTTGCAGAGGTTTAAGATAACTTTTCGTGCTAAAATGAAGCAATATACCCAATAAGGTAAACTTCTACCGTAAAATAAAGGGAAGATGACAGTTTGTGAATTATTTAGACCAAGTTACCGCTACGCTGCCGTTATATGTGAGTAAATATGAACTTACGTTATTCAGACGTGTTTATTTTTCAGAGCAATGTAACTATGTTGTAATATGACTGAAAGCTAACCCAACTCGGAGCTTCGTAGTTTAGATATGGAATATAGTAATGTTATTGCCGCGAGAGTAGTGATCGCTGAATAAGGTTATGAAACGTGTTGTTGTTTATATGTGTATGAGTAATCACTGAGACACTTGTGAGTTTGAATATGGCTCGGTATGATAATATTTTCGAATGATATATGGAAGGTTTTGTCCATATTTGAGTATTGTTGGTAGTAATCAGGAGATGTTACTAACCAGTTATATTATTTAATATGTGCGGCACAATCACTATAGTAACGTGAAGTACTTATGGGTTAGATATATGTCACGATTCGACGAAACGTAATGTTGAGCAGTGCTTAGGTAACTTTAATTTGTCTTCAAAAGATAATCTATGAATGAAATTCGAGAAAGGTTAAAGTCTGATGGTCTTCTTGGAAAATTTCAAACGGGGTAATGAATTTTGGTTAATATTTGTTGATGAAACCATATTTTTCAAGGGACGAAGGTCTTCTTAAATCTTATTCTCTGCTAACAGCAAACAAAATACATCACTGTCTATATTCCTAGGGGTGTTACGAAATATTATACGGACTTAGATGCGATTTTGAGCCACCATAGACACATCGACTGATAATATTACATTAATAACTTGCTATTATTTAACACCTACATAAAATATTTGAATATTAGATGGTTATTTACATAATGATGACATGATAAATTGATCAATATTTTTTTTTTTATTTATGAAATGCAATTTATATAGCTGATTTGAGGTATCATATTGGGACTTGGCTAACATTGCCGGCGTTATAAATATTTTTTTTAAATGAGAGATGGAAGAAATGAAACAGAATATGTGTGGAACTGAAAAATAAGTGGGAATTTCAGAATAAGTGTACCCGAAAATGACAATATTTGTTTAGCTTACCAAACTTAACTAATGCATTTAAATAATTTCATTTTTTTAGCTACAATTTATGAAAGTAGGCTAACTAATCTTTGTTTTCTTGAGATGATTAGATAATTATTCAAATAGAAGGATCATCGAATCCGTTTAAGAGGCGATATTAAAAAAAAAAAAAAAAAAAAAAAAAGACATGATGAATATTTATTATTGAAAGTTGTATATATATATTTTTAAAAAATTCATGATCATGAATTATTTTTAAAAAAAATTTTAAAAATATATTATGGAGGTGAAATTATTTTGATTATGATAGATATGTTTGAGCTGAACTTTATGTAAATATGCTATTGAATAACTGATTTTAGGATAGTAACTGAGTATTAACATGGAAAGAAATGAATAGTATTAAGGGTGAACCTTTCATATGAAGAGATGGGTTCCCGGTTGAATCCACGGAAAACAAATGTACATTTTTCTTAGCGACGCTTAATAAAATCCCTGAGAGGTGGTGCGTAGCAACTGAAATGATATTTTGATGATCGTAATGAATAATAGATATGGAATTACTGTGTCGGTTAAAAATGATTTTGACACAGTAAGTTGATCATCACACGACATCCCGTTATACGTATAGTTACCGATATTTTAGCATCACATTTTATTGCATTTGATCTGAACATTCGATCTGATGACAGGATAGCTGATTAATTTGGGGAAAAGGCCGGAGCAGTTGATTTATCTCCCAATAGGGTGCAGATAAATTATTCCCCGAGGATCGGTGCAGTAGTTACCCCCGTTTACTTCGGTTTCCATGGTGAACTGAATATTTATGTGAATAGAGTTGAGATGGTCGAGAAATAAGTCCAGGTTGTTGCTACCGTGAGGCCAGATCACGAACGCGTCATCCACATAACAGAGAAAACATTTCGGTTTTAGGGTAACTGTGGTTAAGGCTTTCTGTTCAAAGTGTTCCATACACATGTTTACTATTATACTGGAGAGAGCAGCGACTTCAAAAATATATATATATTTTTTTAATTCTTGGATGTCATCACATATAATGCGCCACGGTCTAAGTGAAAAAAGGGCAGGATAAAAGGCATACATATCTACAGTTACAATGTGAACTGACCATTAAATTTAAAATCTTAAACTACAAAAACGTGAAAATAGTTACAAGAAAATGTACCTAATCACTCTCATTTATGACATACATACGAATAATAATAGTCGAACCTCCATTACTCAAATTTTCTGTATCTCAAAGTAACTTAAATTTTCCAGCTGTCCATCCTATTCTTCACGTGTATATATTTCTCTATTACTCTAAATTTGGTTACACGAATTTCTCAATTTCTCGAAGCAAACAGTTCCACCCTTGAAGCGAAAAATACTCTGTAACTCGAATTTTGTGCAACATTAACGGTGCAATACAGCATTTGTGGTTTGCGAGGAACAGTTAACAAGTAAAGAAATGGTTACAGTGAAGCTGGGAACTAATATGACTGGAACAAAAAAAAAAAAACTCGAACATCTAGTGATCGGAAAATTGGCAAAACCTCGCTGTTCTCGGGTGTCAATCACCGGTTACGTACGAAAGCAAGCCCAGGAGCGGATGACAAGCTCCATTTACGAAACTCGGCTGCGTGGTATTGACGAGACGTTTCAAAACGAAGGGAGGAAAAGTTAACCGCAACAAACAGAAGAGACAACGGATTTATTCCCCAAAAGGTGTTAACGCAGCTATATTTCTTGTTCACTGCTGTCTGTATTGTATCCTGTCTTCTAAAAAGTTACTATAATAAGTGTTAAAATTAAAGTGATGCCATAAAATAGAGTCTCTTTGTATATTTTAAAGTACTGTTAAAAATAGTGTATTCAGTAAAAGCCCATAGATACATGATTCAATTATATGCTATACATGCTCAAAAATGGTATTCTGTATATCTCGAAATTACGATAACTCGAAATAAAATTTATCTCCCGAGGTGATTCGAGATATCGAGGTTCCACTGTATTTATATTAAACTGACACACGCAACTTAAAGGCATAATAGTTTCCTTTATTAGACTGTAAAATGAAAGGAAATTTAATTTTATAGGTATCTCTGAACACTTGGAGATAACGTTTGTTATGTATTTTTGGTCATAACGTGAAGAGAAAATACCAGAAACTGTCACCGACACAACTCCCTGAAATAAATTCAACCCACTGAAATTGTGAAGTAAGAATGAATAAAAATGCACTGAAATACATGAAACTACCACATTCAAAACAGATCGACGTCTCATACGTTATTAACATACGATTTTGACACGGAGAAAAGCACATAACCGCTAGAAAAACACATGGCCTACAACTCCAACGAAATTATGCACGGAAACAATGTTAATATGCATGAACCACACAATAAGAAACTCATTCTTTAGTCCCAATTAACCGAGTTGCTAGCGTGTTCTAGCCTCTCTTGCTTGTAGAACGATTGCCATTCCGAATCCCCAGCTGTAAGGCACACGTGCTGCTGTAGCAAGCAGAAAATACGATACACGAAGGCGACGGACGACACACTAGCGAAATAAAGCATCAAATAAATACAATTGAAAATGAGGCTAGGTAAATTACACAAGCACATAAGAATTTATCCTTTATCCTAGGGGAAGACTACTGACAGTACTGGAGGTTATATTGGTCAAAAATAGGAAGCATTAAAAATAAATCGGAAAATTGGAAGACTAGTTAAAAAATGGAAAGTTTCCGGGTAAATTAGAAGGGTTGGCAGGTACGCCCTTCTGTCTGTTCCCAGAATCCCCGTTGAAGTAGAAATAAGTAGCGTTAATGCATTCTTTAGCTAGTGTTGACAGATCTTCTGGAAGTTTCTGGTGTAATAGCGGAAATACTTTTGTTAGCGGCAGCTTGGTGAAAAGTGAAGTAACGTCAAAACTTACTAATAAGTCCGTACGTTCGATTGAATGGTCCTTCAGGAGCTGGATGAAATGTCGGGAGTCCTTCACATAGGTTTCAGTGCGTCCTGTATGTGGCTGAAGTAGTCAGGCTAGGTAATGGGCGATATTGTGCGTCAGAGATCCTACAGCGCTCACGATAGGAATTTTGGGAGGCCATACAATTTAGGAGGTATGGGGTCCAAGGAGATCAGCTTCTTCTGTATTTTGGCTGGGATACTTGAATTTTTTACTAACCTGTGGAGTTTGTTCTTAATACAGTTGGTAGGGTTTCATATTTTCCTGTATGCAGAATCGTTGAGTAACTGTTCTATTTTCCGTGTGTAGTCGGTCCCATAGCATTGCCTCTATCTGCAGGGAGGATTATTTTTTCCGTATCTTGACGTAGTGTTTGGAGGGCATTAATTTCTTCTTTAGTGAAATTGGATGACGGCGGCTTTACAGTTCTCAGTAGACATGATATATCTGGTCTGATCTCTTCTGCAGATTTGGTATAGAGGTGTCTGATTGCAATTTCAATTTTGCTAATTACTTCTTCCACCAGTATCCTATTAGGAGCTACTGCATAGTTGAGTCCTTATTTCAAGGCTGAGGTAGTAGGTTCACTGAGTGGCTTATCTGTGAGATTAACTATTACATTCTTCTGTAGTGAATCAGATGGTTTTGGTTTCTGTTTTAGTAGGAGGCAGTCGAATTTCTTGTTTTGTTTGGTAGTGACTAGTTCCAGTGTACACTGGGATTGTGTGCTGCTAATGCTGTCTAATGTGGTTCAGTCGTTGAGGGACAAGGTGATGGCAAGTTCCAAGTGGAAGTGAAATAATTTATTGTTGAAGTGGTCCAGAGTCTGTCTGGTGTCACTGAAGCATTCCCTAAGAACTTTAATGCTGGTTTCTCATCATTTTGTCACATTTTAAATTCCAAAATGGCTGTTTTCGTTTTCCTTTTTGCTAGTGGCTTTACGTCGCACCAACACAGATAGGTCTTACGGCGACGATGAGATAGGAAAGGCATAGGAGTTGGAAGGAAGCGGCTGTGGCCTTAATTAAGGTACAGCCCCAGCATTTGCCTGGTGGGACAATGGGAAACCAAGGAAAACCATTTTCAGGGCTGCCGACAGTGGGATTTGAACCCACTATCTCCCGGATGCAAGCTCACAGCCGCGTGCCTCTAACCGCACGGCCAGCTCGCCCGATGGCTGTTTTCTTGTGAAAAAAATCTTTTTATATTCTTGTATGATCATGTCCTCAACCACATTTCACTCACGTGTGTACAGTATATAGAACATATCATCCGTGCTCTGGCAAACTGGTGAAAATGAAAAAATAGTGAATCTGCATTTAAGGTCTAAATTTTACTATTGGTAGATAATCTACCCTCTGTCAAAGTATTGTATCTGTATCTTATTCCATATGGCTACAATCAGCTGTGTTGAATTCACCAATCTGTGTTTTTAGTATTTTCCACTATGCAGAAGTAGTGAATCTGCATAGTTGTTAGTTTGCCGTAGTCACCATAGTTGAAGTCTGGAGCATTCACTGTGGCAAACTAACGAAAGTGCCAGGTGTGTTGTGGAACAATACGCAGCTTACCACATTTTATTTCTGGATGCGAGAGGATTGCTACCAAGTTTAGGTTATACACAGTTTATTTAGAATTAGAAGCATTTGTATTTTACAAAGTAGAATGTCTGATTACCAGACTTAGCCACTTTCTTCACATGAGGTTAGCAAGCTCTCGCCAGAGGACAGATTACGACAGTGCTACTTTGTAGTAGCTAGGGGAGGAAAACTACCTGCTACTTCCTGCCGCCACCTTCGAGACAGAGAGTCTGTAATACAGAGCAGTGTCAGACAGTCGCGTGACGAAAGACAGACATTGCACAAATGGATAGGTTCCCAAACACGAGAGGATGAACACTTCTACAACAGGCTTTATGTGAAAATCCATCAAATACCTTTTGCAGTAGTGACGCATCAAATGATTATGTTCAGTCACCAGGAACTAGCTGATGTCAAAGTTCATCAAACTTAATTCTGGTAAGTTTCTATAATTACATTTATTTAATTTCATAGTACCGTTACAAAGATCCAACTTCCAAAACATTGTATTTCTATTCTACATCAGATGGTGTCAGAAGCTGTGAAATTAAAAAATATAAATAAATATTTCAGGAAAATGAAAGTAACAATATCAAAGATCTAGTGATGGATATTCCTCGTAGAACAAATAATGAGAATTACAAAAGTGACAAACTTTTACCTGTATTCGGAGATGACTGATAAGGATCTCCATGCTGGCCATGCATCAAACTTTCACAAAAGTGTCTGCAATGGCAATGTCCTCACTAGTCAGTCCTATGCCAGTTTTTATTGTAGGTAAAGAGACATATTGTTTCTCTTAATTAAATAAATGGGTAACCTTCCCGTTTTAAGGAACCATTTCATACGTTGTTGCCATTTATACTTTCACGGCCTGTACTTATAGACAAGATATTGTATAGGCTTTTGGGCTTATGCCGTGAAAATAAGTTGAAATTCTTTATGTTTCGCAGAGAACTGTGCTTCTTAAACAATGTTTAAAAAGCCTTTCTCGTGGACAGTCAAGATTTTCTTCTGATGACGCAGAGCACAGTTCTCTGCGAAAAAGTATTTCACCTTATTTTCATGACACGACGTAAGCTCAAAAGCCTATGCAGTATCATTTCATACACTGTTTTTTTTTTTTCCCTTCTAACCCTAAAATCCACAATTTTATTTATGCTTTCTAATCAAGGTATTTTTCTTTTAAAAGATGGAAAATTTATAGTTCATTCTGGCCACTTGAGACACTCTTGTAAAAAACACTGTTACAGACACAACCAAATTCAACTGATTTTTTGATTTGGTTTTTGTGTCTCTTAATGTTATATTTTCTATTTTTAGGTGATGACAAAGAACCTGTCGGTACTGGAAAAATATTTTCATTGCTACAAGTCATGGGATTTCACCTCATCCAGTACCCACCCAGAGAAACAATGAATGTGGAGAGGAGACAAATCCTACCCCTGGCACAGCTCTATGCAGAGAAAGTTCTCAACAGTCACCACCCAAGAAACGTAAGACATTCCATACAGCCAAGTGGAAGAGAAATATTCAAAAGAAAAATCGTTTCAATGGAGAAAGTTTTGAAACCCTGAAAGATAAACTAGTAGGACCAAGGCCTAACAAAATTCGGAGGTGTATACACAAAGACAATCATACCTGTTTGAGTAAATTTTCAGAAGAAAGAGGAAAATCTACAAACATTTCCGGAATCTACCAATACTTTTTTAATAATGCCAATTCATCATTTGTCGTGGGTAAACAACTAATGGACCTTGAAGAAGTCATTTTTGCAAAACATACACTCTCATCAAGAAAGGAGCAAAAATTACATTGTGCCGCAAGTTTTACCTGGATATTTTAAACACCTCTGAATGTTTAGTCAGGGGAGCATTATGCAAAGTCAATGAACAAGAAATTTTACTTCCTGAGATACGAGGGAAACATAAACCCAAGAACAAACTTAAGATGGAAGATGAAACATTTATCAGGGAGCACACTGTCTTTCCAGAGTGTAGAATCACACTATTGTCGGAAGATAAGCGAGATAGATTTCTAGAACCTAAACTGAACATTACAAAAATGTATGACCTGTACAAAGAGAGATGCAATGAGTCAGAAAGAAGATGTGCAAAATTTGAAAAATACAGAAGAATTTTTTGTGAATACAAAACTGCCTTCCATGTTCATAAGAAGGATCACTGCAAAACTTGTTCAAAATATGAAGGGAAAAAAAAACCAGCCCAATTAACTCAAGATGAGAAAGGATCATACAAGGAACATGTGGAGAGGCAAGAAGCCTCAAAAATTTTATATATATTAGTAAAGAGAAAGCACAGAGCGACAAGACGATGTTGGCATTTCAATTTGATTTGCAAGCTGTGCTAAGAACCCTCAAAGGAGCTCAAGACCCCTTTTTTCTATGTACGGAAGCTGGCTGTTTATAATTTAACAGTTTACAACTTAGGTGACAACTCAGTGGAATGTTTTATTTAGCACGAGGCTGAAGGAAAGAGAGGAAGCGTGGAAATTTCAAGTAGCATTTACTTTTACCTCATGATATACACTGACTGAGCAAATTTCATGGGATAGCAGAGCACTGATGCACAGGTGTGTTGTCTGCGCACCACACGCCCCCTGTGCCAGCGGCAGTTGTATAGGAGACCTTGTGAGCAGTGGCTCTGCATGTGACAGGTGTAACATGGAACGTCGTCGTGAGCTGACACCGTTCGAACGGGGTATGGTGGTCGGAGCCCGACGGATGGGAAATGCTATTTCAGAAGTGGTGCGGGAATTCGGCTTCACACGATCAACCGTGTCCAGGGTGTATCGTGAATGGTTAAATGCGGGTGTCACCTTCCACAACAGACGAACGACCGGCCGTCCAGCCACCCTCGATGACTGTGACCGGCAACATCCAAGACGGACTGTCAATAGTGACAGACGGGCAACAAATCACCGCTCAATTCAACACAGGCCGTGCTGGACACGTCTCCCAGTGGACAATCTGTACGAACATGGGTTCTATGAGGTATGGGAGCCGGCGCCGCACACGGGTGCCACTGTTAACCCAACAGCATCAGGCACGACGCGCATTTGTCGCCAGTCACCAGGGATGGACACTGGAACAATGGCATAACGTGATATGGTCAGACGAATCACAATTTCAACTGGACAATGCCGATGGGAGGCACCGTGTATGGCGCAGACCACATGAAGCGATGGATCCCACCTGCCTCGAAGGTGTGGTCCAGGGCGCTGGTGTCTCTGTTATGGTCTGAGGTGCATTTTCCTGGTAAGGAATGGGCCCCCTAGTTGTTCTGGGAGAGACTTTGAATGGTACGTGGTATGTTCAGCAGCTCGGAGACCATCTCCACCCATTTTTGGCCTTACAGAGCCCAGACAGTTCTGCGGTGTTTGAGGTAACGCGCCGCCACATCGCTCTCACGTCACCCGGGAATGGTTCCAGGAACATGCAGCGGAGGTCCAACGACTGCCATGGCCACCCAGAAGTCCCGATATGAACCCTATCGAGCATATCTGGGATGTCCTGGAATGCAGGCTCCGTGCCATGGATCCTGCACCCACGAACAGACCACAATTGGCGGCTGCTCTGCAAACGATTTGGTGTCAGCTGCGTCCAGAGGACTACCAGGGACTTGTGGACTCACTTCCACGGCATCTAACTGCAGTTCGCAAGGCCAGAGAAGGCCCCACGCGCTATTAGGCGACTATCCCATGACATTTGCTAAGTCAGTGTATATCCTAATGCGGAGACAGTAATTATGTCAGACAGCTGTGGAGGATAGCAAAAGAACACTAATTTTGTGTGTTTGTGTATAGAAGCAGTAAAAAACACCCAAAACTTCAGCAGATTGATAATGTTTATTTTGAATCGGGATATAGTTTGATGGAATGTGACTCCATCCTCCAAAAAATATTCAAGTCTGCAAAAAAAAAAACTTGCAGTGTACACTCCAGAAGCGTGGGTTCAACAAAGAAGAAATGCATGCAAAAATCCAGCACCCTACAATGTTTCTGCATTTGTGCAGAACTTCATCCGGCAAACGGTGTGGTTTTGTTACACAAAGGATGAATTATGTACAGTTCAGATAAAGAATGGGTATGAAGAAAGCAACTTCAAAAAGTTTACTTTCAAGCATCGAAAGGGCCGCCCATTTAAGTCTGAACCAATGAAACCTTACTCTTCAAAATTCCCCATTTCTGATGCCAAACGGAAGGATTTTCTAAAACTTTTGCGATGACCTGCAAATCCCAAAGGTATACCATGGGTTTTATGGAAATCCTCCCTCATCAGCAACAGCGAGAGATGCTCTACCTGAGCGAACATTTCAGAGGAGTCTGACTCTGAATAGCCTGGAAAAATGTGTTTTTAGCAGAACAGTAATTGTCAAATATTTACTTTAATTATTTTGTTATTACTTGAATGTGCCTTAAATTCCTAATGTAAAAATGTTCTAATAAAAATATTAGTCACACATCTTATTTTCTTCAAATTTGTCTTATTCTTAACCCATTGAGTCATGCATATTTGTTGGATTGAAACTGCATTGGCGCTGGGATTATTTTGGAGGAAATATAGTGTCGTTTCATATCATGAGAAATTTCTTACTTACAAGACCATTAAAGATTGAAATATACATGACAAGCAAAGGCTTTCATACCACAAACTGTGGAACAAGGAATACAGTAAAACATTTTATTAGCATCACAGGACCGTACTCAGTTTGCCTACTGAGCTGTAACACAGTCTTCTCTTTGCACTTCCTCTTCGATTTCCACATCTATTTGTTTTTCAGGAGCGTTGCTCACACTAGTACTAATATTTAATTTCACTGAAAAAATTACATTCCTAATCATCATTACTTCCTAAAAGGGGTTATATATCAGTAAATATCAGTTCTATACTGGCAGCCATCTTGTTTACAAGCAAACCTCAAAGCTAGAGATAGCCCACTTCAAACTAATATTACCAAGCACACTATCGATATATATTAGCAAAGAGCATATAACATTGCAAAGAAAGGGTCCCTACACAAACCACAAATGCAACTCACTCTGCCATCTCTTGAGCAAAAGTTGAATTACATAGTAAAATGAAACAACGGAACAGTTCCGTGGTCCGGCGTTTGGTCCACCGAGACGAAGCACAGAACGGTTCCGTGGCTTGGACCCAATGAGTTAAGAACAACTGCATTTACCTAATAGATCATTACTGGTAAAACAGGAACAGTTTTAGTGCAGAATGAATGCCTTACTACACTGATGACCAATGGGAAGTATAATAAACTCACTCAGGCAAAGTAACGAAACAGCTTTTTCTGCTCTAAAAGGTAAGAGAAGCACATAATGCAAAACTACCCTTAAGCATGTTGGTAAATAAGTTTCTTTACACAAATAAACAAAATTGTAAATACAAAAATGCACTTTACGTGAGCAGTCAGAGTTTCTTTTAGTACTCCTGCAAAATGAACAGTTTGCACATTCACTAGTCTGCCATAGTGGGGACGATATGTAACATACCTGGATGTCCTTCACAAAGCACCTCAATAGGAGTGGCCCTCTTGGTGTCCCCAATTTTTTGGTATCGCTCTTTGAGAGTGTCCGCCTTGAGACCCTGCCATGGCAAGCTACCTCGCAAGAAGTACATGAACATATGACCTAGAGCTTCCAGATCATCCCGGCGACTCTGTTCTGTAACAGAGGATCAAAACTTATAAATTACATCAGAACACCAAAAAGAATTGGCTTACTCTTTATAAAGTTTATCACACTGAACCAGTTAAAATTAACCATAACCACAATTTTGCAACACAATACACAGAAATACAGTCTCTTACAAAACATCATGCAAGGTATCGCAGGTTCCAGTGAAATATATCAAGAATGGTATGTAAAATCTACCTTTAGACTGTTATGAGCAGTGGTCGAAAAGAAATTATCGCCAGTGTCCACTAGCTGGGTGTGGCAAAGAAGAAACAGAAGAAGAAGAAGAAGACAAAGTGTATTCCACACAAAACATGATGTTTAAATAACTTCTTGTTACCAAAACCTTGTATGCATTCAACCCACAATCACCTTGGCGAGAGAAGTTAAGATAAAGAACTATCACATTTTTGCGTGTCCAAGCAACCGTCAGCCTTATCACAGTCCCCTTGGTTTTTCCTAAAAAGGATGAATAAGCCAGTTCAGGGACCTTTCAGCTGGCCTGAGGATATGCCCAGGCCATCTTCTATTGTTCCCTTCATCTGGTTTCTCCGTGTGCTTTCTGAAAGGTGCAACAGGAATGTTCCGTCTCTAGCAGAGTCCTGAATATTCTGGTAACCCATCAACAAGATATAAATACAAGGCCGTCGCGAATGAGGATTCGTTGTTGCGTCAGAGTGTGTTGAGTGAGTAGCTGGACTAAGGACAACTGTAGTAGTGTTGGCTGCCATCAGTGTCTCACCAGAGTCAGAGAATTGTTATGATGATGATGATGACGATGATGATGATGATTGTTGTTTAAAGGGGCCTAACATTGAGGTCATGGACCCCTAATGGTATGAAATGAGACGAAATGTTATGACAATTTAAAAATTCATAATCCTCCACTGACCAGAATTTGAAAATGTGAGGACAAAGAATGAATGGGTGGATATGAAGTTAAAACAATCATTGGATATGACCTGCAATGCCCCACATTCCTAGAAACTAGCATTCAAAAATAGTAGTACTGACCAAAGCACGATACTGAATCGATGATACTTGTAATCAAAATGGGTCCAAAATCTAGGTCATCGTACCCTCATAATGGGACTTACCGCTAGGAAAGTAGAACCATGCTATTTGTCATGTTGCGGTAATAATCAAAAGAAACACAGACTTGCGATATTCCACACAATATGGTACTATTCACAGGTAATGTAATGCGCACATGTAAAACAGACCTATGATGTTTCACACATTGCAGCGCTATTTACAGACAACGCAAACCTATGGCGTTCCTCACGTAAGTGGACTAACCACAGTTACCCCGCACTATCCTGTGGTGTTCCTCACATAGTGGGTACTAAACATAGGCTAGGCAGAATGATGGTGTCGCTCATAGAGCGGTACGAATCACAGGTACTGTAAAATGCATTCTGAGCCACACACTGTCGCTACTAATCACAAACCTATTTTGTGCCTAACATAGCGGTACTATCTGCAAGTAAAAGCTACCCATGGTGTTCCCCATGTGATGGTACTAATTACAAGTACTCTCATGGTTCTAATTTGATAATCTGTTGGTCGCCCCTTTGAGTCGCCTCTTTTGACAGGCAGGGTGTACACTTCGTCTGCGTCCCCCACCCACAGGGGGGGGGGGGTTTGTGTGTGTGTGTGTGTGTGTGTGTGTGTGTGTGTGTGTGTGTGTGTGTGTGTGTGTGGTCTGCGAGAGGTATTTTATTTCCCTCAAGTCCGCGGGCAAGCCAGTTAGGACCCCCCTATCCGCCGCCTGGGACGAGCCACGTGGGAGTATCACATCTCCCCCTGCTTCGCCAGCGTAGTAGGTTCGTGGGATATGCTGTGTACGTAACCGAATACTTCGAGTGCTGAAAATGTCTGTGTCCATTACTGTGGGCTGTAGACTGCTTTGGAGTCTGTATGTGAAACAGTGATGGGAGTAGAACTGGAGCAATATTAACTGCCGTTGTTGTGCGGAATATTGTAGTGCTGGCTAGCACTATTCAACTGCTGCTGTTTGCTTGTCAGTATTAAGAAGCTCAATGTATCTGACTCTGTAAATTATTGGACTGTCTCTGGAGTCGAACCAAGGAACAGTCACTGTGTGTTGTGGGGGTCAGCAGGCCTGAGTTCAAACCCATCTGTCTGTACCCAGCTGTTGTACGGGGAGACGGACTTGCACATGCAATTAAAAGTATGGCGAGCCTGTCAATAAGGATTATAGCCGTCTCAGGTAATTCCAACGAGCCGAACTCAAAATCAAATCAAAATCTCTTTACTTGCAAATGAGGTATCTACCTCAGTGGCAAATGGTACACTAAAATACATAACTGTCAAACACTAAATATTAACAAGAGAAGAAAATTTCCCTATAATAGAATATTATACAATTTATGCTAACAATTTTTTCTATTAAACACACAGCTCATCCTTAATAAATTTATATTGTTTACAAAATTCTACTTACAATGTCTCCTGTACTACTTACAAATATAGTCAACTGATATACAGTTTGTGGAATTACTTCAAATGATACTATACAACTGGTATAAGATTAAACTTTACACTGTATTCATTTACTCTTTTTTTTTTACCCATTCTGGAACCTAAGTAGTATAACGACCTGCTGCGTCTTAACCAGAGCCCCTTTTGCCACCACTTTTCAGAGTTCCTGAAGGGCCTTCACAGCTACCGTAGCGGTCCCAGGGCCCTCGAAGTCCCCACTGTACTTCACCTATACAGGCAGTCCCCTACTTTGGCTGTCCAAGCTCCTTAGACCAGAGGATGGAATTAATTTATTCACACACATTTTTTTTTTTTTTTTTTTAATTTACAATAACCTGCACTCTTCATTTATTTTCTCTGTTGCTGTTTATTCTCTTCTTGAATATCTGTACAGATTTTGGAAAAGGATCAAACACTACCCCTGGTAAACTGTTCCACTCCTTCACACCCTTCCCAATGAATGAAAATTTACCCCAATGGTTTCTGCTAAAATTCCTTCTAATTTTATATTTGTGATCTGTCCTACCGATATAATTATTTTCCAACTGAAGCCTCTCACGGATATCTCCCCATGCTTCTCTTGTATAGGCTCTATATAATCCTGCAAGTCTAGTTTTCTCCCTTCTCTTACTTAAAGTTTCCCAGCCAAGTTCCTTTAACATTTCTGATACACTACTCTTTCTCCTGAAATCCCCTGCTGCTGAGTTAAGAAGAAAGAGACTTGTAAATAGGCAGCAATTAGTGGCTGAATAGAAAATAGAGAAAAGGAGAGTGCATTCACTGGGTCATCCTGAAATAAATTAGTGATAAAACAGACTGTGTTTTATTCGTAACAATATGTATGCACAGAGATTATCAGGAAATTATAGGATTCTCTAGCTCAGCCCCATGGTGTAGGAGCAGCATGCCTGTCTTTTACCCGAGGGACCTGGGTTTGATAATTAGCCAGGCCAGAAATTTTAGTTTTGGAATGAGGGCTGGAATGGAATTCATTCAGTCTTGTGAAACCAATTGAGGAGCTGTCCAAAACGATAGGCTGCCGTCCTAGTTACGAAAACCAAGCAATGCAGCTGGGGATAATTGTCACATTGGCCATGTGGCACTCTAAGCTTCTAATAGACTGTTCCGCTATTTTGTTTTTAAATACTCTAGTAGCAGGCTTGAGAAGTATGATTAGATGTAAGACATGAAGTTAAGAATGTATGTGTTTAAAAATTCTAATTCTGGTTTACACATGCAGACTTCATTAATAAACAAGAGGCTTCACACTACAATGAATATGCACCTGCCCTTTGGCTCTTTGTTTAGGAAAAGGAAATGCCCTTAGGAATACCTTTTGATGTGAACACAACTTATATCAACGAAGTAACTACCTAGGCTCTTTTGCACGTGGGAAAACCTTGATGACATAACATGTAAAACCAAAAAAGACGAGCGTTTCACATGAGGAAAGTATAAATTCTTGACAGTATACTAATTTATATTTTTGCCATTTGTTTTATATCACACTGGCAAATACATGTCTCACGGTGACTATGGGATAGAATAAGGCTGGAACTGAGGAAAACAATGATGGGCTTCATTAAGGAACAGCCCTAGCATTTGTCTGGTTTGAAAATGGAAACCCACTATCTCCATAATGCAAGCTCACAGCTACATGACCCGAACCATGTGGACAGCTCGCTCAGTACGTACGCTAATAAGGAAACTTCAACTGTTCGCTTTTACTATATAAGCGAGGATAAGAATGAGAAGGCCATGGAGCGTGACAGCATTATGCATTTATACAAGAATGGATCAAATGAAAACAGAACAGTGGATGTACTGGGTTGTATGTACAGTATATATGTATGTATGTATGTATGTATGTGTAGCTTCAACCCTAGGTAGAGCAGGAGGTAAGGAAAGACACCCCTACTACATAATGGACTCTCCTGTGCACGTGCACGCATTATGTGTCGGTGGTCAGACAGCAGTATCATCTGAGAAGACAAGCAGGAAGGCAGTCAGTTTTCACTTGTGGCAACAGACCTTTGCTAGTACAGTAATGAAGAGCAATGTGGATTTTGGTGGCAGAAAGAGTTTCAGTTTGGGAAGTGCGTTGGTGAATGAAGGCAGTCTATGGAGAACTCGTGCACAGTAGTAGCACCAGCATTTCCGTGAGGGATGGGAATATTTGAAGGATGAAGAGTGATCTGGTCATGCTCAACTTATCATGGGTGCTCTGATGGAATAAGTTGTCCAGATAATCCGTGCAAACAGACTAGTCATGATCAGAGACATTAACATGGATGTGGGAATGAATTCTGGTTCCATTCATACCGTCATTAGAGAGAGACTCCAGTACAGGAAAATAAGTGCACAATGAAGTGCCACATGAGATACTCAGAAAGGCCTCTATATGGGACTGATTTTGCAGCTTCTTCTGAGATATCATGCAAAGGACAATTTCCTGGAAAGGGTAGTGGCAGGTGATGAATCTTGGTGCCACAAGTTTCAACCAAGAAGCAAATGACGAAGCCAACAGTGGAGATATCCGAGCACCCCACACTGCTGAAGTAGTCCAAGATGACCCAGAGTAGTCACAAACTGATGCTGGCATCGAAACCGACTTTCAACCTATTAGGTCGTGTTACGTACATTTAGTACGTGTTGAAGAGATGTTAAGTACAGAACAAGAATGGCCAACCATACACCAGTGGGATCCGAACCCACGACCTCCCGACTTCGCGTCGGTTGCTCTACCAATTGAGCTATGGTGGCCTAGGCCATCTTTGTTCTGTGGGAAAGGATCTAAGCTACAGGTCTGGTACTACTACCACGACAACGTAGAGTGCGTTTAAGTTGCCCGTGGAGGGCCAGGTCAATGAATATTGAATTTTCACGACCGCATTGTAATCAAAACCGACTTTCAACCTATTAGGTCATGTTATTATTTATAACTTAGTCATAAAGAAACAAAACACACTAAACAAAAACTGGAAACACTGAAACAACAAAGTAAACCAAAACCACTAACCATAATCCAAAACAAAGATCCCTCTCGTCCTAACAAGGATTCCCAACATAAATTCCATCCACCTATAAAAAAATCTCACACTAACCGCATTTGACGACGTAGAAACGGATATGTTGAGCAGGGGATCCAAACACAACTGGGATAATGCATCATGTTACCAGAATATTATAACTACCGTTACCGAAACAGAACTTGCTTTACAAAGGATTTCATATGATATACGAGACGAAGTTAGACACGAAATCAGTAGAAAGATCCCGCAATACATCAATAATATTCACAATAATGACTTAAACATGAATATCACCAATAGATCGAACTTAAACTCAAAAATAAAATAAAAAAGAACAATCTACTAATAACAAAGGCTGACAAAGGCAACACTACGGTCATTTTTGATAAAAATGAATACATAACAAAGACTAAAAAATGTTTCCAAGACAACACTTTTTCTATTAAACACCGAAATCCAACCAGTTACATACAAAGGAATTTTAAACATTTACTCAAAAACACGCATTTTCTTCTCACCGAAACTGAATCTGCTGAACTTATAACAATGAACCCCCAATTACCATCCGCGAAAGCCTACCCTAAAATACACAAAGAAAATGTACTCATGAGACCAATTGTAAACTATATAGCCAGTCCAACCTATAAATTATCGCAATTCATCCAAAAATTAAAAAAAAAGCATTATTCATTTTTAGCAAACAAAACAATACAAAACTCAATAGATTTTTGCAACAGAACCACACAACTAAAGATCGAACAACACCATACCCTTGCTTCATTTGACATAACAAACATGTACCCTAACACTCCTGTTAAACAAAAAATCAAAATGATAGAATCTAATTTTTCATTTGCAAGTTGCTTTACGTTGCACCGACACAGATAGGTCTTATGGCGACGATGGGACAGGGAAGGGCTAGGAGTGGGAGAGAAGCAGCCGTGGCCTTAATTAAGGTACAGACCCAGCATTTACCTGGTGTGAAAATGGGAAACCACGGAAAACCATCTTCAGGGCTGCCGACAGTGGGGCTCGAACCTACTATCTCCCGAATACTGGATACCGGCCGCACTTAAGCGACTGCAGCTATCTAGCTCGGTAGAATCTAATTTAAAAAACCACAGCAACTTGAGCACCTTAGAAATATACAAATTCATAAATTTACTTGAATTCGCCATAAACAATAACTACTTCAGATTTTACGATACCATATATCAGCAACAAGGCCTACCTATGGGGTCTCCCGCCTCCGGAATATTAGCAGAAATATATATAGATTACTTAGAACACACGTCAATTAATAAAATAGATAATATACATTTTTGGTGCAGATTTGTTGACAATATGTTCGTAATTATAGATAATAGATCCACTGACGCACAAACTATACTAGACAAACTTAACACTTTAGACCCCCAAATTAAATTCACTAAAGAAACCGAAAATAACCATACACTAAATTAGACTTCACAATAGCCAGACACGACAACCACTTAACTTACAAGATCAACAGGAAACCCACACACACCTTAAATACCATAAAAAATGACTCCATCCCAATACACACAAACGAGCAGCCTATTATAGTATGATATTGTAGTGAGTTGGCAGGGTAGTAGGATCAATTAACACTAGACCGGTAGCTTCAATACTAAGATTTATTAGCTAGGCACTAAACTACACAAGACTACACACAACGTTTGCTCAACACACACACTAACACAGTTAGCGCGCTCTCTCTCCCTTCGTTTCTCACTTGTTCTCACACTACACAGTTTTACCCTCACACACAAGGTCCTGCGTCGCACGGCTATAAGTTCTCTCCTTCGCCGACAGTCCGCACTATAGCACACTAGTCCGATAATCACGGCAGTTCAGATACTTCACTACACTGGCAGTTGCTCACAACTGAACCACACTAACTTCTAACTCAGTCTAACTCTCACTAACTCCAAGCAGGTCGTTCCTCTCTTACATACCTGCGCTGGCTCTTCTAGAATCGTCCGGATGCTGGATGGATCCAGGAACATCGCGAGATGGAACACTCCAGATTAATCGTGGAGTCATTTCCATACTCCTCTGCCACGGGACCGCGAGCGGAAGCGAGTGGTGCTGGCCGAGCACTTAAGCGCTGCTAGTGATTGGTGCAGTTGAACCGTAAGAGGTGGGTCTATACGGTGCCGGGCCGGGCGCACTACCAGTTGACATGGCGGACGCTATGACCATTACACTGCATCCTCCTCAAGACTGCTCGTCCCGAGCTGCTCCATGATACGGTGCCAAAGCGATCCAGGTGAAGAACTATCATCTTCCTTTGGGGAAGCCGCCGGATCCGGTAGACGATGTTGTTGATCCTGGTGACAATTATATATGGGCCTTCCCATTGTGGCTGCAGTTTCGGTGACTTCCCTTTCGTCCGCACCGGACGGTACAGCAACACTGTCACCTTCTTGGAAACCCGCAGAGTTCGCGAGCATGTCGTAGCGGGCTTTCATCCGGTCGCTGGCTAGATGTCGGGCATAATCGTGGATGTCGTTGAGCCGATCCACCAACTCCCATGCATAGTCTGTCGCTGGTTGCTGCTGGTCTGGTGCAGACCCGAACATTAGATCGCATGGCAGGCGGAGCTCCCTTCCGAAGACCATGTTGGCAGGTGTCGTGCCCGTCGTCTCATGGGTGGACGCTCGATAGGCCATCAAGAAGAAGGGGACCCTCTTGTCCCAGTCCTTCTGGTGCACCAAAACCACCTTCCTGAGGTGCTCTTCGACGGTTTTCACAAAACGCTCCACCATACCATCTGACTGAGGGTGGAGAGGCGTCATACGTGTCAATGTCTTCCGCACTCCTAAACATTGCAGAACCTTTTGCATCAACCTGGACTCAAAGTTTCTGCCTTGGTCGCTATTAAGTTCCCTTGGGACTGCGAATCGACAGAAGAAGTTCTTGACCAAGACGTCGGCCACTGTCGATGCCTCTTGGTTCGAGATGGCGTAGACCCTCGGCCACTTTGTGAAGTAGTCCATAGCCAGGAGTAGATAATAGTTCCCGGCGTTAGATTCGGGGAATGGTCCAGCGACATCAATGGCGATCCTCTCGAATAGTGCTCCAACGTTGTACCGCATCATTTGGCCCCTACTCCTGGTACGTAGACCCCAGCTCGCCGTGCAGGTGTCACACAGCTGGCACATCCTCTCAACATCGTTCCTCAAGTGCACCCAGTAGTAACGCTGTCAGGCATGATCTAGTGTCTTATTCACTCCCAAGTGGCCGGCAGTAGTGCCCGCAGGCAACTCGGTCAGCACCTCTTTTCTCATGCTCCTGGGGATTATCAGCTGTGCAATGTGTTTCTTTCCGTCGGTTGATGCCCACGTGCGGGTAAGTACCCTGTCACTAACGATGAGGGACGAGCACTGGGCCCAGTACGCCTTATAGGTTGGACTGCGTTCGGCGATGTCTTTCCATTCCGGCCTCTGCCCCGACTCTACTTCTCGTAAGATCAGCCCGATGTCATCGTCCTTCAGCTGCTCCCTCCTGAGGGCGTCTCGATCCCATCCTTCAGCAGCGGTGGCCCTCACGGCCCAGACGTCCACGATGCCTGCCTGTCTCTCCACTTTCCGGCAGTGTGTACTGTTCGCAGGGCACGGTCTTCTCAACAGAGCGTCGGCATTGCAGTGCTTCTTTACTTGTCGGTGCTCGGTGGTGAAGTCGTACTCCTGAAGGCGTTGCACCCAGCGAGCTGTCTGACCTTCCAGGTTTCTGAAGCTTAGGAGCCAGGTCAATGCGGAGTGGCCGGTGCGCAGGCGGAAAGGCTGCCCATACAGATACTTGTGGAAGTGTTCCCAGGTCTTCACGATGGCCAGCAATTCACGACGCGTCACGCAGTAATTTCTCTCAGCTTTTGACAACGTCTTGCTGAAATAGGCGATCACCTTCTCCTGGCCGTCTTGCGCTTGTGACAGTACCCCACCAATTCCCACGTCCCTGGCATCGGTACCGACGATGAACTTCTCCCCAGGCTTGGGATATCCGAGGATGGGTGCAGTACAAAGCGACTCCTTCAGCTTCCGGAAGCCAGCCTCCGCCTCGCTTGACCATTGAAAAGACCTCCTCCCCTCGGTGAGCCATGTAAGAACCTTTGAGATGTCCATGTAGCCAGCTGTAAATCTGTGGTAATACTGTACGTGCAAAGGCCGAGAAAACTCCTTAGTTCTCGCTTGTGCTTCGACACTGGCCAGTCCCTGACAGCTTCTAACTTCTCCGGATCCGTGGTTACTCCCTCCGATGACACGATGTAGCCCAGGTAGCGTACCTCCTTCTGGAACAGCTGGCATTTTCCGGGATTTAACTTTAGGTGAGCCCCACGTAGCCCCTCTAACACTTTCCGCAGTTTCTCCACGTGCTCTTTGAACGTGCGTCACACAATAATTATGTCATCCAGGTACACGAGGCAAGCGTCGTGAGTTAGCCCCTCAGCACGGCCTCCATCAGTCACTCGAAAGTCGCCGGCGCATTGCAGAGGCTGAAGGGCATCACGGTGAATGGGTAGAGCCCTTGGCCGGTTCAGAACGCCGTCTTCTCCTTGTCTTCCAGATGGAGTGCTACTTGCCAGTATCCAGAGTTCAAGTCCAGAGTCGAAAACCACTAGGCTCCAGATAACGTGTTCAGGGTGTCATCTATTCGAGGTAACGGGAAGCAGTCCTTCTTCATGACGTCATTCAACTTCCGGTAATCGACGCAGAAACAGAGTTCAACGTTCTTTCTCTTCACCAGGACGACTGGCGATGACCACGGGCTATTCGACTCTTCGATGACTCCCCGCTGCTTCATGTCGTCTAGCATCTGGTCGATTTCCACCTTCTTCGCCAGGGGTACTCTGAGGTGGCTGTCGAATTGAAGCGGCGTCGCCGGTGTTAATGCGATGGTACACTCTGTCTGTCTTTCCGTAGTCATGGCCGGTAGCAGTGAAAATGTCCTGAAATGCATGGATTAGTTCCTTAACCTACCTGAGGTCTCGCCTCTAAAGGTTTCCGGGGGTCGGATATAATCTTCCTGAGCTTATCCAATCCTTCGCCTGCTTCCAGGGTCTGTGCATCTTCGTCGTCCACTGGCACGACGCACGTAACTGGTTCACAAGTCCCAAGCTCGGTCCCACTGGGTACCCTCTGCTCCCGCGACGTCGAATTCAATATTCATACCGGCACGCAGATCCATGCTGGAACAAGGTAGAGTCCTTGATCGGTGGTCGGCGAACCGGGTTCCACGAGCACGCTGTCCCCTTGTATGGGTTCCTCTAACCGTGCCATAACCATCACCTCGCTGTTGGCTGGTATCACTTTGTCGCTGGCCAACGTTAACCGCGCTACTCGAGGTTGTGTCCCTGGGCGTCGCAGCGTTACCTTGTTTGCCAAGCCACAATACACGTCGTCCCACGTCGACATACGCCTCGTATTTCCGTAGCGCGTCTAGGCCCAGGATGACCTCATCCGTGATGGTGGCGACGAAGGCCCAGACTCGTAGGCGTCGTTGTCCCAGCATTAGTTGAAGTAGTGCCCTTAAAGACAGGGATGGTGTCTCCTGAGGCTGTCCGCAGCAGATAAGGGCAGCGGGGTTCCCTCTCTGGCTGTCCCTCAGCGATGTTCGGCCTGGCGATGGTCAATGCCGCCCCCGTGTCTATCGTGACTTGGCACGGCCTGTCTCCTAGCCACCTGTCGCTGATCAAGCTGTCGTCGCTCCGTTCGGTGACCACATTTAGCATGAAACGAGGAGACAGTAGTGACGGTGCCGACGAGCCCCTCTCCTTGTCGGCCCTTACTCGTTTCCCTGATCAGGGGCCGCCTCCATACGGCAGTTCCTCCGCAGGTGGTCACGCTCGCCGCAATTCCAACAGGTGATCTCGTTGGTGCGTCGGCGTCTCAATGGTGGCGTTCGTCGTTCTCCCGTAATGACATGGGTCTCTGGCGCGTCCTTGCTTCTCACGGCTCGTATTCTTGTCTATACATCGTATTCTTGGTGACTGTGCCACTGTTCCCTTCACTGCCTCCACCCTCAGGGCTAACGTCAGGGCCTCTCTGAGGTCATGCTTCCCGCTGAGCATCAGCTTTTGACGGATCTCAGCGTCGCAGAGCCCATCAGTGAATGTAAAGGCTGCCTCCTGCTGAATGTGGTCCAGAGGCAGCCCATCCAGAGCCTTGTGGGCTAGCTGCTCCACATCTTGTGCAAATTCTTGCAGCGTCTCATTCGCGCGCTGGGTCCTCTTCCTTAGCTGAACTCGGTAGGTGGCTGCCAGCTGGTGGTCATCGTATCGGCTGTCGAGCGCTCTAACAATCTCGTCGTAAGTGGCACCCGGCTGAAGGCTGTGTAGTACTTCCGCTGCTGGTCCTTGCAGTCCGGCAATTAGGTACACGGCCCTTTCCTTCGATGTCCAACCGTTGTGCTCGCACACGGTCTCGAATTGGGCCCGGAAGGTCCGCCAAGATGCTGTCCCGTCGAAGTGCTGGAGCCGCTGTCACTGCAGGTGGCCGGAGCACGAGTCTCATTGGCTGTCACTCTCGTACGCAGGGCACTTACTTCTTCTTTCAGGTCTCGAAACCCTGACTTCACAACCTCCGGTATTTCTTTGATCTGCTTTTCAACTAGTTCCTGTACGTCCTGCATAATGTCACTCTTTAATTTTCTTTCGAGAAAGCACATTTCGTGTTCTAATTTACCTTGTCCACCCTTAAGTTCATTTAATTCCAGTTTCAGTTCGCTCTTGATATCGTCCTGTTTGGATGAGAATTCGGTGAACTTACTGAGGAGAGCCTGAAACTGTTCGCTATCCATTTTACGATTCGTAGAAATTCCTAGTTACGAAATTACTGCTACCAGTCGATCCCACTTCTGACACCAGTTGTAGCGAGTTGGTGGGGTAGTAGGATCAATTACACTAGACCGGTAGCTTCAATACTAAGATTTATTAGCTAGGCACTAAACTACACAAGACTACACACAACTTTTGCTCAACACACACACTTACGCAGTTCGTGCGCTCTCTCTCCCTTCGTTTCTCACTTGTTCTCACACTACACAGTTTTACACTCACACACAAGGTCCCGCGTCGCACGGCTACACGTTCTCTCCTTCGCCGACAGTCCGCACTGTAACACACTAGTCCGATAATCACGGCAGTTCACATACTTCACTACACTGGCAGTCGCTCACGACTGAACCACACCAACTTCTAACTCAGTCTAACTCTCACTAACTCCAAGCAGGTCGTTCCTCTCTGGCTCTTCCAGAATTGTCCGGATGCTGGATGGATTCAGGAACATCGCGAGATGGAACACTCCAGATTAATCGTGGAGTCATTTCCATACTCCTCTGCTATGGGACCGCGAGTGGAAGCGAGTGGGGCTGGCCTAGCACTTAAGCACTGCTACTGATTGGCGCAGTTGAACCGTAAGAGGTGGGTCTATACGGTGCCGGGCCGGGCCGGGCCCACTGCCAGCTGACATGGCGGACGCTATGACCATTACACTATAGAGCTTTTAACATCCCAATGAAAACAGAAGACCAAAATGATGAATTGAAATTAATCCACGACATAGCTAAACATAACGGATATAGCAAAGAAATGGTCAACAAAATCATTCACAAAATAAAATCCCAACCTAAAACTAAATTAACCAAAACAGCCAAACCCAAAAAAGATTATGCCCTATTTACCTTCAACAACACCCATATATATGCTATAACTAATATTTTTAAGAAGCACAACCTGAAAATAGCATTTAAAACCACACACAACAGCACCAACACTATACATAACACTAAAACAGTCAACAATAATAACAAATACAACCAATCAGGTGTCTCCCGTATCAAATGTAACAACTGTGACAAGTTATATTGGACGTACAGGCAGAAACTTCACCATCCGCTATAATGAACATATAAATGCAGTAAAACATAACCATTTCTCATCAATAGACCAACATGTAGAAGAATATAAGCACAGTTTCACAGACATCAATAACGATATGACGATACTAAACAAACTCTACGGGCCCCCTGCTCAACATAACCTAAGATTTCTATATTTCTTTGGATCAATACGCTAATCCCGATCATAACATTAACGATATTACAGAGAAAACCAGCATCATCTTTGATAAAACCATTCCAGCATTAAAGAATGATTACCTCAAAATAGTAAACACACGCTCTAACAAACCGACAAATCACAAGCCCGACCCCACCCCTACTTCCCCAATAGTCACTCCTTCTTCCCCTCCACCTACATCCCCTTCCACAGCTAATATGAGCCCTAGACGCACTCTTAGTAGAACACAGCAAGCCTTCAGACATATTGGTACAAGACCTCCACAACAACAATAGTAAGTACTCTTTCCATATACACACCAGGCATTCCTTCAAACACACACAACATAACAAACATAGATGAGAGAGGTGTTGCCACCAACAGCTCCGAAATTCAAACTCAAGACCTGCAGTTTATTATATAAAAATTTACTGGAGTACATCACAATTAGACTACATAATACAAAAAAAATTTCATGAAAAAGGTTCACACCAATATGACACATTTCAGCCTCAGAACAATTTCGAAGATTACCTCATACAGCTAATCAACATGACAATGAAGCAAAGGAACCACACAGATGATAGAAGAAGGGAATTTAAGCATTACAAACTTAAATTTTAATACATTCCAAATTTTAATGTGTTAAAACTTTTTAAGTGTTTTATATTGTGGCCCATATGTTTTAATGTGTTCAGTATACTCATGTCCTAACTTATTGTAACCTTCACCTTTGACCACAGATATTTTAACTTCACGCTACTGTATATTGTATTTCCATACCCCATTAGACATCCGGATGTCTAACATAATAACAACTTGTAATTTTGTCTAATGGCTGGAAATTAATCATGTAGTAGCTGATGATGTCCGTAAAGGGGCTGAAACCGGTACTAGTGTAATCTATTTACAATAAATTAGGTATTGATTGGTGGAAAAACATATTTCTTGTCTATACATATTAGGTCATCTTACATACATTTAGTACGTGATGAAGAGATGCTAAGTACAGAACAAAAATGGCCAACCAGACACCAGTGGGATCCGAACCCAAGCTCCCAGACATGTAGCTTAGATCCTTTCCAACAGAACAAAGATGGCCTAGGCCACCATAGCTCAATTGGTATAGAAGCGACGCAAAATCGGGAGGTTGTGGGTTCGAATCCCACTGGTGTCTGGTTGGCCATTTTTGTTCTGTACTTAACATCTCTTCAACATGTACTAAATGCACGTAACACGACCTAATAGGTTGCAAGTCTGTTTCGATTACAATGCAGTTGTGAAAATTCAATATTCATTGATGCTGGCATGTTTCAGTAATGAAGAACACCTTCTTTAGTACCCGGATTGTGGTCAACCGATCAACGTTGCTCAGTACGTTCAGTAGACTCCACCATTAACGTGCAACAAATGAGGCCCAATGGCCTGGCCATTTGTTCTCCTGTCTATTTTTGCTGCATGACAACACATGGCCACACATGCCAGCTGCTACACAGAACACAGTGGTGATGTTTGGGAGGACACTGTTGGAACGCCCACCATATATCCCTGATCTATCATCCTGCAACTTTTGTATCTTCAGCCCATTGAAAAAGGCATTGAAGGATCTGCGCTTTCATTCAGACAATGTTGTGACTTAACTCCAATAATATAACATTGAAGGTTTTCGGTCTGTTGAAACTAATGTACAGCTAATAAAACTAGAAAATACCTGAAAGAAAATATTTAATTAAAAACAGAATATATCTGAAAAAGGTAACAATCAACATATATTACATGTGTTGTTTTGAGCCTCCGTGGCTCAGACGGCAGCGCGTCAGCCTCTCACCGCTGGATACTGTGATTCAAATCCCGGTCACTCCATGTGAGATTTGTGCTGGACAAAGCGGAGGCGGGACAGGTATTTCTCCGGGTAATCTGGTTTTCCCTGTCATCTTTCATTCCAGCAACACTCTCCATTATCATTTCAAAGCATTTATCACTCATTAATAAATCACCTTGTGAGTGGCGCCCCCGTTGTAATAACAGCCTTTATATGTTTCATACATTACATCACTGACCCGGTCAAATGGCTGGAAAACAGGTTGTAGATTTTCATTTTCACAGGTGTTGTTTTATATATATTTATTAATTACATATCCTTTATCAGGTGCTTTTTAGTTTTATTAACTCAAGATTGTCACGCTACAAGAATCTCACTATTGTTTATTTCTCGTAATAACTCTGAACACTTTCAGTAATATATTTTTGCTATATTAATCTTTTGAGCAATTCTTCTATCAGCGATCCATAAAACTCTAGTGTGCAACAGGAAAGCATACCTGTCAAAAGTAGGATTTCTTCATAGCGGCGCTATGTAAGAGATAAAATTTCATAGGTGAGCAATTGCACTAGACTTCACTCTTCTCTTTGTAACATACAGTGTCTGAGAAGTAATTACACACACTCTCCTTTCAATAACATACAGTTTTTATCCTTACATGAGAACAACAACAAAAACATCCCTCTCTATGGCTAAGGCAGTCGGACATCACTTCACCATGGAGCCCCAGGATCAAATCCAAAATATGAAATTTATGCAGGAAAAGGCAAAAGTACAGCAGATTGTCCCTGTTAACTCCAATTTCCTGTGTCACACTAACCCATTGCCATGCAATTATTTTCCTTGAAAAATGTACCTTGGAATGCGATTTTTTTTTTTTTTTTTTTAAGTTATGGATGCTAAAATGGTTACAAAAGCATACTGCATCAAACTGACAACATTTTGGGTTTCAGTTTAACTTCCTATAATAAATTGAAGTCTTTTAAGATATGGTACACCTTGAAACATCCATCCACGTGTAGGGCAACTTTACATTTGTTGCATTCAAAGCAAGATTCCTTCCAGATTCCATGCTCAACACAGACTTTACATCTCCTTGACCAAGCTGATTTCCTTGCTACAGGAGTAATCATATCAGGAAAATGACCCCAGTACCTTCCCTGCAGTCTCACTGGTGTGCTGTCTGAGATGAACATCCTCTAGTGGCATAATCAGGAAGAGTGATATCTTCCAGAATTTGCTCTGCAACACAGACCCAGAATGATGAGCTTATTCTCTTTTTCCTTGCGCTCCGCATGTCATGTATGTAGCTAGCTAGCATTCTACAATGTCACATCCAGCAATTAGAATTACAATTTCTTGTACCCTTTTACATACCTGCATTGCCTTTTTGGAACATTACTGACCAAATTCCAGTTCCAATTGTTTGATGTAGTGAGGTTATATACAGAGTTATCTTCATCCTCACTATCGTTATCATGAACGGAGTCACAATTCTCAGACGCACTATCACTGCTAAAAGTACTATAAGATACAGTAGAAATCCGCTATAGCGAGTGCGGTATATAACGAGAACCCCGCTATAATATTTTCGGTCACTTCAAAATTCGTATATTAAATTGCGTATTATCCTTCGGTTACAGCGAGAGCCCTATCACTGACACATCCGTTTTTACGAGCGAATTTTCCGTTACCGATATTTATGTATCCCAGCGATTATGTTGCATGTGATCGATCTCCTTCGGAATCGTTTCCTCACTATGTCCATTAGCAAGTTTGCTCGTTGACATTCGAAGGTGATGTCGGAGTCGATTAGTAATATCCGTCAACTGCTGATCCGTAAAGGAAATTCAAAATGAAAGAAAACTTTTTGCGTAATAAATGCATAAATAACGTGTCCGATAACAGTAGTTAACTCGTTCAAACAAAGGCTGAGGGAACGATCGCTTAATTTTAATGCTAAATACTGCAATAAGGATGGAATACACCTCAATACATGGCAGCGTGCATCATTAATTTCTATTTTCTCGTGTCTGTTTAATTTCAGAAAGGCTATTATTGTATAAATTTATAGTGAGAAGGGTATTTTAACTGGCGCTAGAAAAACGTAAGTATTCACGATAAATATAGTATGGTTAAGTTAGGCTGTTTGAATAAGAAAACTGAAATGTTTGCGACAAAATGTGATCGATCATCTTCGGTGTGGTCGTTGCCTACGAGATATACAAGGCCGGGACATAGCTACTAATTTGTCGCTGAAAAAGCGGCCCGGCCGTGTGCACGGTTTGGCCGCTAGATGTCAGGTTTCCGTTCTGTTCTTGGCGGACTTTAACATTGTGATATGCGGACTAATTGTAATGCTGTGTTGATTTTGTGCAATTTATTGTGAATATTGTTTCTGTTGGTGAGTGTCTGTGAGGTTGAGAAGAAGGTGCACTGTTGTATACCTCTCTGTATATCAGATGACACTAAAAAAGCATGAAAATTTACGTTCCAGTTTCCTTTCCGAGAAATGGAAGCAAACTATTTCTAGGCAAGGTGATATAGTAGGATCTCTTTAGGTACCTAGCAATTCTTCTCATAAAACAGATTTCAGTGTAAGCACATCAATCAAATTTCCTTCTGTTTTCATTGTGTATCCTGTTCACAAGAAGGAAAATGTTAAACGCAGGAAGCGTCCATCTCCCAAAAATGATGTATTGCCATCAAAATTTAGTAAAAGTTCCGATTCAGATAATGATGAACATACCCTATCTTCACACGTCAGCCACAAACGAAAAAGGAGTACAAGTCTCGTTTCTAAACCAAGGAAAGTCTACGAGTATCTCTGTTAAATCTAAAAAATATACGGATGAGAAAATTAAATACAGATTACAGAAAATAATCTGTAAATTGAGAAGTAGGATACGGGTAATGAAATCAGAAAAATGAGAAAAAAAGTTTTACGGCATCTGAACTTGACCAAAAAGCAAACCAAGTTGAAAAGCATGCTAAAATTGGTCATTTAGGAGATTTATTCCTGTTAGAACAAATTTAATTTTTTTCTTCTTTCTTCATCCGTTTACCCTCCAGGGTTGGTTTTTCCCTTGGACTCAACAAGGGATCCCACCTCTACCGCTCAAGGGTGGTGTCCTGCAACACCAGACTTTGGGTCGGGGGATACAGCTGGGGAGGATGACCAATACCTCGCCCAGGCAGCCTCACCTGCTATACTGAACAGGGACCTTGTGGTGGGATGGGAAGATTGGAAAGGACAGGCAGGGAAGAGGGAAGGAAGCGGCCATGGCATTTGCCTGGAGGAGAAGTGGAAAACCACTTCGAGGATGGCTGAGGTGGGAATCGAACCCATCTCTACTCAGTTGACCTCCCGAGGCTGAGTGGACCCCGTTTCAGCCCTCGTACCACTTTTCAAATTTCGTTGCAGGGCCGGGAATCAAACCCGGACCTCAAGGGGGTGACAGCTAATCACACTAACCACTACACCACAGAGGCAAACACAAATTTATTTTTACGGGAAGGAAAAAGAGAAATACGGTGAAACGACGCTAAATATTTGCGTAACTGGCATAACATCGCTCATCAAACAGCGGCTTCAATACGAATGTCAAAATAGATGTGTGGAGGAAAAGATTGGATCGCTGATAATTGCTGAAAGGGCGATTAAATCCAAAGTTATTTATGACCGCAATCTCTATCCGCTTACTGGATACTCTGAGGCACAATTAAAGGAATCGTTAAGAAGTGACAAACTCGCTATCAGATTTCTCTGCATCTTTCGTGAATTACTTATTTTGTTTAAGCATATTGTAAGAAATACGTTGTAGAAAATCAGTCAAATAATTGCTCTTAGTCTATCTTTGATCTCATATCTGTTTGCTGCCTTCTGAAATTGCTAGTTTTAATGAATTTTTATAGTTTTTCATATTCGAACTTGTTGCAATGAGCGGGCGAGACAGATCAGTAAAGAGAACTCTAGCGGCACTTGCCGGAAGTATCTCTAAGACCATTCTAGTGTGTATTTCCCGGCCTTGTGTATCTCATAGGGAACGGTACGGTATAGTTTTCTCGCTGAGTGCATTTGCGAGCTCTCTCGTCGACATTCGAAGGCAATATTGGATTTGATTAGTAAATACCCGTCGACTGCTGTTTTCTAAAGGAAATTCAAAATGAAAGAGGATAACTCGTTTCCGTAATGAATGCATAAATAATGTGGCCGATTGTAGTTGTTACCTCGTTAAAAATAAAGGCTGAAGTAAACGGTTTCTTAATTTTTATGTTATAGGCCTATACTGAAATCAAGTAAGAATGTGATACACCTCTAGATATGGCAGAGTACATCACTGATTTCAGAGGATAGTTAAATTTTGGAATGGCTATTCCTATGACAGTTTTAGTGAGGAGGTTATCATTTCTCTACATGTGTTTGAAATATGTTCTCATGATACATATACGGTTAGGTTATGTGACGCCGTTTGAAGAAGAAAACTGATCTGCTTGCCACAGAATCCTCTGGAGTGATACCACATTTCTCTGAATCCAAGACGACATTTTTTTCTTCTGAATATCGTGTGAAATATCAAGGGTCGTCTTGAATTCGCGGCCTTGGCAACTACCGTACTAACCACGGTGCTACTTTTTCACCCCCCCCCCCCCCTCCGCGCGTGCAAACAAAACTCGTTGACAATAAACGACTGTCTCTTTATTACATCGCTAGCCCACGGCGACCGGTTGTTCACTGCCTACGTGTAATGTCGCTGGATCTCGGGAAATAGTGAAGAAAGAATTACATAACATTAGCCTCTCTACACAATCATTTCTCAAATCTGCAGAATGGCATAAAAAATGTGAGCCTTCGAATTCTTAGAAAGGCCATGGCTACTCAGCAGCAGAGTTATAGCGCGTCCACTGTACCTGACGCTTAGTAAAATTAAGTTTTATAGATATCAGGAATATTTTCGTGATGGATCATCGTACTGTAAAGATACGTGGAACAAGGTATTGCCGGCAAATTTTCAGCAGGTGCTCGTCGATATTATGATGACAATTTTAAGTTAATGGTTATTAAACACTCGGAAATGTAGAATAATCGTGCAGCCGAAAGAAAACATGGCATAGGCCTAACTAAAGCCAATATTCGGCGTTAGTGTGAAGACAAGGATAGCTTAAATATGCGAAAATGCATTCAGTGGTCCGCAATATGGACACTTTAAAGATGTCGCAGATGAAATTGTGAGGTACGTGCACAAAAAAACGCAAGGGCGGTATTGCCATACCACGGCGCAATAAACTCGTTCGTTGACCTACAACGTCTGCGATTAGGCCTATTCATCGCTAGCCGCTGAAATTGGCCGAAGCCGGCAAGTGAGACGTGCGTGTAGTAGCAGCCAGTTATACTTGACGCTGAGTGAAAGTAACAGTTTTATAGTAAGCAATAACATTTCCTGATGGATCGTCATATTGTAGAGACGCGTGAAATAGGTATTGCCGGCAAATTTTCAACAGGTTCTCTTCGATATTATGATGCCAAGTATAAGTTAATGGTCATTAAACCCGCTGAAATAGAGAATAATTGTGCACCCGAAAAATAATACACCATAACTAAAGCCAATGTTCAGCGTCTAAAAATAGTCTAAAATGTGTACCGGTACTGTACAAGAAAGGCATTCATATTATTTTACGAGGCATTTTTTAAGACTGATATAAATATTTTGAAGGAAAAGGCGGAGGCGCCTTGGATTCGGAGAAATACGGTACTATAATTTTTCAGAATGAAATTAAACATACACTTTCACATAATATCAGATTTCGAAAAATAACGAACAAGTAAGCCATAGAGTAGATATCATCCACGAAAATGCAAGTTTTGTGCAAGCTAACTGTCGTTTCTTACTGATTTTAATGTGTATGGGGGTTTCGCCGACTTTTACAAAAATGGGATATAACGACTATCTGTTATAGAGAGTAAAATTTTCGCTATAACGGACTTCTACTGTAATTCTGAGTTATCTTCACCACCACTATCAAGAAGAAATTGCAGAATTCTTTCCTCTCTCTCCTCACAATATTTGCGCATCTTGCTGAGTAGCATTCATTTCATGAACAAGATGACCAAATTTAGAAAATATACATTGACAAAATGGCCTTCGGATAACAACACTGGCATGTAAACATGCTAGCACTTTCTAGGAACGAAATTCTTAAGTACAACATCACAATCGAAAGAAATCGATGGTCAGACAGACGTATTTCCAACTTGAGTGCACAGTGATGATTGTACCCATCATTGCATGTTAATGAATGCGGAACTCTTGATAGTTGTACTGGTCGCTGTAGCGGAATGGGTTAATTCCACCACAGATTCATGATCTTTTCTTTCTCATTCATTTCACCCCAGAGATGTGCGATAGTCCTCGCCAGCTGGCAAAGTTTCATACCTTGGTGCTAGCCTGACCAAGTATTAGGATACAACACTATAGTAAAAATTACAGAAGAAATTGTTTGTTGTAAGTGTAACCTTTGTGAAATGCACAAAGACCAATGTTTAAAAACGGGGCCTTTATAAAGAATTACATTTCTTCCACATGGGCCTATGTTTTTGAACAGTTTGTGTTTTATTCTGTGCACTGTCCCTAAACATTCATTTTACAGACTTATTCTAAGTGTGCAAACATTCAAATTACGGATATTATGGGAAAGATCACATTCTTTTTATGTAAATAGAAATGACTGTGAAATTGTATTTACCTTCATAAATATTTCATGACAATATAAAATTTCTGTAAATTTACTCAAATGCAATAAACGTTGATAAGTATGAAAAAGTATGCGAAATAAAATCTAACACATAAGTGATGGTGTGAAAAGAAAACTGTTTCCACTTTAATAAAACTGGTTCCAATCTCAGTCAAAGGAGTTCAAAGAGCAGGGTATTCACTGCTTGCTGAAACAGTGAGACAAGTGCTTGTGCAGAGATTACTTTTGAAATAAATCTCATTGATTTCATTCTATGGCTTGTTCCAATTTTCCATTTGCAGTCCAATAAAATTATACAGTTTGGTAATCAAAAGGTCAGGTAGTTGTGATCTTTTGATATGTTGTTATTGTTTAGTCTAATGTAAAATCCAAATTTTCAACCTTGGGGTCCCACAGCGCACCCCTTAACATTGGAAAAACAAACTTTTTAATCTTTCCTCTGTTCTTTTTTTTTTTTTTTTTTTTTTTTTTTTTTAATATCTCGAACTCCTGGTTAAACGAAAAAGCTCATTCATTCCAAATTACAAGTAGAGCAAATTTCCTAGTTTGAGCCCAAATTCAGCTATGTAGCTTACGTAGTGATTGAGATACAGGCTTTCAAATAATTTTGTTTCTTTCAAGAAGTTCCTGAAGTTGTGATTTCTTGTCTAATTTTGTTAAATATCTCCTAAACTAAGTTGTTTAGGGCAAACATCATAAATATAAACTTAAAAGCTTTCCACTTCCACAGCTCAGCAGACTGGAAAGGTTTTAAGTAAACTGAGTTGACACTGGAAATTATGGCTTCCTTCTTTAAAAAAATTGCTATACATAGAGCATAAAAGGACATTTCTACGACCAACGTTTAAAGATAGGCAGTTAATCACACTCACTCACTCACTCTGTAGTCTTCTGAGGGACGTGAAGTTCATGCCGATCTCACAATCTTCTTCCATCCTTTTCGATCTTGAGCCTGCTTTTCCCAGTTATCAATTTGGAGGGTCCGACATAAGATAAGTAGATGTTTATTTAAATGCTATAAAAATTATCCACACAAACACAATTCTCGAACTTGTAATTATTTCTGAATCAACATTGCCATTACAACTTTACATTCGGACATCATGAAGCAATAAGAATACATAAATTATTTTTAGATATGTGTACTAAGTTTATGTACCACAAGTTAAAACTAGGGCATTAGTAGCAAGTTATAGATCACAATGTGTTGTTTACAGTTTTTGCTGGTTTCAGGGGCCATGTTGAACCTCTTCGAACTCTGTCTGCTGATCCTCATCCTTATTATCCAGCTCAGTATTAACATTTTCCACATCATCGTTCATATATTCAGTTACGGATATTGGAGAGTCATCTGTATCTTCACTGCTGTCTTCAAATAAATATCAGGCGCATTTCTGCAAGCTTCTCCCAGGGAACAGGTGGACAGGAAAGAGAGCTCTGCTTTCTGACAATCACAAGCGTTCTTGCATACTTTTTTCGCAGGTACATGAAGGAAGGATTCAGGAGCCTCCTCTTTCCATTTTTCAGGGGGGGAAAAGCCAAATCAAGTAGATACTCAGCCCCACTCACGAAGATTTTTCTCATGTCCGAATCATTTCTATATCTGATGGTAACATCTTAAGGCATGAACTCTTGCTGGAACTACAGTTGGGGGTAAACATACTAGACAGGATGATCTTGTTGCTGACTGGGTAAACGCAATTCATTGAGATCGGATACAGAGGTTGTGAGGTTATCCCTATATAAAAATGAATCAGAAAAACTTCACATGCCTTAGCCACTTGGTCAATGATTGCTTCACGGTTGAAGAATACTTGGAACATTTTGTTCAAGGTGTACCGGGTGGTACACCCCCACGCCGCTAATTCAAACTTTGCGCCAGTTGAAACTCCTCTACTGGAGGAAGTCTGAACTTTATCTACTGTGTTAATTTTCAAGTTTCTCAGAAGATGTCACTACTTGTAAATTTTGAAGTTTCTGAACTGGGTCGTTTTCGATGTATTTTTGTTTTGCCTGCAGTAAGAAGTGTGGACACTCTCTTCTAGATGGCACTACTGATGGACTACAATTATGCACCTTAGTGTGAAGTGAAAGAACTGTGTTTTTTGGAGAAATTTTGAATTCATAAGTTTGTTCTTTGTTAAATTTCTTTCAGTTATTGTTTAAGTTGGCAATATTAACCCTTTCTTTCTGCCAGTTTTGAAACTGGCCAATCAGAAATTTCTGTAATTAATTTTCCACCAATAATGTGTTTCTTCCTCATCTTGTGTAGGGGTTTTCGTGGTTAGCCAATAAAATTCTTGTGGGAGGGTGTTCTCATTCCTGAAACGCCTCGAACTTTCCACGAGGGTATAAAAACTGCTGATTTTCGGGTCTCCGCGCCACTTCAGTAACATCTATCAGTGTGTAAAGTACGTAGCAGGGGGCGGGAAGCGCCTCTTTCTTCGGGCAGCAGTTCAGCCACCAGGTAATGGCCGTTTAATAACTTCTTTTCTTGTCAGCTCAGCAGTTTAACTCTCGGGGCAGGTCCAAAGCCTTTCTACCATGTAACTTTTCCCCTAAAATGTAAAGACGCCTAGTATCAATTCTATTTTAAACTACATATTGGGATAGAGAGTGCTTAACCCTCTCGAGCTCCCACTCATATTGCATTGAGGTGAACTTATTTTCACAACCGTTTCTTCCTTAACATAATGTAATGTAAATTGTCTTCTTCTATAAGTCACCTCTCTAGTATGGGATTAGCCCTTGCAGTAACGGCCTAGTGCCAAGTAGGTTTTATATAAAGTGTATTAGGAGTGCAAGTACGCCTCCTCTCAAGTTGGTATTTTAGAGGCCATGTAATTGTCCTGTTTCTTTACTTAATAGGCCTCAGTAGGTTGGGTATTTTTACCCCTGTTTTCATGTCCTTGGAGGACAACTTGAAAGTGGAGTTTGGTGTGGCCTTTGATAGGCTCGAACTTAAGAGCAGGTTGCTCTTTCTAAAATTTTGTTTTCTGCGCGCCTCGAGGAGGCTTTACTGTATAATTGGGAGCAAGTGCTCCTGGGCATGATAGGGGTCTTCTGCCCCTTTGTTGAATTCTATATATCGTAAGGTTGGGCTTATAGCTCAAGAATTTTTTGTCTGGCTCTCGGAGCCCAAATCCTGTAATCACTGTAATTGTACATTTTCGAATTGTGTTTTGGCTACTGAGTACCTGTTCTATTTGTTATTTCTTAATCTTGAAAAGAAAATATAACCTTGTTAAATTTTATCTTAACTTTAATTTCGTATTTTGAGACCTGTTCACCCACGCACCTTCTTTCATCTGCACATCCACTATACTCCGTAACACAAGGTATTAGTTTTTTCTATAAGAGTGCACTTGTTGTGTCACATTCAATAAAGGTGTGGATGAATAAAATCATTCCGCTGCACTTGTATTTAAATGACCTTGTAGAGTACAACAAATCAAACATCCCCCCCCTTTTCCATATTTTCGGAAGTACAAGTTGTCTTTCCTTGGAACCACTGCTGTTAGATGGACAAAAGGTCAACATCTTCACCAACAACAAAGGTGCTGTTTTACTGAGATCCAGCAGAAATAGTAGTTTCAGCATTTAGTAGGTCTGCATCCTTTACAGCCTGCTTTACTGTTACATTTGCTTCTTGCAGAATCTTTTTCAGGAGGTCAATTCATGTGATGAATAAAAGTTTCTCAGTTGAATACGTTCTGCTTCGTGCCCCTTCCCGATATATCAGAAGGATATCCATAAAAAACCTACAGCAATGTTTGAACGATGGTGTACTATTAAGTATGTTAGATAGCTTACAATGCCCCCAAAATTCAAATTCTGCTGTCCAACAACTTTATGAAATAGATGACCTTTATCCACCACCACAAAACTATTTTTCCTTTGACAGCAGCTGTGGTTGGTGCGAATGCTGAAAATCAAGACAATTTAGTCCCCTTTTGCATGCCTTTTTCCCTAAAGAGTGACAAATGAAACGGTGACAGATCAAATGTGAAAAACCCTTTTATGTCATCATCTGACTGTTCGGTACATAAATTCTATGGAAGAGTGCTAGTGGGTCCTCAGTATTTTATTCTTTCCCAGTATTAGCACTGTTGGTAATTGAAGGAAGTGTGATCACTTCATCTTTACGTTTAAGATGAACGTTTTTGAAGTTACTACAAACAATTCTGGAGATTCCTTCCAAACCAAGTGTGTAACACAAGTGGCTATTAACACTCGCTGTTTCTACCATGGCATTACTTACTCATATCAGCATATCATTTGGGGAGGGGGGGAATGGTATTTGTTGAGAAAACCACTGCACAAACTTTTGAACATCCTCAATGTCTCAGACAATGTGGGAAAGGCACATGTCTGCATGTTGCTCACTAGTCGCTGGCTTTGTATTACAAAAGAAATGTTTGTATATGTACCAGTTACTCATGCTGTACCCACAAGCTGTCGCGATTTTTCATTAGATGTAGCTAGTAGCTTCTTTGTGTCTATGTGCCAAGTGTTCCCCATCATTCTTGTTCCAAGCGGAACACACTACATGTTTGTTTGGAAGTTTGTCTCCCGATTCATAAAATATCTTCAAGTCTTCAAGTATTAGTTGTAGATATGCCGTATTGTCCCCTTCAAATTTGGTGATCTTGAGAATATTCAACAAGTTAAAAGTTTTATTGTCTGCTGGGAGCTGTAATTTGTCATTTGGAAAGCGGTCGGCGAGCTCCGAACCAGTTTTTTCTTCATTCAGAGGGGCAATGTATTGATCCAACTTCGACCCAGGGCAAGGTAAATCACGTGACGAGCCCGTGTGCTATCCTGCCATGCTTAAGCGACCTGACTGCCAGCCAGCTTTTCGAACAGTCAGAGCCAATTATGAGACACCTCGGTAGCCAATTATCGTCTTCGAAGAGTACACGCCTCCCAAGCCAAGGATATAAAAAGCCATGTTCTGAGTAAATCACTCTCTATGCTTCTCGTCTCTATGCTGTTCTTCTCTATGCTACTCTATGCTATTCGACGCTGATCTACGTAACCACGTGGGAGAGAACTTTGTCGTATTTGCAGACGCCCATTCTGCCAAATTTAGTGGAATTTATTTACTAACTCTTATGGAGTAAAATTGAACTTAGAGAAGCCAAGTTAAGTGAAACTACCCAGGAGAACATTCAGTAATTCTGCATGTGTGTGTATGTGCATATCTTAACATTTGCCATCTCAGTTACAGCTTACACGCCTGAACACGACAGAAGTCTTCCCGGAGATCGCAGTATATCAAGATGAATAATTCTTCAACAATCTACTCCTCAACTTCATCGCGGGACGTCTACTACCGTGTCTCCATAAATTTCTAAAATGTGAAGCATATCTGGTCAAGAGGAGGTGACTGACCGGGGAAATGCTGGAATGATTGACTACAACCTGGGATCGAACCTCATCTAAAACTTGAGTACCATTTAAAATTTATTTCCTTCTCATCTTTGTAAAACTAGAGGTCTTTCTTCTTTAAATTGCAGATCTATTAGTTTTGTTGTAGATAGAAGCATTTCATTTTTCCATTTGTTGAGGTGTCATGGTAGACGAGTTGCACATGTGTAACTGAAATTTTGGAACTTATTAGAGTAAATGTGTAGTCTGTCTTTGAGTGAGTTCCCATGCATATGAGTTAGAGATATCTAAAAATCACCGACCACGCGATAAACTTTATTTATTTGCTTGTGATATTGAAATTAATCGGACTTGAATGTACGTGTACAATCTGTGAGATAGGGTCGAACCTAGTGTCATTTTGAGATCACTTGCATTCTTTAGGATCAAGTCATCTAATTTTACGATATTTCATGAGGACTGAAAGATTTAATAATCGCTTGAGTAATAATAAAATCAACTAAAGATCGGGTAAAATTGGAATTAAACGGTTGTGAGCTATAACTTATCTTAGATTCCTTATATGTGAGATTTGGTATGCTCTGTTCATGGAGTGCCTGGAATACGGCAAATCCTGCGGGATGTTATTATGTAATTGAGTATTTGGAGATTTATTTGTGATGATTGACTTGTTCTTGTGTCTTTGGGAGCACAATGGAACTTATCTTAAGTGGAGCATGTGTTGTGTGTGTATTTCACAGATAGGGAAAAATAATAATGCGATTGAGGCTCACGAACGCGATAGTTGCGACTTGTAACCCACGTGATAGTGGTGGTGATTATGGATTTTATTGGAATCTTCAATTATATCTCCGAAATTTAGATGAATCTCCATCATTGTGAGAAATATTTCAACCCAAGTGATATCCCTAATTTCGATCACTAGTCACTATTGATGAAAGAGTATTTTCCGTACACGAATTTATCTTCTATTAAATGTTGACGTGACCATGCTTAAAATTAAAGAATAAACTTATAAGGGCAGGATTTGCTGTAAATAATGTATATATAAGTATGTGTTTCCTTGTGTGTGTGTGTGTGTGTGTGTGTGTGTGTGTGTGTGTGTGTGTGTGTGTAAATATGAGTATTTTCCATGTCTGTTGATTATTCCATTTGATTCGATCTCGTCGTGCGTCTATGGCGACACAGATTATGTTCATCGTTGTGTGCCACCTTAAGAAGTTATTTTTGCGCACCTTAAGGAAAAATTTAATGAGTTTATGTCGAGGAAGACTAGAACAGGATTTTATTTTGTTGATTACTATGATTTAAAGGAAAGATCATCTTGTTAGTTTCGCAAAGGCAAGCGATTTATAAATTATTATTTAATTAGCTCACACGTGGATAAGAAAATTTCCAACATTTTTATATTTAAATTTTGAAATATTTTAAATTAATCTGAAAATATGAATGCTATGCAAATGTCAGAATTAAATGTTCACAAACGGCATAATTAACTTGAATTCTGGTAATAATGAGTCATAGTAATTAATTGAAGAATAATTATTTAAAGTGTGAATTATAATTGCCATGTGGATAATGCAGTGAGATACACTAATTAGAAACACGATCGTGTGATGGTAAAGGAACATGTTACACAAACAAGGCTAGAGATTATTGCTAATAATAATAATAAATTAATTATGAAAATTTGAAATTAATTTTAATTTTTACTAAAGCTTCTACTGGTGTAATTGACGAATATTATACACTTTAAAGGTTGAGATTTATCAAAATTCAGCTGTCTAATAATTTTGTAAACTTTTGTTAAAATCTTTGAACTCTTTCAGCTGAATATTTTTAATTTTAAAGGCAGTAAATGCCTAATTTTTCTTTGATTTTCATTCCAGAACAGTAAGGCTGGAGGTCGAGAAATACGTGTGATTCTCAAATACTGCGGAAGAAAAATATTATGAAAGTTCATTGTAAATCAAAAACCATCACGGATATTTTTTGTAATGAAATGCTTATGTCAATAAATGTCAGAGTGTTCTTTTAAAAATTTTATTTGCCTGGTCATCAACCCCTTTACCCTTAAATGCCTCTAGAAAACGATAGCCATAAACGAACGGTCCACCTCGAGATCTCTCGCTCACTGGCTGGGCTTAGCTAGGGAATAATGGGGGCAGTATTGTGGTTTGTGTACAGAAAATTTATTCATCTTTAAAATCGATCCATATGATGTTCGTTCTAAACACCTTAATTTAGGAGGTATTTAACAAAATTTGAAGAAAAATCACAACTTTTGCAACTTTTTTTATAAAAATACAATTGTTTGAAAGCCTGTATCTCAACCACTACTTAAGCTACAGAGTTGAATTTGAGCTCAGACTGCAGCAAATTTATTGTACTTTAAATCAGGAATGAATGATTTTCTTTGTTGAACCAGCCGTTTAGGAGATATTTCAAAAAGGAAAGACAAAGAAAAAACAGAGAGAAAAGGTTTTAAAAAAAGTTTCTTCAATGCCATGGAGCGCAACAGTGGTGCCCCAAGGTCAAAAACTTGGATTTTACATTAAAGGCTCAACACTAACAACATACCAAAAAATCAAAACTATGAAACGTTTTGTGCACAAACCCCTATATTCAGGACAATTTTACTGGACTATTGATAGAATACATTCAGATTACCATTATTACTATTTATATATATATTTTATATCTTCAGTAACACATTCCAACTACACATTAGAAAATAACATTCACTATGAAGACAAATGCATATGCAAGAATTAATTGGGCAGAAAATTTATATAACTAAGCATTACAATATACCACATTGAAGAATGGTCCATTACTTGATATGCCAAATTTTCTTCTCCCCATAAAGCTAGCATACCAGCCTCATAATGCTATCAATCAAGTTCAAGGGAGATTCATTCTGCAATAAATATGTAATACTTTGACATACAGATTTTAGTAGTGAAGTGAGAAGTATCTATTATTACAAAACTGTAAAGACGATGAGATTTCCAGACGATTCTTTACATACTGAAACTGGCAATTTGATAAATCTGAGTAGAGAAGAATGACGAACAACTCTCTGTTCATGATGACAATATTTGGAAGACATCTGAGGAGGAAAATACTTGCCACCATCAGAAAATTTGCTAAAGAAAATGGTGAAATATAATAATAATGTTATTGGTTTTCTGACCTACTAACAACTTTTACAGTTTCTGAAGATGTCGAGGTGCCAGAATGTTCTCCCGCAGGAGTTTTTATTTGCCGGTAAATCTATCACCATGGGGTTGTCCCATTTGAGCACCTTCAAATATCACCGGACTGTGCAAGGATCAAGCCTGCCAATTCGGTGTCATAAAGCGAGTGCCTTAACCGCCTGAACCAATCAGCACGGCAAATTACGAAACATTCCAAACTTCTCCATCGAGGGGTAAGATGAAGTTACATTTTGGCATGAAGTCATGCCTCTTAAATGCTGACATAAATAGGTGCTGAGCAGCTATTTTGAATTAAAAAATCATGTAAAATCGTGCCCCTACCCTGAAGTGGTCCAGCTCTTTTCAGACAACAGAGATGAACTGTGTGTACTATCTTAACAACATACCAGCTCTCCTCCCATTCTTAAATTTCAGGCAGTACCAGAAATTGAATGGAGGCCTATTAGAATGGCAGCTAAAGGTGCTAACCGTAATGCTACGGAGGCAGACATTTTGAATAAAATAGTGTGTACTATTATGATTTATTTCTTGTACACTCCAGTTGATCATTTTCAGAACAATTTTGTAACAGAAGTTTTAATTTTTTTTATGACATAGGTTAGTTAAATTTGTGAATAACTTCTATCTGATGGTACTTCATTTCTAGTGAAAAAAAGCAGGCTAGAATACACTGGCTGAACACACCACAGGAAGCAAAATCTAGGTTTTCCTTAAGAATTTCTTTTTATAACTTAAAATTATTTTAATAGCATGTGAATTATTCTGGATCCAGGTGGTCAAATATACCTACAGTCAGATGAATATAACTCTCTCACTTCATTCTAAGTACAAACAAACCAGAACCGATTTAAAATGTGTATGGGGGGGAGGGGGAGCAGGGGGGTGGAAGATTTATTTTTTCCAAGAACACTACACAATTTTAAAAAAAACAGAACAGACGTCATTAATGAGAAACAATGGCTTACCTTTTCCCAAGTGAGTGTTTATGCTCATATACCTTGCTGTACCCGTAAGACTTTTGTGTTCCCGATAAGGTATGTGCTTGTTTGTTTCTAAGTCTATGTACTCTTTAGCTAAACCGAAATCTGAAACAGAAAAGGGAAATTAAATGAAGTTACCCTTATGCTGGGCAATGAAACTAAATAAAAGCAATGTAAATATACAAAAGTATGAGAAAATAAGCAATGTAACTATGTACTGTATTGAATTCCATACTTGTCCTATATTAATTAATGTTCTATAATGCAAAGATTGGTCTTTATTTACTTAATAACACCACTGACGAATTTTAAATCTGGGGCAAATATTAAACAAATTTTATGTTCATTTGCATTATCTTGTGCTGTTAAGCACCATGTTGGACAAACTAATTGCTATCAGATGCACCATGTGACTTCTGTACACATCTACCTTCTAATATTGGATTATGACTCGATTTTAAATTGTATCCAGAAAAATAGTACATTTATCAAGACATCAAACTAGTTCTCTTACCAACACAAATTATACGTTCATAATATCCAAATAATACTGCCAGTTTTAAGAACAGACTACAGATGTTCCGGCTTTTACTTCTATTGGCATCATCCCCTAATGCTGAAAATATGTACTAGTGTGAAAGGAAATTTACACAGAACACTTCACTGTTAATGTTAGAGAATATGGAAAGAGGCTGACAATTTTTGTTATAGCTTTGGTTCCATCACATTAAACTTTTCAAATCAACTTCAACTGTTCGAATAGCCATGGTGGGTTACCATAGGAAGTCACAGGAGAGTAGCTGTGGAGTAGTATACATTGTAGGGATTCTGCAACAATTACCAAGACTCGAGTGCCATTCTTATGCGATAGTATAGTGAATACATTATTTGGAGTTATTTTGAATTAAGAAGGTGTGTGTGTGTAGAGAAAATGGCTAAGTCTTCAGGAAAGAGCAGCAGATAGTGTTAAATGTATCATCATACCTGAAAACAAAAACATCCAAAATATAATAAGTAAATGAAGTTGCAATAGCTTTAGGATTTTTGAGGGCTACTACTTTTAAAATAAGAAAGCCATCGAAGGGTCGCTGTCTTACGAAGAAGTGGGAAAGAACTCAAGGCAGCTTAAATATGACAATTTTCTTTGAAGTAGAATAACGTGCTTTGTTCAAGAGTTCTACTGAAGAAACAAGCCATCAACTCCAAATACGGTTCTGGCTTCTGTAAACAGTCATCTCAAACTGCCAAATTTTAGTAAGTCTACATTGCATCTTCTTCTTCTTGGGGAAAGGAATTTTGCATACAAGAGATGATGAAATAGAGCAATACTGATAGAGAGAAGATGATATGTTTTGGCATCCATCACAGGTGATTACAGCAGTAAAAAATAAATTTAAAAATGAGAAGTTGAGAGCAACACCATTCCACAGATAAAAGATGGGTTAACTGTGCCATCACTGTAGCAAAAGAATGAAAGGATAAAACAAAAACGCCAAAGATAAGTTTTTCTTGTTGGATTTGTGATTGATTTGAAGATTCCTACTTATTTTGCAGAGAAATTACTTCCATACTTACCTCTAAGTTCCAACAGTGTTACTGACAATGCTTTGTATCACAACAGGAAGAAGGAGCATCCGCGAACAAAAAGACTGGAGAAATGTGATGTGCAGAAGTGGCTCAGAGATCTTAATTTTCAGTACAAAGATGGCAAATTAAAACAAAACAACTTCATGGACAGTATTGTTTTGGAAAGAGAGTAAATACAACAACAAGTGAATTCTATAATATATCAGCCACTAAACATAATCGTTTTTCATCCATAGGGCAACATGTCGAAGAGCATAAGCATAAGTTCACTAATATCGAGAATGATACGGAAATTTTAAATGTTAACCCCACAGGCCCATTACTCAATATAATGGAAGATTTTTATATCAATATGGACCAATACGATAATCCCAACCTCAACTTGAATGAAATCACAGATAAAACAAACATTCACTTCAACACAGCCATTCCCATTCTAAAAGACACATATTTAAAAAGAATCCACAGACACAAACCCACACACAACTGAAAAGACACACCCCACTCCAACCCACCACTCCAGAGGCTGCTTCCCCCCCTCCCCCCACCTCTCAATCTAAACACTACAACAGCCACACGACGTACACGCAACAGTGCACAGCACATTCCTGACTATTCTTGAAGACATATCCAGCCCACATGTAAGTAACACACACTCTATAGCACACAAACCATTTAGCAGGCACTCTATTATCAGTTATTCTAATTCCTACTTCCTTGTTCTTTCTCAGATGTTTGAATTTACGTGAGCATATATGCAAGTATGAAGAGGGGAGCTCTATCAACCTTCTTTCTTTAATTTCAAAATTTCATCCATAGCATTGATATGCCTCAACAAGGATCCTGAAAGCTAGCATTTATCAGCAACAACATACACTAAGAATGAACACAGTACCTGTTAAACAAGCTACAGAACCTCGGTCTACTACGTTCCCCACAAAATTGCGGCCCAACAATGCACCTTGATTGTATCTATATAACAGTTGGACATAATGTTGGCATACTGCATAGATATTTGAACTTGACACCAAAACCTCAGTGATCCTATATTCCATAGAACTATATTTTCAATCTTAGCTATACAATTTTTGGAATATGTGGCATTCAAGGGACTCCAGCATGCCAAAGCCCTTCATTGTACCATATGTATATATGTATCTTGTTTGACGTAATGTTGGCAACAGAATAGATTTTTGAATGGAACTCCAACTAGTCAAAGCCCTATAATTGTACCATATGTATATATCTTAACAGTAGTATTAGTATATTAGAATAAGGCATTCTTGTTAAATTAGTTTTTAGTAATGTTTAATGTACAATCACTATTAAGCAGGTTCACCAACAGCTGATGATGACCTATTTACGGGTCGAAACCGGTACTGTTTTAATGTAGATGTTTTAAAACATTAAAAGTATTGATTAGGTGGAAAACTCATCCTTCATACTTGTGAACAAGTGGACTGACGGGCTCACATCAGAGAAAAGACAGACAGTACTTCAGTTACCATCCCACCATTGCAAACTGAACCCCACTGAACTCTCGTGGACTCAGGTAAATCATTATGCAAGTGTACATAATAAGGACTTCAAGACAAAGGAAACAGAGAGACCGATTAAAGGATTTGCGCGGCACGCTTGATAACTGTAGTAACTACATTAACGACATAAAAAATAAAAAGAGAAAATATGCGGAAAGCTTATGAACTCTAGGATGACAGTGAACCCATCATTGTCCACCACAGGGAGTCTTCCGACGACCATTCTTAAAGCAGTGTGGAAATTGAAGACAAGGCCATTCAACCAGTCTCCTGAAGAACAGGATGTTCTTAATAAATAATGTTATTGGCTTCACGTCCCACTAACTACTTTTTACGGTTTTCAGAGATGCCAAGCTGCAGGAATTTCACCCAGGATGAGTCATATATGAAACTTATTAGGTACCAATCCTGACCTATGGTTGTGAAACATGGACCATGAGAAACAAAGATGTTAGTAGAATCCAGGCAGCAGAAATGAAATTTGTCCGTAGCATGATCGGCACAACACGGAGGGACAGAGTCCGTAATGAGGAAATCCGCAAACAGGCTCAAGTTGTAAGACTGCAGGACAAAATAACAGTGCAGCGACTGAGATGGTATGGACATATGCGACGCATGGGTGATAACAGATTACAAAAAAAAAAAAAAAAAAAAAAGTATGATCTACTGTAAAACTTGAAGACAAGAGACCAAGAGGGCGACCAAGACTCTGGTACAAGGACATGGTGAAGATTGACATTCAACAGAGAGGACATACTTTGGAAAGCATTGAAGAAGGTGAGAAGTTCAGGGACCGCAACTGGTGGAGAAGCCTCGTTTGCCGACCCAACACTTAAGATGAAACGACATGGGATATGTGTATGTATGAGTTCTTTAACATGCCAGTAAATCTATACATCTACCGACATGAGGCTGATGTATTTGAGTATATTCTAACACCAACGGACTGAGCCAGGAGATCAAACCTGCGAAGTTGGGGTCAGAAAGCCAGCGGCCCAACCGTTTTGAGTCACTTAGCCCGGCTTCTTGTTGTTGGTTATACGAGTTATATCTTGTTTTTGTAGATTTTATTTTTCATCTGGTACTCACCATAAATCTAATAATGAAAATTTAATATTATAGTGAGCACAGTTTTTCTTATTACTATCGAAGGGTAGGAAGGGTCCACCTATTCAATACTATTAGTTTGTATATTGTCTTATAACACTGGAACTAGTTTCAGCCCTATATATATATTGGGTCATCTTCAGCCATGCTCCAATTGGAAGATATAAGCACACATATAACCAATAATGACATAAACACTGATATGACACAATTTATAGTCTCAATATAAACCATTGATGAAGTCTGAATAACATATCTACACTTTAAACTAAATAACACATCAAGAGTGTTGTGGATGTTGTTTTTGAGTTGATCTGGGAGTTTGTATCCTTTTCTGTGTAGATGAGCAACTTGACTGATATTCATGTTTGTTCAATAGTAATATAGGTCATGACTTATGTAGCTTTAAGGGGAACATTCGTACTATGAATAGGTTTTCCTTATCACTGTAGTGATCTATTGTTTAATTTATTTGGAGGTGAATGTCTGAAAAGAAAATAATTTGAAGTAAATAACTGAGATTATAAGGGAAGCAAGATCAAGATAAATATGTATAGCTATACGAGACTCACTTACGAACAACATAGGAGTGAGTCTGGTTTTACATCCTACTAACTAATTTTATGGTTTTTGGAGACGACAAGGTGCTGGAATTTTGTCCCGTAGAACTTTTTCTCTGCTACAGCTACACAACTGTGCTTTACATACCATCAGAGCAATCCACAGTTCTCCATGAAACAAAGAATTTCACCCTTTCTTTTTTTTCCCATAAAATTAGTTGATAAACTCAGCATCAGTACTGAAAATTTAGTAATCTGTAATACAGTATTGTGGCACGGGCACAAACAGACATTTTGTGCAAAAGCTAAAAGGCAGGGTGTGATATAAAATAGTTTCCTTCTTTTCATTTTGCTTTACAATGAATAGACACAGATGGGCCTTATGGCAACGATGGGATAGGAAGGGGCTAGGAACAGGAGGTAAGACACCATAGCCTTCATTTAAGTACAGCCCCAGAAATTGCCTGGTGTGAAAAGAGGAAACCACGACAAACCACCTTGACGGCTGCCAACATTGGGATTCAAACCCTCTGTCTTCTGAAAGCAAGCTGACATCTACATGACCAAAACCAAGCAGCCACTCACTCTGTAATCTAAAATATAAGAGAATATTCCAAACTCATTGTTCATGGAAGATGTTAGAAAAGAACCGTGGAGGAAACAGCATGAGAAACAAACTATGCTATTTTCAGGGTTAGGAAGAACTGAAAAGCATAACTGATGGAGATCACAGTTCATCGGGGTGGTGATTTTTTTGGAACAGTGATACTCTGTGGTGTATACTGAGGGCTACCAAGGCTATTGGTGAAGCCCAAACTTCAATGAGAACAATGGAAATCTAAAGCACCTTATAATGTAAGCATCCGACATATTGTTCCATTTACAAAACTTGAAAGCAATGAGAAAAAAACATTGCTCATATTTCTGAGTGCAAGGCATCAGAGATCGATGTTGCAGCCCAGGCGCTGCATCCCTCTCCCCTTGGCTCACCTTGCACGGCTTGCTGCTGAATGTCTGATAGGTGCAGGAACTGAAGGGATAGGTGTGGAAAGCTTTGCTCTGGGGAGAGAAAGCTAAAAGACTTTCTTCGGATGACACTGAACAAACACGATTAACCCATCCCATGTACTATGGTGTCACATGTTTGTTGTTGTTGCATGTGCAAGACATGTTATTGATTGTTTATAGTTGAGAAAATTATTTGTGTATTTCAGTAGCATTGTTCAAATACACTAAAATTGTTCTGAGAAGTTAAAGTGTATCATGTAACTGACCGTGTGCAGTTACTTTTGTAATATGACTGAACCGTGTGTAATAAAGCAGGTAATGGATAAACCATTCTCAAAACTGAGGTATGCCGATAAATTGCTGATAGTTTTAAATGGTAAATCTATCCCACATCTTCCTCAGAATCAACCTCCTCGTATTCTTAATTCCCCTGGCTTGGGGACTGGGTGTTTATGACGTCCTCATTAGGTCAACATCAAACCATCTCAGAGGCCATGCATTATTATTATTATTATTATTATTATTATTATTATTAAGTAAAATGTTTGTTTAATACAGCATTACCAGCGGTCGTACCAATTTTTCACTGGTTTATTAGCTTTTTTGGTAGATCAGTGGTGGTGAACGACCCATAATTAGGTGTTTGATTCCAAACCACCATGCGTTCCTCACTTCACCTCATACTTCTGATGTAATTATATAGATAACGGAGTGCTTGTATTTCACTCCCATCTACTTCTACATACTTGTAGGAAGACACTGCTGAGCTGCTGCTATAGGAGTAATATATATATATTTTTTATTTTATTTTATAGGTAGATCTGTTGCCTGCTGCCATTTCTTGATGGATACAGTACTTTAGTATCCATCCCTTGGCACAGGCCAGAGTAAAGTATAGCTTTCACCGAAGTTCCAGTCTCATCCATGGCTGAGACAATATGGAAGCTGCTGGGATATGGGTGGTGCTGAGTATTGACATTCAGAGCACGACTAGTGCATCTGAGTGTTATGAAAGGTGTTGGTCATAGGGTCAGTCGTGCTGCAATAGCACTTTCTGACCCAGTGAGGAAAGCAATGGCAAACTACTACGTTACTCCTCTTCTTGCTTAGTACGCCTCATTTTGGTGCTGCCATTGATTTTTGCGGTTTCCTTATAAGCACATAACCTTTGGTGGTGCCATTTGAGGATCCAACCGGCCTCTGGGCTAATGACCTAACAGACACAGACAGGTAGATCTGCTAAAATGAAATGCAATCTTTCAGGTTTAGTGTCCCCTTTTGTTGTTTGGAATTGAGCCCATGATCATGGGTCGGAGGAAGCTAATAAACCAGTGGACAGAGGGTACAAGCGTGGGTAATTCTGTAAAATTCTACATTCGAATTTGATGATGATGATGATAATAATAATAATAATAATAATAATAATAATAATAATAATAATAATAATAATAATACATAGCCTCGGGAAAGTCTTGGTGATGACCTAATGAGGATGGCATGAATGGCGAAGACGTCAACCACCCAGTCCCCAAAGCAAGGGGAATTAAGAGTACGAGGAAGTTGATACCAAGAATTGAACTGGGACAATTGGACCAAAAGCAAGCATTCTATCCATTTAGCCTCAAAACCAGGCTTTAATTTGCTAAACCCTAGGCTACCATTTCCACTAATCAGGTGTTGCGTATTGGCAGTGGCAGAGGCTAGGACAGTAGCTTGTGAAACTGCCTCCTTGACAAAACAGCAGGCTACTTTGGTGGCTCAAAACGCTTGAGGCTTGATGTTCACTACACCAACTATCAAGAAGGGGTAACCAAAGCCTATTGGTAGCCCACGTCTTGATCCCAGATACGTCAATGGTGTTACTACATTAAATGCTTATAAAGGATTGTACCTTCATATTTCATTTCTTCATGACGAGTAAACATTTTTTAAATGTGATGAAATGTAAAGTTTCCTCAAATTTATACCAATTTACAATACAACTGTGGAATAGATGATTTTTCGAATAAAACTTCATGATACCAATATACTTGGTCTGTTATTGAACATTATTAATTTTCCAGCTTACTCATTCCTGGTTGCCAGCGTTTCACCCCAGTGAGCTAAATTGGGCTCATCAGTTGGTAAATAGCACACCTACCACGACGCATGGCTAGTGCATACCGTGGAGGCCACTGTGTAGGCTACTTGAAGCCACCGGCAGTGCCAATGCACTATGAGACACTATCTCATTTTCAAAAATTGATGCCAGCCTGGCCATCTGATAATATAGTGCACTGGCACTGCCAGTGGCTCCAAGTAGCCTACACAGTGGCCTCCACGGTATACACTAGCCAATATAAAACCAATATGAATGGTCCATTATTGGACATTATAAATTTTCCAGCTAACTCATTCCTGGTTGCCAGCGCTTCACCCCCGTGTTCCAGGTTGGGCTCATCAGTTGGTACCTAGCACACCTACCAAGACGCATGGCTAGTGCATTTCAAATATAATAAAGGCGTTCACTAATCCGCCTATTCAATACTTTATTTCCACTTAAAGTGGTTACATAAACACAATAACACTTATTTGGGACATGTTTCGCCCTTAATTTAGGGCATCTTCAGCCTAAAATAATCTTCAAAAGTACATATAAAAATACAAATAAAAGCTAAAAGATTAGCTAGTTACTAAAATTTAGTACATACAATGTGAATATTGATACATTAATAAAAACGTGTTAATGGAACACTGTCAATGATCATACTATAAAACTATCTTGTCAGAGACTAAAACTTCGTCCATTAAAAATACTTCGTTCTAATTAAAATGGTTCAAATAAGAAATTTTGTGAATTCACCAATGTGATAAACCATATATTGCCAACAAAATGAGGGCGAAAACATAAGCACAAAAACATATGTCATGTACACAATATGTTCAAGGCCGCTATTAAAGTCGTAAGCATGAAGGTATTAAAACATTCAAAGGTAGATATATGTAAAGCCGAAACTGAACATCAGTTGAATTGTCGTAGAAGAAGTGGCCCTTTGTACAAGTAGGGAACATTGTCAGAGACCTTTGTCTAGAATGCCGGTAGATTCTGGAATAATGTTCCGTGTTTGTAGTAAGTTGTTACATGTCATCTACCGTTGCGTTATTAACCGCCCTTCTATAACATGTAACAACTTACTACAAACACGGAACATTATTCCAGAATCTACCGGCATTCTCGACAAAGGTCTCTGACAATATTCCCTACATGTACAAAGGGCCACTTCTTCTACGACAATTCAACTGATGTTTCAGTTTCGGCTTTACATATATCTACCTTTGAATGTTTTAATACCTTCATGCTTACGACTTTAATAGCGGCCTTGAACATATTGTGTACATCACATATGCTTTTGTGCTTATGTTTACGCCCTCATTTTGTTGGCAATATATGCTTTATCACATTGGTGAATCCACAAAATTTCTTATTTAAACCATTTTGATTAGAACTATGTATTTTTAATGGAGGAAGTTTTAGTCTCAGACAAGATAGTTTTAATATGATCATTGACAGTATTCCATTAACACGTTTTTATTACTGTATCAATATTCAAATTGCATGTACCAAATTTTAGTAACTAGCTAATCTTTTAGCTTGTAATGTACTTTTGAAGATTAGTTTAGACTGAAGATGCCCTAAATTAAGGGTGAAACATGTCCCAAATAAGTGTTATTGTGTTTATGTAACCACTAAGTGGAAATAAAGTATTGAATAGGTGGATTAGAGAACACCTTTATTATTTTTGAACAGTAAATTTTCAATACGGACCAATAATGAGGTTTATAATATGTAATATGGCTAGTGCATACCATGGAGGCCACTGCGTAGGCCACTTGGAACCACCGGCAGTGCCAATGCACTTGAGACTTTGTCCCATTCCCTATGGAAATCAACATCTATATCATCTGATTGCCAAGCAGGCATCAATTTTTTGTAATGAGACAAAGTCTCAAGTGCATTGGCACTGCCGGTGGCTCCAAGTAGCCTACGCAGTGGCCTCCACGGTATGCACTGGCCATGCGCCTTGGTAGATGTGCTATTTACCAACTGATGAGCCCAACTTAGCACAATGGGGCGAAATGCTGGCACCCAGGAATGAGTTCACTGGAAAATTTATAATGTCCAATAACGGACCAACTATATTGGTATTACAAATTTACTCATTTGGGACAAATATTTCTGGTTCCCAAAGGGAATCAACATTTATATTAAAACTTTATTTACACATTTTTTATCTTCTTCTGGAGGCATAAACCGATCAGTTTTGTGTCCCCTTGGACTGCGTGCAAATGCTGTTGGTTGTTAAGTTCAGATACCCTGAGTTTGCCCACAGCTTTTGTAATGTATTTTGGGTCCTGCCAAGATAGTAGATACTGAAGGATACTTCAGCAAGTACAATTTAGCAATATGGAAACACAACTGACAGAACAAAATGTCCAGTATGTTCTATGAATTCCTTCAAGAGCATCACCGATTCATAAACATGACTTAAGTAAATATGTGGGGGAGTTTTTGTTCTGATTTTGCATCTATTTTGAAAAATACATGATTTACCCCACATCAATTTAAAATAAATGTACAATTTTATTACCAGTATACCTTTTGTATTTACAAAAACATCTCTTTATACAGGTGGGAACACAAATTAATAGAAATTTACACATATAAAAGAATTAAGTCAACCACTGATCAAATGTACTCACCTATAATATGAATAATTTTATCCTTCTTGGTAGTACTGCGTCCTATGAGAAAGTTTTCAGGTTTGACATCCCTATAAATTAAATGTCTACTGTGGACATATTCTATCCTGTGAAGCTGCAAACACCAAAAAACATATACATATATAGGTATACATTAAGTTACCTACTCACACCAAAGACGCAAGAGGTAATTTACATCACGGTACACCCTGAAGGGAGGAATGTTACAGGGAAATAAAAAACCAACAATAAAAAAAGTGAACAGTTGACAAAAGAAATGCATGGAAATAATAGGCTGACAGCAAAATAGTACAGGCAACCAACCATGGTATCACATATTTAATCATTATATATCAACACATTAGAAGCTTCTTAAGAAGTAGCCAATGCTGACAATGTTCTATGGAAGAACAATGAATAATTTAATCAAGTGACTTATCACTGCCACATTTCCTGCTTGCTTTTTCATAACTTGCCTGCGTGTATGAAAGCAGAAATAACTGAAAACACAGTTTTTATCAATATTTAACAATAGAAAAATGAAACAATACTAAAAGCTATTTAATTTTATCATAAATATGTTTTACTAAATTTAGAAAAAGTTTTGGTGGGGAGGAGCATGTATAGCGAACAGAGAATAGGTTACCTAGGAGAATAATGGACTCAGCCATAGAGGTTAGGAGAAGCTAAGGGAGACCAGTGTGATGTTGGACTTGTTCTTAATGATTTAAAGGCAAGGGTAGTGGAATTAAATGAGGCCAGAGAGTTAGTTGCCAATAGGTAATTCACAGAGACTTATAGACTGAATGCTGAAAGACATACCAGTTGTCAATTAAAATGGAAAAGAATGAGCAAGTGACAATTCCAATGATAATTAGAAAAATAGGAACACACAAAAGGATAAACACAATAACACGTCAGCACTGGAAGAGAGAGCAAAAGAAAAATGAGACAAGGGCAAACATAACACGAAGGATAAGGTAAAAGAAAAAAGAGACAGGGACAAACATAACACAAAGGATAACGATGATCTCCACATCGTCACACACTGCCTTCTTCAAACAGAATGGCTCTCTCCTTAAGTCCACTTCTTCTATATCCATTTCTTCTTAGTCCCACTCCTCACGAATTCCACTTCTTCTATATCCATTTCTACTTAGTCCCACTGAGCCAAGTTTCTGCTTCCCAACTTCATCAGGGCAACCTTCAATGCTTGGTGAGGGGCCTCCTAGACATTGTGGTGTTTTTTTTTTTTTTTTTTTTTTTTTTTTACGTTGCACCGACACAGATCGCACTTAAGCGACTGCAGCTATCAAGCTCAGTGACATTCAGTTCTAATGAGGAAAGAGTAGGAAAATGAAAGCCAGATGAAAACAGGAAGATGAAAGAGACAAGAAAACGATGAATATATGTGTTTGCAGTTGTCCTGTATTGTTGGTCTTCAACACTTTAACCTCACAGCGAAAAATCTTACTTCATAAAATATGAAGTTTTGAAATTTTAGAAGAAAAAAATAACACACACTAAAAAAAATTTAAAATATGTCAAATCCAACCTGTTCATGTAAAATGAACTAAAACCAAAATGTAAAATCTATTCCACCATCAAGCAACAACTGTGATCTACATTCATTTTAATGCCTCTCCAAATAATCAATTGGGAAGGACGAAAGGCAAGGTAGGATGAGATAGTGGCTATGGTTAGAGAGGAATATAGAGAAATGTAACAATCTATTCAAACTACAGCAGAATGGTAAGTAGAGAATATTTAAATTTTAATGCTTCATATGTATGTTTATAATTATTCATTTAAAACTGATTTTACAGTGTGGCCCATGTCATATTGTTGCCTGAAATATCTTTTGATTAGTTGAAGATAAGAGACGGTTTTCACCCAGGTGAACAACAATAAGGGGCACATGAAAAAACATGCCATGTGTGTCTTGTGTTTTAATTAAAAGGCATAGTCCGCCTGCATAGCGTAACGGTTAGCGTTATTAGCTGCTATCCTCGGGGGCCCGGGTTCGATTCCTGGGACTGCCGGATATTTAAGAATAGCAGGAGGGCTGGTATGTGGTTAAAATGGTATATGCAGCTCACCTCCAATGGGGGTATGCCTAAAATGAGCTGCTCCACTTCCGGATGAGGACACGAGTTTACTTACTATTAAAAGGCATCAGTATCAGGTTGCTTTTCTTAAATGGAGAAATACCCATTTCTGTCTCATGCATTCTTATCCACAAGCAGCCACATTCAGGGATACAATTTTCTCTACAAACATATAGCATTTAAAGATAAAAATTTCATTGTTCAATTATTCAATTTTAACATATAGCATTGGCGAAACCAAGCATCAAAGGGTGCATATTTTCAAATGTGGCATCGTCATTCTGAACGTTGATGACGTGATGTAAGCTCACCGGACAAAATATTAGTCGCCCTAGTGTGCACGCACAGATGGATCGTTAAGCCTGCACAGATGGCGTAGCAAAAGAGTCCCGTGCTCAACTGCACGTGAACTGCCTGTATGTGAGCATAAGGCAGTAGTGATCAGCGAGACATTGATGTTTGAAGCAGACAGTGTACGTCAACATGGGTAGATGCAAGGATGTGGTAGAGTGGCAAAAATGGGCAATCATGTTTGGCCGTGCCCACGGCCGTATGGTGCATGAAGTTCCTGGATTTATTGATGTTTCGCAGTAGACTGTTCAACGTGTCTACAAACAGTGGTGTACTACGTGTGGTCACGAAACACGATGTCAGAATTTTGGTCAGGAAAAGATCCTGACTGAGAGGGATCGGAAATCCATTCCATGGCTTGCAAATCAAAATCACTTTCAAACCCAACGGGAATTCCTCGTGTCAGTGAATGAAGATCCATCCCAACCTCTTAGTGAAAGAACATTGCGATGGAACTGCACACAAAGAACATTTGTAGTCGGTCACCTCATAAGAAGCCATAGCTCACAGGTACATAAAGCTTTGAGTCTTCAATGGGCTAGAAATCAAATGACTGGCAGAATGTAATTTGGTCTGAGGAATCAAGCCTTTTCCTTTATTTCAATGACACACATCGAGTGCACCGAAGGCCAAATGAAGCATTTTATCCCGGATGTGTGTATGGTCAGGTTCAAGCTGGAGGTCGGTCTGTGATGTTTTGGAGGTGTTTTTAGTATCGCGGATTGAGACTGCTCACTGAGGTGAGCACTAACATGAACCAACATGTTTATTTAAACATTCTGGATGATCAGGTGTTGCTTTTCAGTCAATATCTGCGTGATGACTACGCTACTGATACCCCGATTTTTCAAGATGAAAAAACAAAGTTCATCGGGCTGGTCGCATGTGACTGGATTTGTGAACAGTCCCCTAACCTATTACATCTCAATTGGCCTGCAAAATCACCTGACTTGAACTCCACTGAAAATTTCTCAGTGAGGTTGGAACAGTGGGTAAAACGCCGACATCAGCATCCCCATAATTTGTTGGAACTGCACGATCAAATGCTCAGCGAGTGGCTTAACCTTGATGCGATATACCTGCTCAACCTTGTGGACTCACTTCCTAACCGAATCCAGGCAGTTATCAAGTCCAGGGGTGGAGTCACACGGTATTAAATGATGCTTGTAACGATTTCTCAAGGAATGACTTAATTTTTTGTCCGGTGAGCTTATTAGAGGTGGTTTGTTATGTTCCCTCTAGTATTCTTGACCGGTGGATAAAAACTCCAACAGCACCACATTTGAAAACATGCAGAACATTTTTCAGTCCAATTTATATCACAAGCTTCAACAGTCTGGTCCAAATTAATTTTGTATGATCATATTTATTCAGCGTATGGCTTTTAGTGCCGTGAGTGTCCAAGGTCATGTTCAACTTGCCTGGTGCACATCTTTCTAGTCTACGCACATCGGCGACCTGCTAATCTGGCTAATCTGGGTGTGGGATGATGATGGGAATGTGGTAGAGAGATGGTGAAACCTGGTGTCGCCACATATCCTACTCCTATCAAACAACATCACGATGTCTACTAAAAAGCTGTACGTCCCCATCCAACTGACTAATCACAATCAACAGCATCATATACTCTCACTCCAGGTGAACACTCCGGAAGGTTTCTAATAGATTCCAGGCTTTTGACACACAGTCTAATGATTAGAAATTGTATACCATCACTACCTCTCCTACTCCGCCAGCCAACATTCGAAATTGTGAAAGTTTTTTTCATCACAATGTCAGACTTGATGCCTTAACAATTATGGCCACTAGGTGGGCTGTTATAATGAAGAAAAGGGACAGAGATTTACCAGAATTTTGTGGATTAAACAATAATCTCCTTCCTGGTCCTTTTCTTAATTTCTTGAGGTTGGCACTTTATGTAGATTTGTCCCAATTTTACAGCCTTTTGTATTATATGTGGAGAGAGAGAGAGAGAGAGACAGAGAGAGAGAGAGAGACAGAGAGAGAGACAGAGAGACAGAGAGAGAGAGAGAGAGAGTGTGTGTGTGTGTCGTAGCAGAACATCAGTGACCGTCAGTGCTAGCACATTAAGGTAACATTCAAGTGGGCAAAAGAGCTTGTATACACCCGACAGCAACAGAACTGTCCCACAGCCAACAAGCTAACATTAGAATGCCACGACATTGATGCAGCACGCTAACACCACAATATTAGTGTATACAAAAGAAGATGTTAATGACACTATTACAATTTTAATGCACCACCAAATATAGTACTCAATAATAAGCCTTCAATTAAGAATACAACAAGAAAATAACTTCTACCTTCAAAGTTGCAAACACCGAATTTTATCATTCTTTGAATGAGAACTAATCACTAGACCTGAGCATATAGTTAAATAATATGTCAAAACTTTACGTGTTGGAATGTATTTCCTTTTTAAATCTTTAAATCTTGTTTAAAAATGTTCTGACTTCAATTTTACTGATGTCTATTGTACCACATAGGTTAATTGATCACTTTTTACTCTTGACCAAGGCATTAGGCCTTTAGCATATTAATGATTCTAATGTCTAATCAAAGTTCCTTAAATAACGAATATATATCCTGTTAAAGTCTTATACTATAAGAATTTTTAGATTATGTCATGAACAGATACCTGTTTTGGTATTGAGGCTGATGATGCCCTTTAAAAGGGGCAAAATATGTCCCATGTTCATAGTTTAATGAGGAAAGAACATTAATCTTATGATTGATTGTATTGAATAGGTGGAAAATGACACACAATAAAATTTTACACACACACAAAAAAAAAATCATTCCACACCAGGCGCTTTTATAGCAGGACAACAACTGATCACAAAAAGTTGAGAATGTTTATGTTTTCTTCCAACCACAATGGATGCTGTTCCTTCCCTGACCTGACAGATCAGCATTCATGTCACCTAATCATATGGAATATGGTCATTCAGCAACTAACCTATCAAAATTCTCCACCCGTCAGCACCAACGAACTACGGACTAGCATACAAACCAACTGACAAGCAAAGTTCTTTAAACGCCCCAACATATAGCAGCTCGTGTTGCAGCTTGCGGAGGTTTCAAAAGATACCATATTTCCTTTAATAATAAAAATCAGCACAGAGAAAAGCAAGACCATAGTGATATCAAAAGAAGAAAGATAAGGGAAAGGGATTGTTGAAAATTGGTGGTCAAAGCCTTGATACTATTCACAGTTTCAAATACCTAATGAGTAAATTAATGCAGAATACAAGGCTGGACATGGAGATTAGCAAGAGGATGGAACAGGGCAATGCATTCTAGCAGAGAGTAAAAAACCTTGTTTGGAATAAGAAGTACCTAGGAAGTATAGCAAGATAATGTACAAAATGTTTTATGCACCCATATTGACTTATGCAAACGAGACCTGGAAAATGACAAGTAGGGAGGAAAGTACAGTTCAAGCGAGCGAAATATCATACCTAAGAAATATTATACGAAAGATGAAGAAAGACAGATTAAGAAATGAAGAGCCGGGGGCCAAGTGGCTCAGACGGTTGAGGCGCTGGCCTTCTGACCCCAACTTGGCAGGTTCGATCCTGGCTCAGTCCGGTGGTATTTGAAGGTGCTCAAATACGTCAGCCTCATGTCGGTAGATTTACTGGCATGTAAAAGAACTCCTGCAGGACTAAATTCCGGCACCTCGGCATCTCCGAAGACCGAAAAAGTAGTTAGTGGGACGTGAAGCAAATAGCATTATTATAAGAATCGAGGTGGGAAAGGAAGTTTGAATATTAAATCTAAATGAGAGAATTGGTAGGAGTAAAGAAAGATTGCTTAGATATGTAAAGAGTGTGGAGGAGAAAAGAAAACCAATGATGGAGATGAATTCCCCAGGGGAAAGAGAGCGAGAGGGAGACCTAGAACAAGGTGGAGATTTAATAATGAGGAGTACAAGAAGAAAAAATCTGGATGGGGACAAAATAAGAGGAATGGTGAAAGGAGAGAGGAAGGTGGAGAAGTACTATAAATGCCCCAACCCAGCAGGAGCTGGATAAGCGGAAAGGAGAATGGTGAATGACTATGAATAGTGTCTTGTTCTCAAAATGTAATCACATACATATAAGTATATAAGGAATGTGTGAAATTCTAATCACATAATTACTTCATCGTGTTGCAATTTTCACAAGTAATAGTGGACAAATGTAAAAATATCTTCCAATTATTCTGAAAGCGAAGTAAGAAAAAGTACTGAGCTAAACAGTCATATCGAAGTTTCATGCATAGGTCACTCATCAAGTCATGGCAACCATGTTTTATTGCAGAAATGCACGTAACTCCAGGAAATATACAGTAGATACACAGGGACAGACAATATTACACACAACTGTTTCATGACTTTGCAGGGTGTTGGGCCAGGATACTTCTTTATTTCTGCCCCTGAGGAGATGCAATATTACATAGCTGTGAATACAGAAATCTACCCATATGGACTCCCATTAACAGATAAGAGAGACTTTCTAAGTAATCACTTGGCCAATCCATCACAGGTAACAATGAGAAAGGCACATTGTAAATGATCATGGACAGCACCTACTGTGTTGACCATAGCATAATAGAGGAGAACGACAGAACTGTTAAGCAATTATAAGGCTGTTTATATATGAATGTGCACCATAGGTTATTCTGCAGATTTGCTGTGAATATTGTACGGCAGAAAACTTTGATGACATCATTCAGTGATCTGACATTTTAGCTTAGAAATGTATATCTTGGCCCACATTTTATCAGTGGCAATAATTCCATAACATCCTCTTTGTGATTGCATCATTGCAGGTTCACATACCAGATTTCACAATGAGTAAACTTCTGCACTTCAGTCAGTTGAAGTCATAAAGCAGCAGGAAAAATGAAATTAGACCTGAAATGGTGAAGTATAATGGGAAGGCAGGGATGAAATGGCTCCATAGAGTAATAAGATTAGCATGGCATGCTAGTATGGTAACTTCAGATTGGACAAAAGCAGTAATTGCACCTATCTATAACAAAGAGAACAGGAGGGATTACAACAACTATCAGCACATTTCACAGATTAGTATACGAGGATATGTTCACTGGCAGGTTGGAAGGGAGCGTGCAATCAGTGGTTAAGAGCAAGTTGGATGAAAACCAGTGTGGTGTCAGACCACAGAGGGGCTGTCAGGATCAGATTTTTAGTATGCACCAAGTAAGTGAAAAATGCCACCAGAGGAATAGAAAGTAATGTTTATGTTTCGTAGTTCTAGAGAAGGCATACAACAGAGTACCAAGGGAGATGATGTTCACCGTACTGGGGGACTATGGGATTAAGCGTAGATTATTAAAATTAATCAAAGGCATTTATGATGACAATTGGGCTACAGTGAGAACTGATAGTAGAAAGAGTCCTTGGTTCAGGATACTTACAGGAGTCAGACAAGGCTGTAATCTTTCACCTTTGTTGTTCATAGTTTATTTGGACCATCTGTTAAAAGGTATTAAGAGACAGGGAGGAATTCGGTTAGGTGAAAAATGTAGTAAGCAGTCTGGCTTAAGCTGACAACTTAAGTGTTAACAGCAGATTGTGGCAAAATGCTGCAGTCAAATATCTTGGAAGCTGAAAATAGGTGTGATGAGTATTGTATGAAAATTAGCTTTTCTAAGACAGATTGATGTCAGTGCATTAGAAATCGAAGATAATGGGGGTTTGGGAATACAATACTGGAACAGGTAGATAGATAATTTCAGGTATTTAGGATGTGTATTCTACCAGGATTGTAGTATAGTAAGCGAGACTGAATTAAGGTGCAGTAAAGCTAATGCGGTGAGCTCGCAGTTGCCATCAGCAGTGTTCTGTAAGAACGAAGTCAGCTCCTGGACGAAAATATCTCTACATCAACCTGCTTTCAGACCAACTTTGCTTTATCGAAGAATGAAAGCTGAGTTGACTCAGGATATCTTTAAGTTAGAAGTAGCAGACATAAAAGTAACAAGAATGATTGCAGGTACAAACAGGTGGGAACAATGGCAGGGGTACTCTGAAAGAGCAGATAGGGGCTAAGTTAGGAATGAACTCTGAGGATGAAGCTGTATGCATTAACTAACTTTGGTGGTACGGTCGCGTGAGGTGAATGTAAGATGATAGGTTACTTAGGAGAATAATGGACTTCGTTATGGAGGGCAAGACGAATCCAAGATGACAGTGCTTAGACTCTGTTTCTAATGATTTAAAGATAAGACAGATGTAGAATTGAACGAGGCCACAGAACTAGTTAAATTTTTTTTGCTAATGGCTTTATGTCGCGCTGACACGGATAGGTCTTATGGCGATGATGGAATAGGAAAGGCCTAGGAGTTGGAAGGAAGCGGCTGTGGCCTTAATTAAGGTACAGCCAAAGCCTGGTGTGAAAATGGGAAACCACGGAAAACCATTTTCAGGGCTGTCGACAGTGGGATTCGTACCCACTATCTCCCGGATGCAAGCTCACTGCCGCACGCCCCTAACCGCACGGCAAACTCACCCAGTAGTAGTCACAAATAGAGGATTGTGTGGTGATTAGTAAATTCACAGAGGCTTGCAGACTGGATGGTGAAAGGCATAACAGTCTGTTGTTTGAGGCATCAGTCCATAGAATGGTTTGATGCAGCCGTCCATGCCACCCTAACCTGTGCTAACCTTTCATTTCTAAGTAACTACTGCATCCTGCATCTGTTCTAATCTGCTTTGGTTTGATGCAGCCCTCCACGCCACCCTATCCCGTACTAATCTTTTCATTTCTATGTAACTATTGCATCCTGCATCTGCTCTAATCTGTTTATCATATTCATATCTTGGTCTACCCCTACAGTTCTTACCGTCTACACTTCTTTCAAAAAACAACTGAGTAAGTCCTGGGTGTCTTAAGATGTCTTCTTCTTCTTCTTCTTCTTCTTCTTCTTCTTCTTCTCAAATTTAGCCAAATCTATCTCCTCTCACCAATTCAATTTAGTATCTCATAATTTGTGATTTGATTTGATCTATCCTTCTCACCTTCAGCATTCTTCTGTAACACCACATTTCAAAACCTTCTATTCTCTTCCCTTCTGCACTAGTTATCGTCCATGTTTCACTTCTATACAACGCCACGCTCTAGATGAAAGTCTTCAGAAACTTCTAATTCCTATATCAATGTTTGAAGAGAGCAAATTTGTTTTCTTAAGAAAGCTCTTCCTTGCCTGTGTTAGTCTGCATTTTATGTACTCCTTACTTCTGCCATCGTTAGTTATTTTACTACCCAAGTAACAATATTCATCTAATTCTTTAAAGACTTCATTTCCTAATCTAATATTACCTGAAACACATAACTTTGTTCGACTGCACTCCAGTACTTTTGTTTTGAACTTATTTTAATCTTTTACTCCTTACCCAAGACTTTGTCCATTCCATTCAGCAATTTCTCCAGATCTTCAGCAGTCTCAGATAAAATAACAATATCAGTGGCAAATCTCAAGGTTTTGATTTCCTCTCCATGGATTGTGATTCCCTTTCCAATTTCCTCTTTGACATCATGTATTGCCTGTTCTATGTAAACAATGAAAAGGAGGGGGGGAGAAACTGCAGCCTTGCATCACTCCTCCCTGCATCACTGCTTCTTTTTCAAAGCCCTCGATTTATATCGCAGCAGACTGATTTTCATACAGATTGTACATAATTCTTCGTTCTCGGTATATGATCCCGATCACCTTCAGAATCTCAAATAGCTTGGTCCAATCAACACTATCAAATTCCTTCTTTAGATCTATGAACACCATGCACGTGGGCTTGTCCTTCTTAATTCGATCCTCTAAGATTAGACGTAAAGTCAGGATTGCTTCACGTGTTCCTGTGTTTCTTCTGAAGCCAAACTGATCTTCTCCCAACTCAGCTTCAACTTGTCTTCCCATTCTTCTGTAAACAATACGTGTTAAAATTTTGCAGGCATGAGAATATATAAACTAATGCTGCGGAAGTTTTCACACTTGCCAGCACCACCTTTCTTGGGAATACGTATAACAACATTCTGCCGAAAATAAGTTGGCACTTCTCCTGTATCATAGATTTTACACACTAAATGGAATAACCTTGCCGTGCTGGTTTCTCCTACGGCAGTCCATAATTCAGAGGGAATGTAATCAATTCCAGTTGCCGTGTTCCTATTTAGGTCTCGTAGCTCTGTCAAATTCTGACCGCAAAATTGGGTCTCCCATTTCATCAGCATCAACGGCCTCTTCTTGTTCCAGAATCAAATCATCTACATCTTTACCTTGATACAACTGTTGGTTATGCTGCTGCCATCTTATGCTTTGTCTTCTTTTCCTAGGAGTGGCTTTCCATCTGCGCTCTTAATATTTTGTGGAGAACATCAAATGGTTCTCACCAATACATTGTTCAAATTTCCAAAATGTTGTTTATACACATGGAAAGCTCCTAAAGATGATCCTCAGAATCCTGACCCAACAAGGAACCAAATTGATTACATTCTGATAAATAAGTGTTTGAGATATTCCATCAAAAGAGTCACAGCATATCCAGGTGCAGATATTTCCTTAGATCATAATCCATTGATAGCTAATGTAAGAGGTCGTCTGAAAATCATGAAGAATAAGCCTAGAAGAAAGATACTAAACACTGCTAATCTACAAAATTGTGAAACTTGGCAGAAAATTGCTCAGGATTTGAATAGGCATTTAAAATAAATAAATATAAATAACTGTGAAACAGCAAATGATTCGTGGAATCAGTATAAAAGTCGGGCAGAGATACATACTCCTTTAAAACAAAGATCAAAAGATATATTCAATGAAGAAAAAGAAATGGATGACATGATATTCTTGAACTAATGGAACAATGAAGATTAGTAAAAAATGATGCAGAGGAATACAAAAAATTACAATGCCACATAAGGAATGAAATACGTGCTGCGAAAGAGAACTGGATGAAAGAACTGTGTGGAAATGGAAATCTTTCAGTCTAAACATGATCTGTTCAATATACATCAAAAATTAAAGGAAATAGTTGGCATGTACAGAAAACATGACCTTTCTGTACTGATTGATGCCTCAGACAGGTGTATTATTAATGAACAAGAAGTTTTAAATACTTGTGAAAATTATCTGATGAAACTTCTCGGTGATCAGAGAGGTGAGGAAACTAACCAACGAGCTAATTGTGAAGGCCCTGACATTCTTGAATCAGAAGTGCTATATGCTGTGAAAGTTTCAAAAAGCAAGAAATCACCAGGTCCAGATAAGATTCCTGTAGTTCTTAAAATGATTGACGAAGACAATATCCAATTCTTGGTAAAGTTGTTCAATTATATATAATACTGGAGACATCCCATCTGACTGGCTGTTATCTATATTCATCACATTGCCAAAGAAGCAAAAGGCAAGTAAGTGTAATGATTATAGGCTAACAAGCCTCATAGGCCACACACTTGAAGTATTCCTTTGTGTAATATATAATAGAATCGAGACTAAATGTGAACAATACCTTGTCGAAACACAGTTTGAGTTCAGAAATTATTTTGGTACAAGGGAAGCATTGTTTGTGCTAAATATCCTAATTCAGAACAGTCTAGATCAACAGCAAGAAGTGTTTGCTTGTTCCATTGATTTTGAAAAGGCATTTGACAGAGTGCAACATCCAAAACTTGTAGAAGTCCTAAAGGATAAAGGAGTTGACAGCAAATATATCCGCATTATTGAAAATCTTTACTGGAGACAAAAGGCCATTGTCCGAATCGGAAATCAAACTATCAACGACTTAGCCATCCAAGGTTGTGTTTTATCTCGATTGTTAACCATTACTCAGATAAAATTTTCAAAGCTTTAGAAAATCACCAATATGGAATAAAAGTAAATGGTGGCATAATTAACAACATAACATATGCGGATGATACAGTCATCTTGTGTGACAATGTTGAAGGTGTCCAACTCCTGCTCAATAATATTAGTGCAGTAAGTGAGGACATGGGACTAGTGCTGGCATGCAAAGGCGGTTCTCCGTTGATTGAAATGCCCCATCCGGTTTCCTCCGGTACTACCGGCATATTTACGGAAGGGTAACTGAGAGCGGCGGTAGTAAGAAGGGTTGGAGAGGGGAGGGCATCCGAAGGCGAGTCATACGATTCGTCACTTGTTCGTCACTAGCCAGTGCTCGGAGACAGGTTTGCAAAGTATAAACTAAGTAACTGGGCATGACAGTAAACAGTAGAACGGATTCGTGCAATCGCTCGTTGTGTTAAAGGAACGTCGGACATTCTCCAATGCCAATACGGAAATCGGAGGTATGGCATTTCTTTGAAAGAGATGTCAGTAGAAAACAGGCAAAATGTTCTTTATGCCGTCGGTTATATGCAACAGGTGGAGGAACATCGAATCTTCTGGACCATTTAAGACGTTTCCATAAGGAAAATATTGAAGCAAATGCTGATAATGATAGTGGTAACACGTAATAATGTATTGCGAAGATAGCAAGGAAAAGAAAACGATCGACGAAATGCTAAGGAGATTCATTGTAAGTGATATGTTGCCATTTATTTTGGGTTTAAAGAAAATACATCAAAAGGTCTAAGTGGCATAGCCGTCTGGTATCTTCCTCTTCCAGCCACCTCAGTACCTTCCGAAATAATTTTTTTCAACGGCTGAGCAGTTCAGAACGGATCGGCAAAATTCACTCTCTCCGGAATCAGCTAATAAGTTCATTTTTCTGAACGGGAACAAAACGTATTTAATCGAACAGTGCACACAGTTCTTTTGTTTTATGCACATTACCTAGGTCCATGTTTATTTAATTTTGGGTTAGCAGTAATGTAGATATAACATTCTTTTTTCATTCACTGTGATCTGTATGTAAGCTACTTGGCACTGTACTGCGTTACTTTTGTTTATGTGATACCAATAATGTTGTTCGAACATGCTCCTATCCAATCTACTATGTAGTAAATGTGTCGGGAAGAATTTGAAAATACCGCGTGGCAGATTACTCGTAAATTTGAGCTCCGAATGAATACGCGCCAAACATTTATTCCGGTAAAAACCGCTCCATTACCAGCACTACATAGGACTAAAAATAAATAAACAAGACCAAGTTAATGATCTTCAGCAGACGTACCAACGCTGAGGCAATCTTACAACTAAACAACTGACAGATTGAGAGAGTAACCACTTTTAAATATCTGGATGCCATTGTCACTGAACAACTTGATCCTGAGAAAGAAGTCAAACAGAGGATAGCAATAGCACGAAGAATATTTACAAAAATGAAATCTTTCTTTTGCAATGACTACTTAAATTTTAAACTTTGACAGAGGATGGCCAAGTGCTATATATGGTCAGCCTTGCTATATGGTGTGGAAACATGGACTCTGAAGAACATATCAGTGAAACGCTTGGAAGCCTTTGAAATGTGGATCCATCGTACGATGCTCAGGATTTCATGGGTTGCACGACAAACAAACCAAGAAGTACTCAGAAGGGCAAGAACAAGTCGGGAATTCATTCAAACATTAAAACACCTTGGCCACATCCTTAGAAATGACCATTACCACATCTTACAGCGGATTGTACAAGGCAAAATACAGGGTCAAAGAGGTGTCGCGAGAAGGCAAACATCATGGCTTGGAAACATCAAAGAATGGACTGGAATTCACAGTGTTGAAAGACTTTTCCATCTAGCAAGAGATCGTACAGTATTCGCCACAGTGATCGCCAATGTCAGGGCGACCTGATATGGTACTGTGGTGAAGAAGGAGAAGAAGAAGGAGAAGAAGAAGAAGAAGAAGAAGAAGAAGAAGAAGAAGAAGAAATTTCCTTTCTCCAAAGGTTTCCTTTAATCTTCCTGTATGCAGCTTCTACCTTAGACCATACAACCTTCAACATCCTTGCACATCTCCTTCAGCCATTCTTTCTTAGCTCTCTTGCATTTTCTATCCACTTTATTCTTTAATCGCCCGTATTCTTTTCTGCCCTCTTCATTTCTTGCATTCTTGTATTTTCGTCGTTCATCAATCAGGTGCATTATCTCCTGAGTTATCTACTGATTCTTAGTTGATCCTTCCTTCCTTACATTTCCTCAGAAGCCCTACTGACCTCATTTTTCATGACTGTCCGTTCCTCCTATAGTGTTTCCTTCAGCCTAATCATTTAGTCCTTGTGCAACATGTTCCTTGAAACACCCCCCTCACACTTTTTTCTTTCAACTTGTCTAGATTCCATCTCCTTGCATTCTTTCTTTTCTTCAATTTCTTCAACTTCAGATGCATTTCATGATCAATAAGTTGTGGTCGGAGTCCACGTCTGTTCCAGGGAAGTTCTGCAATCCAACTCCTGGTTTCTGAATCGTTGCCTATTCATAATGAAGTCTATTTGATACCTTCCAGTGTCTCCAGGTCTCATCCGTGTATAGAGTCGTGATGTTTGAACAAAGTATTAGCAAGGACTAATTTATGACCAGTGCAGAATTCAACTAGACAACTTCCTCTTTCATTCTTTTGTCCCAATCCTAATTCTCCTACTGTATTACCTTCTCTTCCTTGGCCTACCACTGTATTCCAGTCTCCCATCACAATTAGATTCTCGGCACCTTTTACATATTGTACCAAATCTTCCATCTCTTCATATATTCTTTCGATTTCCTCATCATCCAATGAACTAGTAGGCATATAGACCTGCAGTATTGTGTAGGTCATAGTAGTTTACCCGCTGCCCTATTTTCTTATTCATTATTACACCAACTCCTGCATTTCCCGTTTGATTTTGTGTTAATAATTCTGTACCCAGCTGAACAAAATTCCTGTTCTTCCTACCAAGGTGCTTCCACTTTTACCAACTACATCTAACTTTAGTCTATCCATCTCCCTTTTCAGATTCTCTAACCTACCACAACAAATCAAACTTTTAACATTCCATGTTCCAACTCGCAGAATGTCAGTATCCATCTTCCCCTCTCATGTAGTCCCCACCTGAGATCCGAATGGGGACTATTTTACCTCCGGAATATTTTACCCAGGAGGAAGTCATCATCAGTACATAGATTCATACAGAGAGAGCTGTATGTCTTCAGGAGTTAGTTACGGCTATAGTTTCCCGCTGCTTTCAGACGTGTAGCAGTATCAACACAGCTAAACCATATTTAGTATTATTACAAGGCCTTTTCAGTCAATCATCTAGACTGCCGCCCTTGCAACTTCCAAATGGCTGCTACTCCACTTTCAATGAACCAATCGTTGGTCTGGTCGCTCAACAGATAGCCATCCAATATGGTTGCACCTGCAGCTCAGCTACTGCATCACTGGGAAGCACAAGCCTCCCCACCGCAAGGTCACATGGTTCACAGATGATTTATTTTTATTATTATATATATATATGCGCGAATAAGCCCACTGGAACTCCGCAAAGTACTTAAGAGGCACGGATTTGTCTTCCTTTGTGCCCATATTTCTTTCCTTCTTTTACTGTGGTTTTCCCTTCTTGTCTTCAGACCAGGTTGCTCTAATCTTCTTCTTGGGTCTTTCCTCCTGGTCAACTTGCCATTTGTGAATTTTGGATCTATTTTGGACATCTGCTGGTGTAATTCCTGCCTGTTTCAAATCTGTTTTGCCATTCCACTTCGTTGTGTTTGTTTCGGCTTTACTCCTGTTTTCATAGAATTCAACTAATTGTTTGGTAAGTCTGTCTGGATGTGTTCATTTAATATGTCCACAGAATCTTAGTCTGCATTTTTTAATGTCACTGAATATTAGTGTAGTTTGATTTCCTGCCTGCGTAAGTCTGTGCTGTCCGTCAGCGAGCTTTGGGCCTAGAATTTTTCTTATGATTTTGTGTTCCTTCTTCTACTTTCCTGTTCAAAATTAGTGTTTCTGAACCATAAAGACATTCAGGTTTAATGACTGTAGTGTAATTTCTTAGTTTTGAGTGTTTGGAGATAACATTTTTTGTTGTAGATATTGTGGGTTAATCGGTATGCAGTTTCAGTCTTTTGGCATATAATTTCATTGGCTTTTCTTTGGAATCCATCTTCCTGAATTGTTTCACCAAGATACTTAAATTCCAATACCCATTTAATTTTGCCACATTTTGTCTCCACTAATTTTGGCGCTGGTTTGTTGCAGGTCAGGTATTCTGTCTTTTCGAAAGACAGCTGAAGGCTGACGTTTTTTACAATTTCTTTCATGAGTTCAATCTGATTTTGGGCTGTTTGAAATGTCTTTGGTATTATTATTATTATTATTATTATTATTATTATTATTATTATTATTATTATCATCATTATTATTATTATTAGGACTGTTATGCAAGGTTGCAGAGTTAGATTGAAAAAAACTGGTAATATAGGCATAGATCTCAAAAACATACAATGTAAAAGCACTGATAAGATGGATAATAATGTCTGAAACAATGAGCATCTGCTTCCAAGAGCATACACATAATGATAAAATCAAGCGACAGTTTGACTAAGCCCCTATACATGACATTATAGATAAAAGGCAGTCCCGATATGGTTGTTAATACTTCTATCACTTTCAGATTAAAGGCCAGTAACCACATGGTTGGTACGAAAACAATGCTGGCAGGATTCAATCAGTGGACACAAGAATCTGCAACATATCACCCAATATCACTGAGGACCAAGTGATGCGGTGATTGAAAAACCAGAGAATGGCACTGGTATTTTTTATTTTTTTATTTTTTTGCTAGTGGCCTTACGTCGCACCGACAGAGACAGGTCTTATGGAGACGATGGGATAGGAAAGGCCTAGGTGTTGGAAGGAAGCGGCCATGGCCGTAATTAAGGTATAGCCCCAGCTTTTGCCTGGTGTGAAAATGGGAAAACCATGGAAAACCATCTTCAGGGCTGCCGACAGTGGGATTCGAACCCACTATCTTCCGGATGCAAGCTCACAGCTGCACGCCTCTAACCGTGCAGCCAACTCACCTGGTGGCCCTGGTACCTGTAGGAGAATGTTAGGATGACAAAATAAAGCCAAAATAAAACAGGGAACCCCAGATACTAGAACACCCCTTTCTGATATTACTTTAGAGGACACATTCCTAATAGGACCATGAACAATTGGTAAACAGAATGCTACTTTATTTCAAGGACTCTGTAACAGGAGCTTGAAACTATCCATACTGCATATCTACCGAGGAAAAATTCCCTTAGGAGCTCAAGGGAAAAAATAAGTTCTATATAAAGCCAATGGAATAGAAACATGTTTGTGGATGACTGCAGGTGTTTGAAAAGAAGATGCCCCTACCAAGAACATGCAAGTGAAAGATGCCTAATTATAAAATAACCTCATTAATAACAGAATGACTCAAAATAGTGGGTATGTTTACACAGTGATATGTTAAGGTATCTTGTTTCATTTCTGTTACCTTTCAATAATAATAATAATAATAATAATAATAATAATAATAATAATAATAATAATAATAATAATAATAATAATAATAATAATAATAATAATAATAATAATAATAATATAGTACTAATAGTGAATATCTCAGGTTATTTACTTTCTTGGGTTGAGAGTGTGAAAATCAGTAGGTATCAAACTCACCTTCTTGGGATCATGAATTAGACATGCTATCTATGGTCTCCAGAGTTAACTAAATTTCATGTCATTCCATTTCCCTAGTCCTTTATGCAATAAAGCTTTATTTAGGCATTGAAAGCAATGTCGCTTTTAGTTTTTAGTATTCGACAAGTGTGCCATTTTCCTTCATTTTGATCATTTGTAATAGCATTTATATCTACATTAGATAGAAAGCAAAAAAACACCCAAGATATCACAATATTTATTAGTAATACCTGCACTGTGATTGTCCATTACTCCTACACATTTCACTAAATCCTGAGTAAGAAGTATTGTATGAACAGAAACTTAAATTTTTTTTTTTCCAAGCATCGTCTTACCTAATTTAACTTTTTAGTAGGTAGAATCTATTCTTAATTTTATGGTACCAGTGAAACTGCAAGAAAAATGTGATGGGGCATAAGTAAGATGGTGAAATGACTAAGTTTGTAAGCTTTAAAAAAATTTCCAAAATTTCTCTCCATAGAATATTGTATTTCAAAGTTAACCAACACACTGAGGAAAAAACATTCCTGAGTGAAGTTTGTAGAATTCTATGATCAATACCAACACAACTGATTAACTCTGTCACAAACTGATGTTTAGGTTTTAATGCCAATATATGGTTGTCATGTATTTTTTTTGTAAATTTTTAACCCATATTACTTTGCTAAACAATATATGATGAAAATTACAAATGAACACACTACGCTTTAAAGAGGTGTAGATAGACAGAAGACAAGTATGTACAAAGATTAATTTTAATACATCTGAAAATTGTTTTTTCCTAATTAATGTGTCCCAAATTTAATAGCCCCTCACATAACTACAAGCATTTTCAAATGCACATTCACAGTGAAATATTATTTTACATCCTATACATCTTTTCAAAGCGAAGGCCTCATTAACCAGAAGAATGACCCCCTTAATTAATATACTTGCGAACAACTGAAGCTGAAATTTTCCAGCACTTCAAATTAAGCATAAAAAGATTTCACTGCACACAATTTAAATATATTAAGTGTAACTGCCCTTGGAAAGTGTAGATGAGAAGGAAAAGGTTACCTGAACCATGATATGCTTATTAAAAGGTATGTTATTACTGAAGGGAACACATTATAGGCACATATAGGTTAGATTCCACTGTTTTTGAAGGTAAATCCTTAACCCAGACTATTGTTCTGTAATGTATTTTAGGATAACAGGAGTTCTAATTGACTGTACCCCTGCACTAGAACTAAGTCTGTAGCAGCTGGGTGGAATAACTCGTTCATTTTATTGAAGGAGGATGGAATCTCTCTTATTTGTGCCAAAATATACTCTTCCTATTTATTAGTATAATCACTGATTCTAATTTATATACATATACACACTCAAAATACATAATAGTAAAGAAAGAGAAATTATATATTCAACAAGCTTGACTAATTCTTTACCATCTACTAAAATACCCTCAACTCCTCTTGAACCAAAAGCAATGTGTTGTACATAAAAGAAAAAAGCAAATACAATATCTCATGAACACAAGATCATAAAACAATGTTGAAGGCATCTCTAAAAACCTTGTTACTGCCAATATGTAAGCAAAAAAATGGGGGGGGGGGGGGTAAAAAAGGTCACAATTTTTTTAACAGACATTTGTAGGGATCAGAGATTAGAAAAGAAAAGCATGTTACATTGGAACAAAAAGACAAAGCAAATGTCTCAATCCTTGATGTCTCCATCCATTCCGGATTATAAATGTGTTCATGGCCCCGAACTTTGAACACACACAAATGTATTCCTTGGTTAAGCAAAATTTTAACTTAACACAATAATAATAATAATAATAATAATAATAATAATAATAATAATAATAATAATAATAATAACAACAACAACAACAACAACAACAAGAACTACAACAACAATAAACTATCACTTCAATTGCTACATATTATAGACTCCAGTAGACACCAAGACTCCAGTAGACACCAAGATCTCAATTTTGCCCTACAGGAGTTTTGTAATGTGCCAGAAGTAAACAAGACAAAATCACCATATCTCAACTTCAAAACAGAATGGTTGCCTAGTTGTACTTTCTCTTAAAACAGCAACCACGACCACCACCATCACCACCACCACCACCACCACCACTTCATTACCCTTTCCAGATATCTAACAGATTTCCCCCCCCCCCCCCCTCTACGAACTCTCAACATTTTATTCTTTATTTCATTATTACTCCACATAACATACCAAGATCTTCAGCCTGGACTGAATCCGCTGTCTTGGAAACAGAAGCACGGAGACAAACCAACTGCCCTGCTGACATCACTCCACAACAAATTCAACATTTTTAATTTCTCAACGAAAAATCTGGGAGCATTAATCATCTAATCAACAATTCTATCGAATCACATAAGTCTATATCACATAAGTCAGTTAATTTACATAAGGATATTTAGCAACGAGTATAAAGAAACTTATATAAACTATATTAATACAACAGAACAGAACAGAACAGAACAGAACAGAACAGAACAGAACAGATCACTCTCTTCACTTAACTTCTGGTAATCAGAATCCAAGGAGAGGGTATTAGTTCATTGTAATCCAAATTTAACACAAGCATACAACACTTTTTATGTAAGGTTTAATATTTATTATTGGATTTTAAAGATAGCTGCATACAGTTAACTGATCACACACCTACGAACCTTAACAGTGGAAGTGCAACAGAAGTTTAACAGCGTTATGTGGTCTGGGATGAATTATTGTTTTAAACTAAAGGATTTCCACTTCCACTTGAGAAGCGGGGGACTACTTGGAAACAACTTGGCAAATAAAATGGAATTCAATGGGCAGCTATCAATATTAACAGGGCTTATGGAAGAACAAGTAAAACTGGCTGAGTCAGCAAAGAGTATACATTTGGATGTGTTAGGAGTTAATGCTATTCGGGTAAGGGGAGGTAAGGGAGAGAAGAGATTATAAGGTGTACTTAACAGGTGTTAAAAAGGGAGGGGCAGTGTGTCAGGTAGGACTGTTCATCAGGAATACAATAGCACACAACATAATTTCTGTTAGGCATGTAAATGAGTGAATGATGTGGGTAGATTTAACAGCTGGAGGAATTAGGATGAGAATTATAGTAAGCAGGTTCAGGACATAAAAAGAGGATAGGTGGCATACAGGGATGCACTAGTAGTAAGAGCAAGAGAATGCCTAAAGACGACTGTGTGTCAAGATGGGAAAAAGCAAACCTATTCCTGGAATGATGAAATGAGAGCAGGTTGAAAAGGGTTAAGGTAGGCTTATCAGAAATGGCTCCAAGCAAGGACTGATGCCAACAAGGAATTTTATGCAGATGAGAGAAAATGAGCAAAATAAATAATTGTTGAAACCAAGAGGAAGTTGTAGGAAAATTTTGGTAATAACCTGGAAAGGTTACGTCAAGAGCAGGGAAACATTCCTGAACAGTGTAAAGTGTTTTGGGTAAAACAGCTGAACTCGTAATAGGTCCCAAGGAATCACTGGACAGGTGGAAGAAATAATTTGAAAGTCTTCTCAGTATAAAAGGAAAACCTGGTGACGACACAAACAACGAAGTTCATGGGGAGGACGACAATGATGTTTAGTGAAATTACGCTTGAGGAAGTGGAAGGTGTGGTTCATAAAAATGCAATGTCATAAAGCAACAGCAATAAATGAAATTAGACCTGAAATGGTGAAATACAGTAGGAAGGCAAACATTACATGGTTTCATAGAATAATACGATTCGATGGAATGTTAGTAAGGTTCCTTCTGAGTGGGCAAAAGCAGTAATTGCACCTATTTATACATAAGGGAACAGGAAGGATCACACCAACTATCAAGGATTCCATTAATCAGTATACAAGGAAAGTTGTTCATTGGCATTTTGGAAGAGAGGGTGCGATCAGTGCTCGGAAGTAAGCTGGATGAAATACTGTGTGGCTTCAGACCACAGAGGAGCGGTCAGAATCAGATTTTTAGTACATGCCAGGAGACTGAAGAATGCTATGAGAGGAATAGAAATTTATGTTTAGTTTTGTAGATCTCAAGAAGGCATGACAAAGAGTGCCGAGGGAAAAGATGTTAGCCGTACTGGGGATTACAGAATTAAGGTTTGTGGGTTACAGTAGTCACGTCCTAGTTCGTGAACCATGGGCAACAGCTGAGTGGCCTAGTAAGTGGCCCTGAGAGTCGGGATACCAATTGCTATCGAATGGAAGTGGGCATCTCGAACATATTCTGAGTCATGGCCCACCTTGTGCTCAGGCGGCTAGGACTATACAATTCACCGGTGGTCCATAACACGTTAGAGGAGAGATCCTCACTTGGACTATGTGCAAGTAGGGTAGCATCCTGCTTCATGAATTTACCGAGATCAGAACATTTTAAGCCAGCCTCGGACCTATGGGAGTAACTGAGTCCCACTCCCATTTGACAGGCGAGGGACTCCTTGGAAACAACTTGGCGAACGAAATGGAATTCGATGGGGAGCTATCAATATTAATGGGGCTTATGGAAGAAAGAACTGGCTGAGTCAGCAAAGAGGATGCATCTGGATGTGCTAGGAGTAAGTGATATTTGGGTAAGGGGAGATAACGAGGAAGAGATAGGAGATTATAAAGTGTACTTGACGGGTGTTAGAAAGGGAAGGGCAGAGTCTGGGGTAGGGCTCTTAATCAGGAATACCATTGCACGCAACATAGTTTCTGTTAGGCACGTAAATGAGCGAATTATGTGGGTAGATTTGTCAGTTGGAAGAATTAGGACTAGAATTGTGTCCGTGTATTCACCATGTGAGGGTGCAGATGAGGATGAAGTTAACAAGTTTTATGAAGTATTGAGTGACATTGTGGTCAGGGTCAACAGCAAGGATAGAACAGTGCTAATGGGCGATTTCAATGCGAGAGTTGGGAATAGAACTGAAGGATACGAAAGGGTGATTGGTAAATGCGGGGAAGATATGGAAGCTAATGGGAACGGAAAGCGTTTGCTGGACTTCTGCGCTAGTATGGGTTTGGCTGTTACGAATACATTCGTCAAGCACAAGGCTATTCACCGCTACGCATGGGAGGCTAGGGGTACCAGATCCATAATAGACTATATCTTAACAGACATCGAATTCAGGAAATGTTAGGAATGTACAAGTTTTCCACGGATTTTTCAATGATACAGACCACTACCTGATCTGTAGTGAACTAAGTATCTCTAGGCCTAGGGTAGAGAAATCTGTCTGCAAACGAATAAGGGTAGAAAATCTCCAGGACGAGGAAATTAGACAGAAGTACATGGATACGATTAGTGAGAAGTTTCAAACAGTAGACAGTAAGCAGGTTCAGGATATAGAAAGTGAATGGGTGGCATACAGGGATGCTGTAGTAGAAACAGCAAGGGAATGCCTAGGAACAACTGTGTGTAAAGATGGGATAAGGCGAACATCTTGGTGGAATGATGAAATGAGAGCAGCTTGTAAACATAAAAAGAAGGCTTATCAGAAATGACTCCAAACAAGGGCCGAGGCAGACAGGGATTTGTAAGTAGATGAAAGAGAGCGAAACAAATAGTTGTTGAATCGAAAATGAAGTCATGGGAAGATTTTGGTAACAACCTGGAAAGGCTAGGTCAAGCAGCAGGGAAATCTTTCTGGACAGTCATAAAGAATCTTAGGAAGGGAGAGAAAAAGGAAATGACCAGTGTTTTGAGTAATTCAGGTGAACTCATAATAGATCCCAGGGAATCACTGGAGAGGTGGGGGGAATATTTTGAACACCTTCTCAATGTAAAAGGAAATCATCCTGGTGGCGTTGCGAACAGCCAAGCTGATGGGGAGGAGGAAAATGATGTTGGTGAAATTATGCTTGAGGAAGTGGAAAGGATGGTAAATAAACTCCAATGTCATAAAGCAGCAGGTATAGATGAAATTAGACCTGAAATGGTGAAGTATAGTGGGAAGGCAGGGATGATGGCTTCATAGAGTGGTAAAATTAGCATGGAGTGTTGGTAAGGTACCTTCAGATTGGACAAAAGCAGTAATTGCACCTATCTATAAGCAAGGGAACAGGAAGGACTGCAACAACTATCGAGGTATCTCATTGATTAGTATACCAGGCAAAGTATTCACTGGCATCTTGGAAGGGAGGGTGCGATCAGTCGTTGAAGGGAAGTTGGATGAAAACCAGTGTGGTTTCAGACCACAGAGAGGCTGTCAGGGTCAGATTTTCTGTATGCACCAGGTAAATGAAAAATGCTACGAGAGGAATAGGCAGTTGTGTTTATGTTTCGTAGATCTAGAGAAAGCATATGACAGGGTACCGAGGGAAAAGATGTTCGCCAGTTCCCAGACGAAACTATCTTTACATCGGCCTGTTTTCAGACCAACTTTGCTTTACGGGAACGAAAGCTGGGTGGACTCAGGATATCTTATTCATAAGTTAGAAGTAACAGACATGAAAGTAGCAAGAATGATTGCTGGTACAAACAGGTGGGAACAATGGCAGGATGGTACTTGGAATGAGGAGATAAAGGCTAATTTAGGAATGAACTCTATGGATGAAGCTGTACGCATAAACCGGCTTCGGTGGTGGAGTCATGTGAGGCGAATGGAGGAGGATAGGTTACCTAGGAGAATAATGTACTCTGCTATGGAGGGTAAGAGAAGTAGAGGTAGACCAAGACGACGATAGTTAGACTTGGTTTCTAACGATTTAAAGGTAAGAGGTGAAAATGAAATGAAAACCTACAACCTGTTTTCCAGTCATTGACCGGGTCAGGGGTGTAATGTATGAAGCAGATATAGGCTGTTAGTACGATGGGGTCGCCACTCCCAAAGTGATTTATTAATGAATGATATGGTGCTATGAAATGAGAATGGAGAGTGTTGCTGGAATGAAAGATGACAGGGAAAACCGGAGTACCCGGAGAAAAACCTGTCCCGCCTCCGCTTTGTCCAGCACAAATCTCACATGGAGTGACCGGGATTTGAACCACGGTATCCAGCGGTGAGAGGCCGACGCTCTGCCGTCTGAGCCACGGAGGGTAAGATAAGAGGTATAGAACTAAATTAGGCCACAACACTAGTTGCAAATCGAGGATTGTGGCGACGTTTAGTAAATTCACAGAGGCTTGCAGACTGAACGCTGAAAGGCATTACAGTCTATAATGATTATGTATGCATGCATGCATGTATGTATGTATGTATGTATTAAAAGCAATCAAAGGCATATATGTTGACAATTAGGATGCAGTGAGAATTGATGGTAGAATGAGTTCTTTGTTCAAGGTACTTACAGGGGTTAGACCAGACTGTAATCTTTCATCTTAGTTGTTCATAGATTATGTGGATCATCTAATTACAGATATAATGTGACTGTCAGTAGGGAAGAAACCTGAGAGTACTAAATTTCAGGTTGGGAATACAAAACTGGAACAGATAGATTATTTTGAGTATTTAGGATGGGTGGTCTCCTATGATGGTATTGAAACTGAAGCAAGGTGCAGCAAAGCTAACATAGTGAGCTCAATGTTGCAATCAACATTGTTCAGGAAGAAGGAAGTCAGCTCGTGGACGAATCCATCTTTACACCGGTCTCCAGGTACTCCATTTCTCCATGTGACCAGGTGGTAATTCTTCACTTGGTGTCAACCATTCTTCAGAGCGAGTGCAGCTTGCGCGCCACATATCAGTTCGGGATTGCTGAGGTGTCCCATTAAGAGCCTCTGTTGTTCTGAGGAAACTTTTCCTTGATTTGAGTCTTTAAGTAACTGGCCTGTATCCATACAGAGGGTGAGCTTCAGAAGTTTCCGCCTTCTTCCTCTCGTTTTTTGCTGCAACCTCTCGACGGATATCAGGAGGGGCAATACCAGCAAGACTATACAATTTGTTCAACGGAGTTGGTTTTAGACAGCCGGTAATGATGCGACAGGTATCGTTCAGAGCAACATCTACCTTCCTGGCATGACTTGACTTGTACCATACTGGGGATGCATATTCCACTGCAGAGTAACATAGAGCAATGGAAGAGGTTCTCACAGTATTGGGATGTGCCCCCCCGGTAGTACCCGTTATCTTCCTTATAATATTGTTTCTGGCTGCCACTTTTTGCTTAGTGTTCGAGCAATGTTTCTGGTAAGTTAGAGCACGATCAAGGGTAACTCCAAGATATTTTGGTGTGCTGCAATGTCCTAAAGTGGTTCCTTCCCAAGTGATTTTGAGAGTTCTGTTTGCCATTCTATTTTTGAGGTGGAAGGCACAAGTCTGGGTTTTACTGGGGTTCGGTCTCAGCTGATTCTCCTTGTAATAAGTAGACAGCACTGAAAGTGCATTAGATAATTTCTCCTCAATAGCATCAAAGCAGGTGTCTTGAGTGGTAATGGCACAGTCATCTGCATAGATAAAGCTCTGTGTTCCTTCGGGTAGCGGCTGGTCATTGGTGCAGATGTTGAACAATGATGGGGAGAGTACACTTCCCTGAGGTAATCCATTCCTCTGTGATCTCCACCTGCTTCTTTTCCCCTGAAATTCAACAAAAAAATCTTCTATTTTCAAGGAGATTCCTAATGAAGCAGGTAAGCTGGTAGTCATTAGTTGCATTATATAGTTTCATAAGGAGTCGTCTATGGTTGACGGTATCATATGCAGCTGTAAGGTTAACAAATACAGCTCCAGTGATCTGTTTCCTTTCGAAACCATCTTCGATATGCTGCGTTAGCTTCAACATTGAGATGTACAGCTCTTCCCAGTTCTGAATCCAGCTTGCTGCGGTATGAAGATTGCCTCTAACTTCTCCGTTGGCCTATGGAGTATGAGTCTTTCAAAGATCTTCTACAGATAACAAAGGAGCAAGATAGGCCGATAACTCTTTGGATCATTTGAATCCTTACCTGGCTTGAGAATAGCTATAAATAAACTAAAGATAAACTTGATTGATGAAGCTGTACGCATAAACCAGCTCTGGCAGTGGGGTCACGTGAGATGAATGGGAACAGGAGAATAATGGACTTTTTCATGGGGGATAAGAGAAATAGAGGGAGACCAAGACAATGCTCAGACTCCATTTCTAATGATTTAAATATAAGTATGGAATTAAATGATGCCACAGAGCTAGGGACAAATAGAGGACTGTGGAGGCATACAGTAAATTTACAGAGGCTCACAGACTGAATGCTGATGGGCATTACAGTCTAGAATGAAGACTTACGTACGTAAAAAAATAAGTTACTAGTTACAATATTGCTGACTTTCTGTTGTCTAATTTTCTTTTCCTACATACACTTCTTGATCCTGCTCCTAATTTAATACAGTAATTTGTCAATTGTGTGAAATTCTTTAAATCCTTTGTTCTTTTCAACTTTGAACTGATCTCCTCTTTCCAAATATCTAACCTATTTTCTCCCAAAACATACTTTATTATTATTATTATTATTATTATTATTATTATTATTATTATTATTATTATTATTATTTGTTTCATTACTTCTCCACATAACATGCCACAATCAACAACATTTGTGTTTCAGGCCCCTATCACCATACCTATTCCTCAGTATTTAATAGTTTGCATTTCCTTTTTTCCTGTTTTTCTTTGGCTAATTTTCAAATTTTTGTTAATGTGATGAAATATTACTCCTGTTCTTTTGATATTGCATCTGAAGTAGTACCGACCTGTATCATCATCATCATCATCATCATAATATGGATGTTTAGTAAAGCATACAAGATAAATGTACAAAAAATCTACAAGTTAATGTACAGATTTGACTACCACTCCATTAGCACTCTGGGTCACTTCATGTAAGTCCCTTAGACCATCTTCAGATACAATTCTCCACAATGTGCATCATCGCTTGCTTCTCCACTCTGCAGCTGTTTTTTCCAGTATGTTATCACACTTGCCCTGTCCTCTTCTAATACGGTTCAGTCTTAACCATTATTGTCATGCGAAATGTAATTCCACAACTTTGCCTGTTAGGTCTTGAATCGGGTGGGCATTATGTGGAGGATTTTCATTCCAACATTCCATCCATTCAGTGGTATTACTGAAGGTACCGATAGAGTGAAAATCTATCTGTGGTGATCTGCACGATTTTAAGCTCATACCTCGTTGGATTGTGCAGTGCACTGCATAAAAAGAGATTTTGTGGTACTGTGTCCTTTTAACAATCACATCTTGGCTGCTTTTCTGCTGGTCTTCATCTCCCACTTTAGCAACTACTTTTCATTTTGAAACTCACTATCCCAACAGCCATCCACTCCTATCCTGCCTAATATTTACTTCACACTCCATTTACCCAGTAATCATATTTTACATGCCTCATTTGATGCTAGGTACCATATTCTAAAATTTCACCCCTGTTCACCTTTACATCCTGAATATTTAGTTACTTGTTTATAAAATTTTATTTATCCTTTTAAGTTGCTTTATGTCACACCGACACAGATAGATCTTATGGCGACGATGGGACAGGAAAGGCCTAGGAGTGGGAAGGAAGCGTCCGTGGTCTTAATTAAGGTACAGGTGCTTGGTGTGAAAATGGGAAACCATGGAAAAACCATCTTCAGGGCTGCCGATAGTGGGGTTCGAACCCACTACCTCCCGAATACTGGATACTGGCCGCACTTAAGCGAGTGCAGTTATTTAGCTCGGTTTATTTACCTTTTGTCAGTATATTATCATAACTTCACTAAATATGTTAGTATTGAATACTGCTGGAAGGGGAAAAGCAATGGAATTATAAAACCTTCCTATATTAATAATATAAGAAAAGTTCTGATTCCTTGATGAATGATTTATCGGCCAAAGGGAAAGGCCATAGGGGGTATGTTGTCCTTGTCAATCTTGGGTAAGCTATATAGTCTCGGAGGTAGAGCTTCACTTTTGGAGGCAGGGAAATGGAGGATTCTGAGGGCGTTGCAACCATAATACTGTCAAGGTCAGAAGAGAATTGTATCAATTATGAGAGGTGTAATATTAAAGATACAGCTAAGAGCCTGGCACAAATTAAGTTGAAGCAAAGCCACATAAATCTTGTAACATCTACACTACATCTCACAAGTTGTGAGCCTCTGAGGGATTGTTTAAAGAATGTAACATTCTTATTTTGTTCTTAAGGTTACTATTTATTGGAAAAAAGGAGAAGGATATGTCTGTAAATTATTCCTAGATACTGTATACATCACTATCAACAATGCAGTATATGCATTATCGGAGGAGATGGTTGCCCTTGATGTACTTCCCCTTAAAAGAATAATCACTACATCACTATTATTAATGTTGTATAAAGTAACATAAGCAATAGACTTTGTCAAATAATACAAATGCAATAACATACAAATAAAACATTTAAGTGAAATACCTGTCGCAAATGTCACTCAAAACTTTGTTGATATTAACTAGCTAAAAAGAACAAACAAGAATTACGTTAAAACAATAATATACAGTCGAACCTGTCCTAACGGACACCCTTATTCAGTGGACACCTGCCTATACGGACAATTTCCCGAGAATTCTAATTGCCCAGAAATGCTGCCAGAGACTGTTGACTCACAAGTTACCTGGGGATTTTCGTCCCTTCTTGCATCATTCTATTCATAACTCGGATTGTCGCTGATAAGGTCGAGCTCAGGTACTAATTAGTGAGACAGAAATACCGTAGCAGTTCAGTTGTCTGTTAAACATGAGTAACAAGGGAAGTTTGTGTTTAGATCTCGAGGCAAGAAGAAATGTAATTATAGAAAGACTTCTGTGGTGTAGTGGTTAGTGTGATTACCTGCCACCCCGGAGGTCCGGATTAGATTCCCGGCTCTGCCACGAAATTTGAAAAGTGGTACGAGGGCTGGAATGGGGTCCACTCAGCCTCGGGAGGTCAACTGAGTAGAGGTGGGTTCGATTCCCACCTCAGCCATCCTAGAAGTGGTTTTCCGTGGTTTCTCACTTCTCCTCCAGGCAAATGCCGGGATGGTACCTAACTTAAGGCCACGGCCGCTTCCTTCCCTCTTCCTTGCCTGTCCCATCCAATCTTCCCATCCCTCCACTAGGCCCCTGTTCAGCATAACAGGTGAGGCCGCCTGGGCGAGTTACTGGTCATCCTCCCCAGTTGTATCCCCTGACCCAAAGTCTGAAGCTCCAGGACACTGCCCTTGAGGCGGTAGAGGTGGGATCCCTCTACGAGTCCGAGGGAAAAAACCAACCCTGGAGGGTAAACAGGTTACGAACGAACGACAAGGGACTTTCAGTGAGAAAGCTTGCCGAAAAATTCAACTGCGGGAAAACTCAAACACTATTGTGAAGAATAGAACTGAATATCGTAGTTAAGAAAACGCGTACTAAATTTACACAGACGAAGCTTCACGATTACTTCACGAAGCTGTAATGCTTGTAAATGATGTAAAATCACTTATAATAACTCTCTATGAAATACTAACACAGAAATGACTTAGAATAATAAAAATAAAGATATGTATCTTTATATTTAAGGTGGATCTTCTTTGCCGTTAAAATGTTCGATGATTTTTATAAACTTATTTTAGCGGACACCTCTCGTTACGGACATTTTTCCTCGGAACCGACGGTGTCCGCCGAAGGGAGGTTCGACTGTAGTAATATTTTCCTAAGAGCAGTTTTGGAGAAGCAAATAATGTACTGTATATGGTAACATACATAAGCCCTCTTGACAATGGTTTATATGACCTAAAAATATTATTTTCCACTTTGCAATTGTTGATTTATATCTTAATGTGTAAAATACATTAGAAATAGCAGTATGCTAGAGGAAGGAAGAGAAAACTTCTGATATCTTAGAACTTTATGTCCAGTAGGGCTCATGAAGTATTTATGTTGCGGTTGAACGTGCAGTTCATTGCAAGCACTGCAACCCTTTCTTGTCATTTTATTTTAACATTAATACAATATCTCTGCATTTGAATAGTTCCATGACATTTACATGTCCAGTTGCAGCTCCTTTGCATTTTCCTTATTGTGAGCTGATTTATCAGCACATACAACCTGACATATTCTTTGGATGTGTTAAATAAGAGACTGAAAATATGATTATCATGATAATACCCATAAACAACCTTCTTGTATTAACTGATGCAAATCTCTTTGTATAGGCCTATTCAGTATCATTTAGAGATGCGTAGCTCAGGTGATTAGTCTGATGTATCTAGACTATTTGTGTATGAAGTCGGAAGATTTTCATGTTGTATCTGTTCCCAGACAGGAAAGAGAATCTTAGGTAACAGATAGTTCTCCATAGCTCCAGAACCAAAATGTTTAATTACACATCTGCTTAGCAATTTCGTTCACATAAATCTTATATTTTATTGCTACACTCCTGCAACTTTATCTCTTCATTTCTTCACACTAAACAGTCTGAGAGCTCAATTTTTATTTCTTTTGACATTTGTTTCACCTATAGTTTCTTGCATTTTGATTTGCAGGAATAATTCCCAGTAAGTTCCCAATTAACTTATCTGTTGATGTACAGAGTTCATGTTACTTTTCATTAATATATTCACCTTTGCTACCACAATTAACACTTGTTTTGGTTGGGGATATATTCTACTGCATATGCGACAAAGAATACAATCACCATCACACTATATTCAAAGCAATTCTCCAGTTTTGTCACAGGAGTAGAAAAAGCATAGTTCCCATAGAACGAGAAGTATCTGGTACTTGCTACAGAGTACAGCATGTGTTGATAAGTACAGCCGAACATTCAAAAGTGGAAAAATTTTGCAGTCCTGTACCAGGTATCATTGTCCTTGGGTGAGACTATACAGCTACAATAAAAAGTGATGTGACTTGCTTATTGTTGAACATGTTCCTGATGAAATGAGACTGTCAGTACAAAATGAAATCAGAATAACATATTAAAAAAAAATACCATGAAATGGATGAAAAACAGTCATAAACTGATAAATAAATATGTGAAGTGAGGGACACGCCTGGTAAGTGAAGCTTAATGTGAAGCACTTCACGGAGTGTCAGTGTAGGAGAAAGGTCCTTGGTTAGATGGGGTTCATATACTGGTAAATGCAACTGCACCATACTGGCAGTCTTTGCATTTCCAGTCTGAATACCTGCAATGAGCACATACTCTATTATCACTGGCCACTCAAAGGATTCTTCTAGAGGTGTAAATATGCTATGTGCCATGCACTGTGGGGAACAGCCTTATGATATTGTGTCCACGCAAGTGCTACTTACCGGGCGAGTTGGCCGTGCGCGTAGAGGCGCGTGGCTGTGAGCTTGCATCCGGGAGATAGTAGGTTCGAATCCCACTATCAGCAGCCCTGAAAATGGTTTTCTGTGGTTTCCCATTTTTACACCAGGCAAATGCTGGGGCTGTACCTTAATTAAGGCCACGGCCGCTTCCTTCCAACTCCTAGGCCTTTCCTATCCCATCGTCGCCATAAGACCTATCTGTGTTGGTGCGACGTAAAGCCCCTAGCAAAAAAAAAAAAAAAAAAAAAGCTATTTAGTTGCGAGGAAGCGTACCTGCTTGTCAAGGTGAGAACCAGGGTTCAAGTCCTACTATATGAATTACGTTTAACTTTTAGAGTGCTGCATTAACCAGATATGCATGTATTTCTATTCACTGCAAAATCTGGCATTGTGCTCTTAATTATGTTTGTTCTGAAAAGGACTGTTTTATATATGACCTAATACACCATCCAGTACCTATTGGCTTGAACAACTTGTTAGAGCTGATATGGCATTGACCCAACAAGCTTTCTAAAGTATTCCTTGTTGAGGGTGATCTGTCATGCGCTCAACATAACACCCCACAAAACATCATGTGAATGCGGAAAAAAGTGAGGTCATCTTTTTTTTTTTTTTTAATATATATATGGCGTTTTCACCTTGGCCACACATGTTCAATGAAGTTGAAGTCTGCAGCTCGAGGGACCCAACTGAGCAGTTCAATGGAGCCCTATTCAGCTGTTCAGAAAGCTAACCCTGAACATGAACACTCATGTTGATTGGGGAGTTGTCTTGCATGAACTTCATTTCATTACCTCATCTGAATAGCACTCTCTCACACTCAGAACCAGAACATTCTGCAGAATGTCCACATATTGGTCCACGGTGAGATGGTCACTAACCCTAATGAAGCACTCCAGCCCCATCAGATGATATCCACCCCAACACACCACCGATATGCAGTCACTGCGTGAACACTCTGCTTGTCGTATCGGGCTCTCCATAACCTGTAAATGTGAACTGGCCCAACCTATGCCGAATTGAAAGGTCTCATCAGAGAAGATCACATAATCTCAATTATGATTTAACTCCATCTTGGCAATGGTGCACTGATCGATCATTTGTTCATAGGAGAGCGACTCTTTAGTGACAGTTTTTCTGCAGTAGAGTCCAGCTTCTCATAATCATTAACAGACCTTGTGTAGATATCCAGGAAAATTGATCGCCTACATGTGCTCTGCCAAGTATAAAAACGAGTTCTTCCATGAAGTTTCCAATAACCTGTTGTCTTCTTCCCTAAGAGAAAACACTTTAAACCAGTGCAGGTAGACATCCAATGTCTCCTAACACCCACCACTGCTGTATCCATCTCCTAACAGCCCTAGGTGATAATACCACACTGAACTGATGCCTCACGAATGCTAAAATTGCCGTGTTGGATGAGAGACAGCACTTGCTCTCTTGACACGTTTGATTAATATGCCATGTCAGAATGGAGTGAAGCATGTAGCATCGAGGTTAACTTTCCAAACTTAGTGTGTTTGTTGCCTGAAGTTGTCATAGTATATTAATTCGGGGGGTGTATATATAGATCATGCCAAGAATAGAACTTCAGCTGTTATGGTTACAAATTATGTAGCCTACAGCTGACCTGCTGCGCTATGAGGCAGTGTGTCATGTACTTACAATTTTGTAAAGCTGCTTGCAAGTGCACGTCAAAAGGAGGAGAGAGATAGAAGGGGGTGAATAGAGGGGAAATGGGGAGTGAGAGCGACTGATACAATGAGTGAAAACCATGCGACGTGTTGCAACAGCTGACTATAAAATGTTGAGCAAAGTCAAAGTGGACTACCCCATATTTCATGTTTCCAGGAATGCGGCAATTTTTCATTGTTCATCTGTACCTATATATTACCAATGCAGACAGGTAAACACTTTCCTAATTTTAACGTATTTTCAAGTCAATGCATTTCTATCAATATGTCTTGCATAACAAAACTATTAATACAGACATGAAACAATGCTTTGGCAGGCTAAAGGTAGCAAATACCAAAAATATACAAATGTTCAGAAGTTGATTAGATCAATATTACTCCCAGGTCCACAGTAATGGTACTGTTTTCTGCCTGAATAATTTCAATTTTTCTAAAATCTTGAAATATTTATAAGCAATTAGTAATTTGTTAAAATGAATTTGTTCTTGATTCAGTTTTAAAAGGCATTCATTTGCATCACTGCCATAAACCTCATCTGAGCTAGAGTAGAAAAATACTGTAAATAGTGGAATTCATTTAATGAATACACATACTACTTCTACTACACAGCAGATCTTCCTCTATGGACAGTTGAGAATGGGCAAATATTGTCTTTCCCCAAATGAAAGTACAATCTACATTAAAAAGGAGTAAGCCTATCTACCAGACTATCATTTTTACTGTATTCTCAAGAAAATAACATTAATACCGATTTATTTTTTAAATCAACAAAGACAACACCCAAACATCTCCTGGGGTTTTTCAATTACAGATTTGAACTTGAAATTAACAAAATAATGCAGGCTATGCATAACAGATTGTAATTACAGTCCTTCGTAAAACAGCACTAAAAATAAATTAACTCAATTATCTAACGAATGTTTGAATATTAATAGAACAATTATTTAGAACTTATATATGATGAAGGCTAACAAATACAGAAAGATTTCAAAAAATGGAAGATTCATTATGGAGTTAAAATAAAGCTTTTCATTATTGCAAGCAGAAAACTGTGAAAGATACTTACAAGTTGCGTGCCGATCAACAGGACTGTCTTGAGGGAGAACCTTCGTCCACAAAGGTCAAATAAATCCTCCAAACTTGGTCCTAACAACTCCATTACTAACGCGTTGTATTTTCCACAGGGCCCGAAGTAGAACACTTCAGGTATACCTTCTATATTTGTGAGAAAGAAATATTCCGGAGGAAGAGAGAAAGAGGACATCACAGGTCAGGATGTAGAGAGAGAGAGAGAGAAAAAGACAAACTGAATGAGAAGTTACTCTCCCCAACTTAAAATACATGTATTAATATACCTGCACTTTTTTGAGAGACATAGTAAGCATGCAAGAGCAGCTTAGCAGAACGGGTGGGAGAAGGGAAACAGCTAGGTAATAAAATAGACCGTGATAGAAATCAACACTTCATTCTTGGTACAAGAGGAGTTTCATTACGAGGGTAGGGAGCGGCGAGAGCAGGCAGCTGGGGTGAGAGGAGATGACAAAGCATATGGAATTAGACTCTCTCTCATAATAAGGACTTGTGGCTCATCTAAGTCATTAAGGGCAATGGACCAGCAAAAGCAAAGGTAACATTGTTTCTAACTAGTACAAAAGATATGGAATGGACTTTGTAGATAACCACTTGAGATTATGAAATTGTGTAGCATCTGATTAGAGATCTAATCTGGATAACAGATATCATATGATTACTTAAGTACAAAGGAAGAGAGAACTCTACACCTACATTACACTAGAACTACTGAAGAGTACTGCCTTTTCATGTTTTTAATCATAATGTTAGAATTCACATGAAACATTGGCAGAAAGGGGAAAAAAAAAAAACACTAATTAATTAAAAGCAGAAAAGAAGATTAAAGGGGGAATGGAAAACATAGGACTAAGTCTCATGAACTCCAATGTCTTGTCCATGATGCCCCAACCCCACCCGTCTACTACTCACCGCTCACTTGCAAACTTACACATATACGAAAGTATTTACAAAAACAGAATAACACATAACACATGCATTACATATTGTATGTGGCAGTTGACTGCCAAGATACAATATGCAAATCAGTTAATATTTATACACATATTGGACTTACTAGCTGCAAGGCAATCATGAGAACAGTTTGCAGGGTAAATCTGCGGTTACACACAACGAAGAGGTCCTCCAGACTTGGGCCTAGTAGCTCAAGAACCAAGGCATGGTAGCGGCCCCCACACGGACCGAAGTGATACACACGAGGGATACCTTCTAGAAGGAACATATAACTGACTCCTTAGGACAACAAAATGGCAATTTACCTGACCAAGTAATGGTCTTATATCCTTCATCTACAGATGTATAACACAATGGCATAAGGTCTTCCATACATGTACAACAGTAAGTAAATCGAAATCAATAACTTATTCAAAATATTGTCTATCTGGCATGAAAGAATTCCTCTGGTTTCAGAACTATACTTTTAAAATGAAATATTAGAACTGTGAACAACAAACTATTGGACTTGACTGGAATATAACTTTAAACCACATGATATTTCAACAGTCCATAAATTCAGTCCAATAATATTAGCCACCATCTCTAAAAACACAGTTAACAGAATCTTCAACGTGATATTTCAATTCAGATCTTCAAAGTCAAGAACTAAGTCCATATATTCTGAATTCAGCTTAACTGAGGAGATTGAACTGACTCAGAGAAGCAATATAATAAAAGACTGGCAATATATATATGCATGACATTTTTTATAAATATCAAGAATGAATTTCTTTCCTCAGAAGTCTTCTTTCATGGTGTGTCTGCTAATGCATATTAATAAAAAATTAAAACACCCATCACCCACATATGAAGGGAATATGAACACAAACTTTCAAAAAACTGTATAAGAAAATACCAAAAAAAAATTTAACATTCTGAATCAGAACTCAAACTTTTTCTAATATGACAGCACTGTAAAGAAAACAGTTAACTTGATTGTTTTAATGAGAACTTAACACACATGAATAACCACAGGTTTTATACATTTAAGTAAATACATTCATACCGAAACTTAATTACTAATTGCAGGTATTGGAAAGGAACAAGTGTCAAATCAAGCCATAGGTCTATATACAGGATTACGGAGAAAAAAAAAAAAAAAAAAAACCCACCATACAATAGGACAAACACACTGACCTGCCATTGTGTTCATCTTATTGTGTGTTCCTTTTCCTGTTCCAATCTCCTTATACAGCGTGGTCTGAAACAACTTGAACTGGATATATGAGCATTAGAAGGTTGGTCATGCTGATAAATAATATGAAAGAAATAATTCCATATCTCGCACCGTTGCCATTTTATCAGCTGCTGACATTACCCAATCATATCACTTCGCGGACAAATTCAAATAGGCTTTGCAAGGCAGTGTTACTAAATCTGTACATGGCTTAAAACCGGCATTAGCACACCAGCTGAAGAATAAAACTTCACTAGGGGAGGGGTTTGAATACAGACCTCTGAACTGATAGGATTGCACTGAAGCAGGTATACAACGATGACACTGGCTGAAACCAATGGTGTGTTGGATGCTGATTACTTGGCATGGCTCTCAAGCAGTTCGTCACGTGCAGACTTAGCAACAGTGCCGTGCAAAGTCCATTTTAATTCGCCCATGATGTGATCTGATTAGCTAACTTCAGCAGCTGATAAAATAATGGTGCAAGATATCAAATTATTTCTACCAATTATTTATCAACATGACCAACCTTTCAATGCTCATATACCTGGTTCACATTGTTTTCAACTACCCTGTATATTACTGAATTACTACTTAGTGATTGATATGTCAACCAAAAGCTTTTTTAGTTGATTTTTAAGACAATAACTAGAAAACCCATCAAAATCTTTTGTAAGCAAACCAAAAAACCTTCATGAAACCATAAGATTCACACTAACTTCACTAATTAAGGAGAAGTTTAATTTGCACCCTAAACATTACTGTTAATCACTGCATTATTTTAAAAGATTATCTGAGCAAATGTAGGAGAAACAATCCTCGATATAACATTCATACAAACTAATCTACTATTGGCTCTTGGTTAATTCTCAAATCATTACGATTTTTAATTTGTTTGTATATTATGTAATCATTGTTTTACTACTGAAGATGGCCTTGAGATTAGGCTGAAACATGTATAGACTTTGCTTCATCTAACAGATGACTTGACTTGTATTGATAGGAGGATTTTATAAATATTTTCTTTTGTAAAGTAATTCTCAAAGCACGTATTTCACTTAAATATTGTAGGCAAATATGTAGGCATTGAAATCTCCACCACCCAATCATGTTACACACTGGATGAAGTACACACATTCTAAAAACACACATATCAAAATGGACTCCCTTAGATGTTTATGATAACAGACCTGAAACTGGCACAAGTTTAAGATCAAACAATAGAACGAAGTACCCAGATGTTGTAGGAATTAACGCAGTAGCCTGAAAATCCAGAGATGCAGGCACTATGAGGGGAATTAGTTGAACTACAGTTCAAATTCCAGGGCATGAAGATTCGTAATTATTTTACTGCTTCAAGTAAAAATCATCAAATATGAAATTAATAGAGCCGGAACTTTCACTAAAATATTTTAAGACCTGAAAAGGTCAGGATAGCATTCTTGCACAACTTAATAAGATGTCCACAGGTCTTCAACATGAATTACCATCTTCATCCTACATGCTCATTATCACATCACAGATGGACGGAGGCCAGTCTACAAGATCAATGTCTGTTCTGTAAATCATCTACCACTATCTTTGACACGAGTATGGATACTAATACTGTCGGGAAAAGGTTTGTTCTCTCTGGATACTGTTGCCACATTAACAGTAACATAAAAGTACTTTTTTGAGCGATTAAGGCCACATCTCACTGATCATATGTGTTAGCATTTCTACTTCACAGATAAGTTTCCAGGCTCATACAAGTAAAGTGAGCACTATGAGAACATTCTGATACACTTGTGGTCCAAATAGGCATATGCTGCCTTATATTCCCACACTAGGTGCCTATCATCATCAGCAGCAGCAAGTTCCAGAAGGGAAAACAATGTACGAAAGCAAGCAATATCAGGCCACATCAAAAAGGATGGAGTCAACTGTCACCTAGTAACAGCCAACTGACACCAACTAACATCAGAAAAGGAGGTATGCTGCCACATCCTGATATGTCTCTAGCAGCAAAACCTGCATCCTAGGCAGATCTCATCGTAGGGAGTAAGAGTATGAGAATTAACCTGCATGCAGACACCTGCAGAGTAGTGACTAAGACCAGCAAGTAATTATCTCTTGCAACAAAAGTTATACAAGAAGGTGCCACCAAGTATAAGTCAGTACAGCAAGGAAGGCATAAACTGTTGACTGTGGTATGTCAGGCTGGGGAACAACCGGCCAGCCTGTAGGCATGTAACAACCTTGCTTCTGTTGTCTCCGTCATCTGGTGTCTCCGACTTACACAGGCTTCCAGGACTTCATGACTACGAAGAGCTCGCCAGATGAGGTCATGTGGGACTCAGTTGAATGTTTTTTCTAGGTCCAGAAATGCCGTGTGTACACTCTTCTGCCCTTCCCTATGTTTTTCCATCAATAGACGTGTGGCATGGATGGCACTGATGGTGCTGCAGCCCTTAACAAATCCACATTGGTTGGAAGTTACTGTGGCAATGTTTCTGAACCTGCTGTACAGCATCGAACTGAGGAACTTAAGTCCTAAACTGTACCCTAGGACTCGTGTATGTCGCTTTCCACTCTTCAACGTGTCGATAAAACAAATGCCTCTAAGACCTTTCTTAGCAACAGCTGTACTCAAGCGGCGTCTCTCAAGATCAATCTTTTAACGAGTCATCCCTCAAGATTTTATGTTGGATCAAGCTTTTTAACTTGTTGTTTACCATCAATTAAACGTCTTTTATGTGATTACAGCACAGCAGGAATATACAAGGCTGTCACGTTACAAATGAACTTATATATATGTTTACAATTGTTTATGATTTAGTCCTTTTGCCCTGTTTTCTTAATCGGCTGATGATGACACTTTAAATGTGTCAAAACAGGTCTCAAAGTTAACATGTTGCAACTTAATATTGGTACAACTTAGTAACAGTGTATTGAAAAGGTGGAACCTCCATACTTTCTTCTTAGTATTGTGCTGTCCAGCACTCATTCAAATATCTTCAGTGTATGACAGAGGAGTCAAATATGGCAGTATGTTGAGCAGTCGTTCAAGTCTCCTTTACCCTTCCAGATTGGAATTGTCGTGCTAGTTGTCATTGCACGGGCAAGTTTGTTCTGGATGATGATCTGGTTGAAGAGTGTGACAAGGAATTCTGTAGTGGGTTTGCCAAGCATTTTCCAAATTTCTGCTGGTATGTCATCTCGGCCAGTCTCTTTTCCATTCTTCATCTTCTTTATGGCAATCATTACCTCTGCCCTAATCAAAGCCACAGGTCTATAGAAGAGTTCAGAACTTGCAATCGCTGGATGATCAAATTCTTTGTTGCTGATATCTGCAAAATAGTCTGACCATAGTTGAAGGATAGTTAGTTCGTCTTGTAGTAATTTGTTGTCAGCTCATTTGATATGCACGACATATCCAATGTCCTGGGTGGAATGGTTATGGGACTTTGCAACGCGATTAACATTATTTTCTCCTGCTGGTGTGTCAAGCTGGTCGTACAGATCCTTGTAACAACGATCTTTTGCAACAGCCATTGCTCTTTTTGCGGCTGATTTCAGCACTTTGTATCTCTGAAGGTCAGAATCCAGGCGTGTCTTCCACCAAGCCTTAAAGGCTACCTTTCTCTCCTTGATGGCTTGTTGAACTTCGTCATCTCACCACCAGGTATGTTTATCAATGTATTTTCGCCTGGGTTTGGTTTTTTCCCCAGAGTTACTGTTGCTGCCTGATGTATCTGTTTTACAATATCTTCCCACATGTCCTCAACTGTCTGTTTACGCTTCACTAAGAAGTTGCCCGGCTTCATGGCTAAATGGTTAGCGTGCTGGCCTTTAGTAACAGGGGTCCCGGGTTTGATTCCTGGCAGGGTTGGGAATTTTAACAATCATTGGTTAATTTCGCTGGCACAGGGACTGGGTGTATGTGTTGTCTTTATCATTTCAACCTCAGTGCGATGCACAATCAATCAATAAATTAATCACTACTGATCTGCATTTAGGGCAGTCGCCCCAGGTGGCAGATTCCCTATATGTTTTCCTAGCCTTTTCTTAAATGAATGAAAGAAATTGGAAATTTATCAAACATCTCCCTTGGTAAGCTACTCCACTCCCTAACTCCCCTTCCTATAAACAAATATTTACCCCAATTTGTCTTCTTGAATTCCAGCTTTATCTTCATATTGTGATCTTTCCTACTTTTAAAGACATCACTCAAACCTATTTGTCTACTGATGTAATTCCATCCCATACGTTGTTGGATGCGCTTGTGAATGGTTGGGTGATGAGAGAGCTCTTGCATTATAGTAGTTATAAAGTAGTTAAAACCTACTGAAATAGTTTAATGTTGTGTGTGTGTGATCCATTTAGTGCTAATTATATATTGGTGTTTAGCACTTGTTGGTAGAATTTGGGAGTAGGGATATTTATTTGAATTTTATATCAAGTAGTTTAGTTGGTGTTCAATAAATTACATTTTCCAGGTTAAGTAGGCTAGCTAGGAATATTGTTTCAAATTTAGGTTTAAGAAATAATTTTGGCAATAATATTAACTTTTTAAATTATTTAAACATTTAAATATCTGTAGGTTCGTTAGTATAATACTTAAAAAGACAGAGTATCGCAAGGAGTTCTAACTTCTGTAACTTTTACATTCAAGCAGACAATAGACACGGTATTTTGTATAGATATCCGTTCAAACCAGCACGAAGGTAATAACTTTTTCAATTAAATAATACAATATGCCAGAAAACTTTGATTTAAAGAAAGAAATTAAAGAGAATACACAGTATTCCACTGTTGAATTACTCAACAGTCTTTGGATTGTATGATGATGATAAACGGGGTTTAAAGTCGGGTTGTGAGTTTCACAAATAGGAAAAGTCCTCTCAGTTTTTATTGTGTTGATGGGGTGAAAGTTCCTTTCGGGGATCATTGTAAGTACCTAGGTGTTAATATAAGAAAAGACCTTCATTGGGGTAATCGCATAAATATGATTGTTAATAAAGGGTACAGATCTCTGCACATGGTTATGAGGGTATTTAGGGTTTGTAGTAAGGATGTAAAGGAGAGGGCATATAAGTCTCTGGTAAGATCCCAACTAGAGTATGGTTCCAGTGTATGGGACCCTCACCAGAATTACTTGATTCAAGAACTGGAAAAAAATCCATCAGTCAAAGCACCTCCCTCAATGAAGGGCGAAACATGTCTCAATATGAAATAATAATAAATTCCTAAGTGTTTAAAAATGTATAATGTACTGAATAGGTGACACAATAAACCCTTTAGCAACCTCCTTTCAGTATCTTCAATACGGATTAACAATGATATTTATCACTTGCAAGTGGTATGTTCCAAGCTGTCAGTGGAGAGATGGCGTGGGAGGACATCAGTAGACGAGTTTGAGTGGTGTCTTTAAAAGTAGGAAAGATCAAAATATGAAGATAAAGTTGGAATTCAAGAGGACAAATTGGGGCAAATATTCGTTTATAGGAAGGGGCGTGAGGGATTGGAATAAACCAAGGGAAAGGTTCAATAATTTTCCAATTTCTTTGCGATCATTTAAGAAAAGGCTAGGAAAACAACAGATAGGGAATCTGCCACCTGGGCGACTGCCCTAAATGCAGATCAGTAGCGATTGATTGATTGATTGACGATTGTTAGCTGCATTCCAATGAGATCAGTAATTTAACCTTTTCTTCTTTTCTACGAAGGCCCAGTACTTTGGGTAATAGATACCCGTGTACCAAAATTGTTACTTGTAGGTTCAGCCTAGAGAGGTCAAGTAATGTAAATCAATCCTTTATATAAAGTTAAAGGTGGAACTTGTAAGCTCTTTCGTTGTTATATAACAGATTGCTGTAACAATGAGTGGTGCCTCTGGAAGGCTGTAAAATTTGTATCGGTTGGAGCAAGGTGCTCAGTCTTGGGATATTTCTCTTCTTGTCTACGTAAACGCTACATTGGCGATACTGTAAATTGGAAGTCAGGGGCCTGAAGCCCCAATGAATTAAATTCCCAATTCTGGGGTTTTCTGGTTTTATATAAAAATTGTCATTGTACCCGACACACTGTTATTAAGTTTGATTTTATGAAAAGAAATATAACCTTTATTTCAAAGATTTAAAAGAATCTTTGATATTGTAGATAGACTCATTCAAGCCCACACCTTTCACCTCTCTCTGAACCACGGAAACTCTGAAACAGTAATAATTAGGGTAAACTTAACTGCAGTTTAGAATTGTGTATTTCTTCTGTATTCCTTTTGGTTTTCAGTAATTAACAGCAGTTATCATCCTGCTAGGGTATTATAGGATAACAATTTAGTACAACTAAGCAGTATTGTAGTGTAGTAGTAGAACATATTAATTAATTAATGTCTTGTGAACTTTGTGTACTAACCTAGAGAATATTTTCCTTCATTTTTATTTAGCACAGAATCAGTTATTCTATTCTTCTTTTCTTTGCATTATTCCGTAAAGAATGGCTAAGGAGGGCAAGTGTAGGAACTGCGAGTGTGGCCAGGTATTAAGGAGTATGAGGGAGGAATTGGAGAGTATGAGGGAGATAATTAGGATTCTCTCAGAGGACAGGAAGGAAAGTAGGCCTCCCTCAAATGATGTACAGGATACAGTAGGTGTAAAACAGGGATGGGAAGGAAAGAGGGGAATTGTAGAAGACAGATGGTCGAATATTTTAAGGGGAAGAAGACTGCAGGCTAAGGACTCTATTCAGGATCAGAATTTAGGACAGGTGTCTGTGAGAAATCGGTATGAGTCACTGTAAGTAGAACAACAGAGGGAAAATTATGAACTGAGAATTGTCGCTAAGAAGTGTGGAAGTAGGAGGAAAGGAAAAGGTAGGAAAGGGAAATGTAGAACAGCGGATAGGAAAAGACAGGTGGAACAGGGCCATGGGAGGGAGAAAAGGGATGAGGAAGTAGCTTCTGCATAAGTGAGGAAAAAGAGGGCTGACCAGGAGGGGAGGGGATGAAGTGAGGTGCGTAGGGTTGAGGTTCTGGTCACGGGGGATTCCATTGTTAAGACATGTGGGGAAAGTGTGAGGAGGAAAGGGAACCAGGGTAGAGTGCTACCCAGGAATTAGGTTAAGGCAGATGTTGAGGAAAGTAGAAGAGAAGGAGGGAAAGGAGAAGGAGGTAGTGTTTCACGTTAGTACCAACAATGTAAGGCAAGCAGGTATAAGTACCACCATAGTTGGGGATGTGTGGGATATGGTAAATGCAGCACAGGTGAAGTTTAAGGAAGCCGAGATTGTTATCAGTGGAATACTGTGTAGGAGGGATACTGACTGGAAGGTGATTGGGGATTTAAATGAGACTATGGAGTGGGTATATGGGAAACTGGGAGTGAGATATCTAGTTCCTAATGGGTGGGTATGAAATAGGGGTCTTAAATTGCAGTGGTACATATAAGTTAGGAAATTTGTTTAGAAGGGTTATAGGGAGGTACATTCAGGGAAACGGGGTGGCCTAGGGAGCGGTGATAAGGGAACAGGAAACTGGAAGTCAAGTAGGGATGACAAAAATTTTAAGGCTGAATAGTAAAGTTTTGTAAAGGAATAGAATTAAATAATTTAATAGATATATACTTACCAGATATTGTAATAGGAGTTGAATCATGGCTGAGAAATGATATAATGGATGCAGAAATATTCTCACGGAACTGGAATGTGTATCTTACACAGAGGATAGGAATGGTAGGATTGGGTGTATTCATTCTGGTGAAAGAAGAATTTGTAAACTACGAAAAAAGTTAAAATTGACAAACATGAAATTCCCGGTGTAAGGCTCATGTCTAAAGATAATGGGCAACTTGATCTCTTAGGAGTGTACAGACCAGGAAAAGGTAGCGCTAACACTGATTCTGAATTATCTGATAAGACAATCAGCTATGTGGGAAACGATATGGAATGGAACATGATTGTAGTGAAGTGTACAGACCGGGAAAGGGTAGTACTGACGCTGATTCAGAATTATTTCATAACATAACCAGCTATGTGGAAAACTATATGGAAAGGAACATGACTGTAGCGGGTGATCTCAATTTACCAAATATCAATTGGGAAGATAATGCGAACGACAGGAAGCATGACCAACAAATGGCAAATAAGTTAATATGGGAAGGACAGCTGATTCAAAAAGTGATGGAACCAACTAGAAAGAAGAATATACTGTATGTGATGCTAGTAAAACCAGATGAGCTCTATAGAGAAATCGAAGTAATAGGTGGTATTAGTGGTCACGAAGCTGTTTTTGTCGTAGTTAAAAGTAAATGTGATAGAAAGGAAGGTCTAAAAGTAGGACTATTAGGCAATACAATACGGCTGATAAAACAGGCACGATGGAGTTTAAAAAAAGTAATTACGATCGGTGGAAAACTGTAAATAAAAATGTTAACAGACTGTGGGATGGGTTTAAAGCAATTGTTGAGGAATGTGAAAACAGGTTTGTACCTTTAAAGGTGGTTAGGAGTGGTAAAGATCCACTATATTATAACAGAAGTAAAGAGAGTGAGAAGGAGGTGCAAGTTGGAAAGAAATAGAGTTAAAAATGGCTGTGGAAGTAAGGAGAAATTGAAGGAACATATTACGAAATTGAATTTAGCAAAGAAGTCAGCGAACGACAACATGATGGAAAGTATAATTGGCGGTCATACAAATTTTAGTGAAAAATGGACGGGTATGTATAGGCAGAAACAGGTACCAAGAAGGACATTCCAGAAATCATTAATGAACAAGGGTAGTGTGTATGCAAGGATCTACAAAAGGCAGAAGTATTCAGACAGCAATATACAAAGACTGTTGGTTACAAGGATAATGTCCAGATAGAGGAGGTGACTAATACTAAAGAAGTATTAAAATTTACTTATGATAACAATGACATTTATAGTAAGATACAAAAGTTAAAAACTAGAAAAGCAGCTGGAATTGATAAGGTTTCAGGGGATATACTATAAGCAAATTATCACAAAATAATTTATTCTATTGTACCACCTATTCAATGCATGCCACGTGCTACGTGGGTGGAATTGACATTACACTATGTACATTTCTTAGGAACATGTTTTGCCCCTTGTTAAGAGCATCATCACCCTGTAGGCAACCGTAAGGTCAAAAGTCAGAATCATTAACCAATCCTACAAGGAATAGGCCTACACTGAAAATATGTTACACTTTAAAAATATCTTAAGTTAACATGCTACAATTGTAACGTAGAAAAATGCCTATTACTAACCAATCATACAAGAAATATACTGAAAATAATATGTTACACTTCTATTACAAACTAACAGTATTGAGAATAAATAATATCTGAACTCATGGGAGATGAATTTAAAAGAATGTAAATGAAAACTAAAAGAAAATTTTTTTAACGACGACCATGACTTTGCAGGTCTTGGGCTAGTAGCAGTCGTGATAAAGATTATAATCGTCTTTGGGTATAATAACCCCAAAAATTCTGTATCTGAACTAGATACGAAAACAATGTCCAATAGTTATAAACAACAGCTAGAGATTGAGATTAATGTGCTGTAACATTTAAAAATGATCGTATATTTTTAAAAATTTATCTCCTATGAGTTCAGATATTATTTATTCTCAATACCCTTACTTTGAAATAGAAGTGTACATAGTATAACGTAAATTCCACCCATGTAAAGCGTGGCATGTATTGAATAGGTGGTACAATAGAATAAATTATTTTGTGATAATTTGCTTATAGTCAGCTTCAATACTGTCTCTTGCAATTTGATAGCCAACCAGGGATACACTAAAGACAATGGGTTGGAATATGGTACCATATCTGAGGTACTTATTTGATTATTGCTTGCATGAAGGAGCAATACCAAATGAATGGAGAGTTGCTATAGTAGCCCCTGTTTATAAAGGAAAGGGTGATAAACATAAAGCTGAAAATTAAAGGCCAGTCAGTTTGATATGCGCATTGCATGTAAGCCTTGGTAAAGCATTCTTTCTGATTATATTAGACATGTTAGTGAAATTAATTAATAACTGGCAGTTCTGGTTTAGTATCCCACTGAAGTTCAACTTGTAGGATTCAAGCAATATATAGCAGACATCCTGGATTCAGGAGCTCAAGTGGACTGTGTCGCGATTGACCTATCTGAGGCATTTGATGAGGTAGATCATGGGAGATTACACGCAAAAATGAGTGCAACTGGACTAAAAAGAGTGACTGAGTGGGTGGCTATATTTCTAGAAAATAGATCTCGGAGAATTAGAGTAGGCAAATCTTTATCTGACCCTGTAATAATTAAGAGGGGAATTCCTCAAGGCAGTATTATTGGACCTTTATGTTTTCTTATATATATATATATATATATATATATAATAGGAAAAGTCCTCTTGGTTTTAATTATTGCGGTGATGGCGTGAAAGTTGCTTTTGGGGATCATTGTAAGAACCTAGGTGTTAATATAAGGAAAGATCTTCATATATATATATATATATATATCAGTGATATGAGTAAAGAAGTGGAATCAGAGATAAGGCATTTTGCAGATGTCATTCTGTACAGAGTAATAAATAAGTTACAAGATTGTGAGCAACTGCAAAATGACCTCGATAATGTTGTGAGATGGACTGAAGGCAATGGTATGATGATAAATAGGGTTAAAAGTAAGGTTGTGCGTTTCACAAATAGGAAAAGTCCTCTTGGTTTTAATTACTGCGGTGATGGCGTGAAAGTTGCTTTTGGGGATCATTGTAAGAACCTAGGTGTTAATATAAGGAAAGATCTTCATTGGGGTAATCACATAAATATGACTGTAAATAAAGGGTACAGATATCTGCACATGGTTAAGAGGGTATTTAGAGGTTGTAGTAAGAATGTAAAGGAGAGGACATATAAGTCTCTGGTAAGACCCCAACTGGAGTATGGTTCCAGTGTATGGGATCCTCACCAAGAATACTTAATTCAAGAATTGGAAAAAATCCAAAGAAAAGCAACTGGATTTGTTCTGGGTGATTTCCATATACAATATGGTTTACGATTTAGCCTCTTCAGAGTATCCACCCTTTGCCCTCAGAAGAGCTATATCCCTCTCATGCATGGTGTCCTCATATGAGGACATCCGAATTTTTAGGCATTATTTAGTCCCTGGAGTTTCCAAAGATGGAGGTAAAGTTACTAAAATATTATTTTAGGTTGGTAAGAGTGGAAAACATCAGTTTTAAAAAGAACCAGTTGGTGGCAGCATTTAATTGGCATAATTGAAAACATGATATTCATGGTTCGCCATTTTTTGAGAAGTCATCATAGTTCCCAATTGTTTTGAGCTGTTCCTATCTTGAAAATGCCCAAGGTAAGTGTATAGTTCTTCATTTTGTATATTCTACTATCATTACCAATATAATTAAGCTTATTCTAGTTTATAGTCTTTACACAATATTGGTATAATATGGGTGTCCAAATATGAGGACATCATGCAACAAACTACCATGTGTTATTTTTGAGGTTAGCTTGTATTCTCAACTGCTTCATCCAATATTTATTTTCCTGGATTCTCCAAATGGTTTATAATGTTATCAGATGAGCAAGTGATGTTTGTAGGACAAGATTATAGTAGTTTACAACATTCCCACTAGATAGCAGCATTTAACTGATTGCATGAAATAATCAGTGTTCGTGTTTCTCCAGTGTCAAACAACGTACTACCACAGTCTAATACTACATTTACTTTGAGCTGTTTCACCGTCTCAAGCTGTCTCAAGTAGGTTTTTAACTTACAATTTTAAAGAATGTATTAAAATTGTAAAAAACCAAACCCCATGGCATCACAGCCCTTGAAGGGACTTGGCCCACCAAGCGACCGCCACTCATCCCGAAGGCCTGCAGATTACGAGGTGTTGTGTGGTCAGCACAACAAATCATCTCGGCCGCCACTCCTGGTTTTCTAGACCGGGGCTGCTATTTCACCGTCAGATAGCTCCTCAATTCTAATCACGTAGGCTGAGTGGACCTCGAACCAGCCCTCAGGTCCAGGTAAAAATCCCTGACCTGGCCGGGAATCGAACCCGGGGCCTCCGGGTAAGAGGCAGGCATGCTACTCCTACACCACAGGGCTGGCCATTAAAATTGTAACAGCAATTATTACGAGAAATTATTGCATAACCTCAGTCTAAGATTTGTGGTGACGAGCCTCTTATCACAGTATTTCTCAGGATAGTTACCATATGCTCAATGGCACAGTTGTAAATGCTTGGTTACTATGGAAAATGGACTGTAAGAACCCTATCGACCTGCTCGAGTTCAAGAGTCGAGTGGCAACAGGACTTGTCTTCAGTGGTGAGGCAGAAGAAGCAACACGGAAAGGGAACGGCCGCGCACAAATGGCCCATCACTACCACTCAAGAAACAGGCTACACATACTGTGCCTGCTGAAAAGAGGATGGATGGAATAGTACACTATCCGCAGAAAACAAAGGCTAGAAATACTAACAGGTGCTGTGACAAAAACTGTGCAAGAAACCCAGTATATTTGTGGAAAATGTAATGTACCACTATGTCCAGAGTGCTTTCACAGTTTCCATACCATTGCCTGAAATATGAACATGTGAACTACATCAGTTACATATAAATGACCCAGTAGGACCAGTGTAATTATGCTGTACTCATACAATTGCCTCAGATGTAAAAAGTTCTTGTAAATACTAGTATAATAAACCAAAGTAGTAAATGTATGACTTGTTGACATTATTCCACTAAATGCATGATGTCCTCATACGAGGACATCAAATTCCCGCGAAGTATGGTAACTTCGTTTTATGTTTTGTTTGTATCATCTAATAGGGTCATTTTACCAGGAAAATCACATTACAATATTTTAATTTAATTTTTCTTAAATTCATGCGTGAGAGGGATATTCTTGGCATTCTGGAGATAAGATTTCGTAGTGTTTTTGCAAATATTGCAGTCCACCACGTCTGTAAATTATTCCATAGATCTTCAACATTAGATAACCTCAGTTTTTTGACCTCCCTGTCAAGTTCATCCCATCAGAGTTCAATGGGATTTCAGTCAGGTGACTGATTTGGCCAAGTCATATTTTTCAGTTTCCCACATTTCTCTTTTCTACTGACATACCTTCTGGACAATTTAGAAGCATGTTTGGAATCATTGTCCTGCTGCAGAAAAAACCCATGATCAAAAAGTCTCTTGTCAGATGGAACTGCATTGTTGATCACAGTATTCTGCAATGTCCTTCTTTAATATTCCATTAATTTTCACTAGATCATTAACTTTATCATCTGCAAAACATCTCCACACCACGACTGACCCTCCACCATGTTTCACTGTTGGCATCACATACCAATTCTTCATGCATTCACCACAAAGTCGATGAACAAACATTTGACAATGGCTTTCAAATACTTCAAACTTGGATCCATCTGTGAATAACACCTTAGACCATTGCTGCATGCTCCAGTTAGTTTTTATGTTGCTGTGTCCAATGCGATATTTTCACCTTATTTTGTTTGTGTAATAAGTGGTTTGTTTCCCCCCCCCCCACTATGCACCCCTTTTAAACCTTGTTCACAAATACGGTGTTGCACAGTTGAGACAGAATCTTCCCTCAAGTTACTTGGGGTCTTCCAGATCGTGAAACACTTGTATCCGCACCAGTTTCCTTGAACCGTTGCAATGTATACACCACTATAGATTGGGCTATGGCAACTTTTGTTACTATTGTCCTGCTAGAATAGCCTTCCTGATGCAGAGCTATAATTACAGCATGTCTTTCAATTCCAATCTCCTGTTTCCATCCCATTAGGAGGTAATATGATGTAAACCTGATCAGGTATACAAACACACTGCTGAATGGACACAGTGTACCATAAACTAATGAAACCGATCGCTACACAGGCAAGCTGAAGGAATGAGGTGTATTCGAATGGAAACGTATTAGGTAAAGGACTGTCGGTGTTGTGGATACTCATCAGCGCTCCTCTATGCGAACAGCCAGTTAAATACACAACAGATGAGCTCAGTCTTAACATGTTTATACTTGTTTCTATATCAGAACGGGGATATGACAGAATATTCAAAACAAAATCTCTGTTTTAACCACAAAACCATACTTGTGAGAGATGATCGAAAACTTTTGACCAGTGGTGTACCTCTGCGAGTAGCCTTCTTGAAGCAGTGTAAGTGCATCCGCTGCCTTCCTCAGTCTGCAAGATCAGCCGTGACTTGCAAAAAAAAAAAAACCCACCACCTCTCTCTCTCTCTCTCTCCCCCTCCACTGAGGCACTCTTACTTTTCAATGACACTGACACCTCACAAACATATGGATGGCAGTGAGGTCATTTATTGTGTAAACCAGACATGTTATTGCCATAATAGTCCAACCTGGAGTTATGAGCATCTAAATAAGTGACCAAATTGCCTTATTGAGAAGCATAGTTGCTTATGCTGTGTTTCTCACTGTTATATTGATCAATGAAGCTTTCACTGATCAATTTCTGTACCTGTAGTCATTTATTAAAATATTCATTGCAACGGTTCAGTACTCCCTCAGATTCAGTTACTGGATCATATCATCGTTGCCGGGACAAAACCTCCTATGTGATAATATTTATGGAGACATACTGACCCTCACCACATACATTATAAAGAGCGAGAATGCCTTGACAGCAGTCACACAATATTGAACCTTAGATGACAGAACCTTACCGGCCAAAGTTCTAAGCTAAAATGTTTCACATAGGAGGTTTTGACCCGGCAGGGACGATATGATGTATCGAAAACATAATGAATGAATTTTGCCACAATCTCTGAAATTCTTTGTTGTATTTCAAATTTGTTTTTCTCCACTCTGGTGCAATGTCTTTGTTTTGTTTGGATGTCTTCCAGATGGTAGGAGAGCTGGCAGACTTCTGAACCCAAGTTGGTGGGTCCAATCCTGGCTCGGTCCAAAATTAATATCCCTGGACTGGTCAGGATCAATAGTAGTGGTGATTATTTTAAGAGGAAGTACAACTTGGCAACCATCCTCTATTAATACTAATCAGAACGGAAAAAATGGTAGGGGAAACCTACCATCTGAGCCATTCAGCCTGGCTTGATTTAGCATCTTTCCATTTGTAATCTGAATCTACCTATCTGTCCACCTCCTTGTCTGGGTGGTCAGTATAATACGGCCTTCGGTTCGGAGGGCCATGGGTTTGATTCCCAACTGGGCCTTGGATTGTAACCACATTTGGTTACTTCCTCCAGTATGGGGATGGGTGTTTGTGTTTGTCTTTATACACACAAGCATTTGCATAAAATGCAGCACACTACAGACCACAGAGAGAACACATAATAGCGAATAGATCCCTCAACATCTGGAAAGGCATCTGATTATAAAACGGAGCTTAATCTACATTAATGCTGAACCCATGTAGTTGGGAATTGGTTAGAAACATCATATTTTAAAGCCTTTTGTTTCTTTAGATGCTCTTTAACACAGTGTCATACTCTCTAGAAATACCTCCAAGAAGTGTAATAAGCTTATTTCTTTCCAGAAAAGCTGTAACTACCTGGACTACTCTATATTTTAGGTTTTGTTCTTTATCATACTGCATCCTGGACTTTTGATTACCATGTTACGAGTAATGTTTACATGTTATTCTTGCCCTTCCTTATCAATTTTATCTTTCCCATTCCCAGTGCTTCTAAATGCTGGTGCAAGCTGTGAAGCAAGGAACTGCAACAATTTGTGAAGCTTAGTGGCAGAGTGCAGACATGTTACAATTCAACATGACTGGTAGAAAACATGATATTGTTTGGCTTTCATTTGATGAAGTTAAGAAGGAATCATTCAGCAAAATGTGCACACATGAAAGCTGAAGGCAGTAAAGATGATGCAGGTAAGATATTAATGAATTTTCAATATTCGTTTTAGAATACACAGAAATAGTTCAAAGAATCAACAAAAACTTATGGAATTTCGAGGAATGTATTAAATAAATCCATGCAATTCATATTCAATGTTCTTTTCTGCAGTGAGTATTGATAGCAGAATGAGTTCTTTACTCAGGCCACTTACAGGGATTAGACAAGGCTGTAATTCTTTACCTTTGTTGTTCATAGTTTACATGGGTCATCTACTGAAAGGTATAAAGTGGCAGGGAGGGATTCAGTTAGGTGGAAATGTAGGAAACAGTTTTCCCTCTGCCGACAACTTTGTCTTAACGGCAGATTGTGTTAAAAGCTTGCAGTCTAAATTTTGGAACATGAGGAACCTGAGATTGGGAGCATTGATTATGATATAAATTAGTATTTCCAAGATTAGAGTGATGTTAGTCGGTAAGAAAACTAATAGAATTGAATATCATGTTGGGAATACAAGGCTGGAAGAGTAGATAACTTCAAGTATTTAGGTTGTGTATTCTCCTAGGACAGTAGTATGGTGAGATTGAGTCAAGGTGCAACAAAGCTAATGCAGTGAGTTCACAGTTGTGATCAACAGTATTCAGTAAGAAGGAAGTCAGCTACAGACTAAATCATCTTTACATCGGTCTGTTTTCTGACCAACTTTGCTTTACAGGAGTGAAAGCTTGGTGAACTCAGGATATCTCAGTCGTAAGTTACAAATAACAGACATAAAAGTAACAAGAATGATCGCCGGTACAAACAAGTGGGAACAATGGCAGAGGACACTCAGAATGAGGAAATATAAAGTTACAAATGAACTCAACTGATGAAGTTCTATGCACAAACCAGCTTTAGTGGTGGGGTCATGTAAGATGAATGGAGTAGTACAGATTACATACGAGAATAAAGGACTCTGTCATGGAAGGTAAGAGAAGTAGAGGGAGATCAAGACGATGATGGTTCAACTCTGTTTTTAATTAATTAAATATAAGAGCTATGGAACTAAACGAGGCCACAGAACCAGTTACAAATCGAGGATTTTGGTGCCATTTAGTAAATTCACAGAGGCTTGCAGACTGAATGCTGAAAAAGCATAACCATCTATAATGAAGATGTATGTATGTATATATAAACTAAAAAATTTAATACATTATAAACCTAGGTTTATAAGCAGAATTCTACTACTATACTGTATCGCTGCCAACCAGCACTACCTTTGCTTGGGGAATTCATAGGCAGCTGGGCAACTTTTTCTGACTGACACACTTACAGCGCAGTTATGACAACTAGGGGTAGAGCCCTGCGCAGATATATAAAATATTATCCGCATCCGCAGTTCCTTCATTGGCACCCTCATTTGCATCCACAAATGGTTATATATATTACACCCAAGATATTGAAATGGATATATTTATTAACATAATACAATAGGCCTGATACCTGGTCGGAGCACTCCTACGGTAACAGGTTTACGAGGGATTTCCTCTTGCGAAAACTACCAAAATATTGAGCGGCTCTCTTTCGGAACATTTGTACCTTTCTTCCACTAACTGGGGCCAGTTAGGCTTACGTCAGATTTACGGCTTTAGGGACTCCAGGCTCTGTATATATAATTCTCCCATACTGTTGTCAAGGGTCACCTCACCACAAGCAAAAATACCTGCACAAAATGTATGAAATTTCACTTGTCGAGATTTCTGTAGCATACATAAGTGAAAATCATAAGCAACATTATTTTGAAATTACCAGGAAAATTATCCGCAGTGACATACAGTTTGGAACCATGAAGACGCTAACTTTGTGGATATCCACATTCATGCAAGACTCTAACTTGAGGGGGGTGTCGGGGTCGGACTCAGGAATGTATTCATTTTAAGAGAGATGGGGGGAGGGGGGTGTATACTGTAATACGAAGTTCACACAATGTGCATTAACACGTAATACAGTGGACGCCGTTTACTGTAATCACGGATAATGTTATCAACCGTATTATATGATCACTTTTATAAAGCCCCATTCGGACAAACACTGAAACAATGAAAAATCTTCCATTTATTGTGATCATGAATTCAGTTTATGTTATCACATTTCTTTTCAAGGATTTCGTTCTCAAGTATGAGAGTAAAGTGCATACAAAGACAACGCTCCCAACCTTTAAAAACCAGTTTTTACACTGCGCCTGTCTTCAAGGCCACTTTCACGTCTTATCTTTTGTAGCAGGTGTATGGTAGAAAACCTGTCAGCACAGATGATAACCCTCCTGCATACACTTTCTTTTTTGTTTCTTCCCTTAAGGTACTTTAGCCAAAGACCACTCACTCGAGTCTTACTAAAGCTTTCGCACTGTGACGTTCTTAGCGTTGTAGTGCAGTGATGGCTAGTGTGAAGAGCAAATGTGAAGACTTGACCATAAAAGAGAAACTATCAATTATGGAACATTATGACAATTTGCCTATAATGAGGCAACGCAATGCTGCTGTGGAGTTACGAATTTTGCAACCTCTTCTGTGAAAGCTATTGAAAAATCGAGAAAATATTCTTAAGGCAGCAAAAGAAAACAAAAACTTCAACTGTAAGCAAAATTGTGGTGGAAAAGACTGTCAAGTTGAATCAGCTCTAAAAATTTGGTTCTCAAATGTTAATGAGAAAGATACTCATGTTAACGGTCTTCTGATGCGGCAAAAAGGCCGAAGAACTAGAAAAAAATGGGAAAAAATAATTTAGTGGCAACAAAAGGATGGTTTCACCATTGGAAGAAACGAGAAAATGTAGTGTACAAACAAATGCATGGTGAGCAAGCGGACACTGATTCTGTCACTGCTGAGAGGTGGATAGAAGAGGAGTGGCCTAAAATTGCTTCTGAATTCCCTTCTGAGTGTGCGTATGATGCTAACGAGACTGCACTGCATTATCGTGCCTTGCCTGAACAAACTCGTTCAAAAATGAAAGTCCTAAAGGCTGTAAAACCTCCAAGGAATGAGTAACAGTTTTAAGTTGTGCAAGTATGTCTGATGAAAAGAAAACAAACTGTTAGTGATTGGGAAAAGTAAGAACCCACGTGGCTTTAAAGGCATCAATAATTTTCCAGTGGACTATCATTCCAATTCTAATGTATGGATGACTACCCTAATTTTCAAAGAATGGCTACTGAAGTACAATAATAGGCTGGACTGTAAAATGACTGTACAGCACACATTGTGAATTGTGAGTTCAAGAACATCAATGGGGTTTTCTTTTTTCTTTTCTTTTTTTTTTACGTCGCACTGATACATACAAGTCATATGGCGACGATGGGGCAGGAAAGGCTGGGAATGGGAAGGAAGCAGCCATGGCCTTAATTAAGGTACAGCCCCAGCGTTTGCCTGGTGTGAAAATGGGAAACCATGGAAAACCATCTTCAGAGCTGCCGAGAGTGAGAGACTTCATCAATTCAACCATGCGATCAAGGAATCATTCACACCATGAAAGCGCATTACTGACATGAAATGCTCACAAGAATCTTAGAAAACATAGACAAACATGAAACTAGCGCCAATGCCCTTGCCAAAACAGCTAGCCTTCTCCATGCCCTGCACCTTCTAGCCATGTCATGGGATAATATCTCAGCACATAAATGGGGCATACATGGGGGATTTTTGAGTGAGTTACCAGAAGTAGAGGAGAATGTTGAACTTTGTCCAACAAATGTAACGGAAGATGAATTTCAGGAATGGATGAACAATGATGAGGGCATCAACACTGAAGCGAAACAGACAGAAGACGACATATGTAAGGCAGTTACTTCCACAGAATTAGATATGAGAGGTGAACAATAAAGAGCAGAAGATAGTGATGCTGATGATAACGATGTTGCCAAAACTTCCCAAACACCAACAAATGCTGAAATGCGATAGGTGCTTGATATCTTGCGAGGTGGGGTTCAGTGTAGGTCGGTGGACTTCCAAAAATATTATGAATATGAAAGATTAATTAATGGACTTTTGAAAGACAACCAGAAGCAAACAACAGTTAGAGACTATTTTACATAGCTGAAAACAGTTAACTGTATTGCAGTGCTGTGTACTGGTATCTGTTTCATTGTAGTGCATCTAGGTTATGAATAAATACTGTAGGCTACCTATCAATTTTTATTTTTTCGGCTACTGTTATCAACCGGTCAATGTTATCAAATTATCTGCATCCCAGAGTGATCATAATAAGCAGCGTCCACTGTATGTACTGCATGTGTCTTCGGTTCAGATGTCGTCAGCTGCTCTTCACTTTCAAGTACAAAAATGTCTCCTGCTTACACACTACCACTCAATGCTGTTTGTGCTTGTACTTTTGATGACTGAACAAGCCAATTCTAGTGTGAAACATCCGTCCAGATGTCATGGACTAAGCGTAACTGGTGTTTAATTTCTTCATGTCTGCAACGCTCTTGCTCGAACAGTTCAACAGCAATAGAGGTGGTTTGGCACCGAAATGAGCAATCCATGGCGTGTTCCAGGTTTCAGGGTTGATGCTTGTGACTTTCATGGTTTGTTACAGCTGGTGTTTATAATGCTTCAAAGAGTTTTGTGCCTGAAAAAAGTTCACCATAAAGGAATTGGTAAGGAAGCCTTGTGTCGTTCATACGGCACACATGCCCTGAAGCCACTGGCTAATGGTATAGGCTTCTACACTGTTCATGCATGCTTTCTCAAGAACTGCAAGATTTGGCACATGGTTCTCCCATTTGATATTTAAGAAGTAACAAAGTTTCTGCTGATGAAAACAATCAAGTTTCTTATTATACGTCAATATGGAACCCAACATGAAATTTATAAGCGGTCCTTTTCCTTGATGTCACAACAGTACAAGATCCAAGTTTCACATCCATTGAGTAACGATGTGATGATGACTGCTTTATACACCATGAGTATGGTATGAACTGTTAGGTCTTTATTCTTAAAGACCTGCTTGGATACCTGACCAAATATCAAATGAGCAGCACGGAGTCTGTTTTCATCATCATCATCATCATCATCAGAGGTGCATCGTTTAGACAAGATGCTGCCAAGGTATGAGAAGTGATCTGCCTTTTCTAGAATGACATTAGACAAAAACATTGACCTCTGCAGGCTGGTCCTTGGGTCAAGTTTGCAAGGATCTTTGTTTCTTATGCATTGATGGTGGGGCCAAAACTATCATATGCACTCTTGAAACTATTGACTGCTGTTACAGATTCTCAGGGATAAGAGCACGTGATGCAGTATGATCAGCATCCTGCAGCTCAATTATGCTATTTACATGAGTTGAGCAATATGAACAAAATCTTGTCAAAGTGAAGAGTCTTCCATCAAGACGATGACTTGAATCAATGCAAGAGGTGCTTGAACGTGATGAATCACAAAGGATAGTAGCCATGTAAAAGCAAAAATTGTTGAGTATAGAACAAATATATCACTACTAATATATTCCGGATAAACAGTATTAACATGAAGTTGATTTTTCCCCCTTCCTTTCTTTAGATACAAGGGGTGGATGAAATATAAACACAAATTTAAAAAAAAAAATTATTTTATTTATTATTTATTTCTTTATTATAGCCTTGTTTTGTATGGCATGGCTCAGGCTATAGAACCTGCTATTATGCCCAACCATAATACACCGGTTAATTTGTGTTGAACTCTACAACATACCAAAGTTATGGACATCGGCTAAATGAAAAAAACTTATCATCTAGTTCCTACGGTTAATATTCATGAAGAAAGTAACTTAATTATCTTGGATATGTTCTATAGATTATGTTCCTATATGTAAGTAATGTTTGAAACACCTCCTTTTGAACAGCTGAGTACTAGGAACTAGTGATGGGAATATGGAATGTTTTAAACTATCGGTAGACTACCTATTGTAAAGCGCGACCATCGAATGAAAACACTTGATAGTTTTCATTCGGTTTGAAATCAGTTATAAAGTAGTAATATATGTTTTGTGCTGCGGTAGTACTAGTAATTAGTAATAAGCCATTTGCTAGTAACTACCAAAATGTGGATTCTTGTATTATACTAACCGATTTTTATAGCATGTTTCTGTTTTTGGTAATGATATAAACGGAAATATTGAGACTAGTAACAAACTTTCCACAATGTACGAGTTAAGTGATTGGAAACTGAAATGCGTTGGTATGTAAAATAAGATAAAATGTCCCGATTAAAGTAATTGTCGTCATTATGTTTCATTTGAAATAAAATGCATTTTTGTGTCCCTAACCACAGGTTAATGAATGTAAGATCTTCTGTTCATAAAATAACAAATGTTAGGTAATTTCAGACGAAGGTTAGGTTTACATCTTATTGTAATGACACCACATATTGAAGTATTGTGAATACAGCAAACTAAACTAAATTAAAAGACAAAGTATTTTCCTAGGAGCAAGTAATAGTACATATATTAATTTAAAAATAATTCCATTCATTTAAGGTTAATGTTCAATCATTAGAGGTTCATGGTTAGTATATGGAAAGTATTTATAAAAACTATAACATGATTATCTATTGATAAAGTACACAATAATAAATTTGCATTTATTATTATGCAACTTTGGGTCCGATATCTATTCATACATAATAAATGACTCTGACTTCACTCCATAACAAAAGAGGAGGCCGATTTCAGAGCTGACTAGTGGAAACAATTTGAATTTGCGATCCAAATGAAAAACCGAATGCGAACGGAAACAATCGGTTGTAACGGTAGTTGACGACTATCGAATAATTCGATAGTTTTCATTCGATAGTCCCATCACTACTAGGAACCATCAACCAAACATTACACATATAGAGATCACTTTTTTACATAGTGTCCTGCCTTCGATACACATTTTTTCCATCAGATTGGCAAGTTTTTTAAGACGTTCTGATAGAAAGAAGAGGGACGTGTGCAGAGCCAGTTGCACACAAACTCTTCTATACTTGCATCATTGAACCGCTGTCCTCCTAGGTCTTGTTTGAGTGGTCCAAACAAATGGTAGTCGCAGGACGATAAATCTGGAGTGTATGGAGGGTGTTTCAGAGGTGTCCAGTGAGTATCCTCCAGTTTTTCACACATTAAAATGGCAGTATGTGACTTAACACTGTCATGGGGAAGAATGATGTTTCGGATTGGTTGCCGGTGTCGCTTGTTGTGATATACGGCTTTTATTTCAACCAAAAGGCGACAGTAATAAGCTGCATTACTTGTCGCTTGTTCATGAAGAAAATCAACCAGCAAAACGCCTGCCGAATCCCAGAAAACGGTTATAAGCATCTTTCCTGCAGGGGGGTGTGTTTTGGCCTTGACCGGACGTGTTTCGCCTCTTCACCACCACTCCATGCTTGCTTGCCTTGACTCTGGGGTGTAATGATGCACCCAAGTTTCATCATAAGTCACAATGCGATGCAAGAAATACTCTCCTTCCTCCTTGGAGAGGCGCATGAGTCTCTGCCAAACTTCCTGGCGTAAAATTTTCTGCTCCTGGTTGAGGAGACTAGGAACCCACTTGGCAGACAATTTTCTGAAATGGAGTGCATTTCGAATGATGGTTGAACACTTCTGTAACTTATTCCTAAGGCTAAAACAATCTGCAATATTAGTATTTGCCAATCTTCACCAATAATGTCACGAATGGCAACAATGTTGTCTGCAGTGATGCTTGTCTGTGGTCTCCTTTCATGAGGTTCATTTTCCACAGCTTCTCTTCCTGCCACAATTTTTTTAGCAGACTAATACAATCGAGTCTGCAAGAGTGTTTCTTTCCCCAAACTGTGCGCGCAGCCATCTCAAAATTTCTGAAGGTTTAGTGCCCTCTTTTGCGAGAAATTTGATAATGGTGTGTCGCGCAACAGATGTGTGCACCTCTTGCTCACTCATGACGTACTGAAGCAGCCGAGCTCTCCACTGTCGTTTACTATTATTGACCCTATTATGGTTAAAAAATATGTTTTGGTTATTATTTACTGTCCTGAAAGCTATATTGATGTTATGTTGTTTTTTTTTTTTTTTTTTTTTTTTTGTTTTTTTTTTTTTTTTTTAACCGTAATGTTTACTCAAGATCTGGAGTTTATAGATTAATGTGCACACGATGTGGGTTCACGTATCTGGGTCATACTGGGAGAAGCTTTTATACAAGGTATTTGGAACACTACAATGCCTCCAAACACAACAAGTATTCAGCCATGAGCCAGCATATGAAAGAAACGGGACACAAATTCACGTCAATCGAAAAAGATCTAACCATCGTTAGATACTTAGACAAGAGGAAAGAAATTGAGTGAAATGGAGAACTTACACATTTTTTTTTTTTGGACCAAACCTATAATAAAGAAATCAATCTTAACAACGTTACTGACAACATAAATAAATCATATGAGATAACTCCAAAGCTAACCCATACTGTAAATCATAATACGGTCCCTATTATTTTTTCAATCACAGCACTCAAATGTTCCAATTACCATGCCTTATCTTAAGACCAGCCCACACCAGTTTGGGCAACACCTCCTTAGCAATAACACATGCGTACAAAGCACAACCCACTCCCTCCCTCCCCCCCCCCCCCTCTTCGCTCCAATCATCCGCTACTGCATCAGTATTTCACTAGAAGTAGAAAGGTTAGTCGTTCAGACGCAACCGGAACAAGTGGATCCAGCTAACATCAAACTGAAAGTGTAAGTTCAACCACAATCAAGGGATATACACTATTATTAACGCGGGTTATAACATTCATAATTCTAAATTTCCTTTTCTTCTATTTATTTACAGACAATATACATTAAAAATCCCATAGCAGAACAATGAAACACTGATAACGTTAGTCTAAAAAGCTTTCAAGTAACACTTCATGGAGGAACAGCTAACTACCGAATGACATTGGATAACATACTCCAACATACATAAAGTATAATCCACAAATATTGCTCAATTCCTTATAAAAGTAACAACCTACTATGCTTCTTTCCCCATGGGATACTTCAAGCTTTGCAAAAACAACTACAAACTGTGGTTCCTATTTTGTTGCTGCCAAACAAATGGCATAGGTGAACAAAAAGAACCTTGGACGAACATACTTTCTACTAACTACCAACTTAATGATTCATCCAATGATGAAGAGATCCAATTGTTGCTTTGTACAGTTTGTAAATTCTTAGATAATTTGAAATGTATTCATGTAACAAATTTTGTTTTCATTGAAGTTGCACATTTTTATCATTTTTGTACTTATCACCTAAAGTAAGGCGATAACTTCTTTATTTGTAAAAAATAGGAAGATTCTTAGTATAAGGTCATATTTGTGTATGTTGGTTCCAAATGCTTAACTCATCAAGACCTGGATCTTGACCTTAAGATTGACAATAGGCTGAAGATGCCCAAAAACAGGGCGAAACATGTACCTATGTAATGTATACAAATCACTTAGAATTTGATGATGATGATGATGCTTGTTGTTTTAAGGGGCCTAACATCTAGGTCATCGGCCCCTGATGGTATGGAATGAGACGAAATGCAATGACAAAATAAAATCCAAAATCCTCCACTGACCAGAATTCAAAGCGTGAGGACGAAAAATGAACGGATGGACATGAAGTTAAAACAATCAGTGGAGCCGACCCGCAGTGCCTCAGCCTCAGAAACTCCCGAAAACAATAGTAATACTGACGAAGGGACTGGTTCTATAGTTCAATACTGAACAGATAATGCTTGCAAGCTAAAGGTGTCCAAAATATTGGTAAGCGGCCTCTCATAATGGTACTTATCGCTTGGAAAGAAGAACCATGGTATTTGACATGGTGCGGTACTAATCAAATGTATCGTAGACTTGCGGTATTCCACACATTATGGTACTACTCACAGGTTATGAAATTCGCACATGTAATACAGACCTATGGTGTTTCACACATGGCGGCGCCACTTACAGGCAAGGCAAACCTATGGTTTTCATCACATAAGTGTACTGACCACAGGGACTCGTACTATCCCGTGGTGTTCCTCATACAGTAGTTACTAATCATAGGCAAGCCAGAACCCTGGTGTCGCTAATATAGTGCTACTAATCACAGGTACAGTAAAAGCATGACCGCACGGTGCTCCTGATTGCTACTAATCACAAACCTATGTGGTACCGAATATAGTGGTACTACGCGCAAGTAATAGCGACCCACTGTGTTCCCCGCGTGGTGGTACTAATCACAAGTAGTTTCATGGCTCTAATCCAATCATCCCTTGGTTGCCCCTTTTAGTCACCTCTTACGACATGCAGGGGATACCGTGGGTGTATTCTACATGTGCGTCTCCCACCCACAGGGGGTACTTAGAATTTGATCACCACAAATGGTGAATTGTACTGAATAGGTGGCTGCAATAAATTTTATTCTAATAGAATCTTACTTATTGTTATCTTCAATACGGAACAAACATGAGATTAGTTACTTGTAAATTGGCTTTACGTCGCGGTGACACAGATAGATCTTAAGGCGATGATGGGATAGGAAGAGGTTAAGAGTTGGAAGGAAGCGGCCATGGCCTGAATTAAGGTACAGCTCCGGCATTTGCTTGGTGTGATAAAGGAAAACCACGGTAAACCATCTTCAGGGCTATCAACAGTGGGGTTCGAACAAAAGGAGCAGCAGCATCGAAGCATTCATCAAGTTCACTTCTTCCATTAACGGCCAAGTTTCAGTCTAAAACCTAACCTTTTTCAAGAGTTACTTCTTGAGAAAGAACCCACATCAATGGCTGCAACCTACGCGTGATGGACTAGTCAAAAGATTGACAATGATAAATTTAATGAATAGTTACTTGCAGCATAGGCTTCTTCAGCATGTGTTGAAAGAATCTTTTCATCTTTTGGGTTAGTGTATTCAAAAGTACATAACCGATTAGACACAGAAAAAGCCTCAAAGCCTGTGTTTCTGATCGAAGTACAGGGCAAGTCACGCATGAGTGCCATCCTTCTTGCATGCCAAGTGTCGGTGAACTAGCGTGGTCGCCCATCACACCATTCCCGTATACCCGTAGAAAACCCAAAATTTCATAGATGGATAATCAGATTGAAAACTGAGAAAATCAAATAAACTTACCCCATTCCAGCAAGTGTTGAAAATGCCCACCCTCAGCCTTTAGACAAGTGTTGTAGCGCGCAATGATATTCTAGTTCACACTCTGCAATTCAGCCTCATGAATCTTCAAGATTCCAGTACAAATTGCATTTAATAATTTACACCATATGAAAATATGCTGTTCAACACTTAATTCAAACGTAAAGAAACACGCTAAACCAATCGAGTACTCTGTGTAAGAAGCAAATCACACTGTATGGAAGCTTACTGCAGACTAGCCGAGACCATGACATCACTAGGCAAGCTGTATGGGTCACGTGGTTACTGTATCGTCCACTCTCCGAGACACGGCACAGAGAATATGCAGCAATACAACTGAGACTTGCATTGTATTTAATACTGATGTGAAAATGTAAACAGTAAACGGAACTAAAAACAGTCAAATAGTGTTTATACATATTTATTTTATCTTTTGATGTTTAAAACATCATAGATTTGTAGTGCCTTTGTAACTCTACTTAAAGGTTTCGTTGTAATACTGTGTAAGAGTCACTAATTACTTTGTGCTTAGTTTTTATAATTGTAAAAATGAAGCAACATTCCTCCACGAAATCAGTACACTGGTAACTGGAGTTCTCAAAATATAACTTAATTTGTGATTCAGCATTTAATTTGCCAATAAAACTTAATTTTGAGCAAGAGGGTGTATGTACGACATTGTACTGTTTCTTTAGGGGTTGAGAACGAAGCGAGTATTTATGACTGGACCCTGTTGTCAAACTCATCAGAGGAGTTAATGATATTGTGATGTAAGATAGTAGGAAGGGAGAGGATGAAATCTGGTGCTGACGAAATAGCCTACTCCTGTTTAACAGCACCAAGAGGCCTATTCAGGGCTTAACACCACCAATCAACAGACGAATCACCATGAACAGCATCTTATGACCTCACTCCATATGAACACTGTGGATAGGTTTGGACTGAATCCAGACTTTTGGCATTCAATCTAGTGATTAGAAATTGTATACCTCCATGTCTGCTACCCTGCCGGCCAACATTCTGATGGTGAAATTTTTTTCGACCAATGGGACTGGAACGAGCTAACCACGGTGTCATACCATGTACACTTGATGCCTTAGGCACAAGGCGGGCTTAATTTTGAGCAAGAGTATAACTTATCATTTACTTCTCTTTTGAGTTCAAAATGAGTGTACATAATTAAGAAGTTCAACTGGTTACATGAATTTAAATTAAATATTTGAAAGGAAAACCTGATTGAAAAAGAAAAAAATGGTTTTTGTTTGTTTTTGTTTCTACCATGCTTCTAACTGAACTTAGAAAACTTGCTATATTCTTCAATGTTGTGTGTGGCCAGCTGTCGGATGAGTGAATGAGCTCATACCTGAAATAGTGTTTATGTCTATTAATTCTAAAGAAGTTGCTTTTTACATTGCAAAGCAAGTGATGTTTCATTGCTGTTGTTGCTTTAAATCTGTTTTGACTCAGCTAAATACACCGCATTACATCCAATAATGCCACATTCGACAAACCTCAAGAAGAGTGTATAATACTGCCAACACCTCTGTTGTATTTCGCTGCAACTAGGTGATGAATCTTAGACAACTTACATGTGGTATATTTTTGATCATATGAAATGATAAAATTTAAATCCTGGATATTCGAGCTTTTCTCTCTGCAAATGCTGCATAGAAGGTCAGAGAAGAAAGTTTATATAGGAAACATAGTAAAAGATGTAATGGAAGGCTGTTTGTCAAAGCTTATCGACAAGCTTTTAGTCTTTTGAAAGCAGAGGATTAGGGTTCTGCAAAATGAAACAATTTTGAACATCCATGGAACACAAAAAATAAAATTACAGGGATTGTTTGGTTTTGTATAATCACAAGATGCCAGAGAAAAGTGAGTATAAGAAAACCAGAAGGACTCACCAGGGCAGAGCTTACGAGCTTAAGAGAGAAGTTAAATAATATTCTTCAATCTTTAGTAAAATGTCGATAATGTGGATTACAATGGTTTCCCTATAAGTGGCAGAAAAAGGAAAATGGGAGTTTGCTTCCTTGACAAACAATGAAAGAGAAAAAGATGCAACTGTTACTTGTTGCAACACAGAAGGGACCTACATACTTCCTCAGGTTGTTTACAAAGCGGTGAGGAAACTACCAGAGTTTCAGAACTGTGTACCAGCAGGTTCCTTGGTTGAGATGAGGGAGTCGGGTTACATAAACGAAGAGTTAATTTTTTGCATGGTTACGGTATTTTGTAAGATAATTCAACCATTACAGAAAACAACTGAACTTCAACTTATTCAAGCTGATAAACATCAATAAGAACATCTGAAAGACAACCAATGTGGATTTTGCCATCTGCATTAACTGCGAGAAATCTGTGAGAAAACATTCGCAGTAGGCAAATTTGTAACAGCCGCAGGGTTTTGAGAGTTTTGTAGACTTGCTTATTAAATTTGTTATTCTATACACTGACCACGATGTATTCACGATGACAGCTAACCTCCAACTGAGTGTGCGAGTCAACACAGCTCCATCCTGTAATAGAGTATGTGTATGATGTCATATATTTAACACAAATTTTAGCTTACTTGTAAGCACTATTTTCATGAAAACGTTTCAGATTTTATTTTATTTTTTATTTTTTCCCCAAGAGATAGCCTTCTCTTTTATCTGTCAATTGCGACATTAAACATAATCATAAGCTAAGTACTCCCGGCGATATACGCGTTCTACACAAACAGTAAAAGACTTTTACAATTTTCCTTCTATGTACCCGTTGTCGAGGAACGTGAGTCTACGTTACAACTACCCTGGATTCAATGGCAGGACTCCAGTACCTGGTAACATGAAATGTGTGTCGCAGACAGAGAATGTGTATGAAGAGAATGGTACTGCCAGCAGTACAACTGCAATAAAAAACAGGCTTCTCTCTTTTATATCATTCTCATAAGGGTATATTTAAACAATATTGTCAATAATGTATGCCACAGTAAAACAATTCTAATGGTACTGCAAATAAAGGCCAAATCCAAATTTAATGAATTTGGATGGAAAATGTACCACCTTACCCTATGTAACTATTTGGGGGCTCATGAAAGGATGAGTATCCTGGCATTTGAAATTACTATCCCACCATTTTCCTAGAATGTGTGTAGGAAAACCCTGTGATTAAAATAAAACTATAGTCTGGAACAAATACTGTCAGAGCCAGTATTCAATCCTGTAAAACTCATGGTTCCCAGTATTGTGAAACATGCACCCATTACAGTGATGAGTTCCTAGATTGAGCTGTTCCCTTACTACCCAGTATTTACGCAGACTCTGTAGAACAGGATCAAAACCTGGATGGATTCGGGATACCTACTTAAAAAACAGAAAGCAACACAAACATGTATGAAGTAAAGCTGGAGCAATGTGAAGTGAGGTACTTCAGTGGCATGTAACATGAATCAAGGGTGGGGAAAAGTCAATATTTTCAAAACAGACATGGAGATAAAAGCTTTTGAAAATATAGAAGGTAAACATCATATCGTGAATTATTTATTTCATCATTTTATAATAAAAAAACTGTAATAATCTAGCACAGTATGAACAGAAGATAGAACCATGCAAAATATCAGAAGATGACAGGGCTTAATTTGAGGAAATAAAAAAGCATGCCACTTAGATAAGAGAAAGAAACCCAAGAGAGCCAGAAATATATTTAGCATTAAATTCACTCTCTTTGTAAACAATCCACATGTGAATAGATCAGGCCTTAGAAAAGGATAACTTGGTTGAAATAAATCTACCATGTCTGGTCGTCAATCTTCAAACAGAAAGTATTGGGTTTCACATTACTCAAGATGCCTGCAGCTAGAAATACAAGTAAAAAAATAAAACTATGATTTATGGAAACTGGGTATCAAAGATACAGAGTATAAACACAGGTGCCATTAATGCAGTACTGTTATTTCAAGATTTATACTCGCCTATATTAATGAACAGATTATTATTTATATCAATGAACAGATTATTCAAAAGAAGTTTGTGAATACAACAATATTGCTATTGCTAATATTAGACACGTCCTTTTCATAGTATTATAGAACTCTGATATAACACAGCACACCAAGAACATTTCTGGCAAGAGAGATTTTACCAAGACCAGTCACAAATTTCTCTCTTAGCTAAGGGATAGCATTCAATACCTGTGCAATAAAAACACAGTCAAAATTGAAGACAATGTTATATTGCTGGAGTTTTTCAAAATAGAAAAACTTCAATGTAATTCTCACACAAGCTTATGTTTGTGTATAAAATATACTGGGCTTGATATGAGCAACAAGCTATCTTAAACAATGGTAGTACTACCATGCGTTTGCAATGGTACCATAGAATAAAATTTTCACCTCTAATTGACAACGCACTGCTGAGATAGTCTAAATATAGGGCATTAGACACCTCTTAGTAAGCACACTGAAGCCTATGTTGCTCTCAGTAATATACACACAACTTTTATAATTTCAATTTATATTTCAGATTGCTCTAATTGTAACAAAATCTCAAAAGATACAATCATACTGTCTGTATCACCAGCATCCCCTACAATATGAAACAGAACTCTGTCAATATTCAATGTTTTTATGTTCACCTTTCTTCAATATTGTAAATTTCATGTTTCAAGATGTATTTGATCAAATTATATGTCTTATTTCCAATGTTAAAATGTTAGTTCTATAATCACCCAGTTCATCTCGCAAATATCAATCACAAGCCACGTCATTTCTTTATAGCTAATTTAGCTCATCCTCAAAAAATTCCTTTTAAGCATGATCTTTTCATATCAGATCTTTAGTCATCATATTTAAGGATTCTTTTCTTTACAATAGTAATAAAATTAACTTTATGAATCCATACCACTACATGATTACCATAACATGATTATCTCTTCTATTTCAGTATATTGTTCCCAAAATGATGATGATGCTTGTTGTTTTAAGGGGCCTAACATTCCCAAAAAGCATGAGCATTCTAGATAAATTTGTGGGCTAAGATGGAGATATTTATCAACGGATAACTGAATCCTTGAGGTGCTTAACATTCCATTTCCCCTCTTTTTGTTCATTCATTCATTTATTTTTTTATTTACTTCCTTTCTGTTCATGTCAAGAAAGAGATGAAAACCAAAACAACTGGTATAATCTTGAAATACAAGACTGAACCTTTGATAACCACCAGCAACCATAACGTCTAGTGGGAAGTGTCAACCGAGTTATGAATCAAATTTACGTTAAGACTTACTAAATAAGGGAAGTATTTGTACTCACCATGAGATCCTAGGAGTTTGTAAAACCTATATTCCAAATGCAGTTGAGGAGCCTTTGACTTCATAGGTTCCTGAAATTAAAAATTATGTAGAATAATACTTGATTAAACTTGATCAACTTCTTACGTCAAGGTACACAAAACCTTTCCCACAGCCCAGCAGTGCAGCCTGCATACAGGAGGTGCATGTGTGACAGAAAGTCTGCAATAAATACATTGTCACATAAGCTATTTCTGACAACCAACCAACCAACCAACCAACCAACATAAAACAACACAAAAATAAAAGTATTCACATATATCACGCCAGAAGATGTTGAAACTGTCTCCCTTCATTGTTCAAGCATTTCTGGCACCTGCTTAGGAAACTGCTCATTACCCTCTGCAGTTAACTTCAGGAACTTTGTACCCATTCGAACAGAAACATACGAAATTTCCAATTCCTGAGCAAGTTGCTGAAGTGATTTTGTACGAGAACTTTCTAGTGTTACTGATGTTACCTACGGTTTCTTGTGTGAGCACTGTACATGGTTTATTACATTTCTTATCAAGGAGACTTTCCATCTTACGTAATTTATTTACTAATCTATGAATCGTCTGAAATGGAACTTGAACATCAGAAAACCTCTCTTGAAATAATATTCTTACTGCCCTTGCACTTTCTGTATGGACGTATGAATCGTAAATGAATATTCTTTGGGGAACCCGACTTGAGCCACCTGAGCCATTTCACAGAATTCACACACTGAACTAATGTCAACAATGAAACATGTGCCACGTTTGCAAACGTTCAACAAAGACTGAAACCTGGCATGGTAGTGAGGCCTTGAATACATCCGGCAGTTTATTTAGACTCACTCACTCACGAATTCCTGCGCAAGGAACAGAGCAGTTCCACTTTATTCTGCTCACCCGGCATAATCACGCATTTACAAGCAAAACATATTAAGTCATAAATCTTACTTCTGACAGAAACAGTTATGAAAGTTTTCAGTTTTCCAATCTTAGAATTTGAATCAGAATTTTTTTTATTTTTTTATTATTATGCAATAGGTTTGTAAAAGTATTGCCAGACTGAGTGGCACTTCGCAGGTTCAATCCTGGCTCAGTCCGGTGATATTTGAAGGTGTTCAAATACGCCAGCCTCGTGTCCATAGATTTACTGGCACGTAAAAAGAACTCCTGTGGGACTAAATTCCAGCACCTCTGCATCTCTGAAAACTGTTAAAAGTCGTTAGTGAGACGTTAAGTCAATATTATTATTGTTTTAGTCTTCAGTCCACAGCTTGGTTTGATGCAGATCTCGATGTCACCCTATCCCGTGCTAACCTTTTCATTTCTACTTAACTATCGCATCCTACATCTGCTCTAATCTGCTTATCATATTCATACCTTGGTCTACCCCTACGCATGAATCATATATCAGTGTATAATCATTTATTCCTTGTGTCTGGTGCTAGGTTAAGGAATTCTCTCCCTCTGAGAGTTCAGAACTACACAACATTAGCCTCTTTTAAAAGACCACACTGGGATTTCCTCATAAGCTCATAGCTGGGTTGTATGAATGGATGAGTGAATGTGAGAATGAATGACGTGTATCAAAGTATTTACATTAATTCATGCTTATATTAATATATACACTAAGTCATGTAGATTATGTGTCCTAAGTAACTCTAGAGCCAATGGTGTATACCATGGTACACCTTACTTGTTTATTTTTAAATTACTGTTAGAATCATCATTAGTACCCACTGTCATTTAGTTACAAATAGAATTTAATCAATACATTATATTCCCCTTTTTAGATTGCAGATTGTATGTTAAAAACTCCTATCACCAATCACCACGATCGTCATAATCATCACCTTATTAATTTGTAAGAATAGACAATCTAATATATAATAAAGAATGTGGTTAAGTGTAAGAGAGGGCCAAGAGCCTTAACTCTGCCACTTGCAAAGGAATAAAATAAATAAATAAATAATCTGTACAATTACTTCGCTGAAAGGTAATCTTATGGAAATGACATTTTATTCGTATGGGGCTGGAATGGTAAGAGAGTTTGCTAGGAAAAAAGATATTACTTCAATTTTGTGTTTTTTAACACGGAGTGAGACTGAACACAGTACCCTGGAACTTCAGAGTAAAAAGAGATCTTTGAAAAATGTACAGCTTTGTTAACTCGTGTAGTTACCTGGGACTTCAAAAAATTGACATCTTACATGTTAATGCTGGGAAGAAACAGAAGTCAGTGACAATTATTGGCCCGTCAAAGCAGGTAGGCAGCGTTCTGCTAGTTTACTTATATTTTTATTACGTGTTCAGTGGCGGTGGTCCCTTAGGGGCACAGGGGCACGTGCCCTGTCAAGTTTTTGCACTCAGAATTTCAGGAAATAATTTACAATGTAGTTGGGCTACAGCCGAACAACAGATTTATTTCTAAAAATATTATCACGACTAAATGTTATATTCTTAACTGGATTATGGATTTTGGTAGGTATTTAAACCCACAATGTCTTTTAAGCACGAAAAGAGGATACCTTTTGTATTTAAAGAGACAAACCGTTGCCGTCAGCGCGATAATGACTGCAGGAGCCTTGCTAGGCCAAGTGGCAGGCGAATTGTGCAGCTCTGGGCACTAGACCGTCTCATGCCCAAAAGATGCACCTGCACATTAGAACACAGTATTTGAAGATGGTGAACGTCCATGACAGCTGTGGGCTTGTGTGGGTGAGCGGGCGATGGGGAGTGCTTCAGGTTGGGCACACAGATCCTTGAGGACTTCTGCAGCGCATGCGCATAGAGCAAATAACAGATCATGAGAAATATCCATGCTTTACAAACATCAATATAGCCAATTCGCCATTTCTGTAACTAAAGTAAATCTAATAATATTTTAGTCTTGTTTATTTAAAAACCGCGTTCATATCGCTCCTGCAGGGATTTAGTTGTTTTCAGATGTTTATTAAAATAAGTTATCTTAAATGAGGTTACCGTGTTTCTTTATCTGATATAAGTTATATCAGATAACAAACTGACCAATAATTAGCAACGGTAACATTTTGTTCCGGCACTTACCACGCGTTCTCTTTTGCTTGAGGTGCTACTGATAAGTTAGTTACAATAACACTGGATGTGACGTGAATTCTCTTCACTGTTATATTTTGTGTATTTGTGTGCTTGTTTATTTCAAAATGAATAAAATCAGTGAGTTAATTAGAAAGCAATTAAATTTTGAGACCAGAGTTCGTGCCAAGAGTTCAGGACCACAGAGACCTGATATGATTATTGTGCAGCAGACAGAAAGAAAAAACAGGAATTTCAACAGAAAATTTAATAGTGGTATGTATTCTAAAGTGAAATGGTTATGTAGATGCTAAGGGAGAAATTCTTTTTTTTTTTTTCCTTGCATTCTATTCAGTGTTGACGATGCATGGAGCACAACAGGTGTCAAAGATTTAAAGCATTTGAATGAAAAACTGAAAAATGCAGTGAATCGAGGAAACATTTAAACAACGAAATGGATCTCGCACTTCTAGGTGCGCTGGACATAAGGATGCAACCTGATAGTGAGTACAGACTTTCACTTCGTAAACAGCATGAACAGGTCGACAAAAAGATATATTTTACTCCTCTGATTGATTGTGTGAAATTCTGCGGTGTGTTTGAACTTGCGCTCCGCAGCCATGATGAATCAACCGATTCAAACAATCCTGGAATATTTTACGGTTTAGTTGACTTTGTAGCTAACTTGGATATCGCAATGAAAGAACATTTAGAATCTGCAACAGTTTTTAAGGGTACATCGAAGACGATACAGAACAATATACTAGATGCTATGCTCGAAGTATGCGATACTTTTATAATGAAAAAAATTAGTGCTGTTAACTACTTAGCCATCCAAGCAGATGAAACATCTGACAATGCAATGAAAATACAGGTGGTGCTTATATTTCGCTATCATATAAATGGTGAAACACACGAGTGATTTTGGGGTTTCTTTCTGGCATCCAGTCATACAGTTGAAGGTATAAGCTCTGTGATTTTTAGCAAATACAGTAGAGACAATACGCGACACTCAGCAAGATATCGGGGGGACAGCTATTAGAGCTCTCTCTAGCGGGTAGACCTGAGAACTACTGATTCTGTCATAAGAGCACGTGTATTTGTGTGTGAAGTTTTTGGTGTTATTTATGCGTTTTCAGTGAGTTGACATAATTAAATAGTAGAGTGTGTCATTCTTTGATATCTTCTCTCAACATGAGAGCAAGGTATGTGCTGTGTTTGGCTGCAGTAACTATGAAGTAAAGAAGAATGCACGGTCTTTCTTTTGCCTCCCTTGTGACAAGAAAATGTAAGTAATATTGTGTTTTGCATATATATTCTTCCAGTGACAATGAGATTTTTATAGTACTTCATAATCTTCTGACCTGCTCGACCCATATTTTAACTGGCTTAAAATACAATACGCATATTTTATTGTATAGTGCAGCAGTTAACCTTGAATACCGATGTGTTGCTGTAGGTGTGATCTGTGGGTTTTGAAATGTCACAGAAGTGATTTGGATAAGGTGTACAAGAAAGAAGGGACGTAACGCTTATATAAGAATTATAAGATCTGTTCAGATAATTTCTAGGCCAGTGACTTTAGAAATCCTCGACTATACAGCCAAGGGTATGTTACATTTTTACTCTAATTGTACGTAAATATTCCTCAAAGCATCACTATCGACAACATTTTCATACTTTTCTTTCTTTTATCCCTCTTCCCAGATTAAAGCCGGGATTTTATAGATTTTCTTTCTGTTAGTAGGCTTCATGTTAGAGGAAAATTGTCCAGCTTTTAAATGTTAATTCATTGCATCATGTGTGTAAGGAATGTGCCGATATTTTTATTGACAAGTGTCTTAATGTGATGATAATGTTTTTTAAATAAGAGAAAAGACAAATCTAACCATAAAAGTTCAGGCAGAAATGCTAAAGCAAAAAAGTAATGCATAAATGAAAGATCAAGCCATTTCACAGCAGTCCATTTCACATCTTGTTTATATGTCTAAGTTCAGTCTTTAAATAATAACCTTTTAAATAATTCTGCTTTCATTTATCCAGAATTGCTTTAGCAACTTTGAAGTTAATATCTCAATAAGACTTCCTTTCTAGACGTAATTTACTTATCCATTTTCGTATATGCATTTCCATTAATATTTGAATTTAGCGCAACTTTTCAGGTCAAGTCACAAGGAGCGCCACCGTCGAATTGTCTCCCATTTTAACAAGGCTAAGGGCCTGTACTGTTGGGAGATCAGAAGAATGCACATGCTCGGTGAGGCACGGGGTGAAGGGATCTTCACCAGCACAGCCAGTGACGCAATGGTTACCATAGCAACTCCGCTACTACCCAGGCGACTTTATATTGTCTTCTACTGGCAGCTCTTCGCTCTTGTCAGTTGTAATCCAGCAAACCGCAAAGTGTGAGTCAATGTTTTCGTGTAGCAGATAAGAGCCGATCTGTCTGGGCAGAACAGGAAGTTTGTGCTTGCAGGCCACATTCCTCATTTTTGCATTCTTCTCATCTCTACACAGTACTACGACTGTCAGATAAACAGCCAGATATGTATGCTGCAGTTTTACAAACTAGAAGTTAAATATTTTCTTGCGTACTACCAATGGATTTTAACGACGGTATTGTAATGCGGAAGATGTAGTAACATTTTTATTGGGTTGGTTTTAAGGTTACTGAAAATATAGTGAAATTTAGCGCGGAGGTATACGTGTTCCCTGGTGTTTTCGTTTGTTTAGCTCTATTCCTTTTGAAATTGTATTACTAGAATCCAATATCAGACTCTTATTAAGCTATAGTGTGGAAGTCCAGGTCAAAAACAGAATTAGGACTGAAATATACACATACGAAGAAATGTTAAAATTAATTAACTGTATAACGAAACTGAAACTGTTACAGAAAATAAAAAGACTGAAAATGTAACCTGGACGCAAAAGTTAAGATTCAGGTTATGTATCTTTTTTGTCTAGTACTATTTACGAGGTTGCGCGTTACGACGAAAGTGAAGTTTATATTCGTAATTAATGCCACTGATGCAGCGTGGGATCATTAATTTGATTATTAATTAAATTTATTGTTTGCTCATTGAATAAGTAGTTAGTTTCTTTCTTTTCAATACAATGTGAGAATAGTAACTGGCAAGCATTTATCTCACTTTAGCGTAAATACTTTTGTAGCAAGTTGTTATGAAGTAAAAGAAATATAACCTCCTTAAAATCCTCATTCGACGGACGAATCGCCATGAACGACGTCGTATACCTTTACTCCATATGTGCGTCGCGGATAGATTTGGAATAGAACCCACGCTTTTGACACGCATTTTAATGATTAGGAAATGTGTACCATCACCTCTAGTACCCTACCGACTACTATTTACAAGGTAAAAAAACGTTAGACTATTGGGACTCGAACCCACGAAAAACTGCTGAACAGCAAACTTTGATGCCCTAACGACCACGGCTACCCATCAAGCTTACGGTTGACTGCTTGTGTACTACTGATCTTAGCCTACAAGGAATACAAAGTCTGCCCAATAGCCACTCATAGCTCTCCGCCCTGTGGATGCTATATTTGCCGCTAGAGGCGCTGCGATTCAACCTCACATGAACACCTCGGTTGGCAGTATTTCTACACGTTGTATGCTTACTGGTGACGTTTACTACGAAAGTTGAATGTTAATATTGATAGAAATAATGAAACTCAATAATGAAGAATAACTGTGCGCCGATTTCGATTTCGTTTCTCCAGGAGGAACGAAGGCGTATCTCTCGAATAATCCCATAAGCATGCTCCTGTGGAATGTAGAAGGGCTAAACGGACTACTAAAACTAGCACCAGAAAACGCTTTACAAACATCAGACATACTAGTCCTCACAGAAACATTCCTCACGAAACATATAGACATACAAGGATTCTACTCTATCCACTCCCTAGCAAGGAAACCAACAGAAGGAAGGCCATCAGGAGGTGTATCTATCTACTACAAACCATGGATAGGACCCATGAAGACCCTACATACAGAAGAAAATCTAATAATTGCAAAAACAATCAAGTTCACTGTAATAGGCATTTATATAAGCCCGAACACAGACTTAGAAGAAATAATGGAGCTCCTAAAGCTTTCCTTCAGGAAAATTCCAAACACAGAAGAAAATATCATACTAGCAGGAGATATGAACTGCAGACTAGACAAACCCGACATGAAATGTAGAGCTGTCCTCACATTTCTTGATGAAGAAAATTTCAAATTAGTGAATTACCCAAAACATAAAACTTACTTTGCCCACAATGGAAGTAGCACCATCGACCTGGTATTCCATAAAGGAGACGATATACACATTCTAGAACAAAAGGGATTGTGGACTTCACCAGTAACCCCGCTGAGAAAACACATCCCCATACAGACCAAATTCTCACTCAAGATTCCAAAGAAAGTTATAACAACACATGAAAAAATCACCGTATCCAGAAAGATAAACTTGGCAGAACTAGAGAGAGCATTAGGAAATGTAACTGAAGCAGAAGAGGCAATCAAAGAAAGTGATTTAAACAAAGCCCTAGCAACAATCAACAATATGCTAAAAGCAAGTATAACCCACAAAATGAACACAAGAAAAGCTCAACTGTGTTTCGACAAGGAGTGCTACACAGAAAGAAAAACCACATTAAATGCGTTGCATAAAGCCAAGATGACGTCAAAACCAGAAGATCTACAAATATACGGCGAAAAACGAAAATACTACAAGAACCTACTAACACAAAAACGCAATCAATACATAGAGAAAGAAGGTGAAAAAACCGCTGAAGAAGCAATAAAAGACCCATATGTAGCCATTACACCCAGAAGATCATCAAGAAGTAGCAACGTAGAAATAGGAACCTGGGAAACGCACTTCACTCATATTCTCAACAATGCAAGGAAACAGGCGGCGTACGAAATTGAATACAACAACCAGCTTGAAGCGATACCTCCCATCACCAAAGCAGAGGTGTTAGACACTATCAAGGTTACAAAATGCAAAAGAGCCGCTGGACCAGACAGGTTTTATAATGAGCACCTTAAAGAATCCGCGCAGCATCTAGCAGAAATATGGTCCAAACTGTTTAATAAATGCCTAGAATTAGGAAATATTCCCGATGAATGGAGAAAATCAACATTTATAACCCTCTATAAAGGGAAAGGTGAAACAGCGACCCAAACTCACACAGAGGAATCGCTCTAGAAAGCAATATCTTCAAGCTGTTAACAAGAATCCTAACCAACAGGATAGTTGAAGAAGTAGACCCCAAAATGCCAGAAGAGCAATTTGGATTTAGAAGAGGAAGAGGAACCCTGCATGCAATCCAAAACCTACTCAATGACATAGAAGAAGCACAACGGCTTCACAAAGGAAAATTTTATGCAGTCTTCATAGACTATACAAAAGCCTTCGACATAATAGACAGGAATATACTAATGTCAAAACTCCAAACTATGGCTGGAAATACTCACCTTACAGCTCTAATAAGAAATATTCTGGCATACAACCAGATCACCATAGATGATGCGACCCATAAAACAAAGGAAATCACCCAAACTAATGGAGTGCTGCAAGGTGATCCACTCAGCCCCATACTATTCAATATTGCCACCGCGGACGTAACAAAAGCAATCAGAGAAAGAGCAAAGGATGCAGTGATCTACATATATGCAGACGACATGGTCCTAGGGTCAACAAAGAAGGAAGAGCTCCAACACGCTTTCTCAGCGCTGGCTGAATGGGCAGGAAATAACAGCCTGAAAATAAACTGGAAAAAAACTCAACAGATGGTCTTTCGGAAAGGCGGACGAAACGCAGCAAACGACAACATAGAATACGAAGACGGCAAAGTGGAAATAGTAAACTCATTCAAATACCGGGGAATAACCTTACAGACTACTGGGACGTTCAGACTACACATAAAAGACAAAGCAGTTGCAGCCATGAAAGCCATGTACGACATCAACAATCTACAGCAGTTATCCTTAAAAACAGCTATGCGCCTATTTGACACAACGATCCTACCAATACTCACCTATGGAATCCACTTGATATGGGAAAGACTAACAAAGAGAGACCTGGCCACCATAGAAGGAGTTAAGGCAAAATTCCTAAAGACCATAATGGGCATTTCAAAATACACGCGTTCCCGCCTAACATACGAACTAGCACGGGAACCCTTTCTTATTGAAGAACTGAGGATAAAACTACCACTGCCATCCACAATGAATGTAGAAGCACGCCTAGCGGAGAGGCGGAAGAAGAGAGAAGAAATTCCGCTAGAGTTCTACAGCACAGATGCCATGTTGGATCGAAATTGGACGAACGCCAACCAGAAGCTAAGACATGTGATAATAAAACTAGCAGTACACGGGTACCACCATAAAATATGTAAAAATATGTCTTATCGCGACCCAAATGAAAACTGTGAATGTTCTCTGTGTGATCAGTTCTGTGACATGTATCACATCACAAGATGTAAAAACAACAACAAATCTCGTGCGCTTTTCTAATAATAATAATAATAATAATAATAATAATAATAATAATAATAATAATAATAATAATAATAATTTTGTTTTGACGGAAACCTTGGCTGAATAGTCAGCGCTGAGGCCTTTGGTTCAGAAGGTCCCGTATTCGATTGCCGGCCGAATGGGTGATTATAATCACGTCTAATTAATTCTTCTGGCTCGGGGACTGATGTTGGTGTTTGTTGATACAGTGATTACTAGACCTCTGATTTTTAGGTGCTAAAATGTTGTTTTAGCTGCTTAAAACAGAGTCTCAAATAGGCTCTACAATATTTTTAGGCAGCTGCAGTTTTATGTATCTTAATATGCATTATTTAAAACACCGTGTTGATTTTGCTAAATTGATAATAATTCGTTATGGGGAAATATAAAACAAGTTTCACTCACCTCTTGCTGCAAACGTCGCAGAATATAATTTTACCATCCGACGTGAAACGGGTAAATTCTTGTAAATTGAGGATGAATTGGAACCTGACACTTTCGGCTTAATTCACACACTGACCAAATGGGAAAAGGGTATATAATCATATTACAATGGTGTACTGATGCGTACCGTGTTGTAAACGAGGCTCTAGAAATAAAGTTCCTGGAACTAGTTTCCATGAATTCCCTTGCCAAGAGCCAACTAGCGAATTATGGATTAAAGCAATAAGCAGACAAGGTACGGTACAGTAAATACGCAGACCATGTGACGGCAAAAATTAGGTTACTTAATATTATTGCTCCTGTTTTGATGATAATAATTTCCTTATTCTGTTATGTAAGTGGTACCAAGGATAAGTTATGGAACCCTAGTGACCTCTCCGTCGAGCGCTGCAATGGCATATATTGGAGGGTAATTTGTAAGAGTTGTCGAAGACCACATGCCATGTCAAGAGTGTGTTGATAAAATTAGTAGTATCCAGAGTCTATCTCCACTAACTTCATTAATAAAAATCAAAGACAGAGGTGGTCTCACGTCTCAGGTATCCAAAGCCAAGTTTTGTTTCATTGCTGATGAAACTGGGGCAAGTAAGGGACGAAATGTTATCGGTAACGCTGGGCAGTCCAAAAATAGCACGAATATTAACCGAAATACTGTTGCCACGTGTTGCTAAAAATCCTATTCTACAGTGTGGGAAAAGTGATCATCCTGAGGAACAAAGCAGAATACTACCGCAGAAGTTTCTGCACTCCTCTGTCACTAACTGCGCTAATGACATGACAGATGAGTATACTTCTCGAGAAGAAAATATCAAGGAAAATAGTTAGTCGTCCCTTTTCACTGAAAAGCTACGGTGCGTTAGTAAAAATATCTTGATGTACCCGCTCAAAGCCTGAGTCCCAACCAGCATTTATCTCAGGGAGTGTTACGGTCCGAATCCATCGCAACTACTACTCAATAAAAAAATATAATGTTTTGAGATATAAGATCTCAAACTAAATGTAAGGGCGCCATCCAATCAGTACTACAGGGTTGAACGGGACACACTAATCTTTATCTTTAAGGCTCATCACAAAACACACAAATTTATATATATATATTCAGATCAAAGGGAAATTATGAAGGCTCCGTCCTAGGAATGGGGACGGATATTTAAACGGTCACCAAGGGTTTACTATTCTACAAGAACAAGAATCTGGAACTGTTTCCTTGCAAATGCTAAAGGAGCATTTATTTAAGTAAACAAATGAAATTTTTACACACAATCAAAATCTGTTGACCCTTGATTTGCCGGTAATTTGGCAAATTATTCCTGAAAAATGATTACATAATATTTGTCACTTTTGACCACCCTTCCATTTTGGTGGTAGAACCGTTGATATCTGAAGGTATCAGATTTACCTTCGTTAACACCATGACCCTATTTGATCATGGACCAATAACCTGTTGGCTAAGTAGGCGCGATCACATGGACCATGTTATCGCCTCTACTTTAATTGAGATGAGACCACCCCGGGAAACTACAAACTCTCCCCGGGTTCCTAACCAAGATATGCTAATCGTTAGTTGAAGGAATACGACAAAGGGACTCTAACCTAATGGTCCAGATGTAGGGATTTGCCTTCATTTACACAATTTAACTTAACTTATTATTTACAACCAATTGACATTATTCCGTTAATTCGCCAGCTGACTTCCCTAGTATTATCCATCATCATCGTCCGAAATAATAAGAGAAAAAAAAATTTAATAAAACAAAAAAAATATTTTATTAAATATTATTATTATTATTATTATTATTATTATTATTATTATTATTATTATTATCATCATCATCATCATGTTTTTGTGGAGATCATGATTTTCGTAACCCGTAATCATCCTCGGACTAATATTTCAACTTTTCGCGATTTTATTTATTTTCATCTGAAATAAATAAAAGTACCTTCATTGATTATTCTTCTTCTCCTTCTTCAAATATTCTCATTATTATTATTATTAGTTAAAAATCTCAAATTTTTCATTTCAACTCCCAACATCATAATTATGTTCAAATTAAAAAAAAAAGTAAATTCTTCCAAAAAAAATACCTTTTTTTATTATTATTATTATTATTTAAAAAAAATATAATTTCGCCTGTTACACGGTAGTCCACTCTTAATATGTTTAACGCATAACCCCTTTTACAATTCCTATTTATTTTGGCACTAATCAATCCAGATATGATTTACTTGGAATATTATTATTATTATTACTTCTTTCGAGAATCTTTATTTTTATTCCCCATCTTTATAATTTGGTCACATACGTTCTCTCCCAAACAGACATCACCAAGATCCGAATTCACATCGGTCAGGACATACTAGTGTTCGAATCCGCCACCTCATTTTTGTACTGCCGTTAATTCATGGAGACCATATGCTCCTAAGACAATTCTCAAATCCCATAACACCTTGCAGTTGGGCAAATACCTCCAATCTCTGCAAGTGTTAAATTATTCCTTCCTTTTTCCATTTTGAAGTCTATTTATCCATTGGAACTCTTCAAAACATTTTCACCAATTAACCCTCGGTGTGTGTGGACTCTATTCTGCCCCTCAATACACCGGTATATAAATACAACCTCTATGTGGGCCTTTAAGATCCATCTATTTCTTCATCAACATCAGTACAATTCACTTTCATTTCGGGCCGGATTTCTGTCCCACAAAACTCCAAATCTCAACCTTTGGCTCAAATCCCTCTGGATCTTAAACATAGCGTGACCATATTATAACAGTGCCTATCTCGTTTCTACCAAGATTATTTATGGTTATTATGGCGTCCAAAAAAAGCGTTAAATCAAACATTTAGTGTTAAAACCGGATTCACTGCACAAATTATAATTATTCACGGCACCGGTGATCTCCACCTTTAAATTACTTTAATTTGCAATCATACTATCCAACTAGGCCCGTGCCTTTATTCTCAAGGATTATTATTAAACACGCCTTTACACATTACCAAATTCTAATGTCCTACTTCGACACTTGTACAGACTATTATTATTTTGTCCACTGGCGAACTTCGCGATATTTACACACATATCAATGGACTTCATTCCGTCCCACAACAATTTAAATCACTTGGCAATCCTACCTCTGGATTATCTTAACAACATGCCTGAATATCTATAAAAGTTCCGATAACGGAAACCCACTTTGGAAGCACTCCGAAATGAATATTTACATTATCTTTATGTGAAACGTGCTCCATAATATAGCAAACAACTCAAGCACTTGAATGAACAACTCAACCCAACTATACTCTATTTAATAATCAAAATTATGGTGAGTGCTTGATCTACTCTACATATTAATTTGTCCCTTTGTCTATCTATCTTTGAATTTATACGAGCCGTAACGGCTCGTTTCACAATCAAGTTACCATGATAAAATATGATTTCCTCCCCCTAACGATAGCTATCTATTAATACATTAAAAGGTACTCAACTCTGCCATTGTAGTCTGCTAAAACCGGACGAGAAGCCATAGCCCCTCCGGTTTTTAGCAATGCATCTCGCTGGTATTCATGCCAGCTTGAAGAATTAATCCTTGACCCTTTCCAACTTTACACATTCTGAATAAAAACAAATAAATTAACTGTTGCACTTTGGAATAAATTCCACCCTAAATTCTATTCACAAATTTTACACTCTCGGCCTTGTATCTAGCCCACTTAATGTAAATTTACATTCTTCCTTCCTTTCCCGGACACTAGGAACGTGGGATACCTCGGGATCCCCTTTACAACGGCCCGTGCGCGCACTTAAATTTCCCGTCTCACGTTCGTGTAGCTGACCAGGTATCAGTTTAGAATCGACTGTTTACTAGGTGACATAAACACTCGTGACCGTTCTCATGTAACGCACTTCCTAATCTGTTGGTAGAATCTCACACTCCGTAAGTTATGCTTTACTGAGTCCTGTCTATTTGAAACACTTCATACTAGTATACTGCTCCATACTGTACTATGAGCTACATCACGTCATGAATCACTGTACTATGTAACAATATAATACTTCGAACTCTACTCCATGAGTAAGTACACACTCGCACCCCTGGCGTAGTCACGGCTCGAACGCTTTGTCAAAAGTAGTCACGTACCACGGGCGTGGTATCCGCCCGAACACTTTGTCAAAAGTACTCCCGTCCTAGTGTACGACCTCATATTTATACTTGTATCCCCTCTCTTCCGAGTTCAACGGAGGTCATCTTGGAACGCACAGTCCCGATATCTTCATACGACAGTTTGCAGTTTGGCCGGTGGCTTATATATATGATCCAATGATGTAATTATGTTCTCAAATGCTCTATACCAATTCTCAACTATTATCGTTCGCTGGTAATGGATATATTCGCGAATTTAGCTGCCGTAACCCGGCTCGGGGTTTCGCGCTCTATTGTGGCGTCCTTTGCCTTCAGCCAATCAACGAATAGCGTCCATGAATTCTCAGAATCACACCATGCAATCTCCCGCAATTATTAACTTTATATAAGTTTTATGGTATAGTAAGGCTCCTAAATTCCACTTTATTGTGAATCGATACTTGACTTTTTTCTATAAGTTTAATCCACGGAGTTAGCCTCGCTAGTGCTTCTTACAATCCGAAGTTGTCGCCTTGCTTTGGTCAAGTGAATTTTTCCATTGGTCCACCTTACCCACGTGACCGGGAAGGCTCATATTTTTTTCTTCTAGTGCCAACCCCGTGTCCCACTCCGGCTAGTTACATGGAGATACCTCGCCATCATTTCTCAGAATTTTGCACACGGCTCCCTGCGCTGTTGCTACTACCAAGACTGCCCGGGGCTAGGAAAACTTTGGCAACAAGCTAGCCTCTCTCTTTCCTTGTTGTGACAAATTCTGAGAAACCTAATTCTGTCCCCCCATTGTGTTTGTTAATCTCACTGGAGACAAGAGTCTGTGGTATGGTGAAACCTGCCATCTCGGCCTGGCCTGTTCTTACTGTACGTACAGTAAGATACTATTTATTCTGAAAATGAAATATATATTCCTCATTAATTCATCATAGTTTCAACTGCATGACGCTTATCATACCCCCACCAGGGTGCACTAGTGCATACCTTATATCCTTTTAAATGCCAGACATAAATTGCGACAGTTTTACGTGTTATCTGAAATGAAAATCCACAGCTGAATTGAACTCCTAGGGGTAAAAGGTGAACATTTATTATTTTCTACTTCATTCTGCTCAGTAACGTATATAATATACAGGAAGTATAGTGTATAGGTAAATTTGTGCTGGTTTTAACTCCCGTTACCAATGCTAATGAGTGCTGATGTGAGGTGGTATACTAGCGCTGCAGCGGTCAAGACGCGCACTGCCAGGCGGACACTGTTTCTGAAGAGAACACTGCGAGTAAGCAGGCTTTGTATTCCTTGTAGGCTAAGTACTGATATACTCAGTAGCAACAACTTGCTAGCTTGGAAAATCTTTTAGAATTCTGTGATAGCTGGAAGCATGACATACTTTATAAATATATACATAAATTACATTGTAACAACTTAATTTCGCACAGCATCATACAGATGTAGATTCATCTTCATAAGTAGCCATCTTGATTCTTTACAGTAGCGTCCCCGATAAGAGCAAAGTCCCAGATATGAGCGTTAACAGCCTCTCCAACTTCGGCATAGCTATACTCGAGAATATTTTCCCAGATTGCACATAAACGAAAGTCGTAGTACGCGGTTTCGACCGAACTTCCAGATAAATGTCCAAACTGCCAAATAAATTTATACCGCACTTTTATCTGGTTGTCGTAGTACAGGCCCTTAATCCGTAAGTGTCGCGAATTGTCTCTACTGTATTTGTTTTTAGTGGACTAATAAGTAAGTTAGGTATTGACAAAACTCCTGAAAAACTAATTTGTCAAACATTTGATGGGGCTAGTGTAATGAGCGGTTAATAATAATAATAATAATAATAATAATAATAATAATAATAATAATAATAATAATATTCCGATGACACTGGCTGAGTAGAAATTTGCTTGCACTACAACATTAATTAATTAACTACAATGGCATTTATGCACAAACATTAATTAACAGGCTAACAGCTAATGCAATCCCAGCTGTTATGGCACTGCACTGTTTCAATGATCACGATCATTGATAATAGGCTAAAGGCTGAGTTCTTCCAGTTCCAAGAAAGGATATCTAGTGAGCTGGAAGACAACAAAAACTGTAATATATTGAACAGTGCCTCGAGCAACAGGCTGAACTGCTTGATGAAGCTGAACAGTACAGCCGGCGGAACTGCTTTTAGAGCTGCATGGTATTCCAGAGGAGCCGGCAGAGAACGTTTACGATAAAATAATCGGCACGGTGAAGCGCAAATTAAATATAGATATAACTATGTCTGATATAGATCGTTGCCATCGACTAGGGGTGCTAAAACGAACCCCAGCTCAGGTTGCTGCTACGGGTAAGCGCCCGATAATAATCAAGTTCGTGGGTTATCATGACCGGGACAGAGTTTGGAGGACTAAGCGGCTGTTAAAATGAACTGGCCTTCTACTGACAGAATCCCAGGCAGGTATCAGAAAAACTATTTTAAACAGGGCGCGTGATCACATCGAACTCCGACGGGTGTGGACACAGGACGGCCGCATTGTTGCTTAGAAGGACAATGGACAGAAAGTGTTTGTTAGCAGCACGGCACAATTAATAAGCCTTATATGAGCAAGCACTAGATTGACTGGGAAAATCAAAACGAGTTATATTATAGCGTGCAATGTCTGTGTATGTGGAAGTGACAGTGTGTGTGAAAGTGATTGTGTGAATATTTCGGGAGGTGCTTATGAAACAACTATGGTGAGTAGTTTGAATTTTTCTGTTAACTATGGCTAACGTACAGGAGTCAGTTATTTATACCGAACAGCATGTCCGTGATATCATTGACCCTGTCCCTCTTCGCTGTCGACCGCCTTCACCCCTACCTTCCCCCTCCCCAGTTGTGGCAGGAGACATTTTTAAGGAAAGGTTAGCTCCCACCAAAAATATTTTCAATGCCACATCAATGGGCAGTCGCTTGTTTGTCACTTTGACGAAATACAGGCGCTATTTAGAAACGGTAACTTGCATTGTATTTGTGTAAGAGAGACATGGTTACAGCAGTCACTGAAATCTGATCTCGTTAAACTGAATAACATGAGTAACGTCATCGTGTAGAGGGCGGCTGCACTATATATTGCCGTAGCGGCTTAAAAAGTAAAACAGTTATGACCTCAGATCCTAAGATTCCCTTTCGACCTGAATTCATGTTTGTTGAACTCTTGGTTAATAATCAAAACCTACTGATCGGAGCGGTACAGAATGCCCCGGACATACGACACATATCTGACCTAGAAGTAGCATTATCGAAGCTAACTCCGCTGTACGAAAACAATCATTCTTGGTGACTTCAATACTAATCTTCTAGTTACAAGTAACGAATCAACATCCTTACAAAACTTATTCCATGACATGAATTACAATATACTGACACCAGACGCGACTAACCTCGTTCATACAAACCACACGTCTCACACACTGATCGACCTTATTATAACAAACAATCCGCAGAAAGTGGTAAAACATGGACAGCTTGCTGTACCACGTATTTCGACCAACGATCTCGTATACTTATGTTACTCTCAAGATACCGAAGTACAAAACCAGGCACATAATGCGAAGGGACTTCGAAGCATTTTGACACTGAGGTAATACAAAATGAAGCATATCAACCGCTGTGGAAAGACATTCTACGGACTAATGACATTGATGATAAGGTTGACAGACTGCACTTATTAATACCAGGACTGTATGACAAATACGCTCCGAAGAAGCATATTCTAGTTTCTCACCCTTTGTCTTCTTGGCTAACAAATAAAATTAAGTCGGTCACGGCAAATCGTGATGCATGGTATAGGCAATTTAGGTGAACTGAAAGCACTAGTGATACCGAAAATTACCGTATTCTTCAAAATAAAATTAAGCGATGAATTCGTAACAGCAAGGATAAATATATTCAAGAGATAAACAGTAAAAGTTCAGCACTAATATGGAAACATTTGCATCAGATGGGTATAGGTCGCAGCCTGACCAAGCAGGCACACAGTATACCACTTGATCTAAATTCTCATTTTACGAAAGCAGCAAACACTAATAATATTACCAATAATAATGAGTATGATAACTATATAAATAATAATAATAATAATAATAATAATCATCATCATCATCATCCAGACGATGACCTAACTGCTGCTGCTGATATTAACGCCATAAATACTCATTCCCGAGTAAATGAAGTAAAATTCACATTCAAGAAAGTTAGTGCGATTTGAAGCGTGTAATTTATTCCCTCAAGTCAGATGTTCCGGGTAATGACGGCATACCATTATCTTTCATAAAAAATATTATTGGTGCAATTACTATTTCTAAAATTTCTAAACCACCTAAATCAGCAACATCCGTCAATAAAATTCACTATGGAGATGGAGTACTTTCTTGGATGTTCTAGTAATCAAGAAACCGGACGGCTCCTTAGGACGTACCGTCTATCGTAAGCCTACCCACAACTCGCTATCTTCATGCAGAATCTCATCACCATCCAGCACAAAAACAAGGCATTCTCACGACACTCGCCAAGTGGGCGAGACGAATTTGTGAGCCATCACATATCCAGGTGGAGATGGACACACTCAAAGTCGCGTTCAGGGGTAATGGTTACAGCGATTTGCACATTCACAGACCCCTACATCCCAGAGAAACGACCAAGCAAAGCTCACAGAAGGAAGAAGTGAAGGGAACTGCCTACTTGCCTACATTCACAACACCACAGATCGAATTGCCAAGGTCCTCCGCAAACACAATATAAAAACCGTGTTTGGCACCGCCACTAAAACTGCTCACAGTCTGAGTAAAACCAAGGACAAATCGTCCCCCCTTTTACATCCTGGGGTATACGAAATTCCTTTTACGTGCGGCCAAATATGCCGGTCTATTGGTACCCGTATCAAAGAACATGAACGCAATATTCGTCTCAACCAACCAGACAAATCGGCGATAGCTGAGCACGCTCTATCGTCGGGTCATGATGTCATGTTCCAAGATGCTCCAGCTCTTACCCACACTAGACACTACAGGTCCAGTGTTACACGAGAAGCTGAGGAAATACGTGGAAATCCTAACAATTTCAACAGGGACACCGGCTATCAATACCTGGTTACTAGCCATTAAGAATTTACGTAGGAAGTTCCCTTCCCTGTCCCTTCACTATTGTTATTTCGTCTCGGTGTTTTCCAAATTCCTACTTTCCTCGTCGCCAGATGTTTCATTCCAGGCTTGTGTCAATATCATTCACCTGTCTATGTCATATGTTACGCAAGTACGTTATGTGAACCGCTTAGTCTGAATGTGATGGGGGCCATCTGATGGCGAATGAACATACCATTTCCACTTCTATTATAACGTCCAAATTTCAAAGTGTCATTGTTTAAGAAGCTTTTCTCGTAGGACGCAAAGCAGTTTTCTTCGAAACGTTAAAAATTTACCTTATTTTCTTGACACGGCATAAGCCCAGAAACCTATACAGTATCAGGACATACATGATGAAATGTGTTCAACGCGGAGTTTTTATAAAATACGCGAAACACAATGCTTTGTAATCATCGTGTACTAAGAAAACACGTAAGTACACAACAAGAAGTATTTATTTTTTAAGGGCCTAAGATGCTCAACATTCCTATGAACAATTACGAAGAAGAATACCGAATACTATGCCGCTTTCACACGGCCGCAAAAATAGCACGCAACATCATCAAGGGCAAGGTCATTTTATTCACAGGTAGTTCAGGAGCATATGCTTATAAATTCTGACCAAATTAAAAACACATGTCACAGTAAACGGTGCCCAAACAGTCGTAACAATACACAATGTACTCCTCTCCAGCGACAATGCAGGCGTGTATTCGCGCATGCAGACGATCATAAAGGTGCCGGATGGCATTCTGTGATAGACTGCCCCAAGCTTCTTGCATCTTGCATCTTTTGATGCATTTCGGCCATGGTTCTTACAAGCTCGGCAGAACGCGTAAGTTCCCGCTTCATCATTACCATACGCATTCAACTGGCGAGAGATCCGACGAACTTGCTAGCCAGGGCATGTTGTACACCAAGTAGAGTACGTTGCGACGCAGCAGCTGTATGTGGACATGTACTGTCCTGCTGAAAACGCACTTCATCTTCGTGTCGACGAAATGGCAGTAGCACGGAGACAACAAACTGTGCAAAGTAGCGGGTACTGGTTACGTTACCCTGCAGAAACACCAACTGTGACCGCAAGTTGTAACTGATTGTCCCCCACACCATGAAGCCTCTGGTGGGACCTGGGTATCGTGGGCGAATGCACTCCGAAGTAGGCCGCTTACTAGGTCTACGCCGTACACATGTACGTTCATCACTCGCATACAGACCTACAGTATTCTCGTCACTGAAGACAACAGAACGTAAATTCTCTCTCTCCAGTAACTCCTTCACGACACCAGAGTAGCCGTACTTGGCGGTGTCGTTTTGTCGGTGGTAGCCTGGCCAGAGGCACAAGTAATCGTAATCCTGCTGCAAGCAGACTGTTCCCAATCGTCCTTGTTGACACAGTAGGTGCAACATGAGATTGGATTTCGTTCTTGGGTAATGTTCGGTCGGTCACCAATGCTAGCACACTGCGTCGATCTTGACGCGATTCTGTACTACGCGGACGTCGGGAGACTGTTCTACGGGTGTGGGAATGTTCCACACACCACCGCTGAAAGCAGCGACACCCCACCAACGCACTGTCCCAATATGTGCAGCAATCCGTCGATACGTCCATCAGGCTTCCATCAGGCCTAAAATGCGACCCCGTTCAAATGGCTGCAGTTGTTCAAGAGGAGCACGTACTCGTCGACTGGGCATGGCCGTACCCTCAAATGAATGTTGCAAACACTGTTCACCACTAACCTCAAGGGCAGGCCTCCTGAGCGTCATCTGATCGCCGATGTCCACGACAAATGATCACTAACAAAAAAAAAAAAACTCCAAAAACCAAGCAAAACCCCATGGCGCAACATCCCCGAAGGGCCATGGCCTACCAAGCAACCGCCGGTCAGCCAGAAGGCCTGCAGATTACGAGGTGTCGTGTGGTCAGCACGACGGATCCTCTCGGCCGTTATTCTTGGCTTTCTAGACCGGGCCGCCATCTCACCGTGAGATAGGTCCTCAATTGTAATCACGTAGGCTGAGTGGATCAAAGGCACAAGAAGAGGGCGGCAAAGAATGAGATGGATTGATGGCATAACAGACGTACTAAATTCCAGCTTGGAAAATCTTCGGGAGGCAGTGCAGGACAGAATAAATTGGCGTATTTTAATTCATGGGGTCACGGAGAGTCGAAATCGCCTAAATGAACAGAGACAGAGAGAGGCTGAGTGGACCTCGCACCACCTCTCAGATGCAAGTAAAAATCCCTGACCTGGCCGGGAATCTAACCTGGGGCCTCCGGGTAAGAGGCAGACACGCTACCCCTATACCGCGACAACAATCCCTCAGTATGCCCATATTATAACCTGGTGCCACTAAACACAGTCCTTGAGGACGTTGCAGTTTCCTTTTTCCGGCAGAGTATATAGCTTATGTAGCAAAACATTATATTAAGTGATTCTGGTGCTAACATCACACACCATGGCTGTTCATGAATCTGCTGCACCAATAAGTGTTGCGGGGAAAAAAGGTCAACATACCGCCGAGTCGGTACACGAGAGAAAGTGGTTTCTTTCGTCACCCAGTACAAAATGCAAAGCTTCTAAGATGGCTAAAAGCTTCGCAGTATACACGCTACGGACACTAGGAAGCGATATAATCAAGCCGACATTATCGGTGAGGAAATAGCAACCCACATTTTTTCCGATCCCAGAACCATCCGAGAAAACACGTCTCGCGGCCGGATACTGGTGAACGACGTCCCGGAAATACCCCCGAGGAACAGAGACATCCGTGTTCACCTTGGATCCACGGAGTAGATCTAGCCGTCTATCCGGTCGCGGAACAAACTACGGAAGTACCTCGCTAGAAGTACGCTCAAGACAACCACCAATAGCCGCGTGCAACTCACGACACAAGCTATTAATTAGAAACCCAACCGGGCCTGTGGCATTCGGCCCGTTTTGGTAGGTACCTCTAGTGGTATTGGGTACTAAAGATGCATTGATAGCTTGGATGTTGCGGCATTTCACGAACTGTGATAGCGTACGTGACTAGGAACTGCTGCCTCATTCGTACAGGTGGAACTCTCCTTGCGCTGGGGATGGGGCTAGTACGGAAAGCTCCCATTGCTAGCGTACCAACTATGGAGAACACTGTCTAAAAGCTTCACTACAATAGTCAATTCGAGAGAAGACAGTAACCGTGTAGAAACGTAGCAGCACAGCACGGTCAGCACCCCCCCCCCCACCGCACCGCCTCGCCAGTGAGCAGTTTCTTCGGGGTTGGGGGGGGGGGCGAAAACTGTGGATTCTACATTAATATTGGCCGTTTTCAATTATTTATATATTTAACCCCCTTTCCAACCCAGCCCCTAAGAGCGCTACAGGTGTCTTGCCGCCCAACCCCCCCCCCCCCCGTGTTTTTTTTTTTTTTTTTTTTTTTCTCTTCAGATAGTGAGTGATGTACCAAGTTTGGTTCAGAGCTATGCTGGAACATACATCCATAAGCTTGGTCATTTTGGACATTCATTATGAACCCTTCTAACCCCCATTTCGATTGGAACTGAACACTGACTTAAACGGCATCCAGAACGTCACAGTTCTTCTTTGCAACTACGAAAACTATTGATTCGACTCTTAAAATCGGTCTTTTTCTATTATTTTTAAATTACACCTCCTCTCTTAGGGGCGCCAGCGGTGTCATGTACCCTACTGTATTTTTCATCTAGATAGTAAGCCATACAGTATGTGTATCAAGTTAGGTGGAGAGCTATGCTGGAACACACACACATAACTGTAATCTCGGTCATTTTGGTAATTTCATTGTTCACCACTTCTCACCGCCAGCGTTGCCAACCGTACGGTTTGCACCGTACATTTACGGTTTTCAATCCTCTATATACGATGTACAGTTCGAATGTCAAATCGTACGCGTTATGTACAGTTCTGCGAAATTTCTAAATGAACATTTTTTTATATATTATTGTAAATGTTCAGATTTTGTATGCAAAATTACCTTTCCTCCTGTTTGAACATACCTCGCTTTCTGAACATATATGACGTGGCCTCCATTTTTCCAGGGGACTCCCAAGATTTGAATGTTGTGATTCAGCTTTCGGCTGGTTTTAGATCAACCAATGAAGCCCCTGAATATTGTGACACGTGGGATTTATTTGTCTCACATTAGGGCCGGGAATACCCTACTTCAAACTTGAATCTCGCAGTCGTATATTTTGTCACACTCTTGAATCAGCCCACACCGAACGCCGTCAGTAGTTAACCAGTGGCAAGTGTGGTGTAACATATACATATAAAATAAAGAGTTTTGTCTGTACATTGCTAAGAATTTAAAAGAAATAAGTCATTTCTGTGTTGGTCGTGTCCATAGTAGCAAGGAAATGCACTTAATTTCTGCCTGTATGTATGTATGTATGTCCTCCCCTGCGAACCATGTGACCTTGCCGCGGTTGGGAGGCTTGCGTGTCCCAATGATGCAGATAGCCGAGCCGCAGGTGCAACCATATCGGATGGGTATCTGTTGAGAGACCAGACTGAGGAATGGTTCATCGAAAGGGGGGTAGCAGCCTTTCGGAAGTTGCAAGGGCGGCAGTCTACATGAATGACTGATCCTTGTAATAATACTCAACATGGCTTAGCCGTGTTGATACTGCTACATGGCTGAAAGCAACGGGAAACTACAGCCGTAACTAACTCCCGAGGACATGCAGCGCTCTCTGTATGAATGATGTACTAATGATGGCTTCCTCCCGGGTAAAATATTCCGGAAGTAAACTAGTCCCCCATTCGGATCTCCAGGTAGGGACTACACGAGAGGGGGCGATCATCAGAAAGATGGATACTGACATTCTGCGAGTCGGAGCGTGGAATGTTAGAAGTTTGAATCGTTGTGGTAGGTTAGAGAATCTGAAAAGGGAGATGGATAGACAAAAGTTAGATGTAGCTGGTATAAGTGAAGTACGTTGGCAGGAAGAACAGGATTTTTTGGTCAGGCGACTAACGAATTATCAACACAAAATCAAACAGGGGAAATGCAGGAGTTGGTTTAATAATGAATAAGAAAACAGGGCAGCGGGTAAGCTACTACGACCAGCATAGTGAAAGAATTATTGTCGTCAAGATAGACACCAAACCAATGCCCACCACAATAGTGCAGGTCTATATGCCTACTAGCTCAGATGATGAGGAAGTCGAAAGAATATATGAAGAGATAGAAGATTTAATACAATATGTAAAAGGTGACGAGAATCTAATTGTGATGGGAGACTGGAATGCAGTGGTAGACCAAGGAAGAGAAGGTAATACAGTAGGAGAATTCGGATTGGGACAAAGGAACGAAAGAGGAAGTCGGCTGGTTGAATTCTGCACTGATCATAATTTAGTCCTTGCCAATACTTGGTTCAAACACCACAAACGACGGCTATATACGTGGACGAGACCTGGAGACACTGGAAGGTATCAAATAGACTTCATTATGATTAGGCAGAGATTCAGAAACCAGATGTTGGATTGCAAAACTTTCCCAGGAGCAGACGTGGATTCTGACCACAACTTAGTCATGAAATGCCATCTTAAGCTGAAGAAATTGAAGAAAGGGAAGAATGCAAAAAGATCGGATCTAAACAAGTTGAAAGAAAAGAGTGTGAGGGATTGTTTCAAGGAACATGTTGCACAAGGACTAAATGAAAAGGCTGAAGGAAACACAATAGAGGAAGAGTGGATAGTCATGAAAAATGAAGTCAGTAGGGCTGCTGAAGAAATGTTAGGAAGGAAGAAAAGATCAACTAAGAACCAGTGGATAACTCAGGAGATATTAGACCTGATTGATGAACGACGAAAACACAAGAATGCTAGAAATGAAGAGGGCAGAAAAGAATACAGGCGATTAAAGAATGAAGTGGTTAGAAAGTGCAAGGTAGCGAAGGAAGAATGGCTGAAGGAAAATTGGAAGGATGTCGAAGGTTGTATGGTTCTAGGAAAGGTAGATGCTGCATACAGGAAAATCAAGGAAACCTTTGGAGAAAAGAAATCTAGGTGTATGAATATTAAAAGCTCAGGTGAAAAGACACTTCTAGGGAAAGAAGGCAGAGCAGAAAGAAGGCAGGAACATACCCAAAAGTTGTATAAAGATAAAGAAGTAGATAATTTGGGTCTGGAACAAGAAGAGGCTGTTGATGCTGATGAAATGGGAGATGCAATTTTGAGGTCAGAGTTTGACAGAGTTGTGAGCGATCTAAAAAGGAACAAGTCACCTGGAATTGATGACATTCCTTCTGAATTACTGACTGCCTTAGGAGAAACCAGCATGACAAGGTTATTCCATTTAGTGTGTAAGATATATGAGACAGGAGAAGTCCCATCCGATTTTCGGCAGAATGTTGTTATACCTATTCCCAGGAAAGCCGGTGCTGACAGGTGTGAAAACTACCACACCATCAGTTTAGTATCTCATGCCTGCAAAATTTTAACAGGTATTATTTACAGAAGAATGGAAAAACAAGTTGAAGCTGAGTTGGGAGAAGATCAATTTGGCTTCAGAAGAAATGTAGGAACACGTGAAGCAATCCTGACTTTACGTCTGATCTTAGAGGATCGAATCAGGAAGGACAAGCCCACGTACATGGCATTCGTAGATCTAGAAAAGGCATTCGATAATGTTGATTGGACCAAGCTATTTAAGATTCTGAAGGTGATTGGGATCAAATACCGAGAACGAAGAATTATCTACGATCTGTATAAAAATCAGTCTGCAGTAATAAGAAGCGAGGGCTTTGAAACAGAAGCAGCAATCCAGAAAGGAGTGAGGCAAGGCTGCAGTTTGTCCCCCCTCCTTTTCAATGTTTACATAGAACGGGCAGTAAAGGAAAGCAAAGAGAAATTTGGAAAGGGAATCACAATCCAAGGACAGGAAATCAAAACCTTGAGATTTGCCGATGATATTGTTATTTTATCTGAGACTGCAGAAGATCTTGAGAAGCTGCTGAATGATATGGACGAAGTCTTGGGTAAGGAGTACAAGATGAAAATAAGTAAGTCCAAAACAAAAGTAATGGAGTGCAGTCGAACGAAGGCAGGTGATGCAGGTATTATTAAATTAGGAAGTGAAGTCTTAAAGGAAGTAAATGAATATTCTTACTTGGGTAGTAAAATAACTAACGATGGCAGAAGTAAGGACGACATAAAATGCAGATTAGCACAAGCAAGGAAGAGCTCTCTTAAGAAAAGAAATTTGCTCACCTCATACATTGATATAGGAATTAGAAAGATGTTTTTGCAGACTTTCGTGTGGAGCATGGTATATAAGTGAAACATGGACGATAACTAGCTCAGAAAGAAAGAGAATAGAAGCTTTTGAAATGTGGTGTTACAGAAGAATGCTGAAGGTGAGATGGATAGATCGGATCACGAAGAGATAGTGAATCGAATTTGCGAGAGGAGATCGATTTGGCTAAATTTGACGAGAAGAAGAGATAGACTGGTAGACACATCTTAAGACACCCAGGACTTGTTCAGTTCGTTTTTGAAGAAAGTGTAGGTGGTAAGAACGGTAGCGGCAGACCAAGGTATGAATATGACAGGAAGATTAGAGCAGATGTAGGATGCAATAGTTACGTACAAATGAAAAATTTAGCACAGGATAGGGTTGCATGGAGAGCTGCATCAAACCAGTCTATGTACTGATGACTCAAACAACATGTATGTATGTATGTATGTATGTATGTATGTACACGCATTACGAGAAAACGGCTGAAGAGAATGTAATGAAAATCGGTATGTAGTGTCCGGATATACTATAAGTCGCTACAATCTACGCCATAAATAATCTTATTCACGCTGAGAGAAATGGTAGTTTAGAGGAAAGCCTAAATTTAAATTTTCAATTTTTTTATAAGTGGTCCTATCTTAATGAAAATAGGTATGCGAAGTCTGGAAATAAGTCACTATAATCTAGGCCATAAATAATTTTATTCACGCTGAGTGGAATGGTAGTTTAGTGAAAGGCCTAAAATTTAATTCTCAAATATTTATTAGTGGTCCTATCGACAAATACTACATTGATCAAGTTATATAGTAATACATTTCCGATCATTTATGTCTTATACACTTTTATCGTACCGGCTATGATAACAGAGATATTCATAAATTTGGATTTTTGTTGCTAAGTCCAAATCAGCGCCAAATCACGAGAAAATGGGTAAACAGAATTTAATGAAAATCGTTATGTAAAGTCGGGGAATAAATAACTGCACTATACGCTATAAATAATTTTGTAAGACGCCCTAATATCACAGAGTCGAAAGAAAACTAAATGTGAAGGCCTACAGTATACAACCAGAAAGCTCACAAGATTGAATAATAACATTATATTGACCATTGTTTGTTGTGAAGTGCTTTGTGTCGTCTGTTGCCAGTCATGCCCGATAGATGGGATTACTACTGTATACCGATTCTTTTTTTTTAAATTTGCTTTACGTCGCACCGACACAGATAGGTATTATGGCGACGATGGGATAGGAAAGGGCTAGAAGTGGAAAGGAAGCGGCCTTGGTGTTAATTACGGTACAGCCCCAGCATTTGCCTGGTGTGAAAATGGGAGACCACGGAAAACCATCTTCAGGGCTGTCGACAGTGGTTTTCGAACCCACTACCTCCCGGATGCAAACTCACAGCTGCGCGCCCCTAACCGCACGGCCAAATCGCCCGGTCGTACCGAGTATAACAGCCCCTCTGAATATTGGCGGAAAGTAGCTGGGGAGTTAGATAACTTTCCTGTTAAGCATGCCGTTCCTCTGGTTCAGGGCCATCCAGCTATTGCGCTCCGAGAGCGCGCCCGCGCTCGGGGAGCACTGGGCAGTCAGACTAGCGCTCCTTCCCCTACCACCACTACAGTGTGGCAGCGAGGAGACCTGAGACAGACGATGTTCGGACCGCGCTAACTAGATACGTACGTACAGTCGTTCGTCCGACGGCTTTTGTGGGTTTGTTGACATCATATTGATAGGGCTGTTTTGCCATAACAAATATACCGCATATACAAATCGAAAGGTACTCCGATGTATGGAATATGCAGGAAACGAAATCAAGTGTTAAGTAAAGAATACAGTAATGCGATTTATTCAAAACTGAAATTTGAACATACCTGAGAGGAAAATTCAACAAAATTTTACCAATATTATACCAATATTCTTAAACAATTACGCGAGTTTCTATCGCTTATCGCTGCACGGTGTTTACTTTTGGTAAGCTTAAGAACCGAAAATAAACGCTCACAAATGTACGTTGAGCCGAACATTGATAGAACTTTATATGCATGTTTATATAAAAGGGGGTATTCTTGCGGAAAGCCACTATAAAATTCTTCCAAACTTCGTGACATTAGAAAGCGGTCTTTAAGACGAACATTGCACTGCAGTTCAAGCTACTCTAATTGAAATAGCTGTGGAGCACTGTCTGCACTAAGAGAAAATGTTCGAACAATTGCATCTAACACCGCTTGGGGTTCTGATAATTCTGAAAATCTCTTTTCAAACTCTTCTTGTAATTGGCGAATTGCCTGCAAGTACTCATCAATGTCGACACCTTATTTCACTGCTTCAACCAATGGAAAATGTCCTGTGTTCCTTGCACGCAACTGGTTTTCCCACAAAATCAATTTTCATTTGAACTCTTGAATTTCTTCCACCAAATAGTAGATATTGTGCTTTTCGCCCTGAAGCGATTTTTTTTTTTTTTTTTTTGGCTATTGGCTTTACGTCGCACCGACACAGATATGTCTTTATGGCAACGATGGGGCAGGAAAGGGCTAGGACTGAGAAGGAAGCGGCCGTGGCCTTAATTAAGGTACAGCCCCAACATTTGTGTGAAAATGGGAAACCACGGAAAACAATCTTCAGGGCTGCCGACAGAGGGGTTCGAACCTACTATCTCCCGAATACTGGATACTGGTCGCACTTAAGCGACTGCAGCTATTGAGCTCGGTAAGCGAAGTGTTCAAGGTATTCAGATGGACAGTAATGTCACTTAAAAAGGCCCAGTCCGCCACCCACTTAGGATTACGCAAAATAATTTCGGGCCGCCCTTTCATGTCATAAAAGGTATCTGTTGCATTCCGCAAGCAAAAAACTCGATGAAGCACCTTCGCCTTGCTCAGCCATCTTACTTCTGCGTGGTACGGGATATCCGGATACTCCACTTCGATGTCATCCAAGAACTCCTTGACTTTTTTTTGTTGCTATTTGCTTTACGTCAAACCGACACAGGTAGGTCTTATGGCGACGATGGGATAAGAAAGGCCCAGGAATGGGAAGGAAGCGGCCGTGGCCTTTAAGGTACTAATTAAGGTTCAGCCCCAGCATTTGCCCGGTGTGAAAATGGGAAACCACAGAAAACCATCTTCAGGGCTGTCAACAGTGGGCTTCGAACCCACTATCTCCCGAATGCCAGCTCACAGCTGTGCGCCCCTAAGTGCACGGCCAACTCGCCCGGTACTCTTTGAATTAACGGCGCGTGAGTCCATGGGATCGAATAAAATTTACCACTCGCACAACTGTTCCGATTACGTCTTTAAGTTTGGCGACTTTTGCACAGATTGCCTCCTGGTGTATCAAGCACTGGATCGCCGCCATTAGGGTAGTACCGCTCTTAGTCATTTTTAATTTTACATAGCTGAGGAATCCCGTGCGTAGACTACGTAATGCAGGAGCTCCATCCGTCGTTACACTCGTGAACCGCTCCCATTTTAATCCCATTGACTCAAAAACACACTCCACTGCTTTGAAAATATCGAAACCGGTAGTGGTGTCTTTGAGAACTACCAAGTCTAGGAAATCCTCGGTGAGCCAAATATCGTCATCCACCCTCGAATGAAAATAACAATCTGAGCTGTGTCCGCAATCGAGGGCGATGGAAAAGGATACAAAATTTGCTGCCTTCTCCATTAATTGTTGTTCCATATCAACGGCCATATTGTCTATTCTGCGAGGTACAGTGTGAGGAGAAAGAGAGATTTTGTGAAATTTCTCAACTAGCTCCATAGGACAAATACATGCCGCCGCGTCCATTAGGCACTCCATGATCACATTCCCTTCCGCGAAGGGTTTCCCAGCTTTGGCAATTTGCGACGAACATTTGTAGCTTGTTCGTAAAGTGGGTCCACCAACCTCACTCTCCTCAATCTCCTGTCAGACAAAAATACGGCAAGTCACAACTTTAGTGTTCTTCAGATAATTCAATCATTTATACATTCCCGTTTGTAAATAAGCATTTAAAAATTAAAACAATAATATCTACAGAACAGTGCTGCTTGAAATTTTCTTTCAATATTCTTCCAACTTCGATTAGCGACTGGCGTCTGTCAAATCACCGTAATAATCCCTGTGGTTGGCACTGTAATGCCGTTACAAATTGTGTTTTTTCAAACATAAAATCTCAGTGGCACACTAAAAAATCGGATGTTCTCTTCGGCCCGGCGGGCAGACCGCTCGCTCAGCTAGCCAAGCTCCTCCCACCACTACCGAAACTACCTTCCCTCAAAGCGCTCGGAGCACTGGCTTGGAGCGCGGCCAGAGCGCTAGCGCTCTGGGAGCGCTGTTTGGATGGCCCTGCTCTGGTTCATAAATTTTCTGAAACTACTGGTACGTAACAAACTGGTTCATCATAGCATTCAAGCTGTTCAATCCCTACCTTGAGGCACTGATTCTAATGAGCAGTGTGTATATTTAACGGAACAATGGCAGAGGAGTGTTCACGGGTGTCTGCGGCCTGGTCATTCCAGCACAGGATCTTTGGACTGACTGACATTATTTATTACAAATTACAGGACATGTTTCGGTGTACAATTTTTAACACCATCATCAGCTACATGAAAAGTGTATAAAAACTTGGCGGTCAAAACAATATAACAATATAACAACATTGTAAATGTATTGAAAAGGTGGAACCTACTATAAGCTTATTTAATTGTGATCTCAGTTCAATACTGATAAAAACATGAAATTCCTTACGCTTAATATCTTAAGTTCGTCAAAACATATGAATAATATTGTGATATACCGGTACTTACAAATTCTGTTGCGTGACAGTTCAGTGCTTCAATTTCTTGTTGGTTAGCTTACTATGTATTAAGTATATATTATTTTTCTTGGCATTTATTTCGAATGTTACATAAGTAAGGATGTGGTTAACGTCTGGTTCCAAAAATAATGCAGGTCATAACGAAACCCCAAAAAATTACATTTTTGTTAAAAAAAAACCCAGAAGGAAACAAAAGTACAGGGAGAGTGTAGAAAGTATAGGAAGTGGCTGCGTCCTGATCCAACATGTGAAGAAGGGTGAAGTGAATATGTTGCATTTTCTTACTTCTAGTAATACGTTACAGTTAAGTATTCCTATTTCATATTATTGCTACTTATTATTGAACGCATTGTATTGAATTTGAGTGGATTTGGGTGAATGTTAGTACTGTACGGTTTTACGGTAAAGAATGAGATTTATTTTGAATTCCTGTACGGTTTTCGATTTTCGGAGGTTTGTAACGCTGCTTACCGTCCATGCCAATGGGGACTGAACTTGGACTTAAACGACAACCGTGGAGTCACTATTCATCTCAGCGATCCCGAAACTAAGGATTCGACACTAGTATCCGTCGTTTTGGATTATTTTATGTCACCCCGTCCCTAGGGATGATAAGGATGTATTGCGCCACAGAATTTTTTTTTTCCAGACAGTAAGTTGTTCCAAGCTTGGTTGAGAGCTCTTCTAGAACATACGAGTACACATCCACAAAGTAGGTCATTTTAGACATTTTATTTTTTACCCCGTCTCTGCCCCATGCAACTCCGGGGTGAAATTGGACTTGAACGGCGTCCGGAGTGTCACTATCTCAGCGATCGCAAAAACTCTTACCGCACAGTATTTTATAATGACGGTCATATTTTACATTTTCTCTTTCACCCCTTCGCACTCCATATGTTAATGGGGTCTCGAGATCGACTTAAACGGCATACAGTGTGTCACTGTTCGTCTCAGCGACCCCGAAATCTATTAATTCGATATTATTTTCTTATACCACGGATAAGATCCTCCGGATAGTGAGGAATATGTGTACCAAGTTTTGTTTAGGAGGAGACGTAGCACTGTACATACCATGACTTTGGTGTGTGTGCGTGTGTGTGTGAGTGTGTGCGTGCGTGTGTCGTGCTACGCAAAGAAAACCTCGGAATTCCCCTCATGAAAAAACCACGTTTCTCCATCTGCCTTGTGAAGGCTTGCCGCGTTGTAGAAGAAGGGAATAAGATGACTCCAATGGTCGAATAATTGGACTTTGTGTAAGCACCCAAAATGGCAGGAGCAGTTCTTCGGCAATTGCTCACCCCTCAGTTTTCGGCTTCTTCTGTAAAGTTTACTGTGAAGGACTTAACGAGGTTTCCTTTGCCCGCCAATGATATACACTACCTGACATAAAAAATGAAGCACCTAAAAGGGAAAGAAATTAATTGAAACTTCATGTGTTGAGAGGGTACATGATATTATTTCAGTGAGTACAAAATCGAATCAAATTTGCAAAGAACTTTGTAGTAAGAGCCCACTTATCAGTATGACGTTGTACCTCCTCTGGCCTGGATGCATGCACCGATTTGGTTCGGAAAGGTGTGAAAGCCGTTGTGTCCTCTCTTGAGGCAAGCTGATCCACAACTATTGTAACTGATCTTTGAAAACCTGGGTAATGGCACTGGGACAGAGTTGACATCAGAGCTGGTTCGACACGTGCTGTACCGGGGACAGATCGCGCTGGCTACCGGAGTACCCCAACATCACACAAGACAGGTCATAGAAACACGTGTTGTACGTGGACAAGGATTGTCCTATTGAAAAATGGCACCATGATTTGTCGCATGAGAGGTAACACATGAGGATGTCTATGACATACCGGGTACCGTCGTGCCATCGGAGTTCTCTCATTCACTACCAGTCGTGACCTGAAGTCATAATCAATGGTTCTCCACACCATAACGCCAGAAGTACCACCGCTGTGCCTTTCCAAATATTGGAAGAATGGGACCTCTCCCCAGGTCGCCGCTATACTCGCAGATGATGGTCATCCGGGGTAGTGCAGAACCGCAATTAATTATATTTTGCTAGTGGCTTTACGTCGCACCGACACAGATAGTTCTTATGGGGACGATGGGATAGGAAAGGCCCAGGAGTTGGAAAGAAGCGGCCGTGGCCTTAAAGTACAGCCCCAGCATTTGCCTGGTGTGAAAATGGGAAACCACGGAAAACAATCTTCAGGGCTGCCGACAGTGGGATTCGAACCCACTATCTCCCGGATGCAAACTCACAGCCGCGCGCCCCTAACCGCATGGCCAACTCGCCCGGTGAAGCGCAATTCATCGCTGAGCACAATGCGACGCCATTCATGACCAGTCCATGCTTCCCGGTCACTCCAAACGCAGCCATTTGATGTGTCATTGGCAGCCTACGGATGGGACTGTAAATCCCTAGTCTGGCACAACTGCTAGTCTCCGACCAATGGTGTGGGATGACACATAATGTACTGGAGAGTACATTACTTAATTCTCGGATGGTAGGCGCAGATGTGAAGGGGTTACGATGTGTTTGGTGCACAATAAGGCAATTCTCCCTTGTGGTGGTCAGACGTGGTCGACCGGAACCTTGACGATGAGTATGCCTTCCCTCACGAACACATGCAATTCTAAATCAGGGCACTGTCACATCCGAAGCCCCACAAATCTCGATATTGCATGATTCTACCAGCCAGTCAAATGGAAACCCACAATAATGCTCCTTTCGAACTCTGTTAGTTGCAGATTACGCTGTCTCACACGAGTAAGCGGCATCTCCATGTCCTTCAAAGTGATCACGCAACATCTAATACTGTTCAAGCCCCTTATATATCCTAACAGGCCTGGTTACAACACTTAACACGTGCAACACTAATGCACACCGGTGGCCATTCTACCAGTCACAAAGAATTGCAACTTTAGTCATTTACATAACCGCCAATGGTGTGTACATGTATGAAGTTACACTGACATCCGACCATTTCTTCTGGGTGCTTCAATTTTTGTCAGACAGTGTAGACACTAGAGGTGGACAAAAAGTAACAATTTGAAACTGTTCCAGACTCGGAATTGTTCTTAAAATGAACAGTACGCCAGACTATCCTGTTCTGAAATAACAGTGTTCCGTCTCGCCTGCACTGCAACGGGACTGATATACCAACATCATGTTACGAAATGTGTTCTGTATCGCCTGCACTCGGTCTAGCAGCGCCACGGTCTACGTGTTTGAGAACCTCGCAAGCACCGCTGGTTGGCTGATTGTTCGGACTCCGAAAGAACGTCGAGTGTTAGTTTTGTAATCCGTTTTCAATGTTTTTTGAAAGTACAGTAGTCATTCGGTGCAAGGAACAACAGTGGACACTTACGAACCACGAAAGAGAACCTGCGAAATATGAATATGTAAGAGACGCGCGTCTTAGTCACAATTAGATAGCGAATTCGCGGTAAGTATGATATTGATTAATATTCGTTCCTTTTAACTCTCACTGCGTTTAACGACGTGCATCGTCAACTACCACTTTTTTTAACGCGGTTTACGGCTGTTTGTCTTGAGCTATCTACAGCATTAATATTTAGAAATTTCATGATCCGTATTGAAGTGGGATTACAATGTTTAAAAATTAAGAGGGTTCCTCCTATTCAATACAAAGATATTTATTAATGTGAAAGATAAATGTAAATTAGAGGTATTCGAATATATCGCAACAAATATTTTAGTATAAATACCGCCACTTAAGTAAATGTAGGCCTAATTATGTGAAAGGCTTTTTTATGTCACTCAATGCAGATTTCTTCGTCCACAGATTCACCTTCGCCTAGCAAGTGTCTCTAAGTCACCACGTTATCTACTCTGAATTCCTACGACCCTACTTACATTCCTCCTGGTTCCCTCAGGATAAAGAGAGGTACTAGTGTAACTTGTTTAGGCTATACTACCCTAAATCACATCCAGTTAAAACGAAGCATGAAACTCGCAGTGAGGAAACAATTTTCGAATTAACACACACGAACACGAGGTTCGTTGATATTTTCTAATTCCCCCACCGCTTAAACCCTGGACTGTTATTTTGAAGCCTGGTATTTTTCCGGAACAGGAACAACCAGAACTGTTCCACAAAAAGAACAACTTCGCTAATCTCGAAACAATACGTTAATGCTGTTATCGGGGAACACGGATGGTGTAGCGACAGCGACTTACAATAGCTGCTTGCCTTTCATCCCGGCGACCGTGGTTCAATTCAGGGAGGGCATGCGACCTTCAATCCCCGGCCACAACTATTTCAAGCCTCAGTGGAATTGGGTATAAAATAACAATGATGGCTGCATATGTGTAGCAGAGATTCCCACACACATTGTGAAATAGTGCAGAGAAAAGGAGGAACGAAGGAGAAAAGGAACACACTCGATTTTTATTTTCAACTATATTTTAAGCAATGCAGTGGGCTGTTCACATGCTGTCATAAGGTTACCATTTTTAAGAGCACCACACAGTTGCGGCATCTCGGTTGTGTATTAGGGTAACCGGTAGGGGGCCCTATACCCGGACGATTCAGATGTTTTCGGATACAGCACGTAGCAGTAAATATTTCTACCATTGAAATATACACAGTTTCATACTAAATGCTCTGATGGCACTAGTGGAATTAATAAAAATATTTAGGTAATATTACATACTTACATGAAAACAATATTTTACAAATGTATTGTAAACGGCCGATAATTGGAACAGATGGTCTTAAATCCGGACATCACTGAAACATAGTGTGCAATTTCCCAGACATCATACGTTTGCCAGTTACGGCGGTGCTGTGTTGATTGCGGACACCTCATTAACAGTCTCGATTGCAGACACAAAATATCTGGAAAGAGTGCCAGCTCGCTCCAGGGTTTTCCACCCCTCTTTCACTCGTGAATTAGTGGTTGTGTGTCGAACTCCGTACTCCAATATAGCAGGTTCACACGCGGCAGAGATAGTCGGATTTTTGAAGGGCGGTAAAAAGTCCATTCGACACTCCATATCGTAAGATATCGGAATGTAAAAGAACTCTGGCGACAATTGATGTTTACCCGAAAAAATTCATTAAATCTCAGCAATAGACGCCCAAGAGAATTTTGGTTTACTCGGTCTGCCATCTAGTAGGCCTAGAGTAAAACGGAACGTCGAAATTGACAAGCAGACAGCCAGATGGCATCAAATTGAAATGTCTACACGCGGTAGCTGAGTCCATACGATTATTATTATTACTATTATTACTATTACTATTATTATTATTATTCGTGTTACCAATCCAATTTTGCTCTAGTTGTCATACAGAATGTTAGCTCTACCACTGTGTTGAGTTTTTAATTCGTTTGATTGTTTCTGCTCATTAATCGTTGTGCTATTATGGAATTTATTGAGACGGAGAAAGGTAAGCCATGTGCCTTATTGGATTGTTATAGTTACAGACAGTTCACAATTAGATAAAATGGTGTTACCACATGGATTTGTTTGAAGGAGAAAACGAAGAAGTACAAAGGAAAATTATTTACTAAAGGTATGTAATAGAAGTTAATATTAACAGATTTTAATAATTTTAATATGTATACCTCTCTATTAAGTTTTAAGTCGGATTTATTCAAACTTTAGTTGTGAATATATTAAAATACATTATATTTACTATTTGTGATCGAATTTCAATTTTTTCCACAAATTTTGTCTCTCTGCACGTGTCATGAAGCGTGTAGAAAAGTTTTAACTTAATTTGGTTGTATTTATTAGCAGCCAAAGTAATTGTTTTTATTATTAAATATTTGTTATTCTTATGTTCATTATTAATATTTAATTACTAATTATTATTTATTTGCTTACTTATTTTAGGTAATGAAGTCGTGAGAATTGTAATTCATGATTGCATACCGGATGAGGCTCAAATGGATGTAAAACAAACAACATTTCGTGCAAAGAAACGGGCTAGAAGAGCCTAGTTCTTCTATACCCCAGATTTGTTCTGAAGAATTTCAAAATTTGCATAATAATGGATATGAACTGGTAACACACATTCCTCAGTTTGCAAATATTAAACATTCAGTGCACAATGGAAGGAATAAGAATCATGGAGTGCAGAAAGAACCGAAGTTAGCGTAAGAAATCATCCTCAGTGAAGAACTGTTGACAATATTTGACGAAAAGAGCTTTCTCCTTTCGGATGACGGCACAGATGACAGAATGTTAATTTTCGCCAGTTACTTAGCTATGGAAATATTGCGAGAAAGAATGTGTTCCGTTGACGGTACATTTATTAGTGTAAGCTGACAGTTCTCCCAAATATACACGATACATGTGGACCTGGAAGGTAGTGAAAGTGAACCTAACATCACTCCTATTGTATTTGCACTTCTTCCTGACAAGGAACATATTTCCGGATGCTCGAAAACACTGTGCAAGCTGTTCCAGAATGGAAACCAGAGAAATTCACAGTAGATTTTGAGACTGGTGCTATTTTTGCTCTAAAAGAAACATTTACTCAATGTGAGATTCACGGATGTTTTTTCCATTTCACGCAGTGACTGTGGAGGAACGTTCAGGAAATAGGAACGACGACTCTTAACAAGATTTTTTTTTTTTTTAACGAAGATATTAGACGAAATGTAGGAGAATGTGCTGCACTTGCTTTCCTGAAGTTTGTGAAGATAGAGAGAACGAACGGATTGATTCCAATTCACAGTCATGCTCCGCCGGATGTGAAATTAACAGAATTCTTAGACTATTTTGTTGAGCAATGCTGTTGAATGAGTCTATCCCGCTGGAGATGTGGAACTGTTTTAACGTTAGACACAGAACAAACAATGACATTGAAGGGTGGAATTACAAAATCAATAGTAAAATTGGAAGGACTCGTCCAAGAATCTCATCACCTGTCTAAAGCTGGAAGCAGAGAATTCAGAGCATTCAGTTATGCGGATGGACTTAAATTTGGAAGGAACTAAAAGAAAAACAAAGTACTGTAAACTGGACGAAAGAATAATTGTTCTTTGGACGAGGAAGTACAATGAGGATGGCAACTTGGAAAGGTTTTTGGACGTAATGTCATTTGTCCTCAGAATGGCGTAAACGTGTGTGTCGTTGGTTCAAAAAACGCATGTTGTAAATAAGAGAGTATTATTAACAGTGGTAGAGTGTCGGCCTCCGGATTCCAAGATAGCGGGTTCAAACCCGGCAGAGGTAGTCGGATTTTTGAAGGGCGGAAAAAAGTCCATTCGACACTCCATGTCGTACGATGTCAGCATGTAAAAGATCTCTGGTGACATTTGGTGTTTACCCGACAAAATTCATTAAATCTCAGCCATAGAAGCCCAAGAGAGTTTCGGTTTACTCGGTCTGTCATCTAGTGGGCCTAGAGTAAAACGGGACGTCGAAATTGACGAACAGTCAGTCAGATGGCGTCAAATTGAAATGTCTGCACACGGTAGCTGAGGCCACATTATTATTATTATTATTATTATTATTATTATTATTATTATTATTATTATTATTATTATTATTATGTACAGTGACAGAATTTTTCGGACAGAGTAATCTATTCATGTAATACCCCTGTTATTAAAGAAAGAACATGTAATAAAATTCGAAATTACTAAACTCTGAATTTAATGCACTTCGTAGGTACTGTAATTATCCAATTGCGATTTGTAGATGAGTTTACAAAGTAATAATACCTTCTACTTATTTGAGATACGAAAATTTGCTGGTCAGTATTTTTCGGGCAGGAGATATTTAGCTACTCGAGGCATGCTGTGCAGGCAGGTCCCAGTCAGTGCCTTCCTCATTCACAAAACAGACGCAACGATTCATGAGAGAAATGGGACGCAGAGGAAGGAACAGTACATTTTATCAAAGGCAAACAGTAATATTCCATCATGAAAAAGGTAAAACATGTCGAAAAATCGCAGATTTTCTGAACATGAAGAAAAATACTGTTAACGATATTATCTGCCAATACAAATTTCAGGACAGAATTGAAAATTTGCCACAGACAGGTCGCCCGAGGGTCCTTACTAGGAGAGAAGAGAGGGCAGTAGTAAGAAAAGTGAAAAAGAAGTCCACGTCTTACTACAACCACTATTGCTGCTGCAGTTGAGAGTGAGTTTGGAAAAAAGATCAGTGTAAGTACAATCCCGAGGGTGTTATATAGAAGTGATAATCACGGGCGAACTGCAGGAAGGAAGCCCTATATCAACAAAATAAATAGGATCAAGCGACAACGATTTGCTAAGGAGCATCTTAGCAAACTGTGGAAGACTGTAATTTTCTGCGATGAATCGAAATTCAACGTCTCTGGCTCAGATGGGCGCATCATAGTTTGGAGACAGCCCAAAAAAAAGCTTGAAGAAAGAAATATGAAGGCAACGGTAAAACATGGAGGGGGATATGTTATGGTGTGGTGCCGTATGTCGGCTCAAGGAGTAAATGAGCTGATTCTTATAGACGTAAACATGGACCACCGCCAGTATCTTCAGATTTTAAAAGCAACCTAAAGAAAAGTGCAGAACACATGGAAGTTGGGGGGACTGTTTTAAATCTTATCAGGACAACGACCCGAAACATACGGCCTATAATGTACGGCTATGGTTGGTGAACAACTGTCATAAAGTTGTGAACCCTCCCCCACGAAGTCCTGACATTAACCCCATAGAGAATTTATGAGATATACTGGAAAACAACATCCGGAAACTTCCCATAAATTCCAAAGCTGATGTGAAGAGACTACAAGAGGAGTGGGGAAAAACTGTCCCATTCTACTACAAGAAAACTCGTGGAGAGCATGCCGGGACGCCTGACTGAAGAGCTTCGCAGGAAGGGAAGAATCACGAAGTATTAATATTCCTACATGGACTCCATCTTTCATATTTTTGTTGTACTTGCGCATTTTTGTCCGAATATTTATGAACAGGCAATTTTGTATTATTGTAATTACATTCATAAATTCAAAATTTTTGTGTATCATGAATGAAGTGCATGTTTATTTTTGGTACCTGTATGTGTAACTGTTCATACTGAAGTAAGCAAAATTAAACGATTTATGTTTGTTATTAATCTCTTTTTGAAATTTTATTTTAAAGGAACTCTGCCTGTCCGAAAAATTATGACGTAAATAATTAGTAGAAACAACAACCTTCTTAAAAAGCCCAAACAGTTATTCTGACAAAGCAAAAACAAAGCAGCTAATTATGGGACTAGGTCTTCATTATTTTAAAGGCCGAGTACGGTTAACCGTGCGGGTTCATGGCGTCCGTGGGTCTTCCGAACCCCTGCCGTTGGATTTACTTGTTCTCAAGTGTAAGATACCAGAAACACAAACTAATACATTCAGTTGAAACACAAAATGCACTGCAGCATCGTCAATTATTACAGAAGAATCTATTAACGCACGGCCACTAACTACCTTCCCAAACAAAGTTCCTTCTCATACTTGCGTCGCCAAAACCCTTCGATATATTAGTGTGTTGATATATCTAATAATTTATTACTTTGGGCCGAGTTCTGCATCACAGATTCATTCTATTTTGTTAATAATAATAATAATAATAATAATAATAATAATAATAATAATAATAATAATAATAATAATAATAATAATAACAACAATGTTATTTATTTTACGTCCCACTAACTACTTTTTAAGTCCCGCAGGAGTTATTTTGTTGTTGTTGTTAGTCGCTTTCGACTCTCCGTGACCCCATAGACCAAAGTGCGCCATTTCTTCCTGTCGTATACTATTTTCCGAAGTCTTTCTAAATTGAGAGCCGTGGCTTCCTTGATGTCATCAATCCACCTCATCCGTTCTCGCCCTCTTCTCCTGTTACCATCAGTCTTCCCCAGCATTAAGGTCTTTTCCAGTGAATCATGTTTTCTCATGATATGACCGAAGTACTTTAGTTTTTACGTGCCAGTAAATCTACCGACACGGGGCTGTCGTATTTGAGCACCTTCAAATACCACCGGACTGAGCCAGGATCGTACCTGCCAAGTTGGGGTTAGAAGGCCAGCGCCTTAACCGTCTGAGCCACTCAGCCCGGCTTCTATTTTGTTTCCAGATTAACAATTTATTTTGTTATTTTATTAATTGTATTTTATGTATGGTTGAACCTGTTGGCTTGAATCACGTTATGGGTAGGCGCGATGCTATGACAATTGTGAATAGTTTATTAAGCTTATGTATTGTTTCCATCTGGGCCTGTTTTCCTTTTTCTTATTTTATCTCTTTCCGATTTTCGTGAGGCCATTTATTACTTTAATTTAATGAACTCTCTTGTTTTTCTAATCGGCGTTCATTTGCGGACCTACATGGCAGGCCTATCTCGAAAAAGCGTGCTGCTCTAAAAAAAGGGGGGCACGCAGTCACGATTAGCGCTAACAATGAATCTTAACGCATTTGCACTAGTAATAAACGTACAATATAGATACTTTATTTCAGGGAGGATCTGTACGAAATAGGCACGTCGAGACGCAATCGAGACTGTCTACAATAAATACGCAACTGAAAGGGGAAAACCCTGGAACGAGCTGGCACTCTCCCCAAATATTTTGCGTGCGCAATCGCGACTACACCGTTACGACGGGTTCGTTCCCCAGTATTCAACTTAACACATGCACGGTAGATTACTGTGTATATTTCATATTGTTTCACAACACATTTACCACACACAGCATCACGCTTTTATGCTGTTCCCACACATACTTCGTGAAACCATATCTGGCACAGACTGCACTGAATCCATGATCTCCTTCATGCAGAAACGTCACTGCAATAGTCAATACTACAAAACAATAGTCAATACCACAAAAACTACATAAACGTGTATTGTCCTCATTTTTTTAATTTTTCAGGACGGGTTTGAGGTAGGGCCTCATTTCCCCTCTATCTTGGGTACCCCTCTATAACAAGCTGGTCAGCCCTGGGGGTCATATCAAGTCTGTCCCGTTAAAAGTGCTAAATTGCCTGATCATGCAGAATTGCCTTAGAGAAATAGCCTGAGAGAGTGGGTTTTCCTTGTAACTGTATCTTCCTCATTCCACCTGGCATTGGAACAAGAAGCAAGTGATGACATCGTCTGGTTGCTGGGTAAGAGGTGCGAGGGGTAAGCATTCCTGCCACGCATGTGCCTACCTCAAGTCTCAAGACCTGACAATAAACACCTGCTCCGTCCGTGGTGACTTGCGAATTGAGAGGGTATTGTGAAGTTTCAAAGTGCTAGTGGCTTTACGTCGCACCGACACAGATAGGTCGTATGGCAACGATGGGATAGGAAAGGCCTAGGAGTTGGAAGGAAGCAGCCTTAAGGTACAGTCCCAGCATTTTCCTGGAGTGAAAATGGGAAACCACAAAAACCATCTTCAGGGCTGCCAACAGTGGGATTCGAACCCACTATCTCCTGGATGCAAGCTCACAGCCACGCGCCCCTGACCGCACGGCCAACTCGCCCGGTAGTTTCAAAGTGGTAGTACAGTTGTCGACCGAATATAAAAACCGGGCTAAGTGCCAAAACAATCAAATTCCATTGTATTGCTAAAACGTGGGCTATGTGCCTATGCCTGTGCAGTAAGAACCGGGCTATGTGATATTCAGTCTGCAAGTAGTTCAAACTTTAGCCACAAGAATTCGCCTGGCTCTAAGTGCCACCTGTTGTTGTTGTTGTTGTTGTTGTTGTTGTTGTTGTGAGTCGTTTAGTCGCCTTCGACTCTCCGTGACCCCATAGACCAAAGTGCGCCATTTCTTCCTGTCGTATACTATTTTCCGAAGTCTTTCTAAATTGAGAGCCGTGGCTTCCTTGATGACATCAATCCACCTCATCCGTTGTCGCCCTCTTCTCCTGTTACCATCAGTCTTCCCCAGCATTAACGTCTTTACCAGTGAATCATGTTTTCTCATAATATGACCGAAGTACTTTAGTTTTTGTCTGAGTATTTGACCTTCCAGTGAACAGCCTGGGTTGATTTCCTGTAATATGGACTTATTAGATCTCTTCGTAGTCCACGGAACTCTAAGGAGTTTTCTCCAACACCATAGTTCAAATGCGTCTATTCTTCGGCGTTCAGCCTTTCTTACTGTCCAGGTCTCGCTTCCGTACATTGCTACTGGGAAGACCATAGCCTTCACTATACGAATCTTCGTTCTTAAAGTCACGTCTCTACTCTTGAAAATGTTATCAAGGTTGGTATTGACTTCCTCCCAAGGAGCAAGCGTCTCTTAATTTCATGGCTGCAATCACCGTCAGCAGTTATTTTGGAGCCCAAGTAGATGAAACTAGGATCAACCTCCATTGTTTCACCATTTATATGCCAGGAGGTGATAGGCTTAGTTGCCATGATCTTTGTTTTCTTGACATTCAACCTTAGTCCAGCTTTTACACTTTCTTCTTTCACCTTCATTAGTAGATACTTAAGTTGTTCTTCACTTTCTGCCAACAGGGTGGTGTCATCAGCGTATCTAAGGTTATTTATATGCCTCCCATCAATTTTAGCTCCAGTTTCTGTTTCATCTAATTTGGCATTCCTCATCTCATACTCTGCATATAAGTTTAATAAATAAGGTGACAATATGCAGCCTTGACGTACACCTTTCTCAATCTTGACCCATTCAGTTGTTCCATATAGGGTTCTCACCGTAGCTTCCTGATCAGAGTAGAGATTCCTCATAAGGCAAATAAGATGATCTGGTACTCCCATTGTCATGAGTACTTGCCACAATTTATTGTGGTCAACACAGTCAAAGGCTTGAGCATAGTCAATAAAGCATAAGCACAGGTCTTTCTGGAATTCTCTTGCTTTCTCCATAATCCAGCGAATATTAGCAATTTGATCTCTGGTTCCTCTGCCTTTGCGGAAACCGGCTTGTTCTTCAGGTAGTTGTTGATCTACATACTGCCGAAGCCTATTTTGCAGGATCTTGAGCATAACCTTACTAGCATGCGATATAAGTGCGATTGTTCGGTAGTTTGAACATTCTTTAGCACTGCCCTTCTTTGGAATTGGGATGAACACTGAGTTTTTTCAATCTTTTGGTCACTGCTGGGTTTTCCATATTTGCTGACATATTGAATGTAGGACCTTCATTGCATCCTCTCCTAGAATTTTGAACAGTTCTGCTGGGATTCCATTATAACCACTTGCCTTATTGTTTGCGATACTTTCTAGGGCCCATCTGACCTCACTTTCTAGGATATCTGGTTCTGGCTCTGACAACAGAGTAACTTCATCACCAGGAGTATTCCGATCTTTCCTAAACAAATTGCCTACATATTCCCTCCACCTTTCTTTAATCTCCTCTGCTTCAGTAAGATCTTTTCCATTTTTATCATTCCAATCTTCACCTGGAATTTCCCTCTGATGTCTCCAATTCTTATGTAAAGATCTCTTGTCTTAACCAGTCGGTTATTTTCCTCAACTTCATTGCACTGTTCATTCAAAAAGGCATTCTTATCTCTTCTAGCTAGTTTCTGAAACTCTGCATTTAATTTAGACATCTTCGATCTTTCCCCTTTGATTTTTGCATTCTTTCTTTCTTCTGTTATTTGTAGTGCTTCACCCGATAACCATTTGGCCTTCTTCCTGTTCTTTTTCTTGGGAATATGCTTTTCCGCTGTCTCCTTAACAACACAGCGTACTTCTGACCATAGCTCTTCTGGGACTCCATCTCTTAAATCTAATCCATTAAATCTGTTTCTAACCTCTACTGTATATTCAAGAGGTATGCTATTTAGATCGTATTTCCGTGATGGTTTGGCTTTGTCAACCCTTTTTAATTTGAACCGGAATTTGGAAATTAAGAGCTCGTGATCTGATCCACAATCAGCCCCAGGCCTTGTTTTGGATGACTGTACAGTGCTCCTCCACCTCTGACTACAAAGTATGTAGTCAATCTGATTCCGACATTTACCATCTGGCGAGGTCCAGGTGTATAGGTGTTGTTTGGGCAATTGAAAGTGTGTTGGTAATGACCAGTGAGTTGTCTTGACAGAATTCTAGGAGTCTCTGTCCAGCTTCATTTGTTGTGCCAAGGCCAAATTTTTCTGTTACTCCTCTACAGTTTGATTTCCTACTTTGGCATTCCAGTCGCCAATAATAAAGACGACATCCTTCTTTGGTGTTAACTGTAGCAATTCTCGTAAGTCTTCATAGAACTGGTCAATATCTTCCTCTTCAGCTTCTGTGGTTGGAGCATTAATTTGTATGACTGATGTTAAAAGGTTAGCCTTGAAAACGTACCGGCATCATTCTATCAGTTTTAAAATTGCACCCCATTATAGTGTTACGCATCCTGTTGTTAACTATGAGGGCAACTCCATTTTTCCTTTGGTTTTCATGTCTAGAATAGTAGACCATGTACTCATCTGTAGCAAGTCTCACTTCGCTTATTCCCATTATATCGATGCCCAGTCTCTTCATTTCTCGTTTGACTATATCCAGCTTTCCTTGATATATGGATCTTACATTCCAAGTTCCTAAACAGCACGGTTCCTTACAGCATCGCACATTTCTTGAGGCTTCTCTCAACGTAGTTCCCCCCGGAGATCCGACTGGGGAACTTGAAACTCCGGAATATTTTGAAATGAGGAAAGCCATGGGGTTTTCTTGTGAAAATTACAGTGGTGGTTTCCCGTTGCCTTCCACTAGGGCCACCTATCCTGTATCAAAATCCGGGCTATGTGCCAAGCGCCATGTGACTGGTTTTGTAGTTACTTGGACGTCTTGCAGGTTATTGAGTGCTGCTTTTTGGCGCGATTTCAGTGTTTTAAGTGTGTTGTGGTGTTTTAATAATGGATGCACCTAAAAAACGCTGTAAAAGTGGAGAAGAAAGTGCTTCCCTATTTAAGAAGAAGCGGAGGTCGGAGGGTAAAAGTTATGAGGGAAATAACAAACAAACTGTTCCTGCAAAAGAAGCCCCGTTGAGGTAGGCCTAGAATGCTACCTTTATTCCAAGAATGTGTGAGTAGGCCTAAGATTGTTTTAAGGCTTTAGTTTTTAGTTGTACTATGCAGAGTAACTTAGCAAACAGGTTATTTTTGGCAATAATAGTAATGCCTCTAATGCCTTGTTGGTTTACTTTTAGGTTGTATGCCGATGCCGTTATGAATGTAAGAACATTGGTTATGAACAAAAGATCAATATATTTAACCAGTTTTACAGCCTGGCAGACCACGTGAAGCAAAATTCATATTTAATGGGACTCTTAGGTGTTCGTGCTGTTAAACGTAGGCAGCATGGTTCGTTCACAGCTCCAGAAGAAAGTTGTCGCCAGGCAACTGTTTACTTTTCACTTCTTGATGGCAAAGGGAAACATGCACAGGTGTGTAAAAGAACATTCCTTGAAGTTCACGGTATCACAAAGCGAGGAGTCGAAACCCTAGTTGCAGCAAAAAAGCGGGATGTTGTTACCTATATTGAACATAGGGGGTAACAAAACTAAAGAAAGGAAATCCACTGCTCAAGATGTAAAGATGATAATTGATCATACTGAAAGTTTACCGAAAGAGGAAAGCCACTATACCATAGCCTAAAGAAAAGTACTGTACACTACATTGTTTTCAAATTATTGTTTCTACAACGAAGTTTTCAAGAACACTACTTTTTACTTAGGGCCTACTATTATTATGACTTGAGTACTTCGTTCTTTTTTTGTTTTGTTTTAATAAAATTCACTTAAAATATTTTTCTCCTTTCTTTATCGAAATGTTATCCATACCTGTTGTTTGCTCTGCTCTTGTAAATTTTGCCTTTCAATATTGTGATACTTTAACGGCACTTAGCCCGGTTTTAATGGAACAGGGGTTGGCACATACCTCATTTCATAAAATGTTCAGACAAAAGAGGTAATTATAAGAATAATATTCCTTAGGTAACATTAAGCTTTCATGAGTGTTTATAATGTAAGTGCTTCTGACATTTTTACGCTTTTTGGAAGAAAAAATAAAAAAACTGTGAGAATGGCCTTTTCTGTTTATCTCAGAACTTACATTTTGGCACTTAGCCCGGTTTTTATATTCGGTCAACAGTTGTGCTTTACAGGCGGGCCGACGTAAGGTTGCACATGACAGTTGCGCAAAATGTTTGTCACACTGCCGTGGAGAACGAAGCACTGTTGCCGCCACAACAGCAGCTAATTGCACGACACGTGAGATTTTAGAAGCACGATAGAAATGTTTTTAATGTAATCGGGATGATACACGATACAAATTAAATCGGCCGACAACAATCGCACTTTCAACACACGGATTAAGTTTACAATAAAATATATCACACAGAATGATACTAGATATGATGATGTTTGTTGTTTAAAGGGTCCTAACATCGAGGTCATCGGCCCCTAATGGTACGAAATGACAGAACAAAAATGTCAAATTCATCCACTGACCAAAAAAAATAATGACATGAAGAATGAATGGATGGACATGAACCCCACAAAAAAAAAAAGAGGAAACAAACAAAATACAGTGGATCAGACTCAAAGATCATACATAATTGATTACTGACCAAGGGACCACTCATAAAGCACAATGATGCTTGATGTCTAAAGGGGTGCAAAATCCATGTCTAAGGCCCCACAGAATGGTACATGTCGCGAGTAAAGTAGAACCATGGTACTTGTCATGTTGCGGTACTAATCAAAAGTAGCGAAACTCACGGTGTTCCACACAAGACGGTACTACTCACAAGTAATGTACTTCGTACAGGTAACGCAGACCTATGGTGTTTCGCACACAATGGCGCCACTCATAGCCAACGCAAACCAATGAGTTTCCTCACCTAGGTGTATTAGGCACGGATGCCGGTCCCACGGGCTCCGTGGTGTTCCTCACACAGTGGATACTAATCAAAGGCAACGCAGACCCACGGTGTCGCTCATATAGTGGTACAACTCACAGGCTACGCCCAGACCCGCGGTGGTGCTCACATGGGTACGACGCACGGGTACTGGAAAACCCACAGGGGAACCACCTCTCTGCTGCTACTAATCACAAACCCATTTCGTACCGAATATAGTGGTACAACTCGCAAGTACAGGCAACCCATGGTGTTCCCCGCGTGACGGCACGAATCAAAAGCAGTTTCATGATTCCAATTTAATCATCCCTTGGTCGCCCCTTTTAGTCGCCTCTCACGACAGGCAAGAGATACCGTGGGTGTATTCTTCATCTGCGTCCCCCACCCACAGGGGGTAGTGTGTTTGGTCCGCGAGAGGTATTTTATTTCCTTCAAGTCCACCGGCACGCCGGTTAGGACCCCCCTATCCACCACCTGGGACGCGCCACGTGGGAGTATCACCTCTCCCCATGCTACGCCAGCGTAGCAGGTTCGTGGGATACGAGATAAATCTACTACGAAGTTCTTATTATCGCGATGTTAGAAAATACGGAAGAAATCGACAGACAAGAATCTCACTTTAAATACACCAATAATTGTTACAGTAATATACACCGGTGCTAACACAAAATATTTCCAGTAAAATCTATTAAATTTACGAAAATTCAGAAACGTTATTCTTCTTACCTTATTCACATTGCCAGAGGCTCTATACCCTCCAGATCATCGCCATCACTACCGTCGTCGTCATCGTCCAGGCAGGTCAACTGACAGTCACTGATGATGCCATCTATTGCCATTGCCGAGTCAATTAATGTTGCGACATGGCTAACTTTCTTCCTCCGCGAAGCCGCATCCACTAGAGCAATACCCTCCAGGAACAGTCTTTCCACTTCAGTAATTGTGGAGGATGCCTGCTGTCACTTTTTGAAGGATACAGTATACTTTTGCATCCATCTCTTGGCACAGGCCAGAGTAAAGTGTAGCTTCCACCGAAGTCCCAGTCAACAACCATGGCTGTGACAATATGGAACTTGCTGGGATATGGTTAGTGCTGAATAATGACATTCGGAGCATGACTAGTGCATCTGAGTGTTATGAAAGGTGCTGCTCATAGCGTCAGTCGTGTTGCATATTACTTTCTGACCCAGTGAGGAAAGCAATGGCAAACTACCTCACTCCTCTTCTTGCCTAGTACGCCTCATTTTGGTGCTGCCATTGGTTTTTAGGGTTTCCTTATAATCGCATAACCTTTGGTGGTGCTATTTGAGGATCCAACCAGCCTCTGGGCTGATGACCTAACAGACAGACAATAGTGGAGGACTTGTTATTTGTGCGTACACAATGTTTCACTTCACTCCATATCAACATAATAGGACTGAAGTGACAGTGGTAATGCAGCAAACTACTCGAGTCCTTGTTCCTTCGCTACCACATCGACTATATACGACGGTGAAACCTGTTTGATTTGTTTCACCAGTGCATATAAGGCTAATTTAGTCATACCCACATGCACTGGGATATTTCTTGCCTGCAGCCATTCCACCAACAGTTCTTTACGGGCGCTCGAAGTAGGAGGTCTTGTCCGTTATTATAGACAATGACAGTAGGGCCTTTGAGCTGTTGCAGGAGCTTCTTGAACCAATATAAAATGCGAACATGGTCCATATCTTCATGATAATCCCGGTTTTTTCCGATCGGAACATTAGAAGGCCACCTTCCACAAAACCGCTGGACGAACCTATGTGCGCTATTATTAATCTGGCGCCCTACCCAGTTGGGTGATTACGGAGCTTTTAGGACTGTTATCAGTCCAAGATTTAGCAAGGCACTCCCCAGCATTCGCCCACATCTCATCCAACCATATTACCTCTTGAAGATCCTTGCCGACAAGTTTATTCACAAAAATACTCCTATCACGATTTGCGACTTTTCAAACAGCACTTTTCTTCCGTTCAGTTTTTTATATCTGAAACCTATGGCTCGCAGTACCGATTTTAAGGAAGTTTTACCCCCGGACAAAAGATTTTCCTGCCTAAAGGAGACTAGTAATTTTGCCACTATAGGGTATTCCATCAGCCCAGAAAGAATCAATTCCCATTACAGAAGTCGGCTTAAATCGTTTCTTTCCTGAAGTGTTAAGAAACAAGTCCCCACTATCTGCACCGTTTCCGTTACTGCTAGGTTCCTCAGACACTTTTTTCTTCAGTTCCTGGTGGAGAACGCCTTTCTGAATAACAGTACGCTTTGAAAGCCCGAATGTTCGACTTCAACGTTCCACAACTTAATCAGCAGGAACAGAGGGACGACCATGCAAGCGTACGAATTCCCTCTCCCTCTCGTAAAACGAGTTCTCCACACTAATTCATATGCCTGACTATTAAGAGGCACTCCTCGGTGCAAAGGATTATCACTTCGCGATTCATCACTGTGTTGTCGTTTCCGTCACATCGCACTGGACTAATTACCAAAATCTTCAGTTATCTCACATAAAAAACGCCACTGCCACCCATAGTTACACATTTATTAAGTGCAACCTTGTGTCGCCCCACCATCGTTACACATTTACTATCATAAGTTCTGCATAATACACAGCTTAATAATTAACATGGATCTGTTTGTTTTTTTCTGTCACGAATCGCACCTGACCATGTGCTAGCGACGACAGACGAGCGGCAAAACTTCATTACGGACGCATCACTGTACTAGCCACATTGCCAACCACAACCAAATGAAAATAGTTCATCTTTATTTTGCAGCTCGCTTAAACATGACAGTTTTTCAATATACTAATCAGCAAAACTGCAAATGGCTAAATGGTTAGCGTGCTGGCCTTTGGTCACAGAGGTCCCGGGTTCGATTCCCGGCAGGGTCGGGAATTTTAACCATCATTGGTTAATTTCACTGGCACTGGGGCTGGGTGTATGTGTCGTCTTCATCATCATTTCATCCTCATCAAGACGCGCAGGTCACCTACGGGTGTCAAATCGAAAGACCTGCACCTGGCGAGCCGAACATGTCCTCGGACACTCCCGGCACTAAAAGCCATACGCCATTTCATTTACCACTGTCGAAAACGTTACATAATCTTCGATTCATAAAATAAGTGAAAAAGGTAAAAGTAGTATTGCGTGTGCCGGCCCCCCGCTCTAGAGATAGCAAGCCTGAAAAGCAGCTCGATTTGTTCTGGGTGATTTCCGACAAAAGAGTACATACATACATACATACATACATACATACATTTTCATTATAGACTGTTATGCCTTTCAGCGTTCAGTCTGCAAGCCTCTGTGAATTTACTAAACGTCGCCACAATCCTCGATTTGCAACTAGTGTTGTGGCCTCATTTAGTCCTACACCTCTTATCTTTAAATCGTTAGAAACCGAGTCTAACCATCGTCGTCTTGGTCTACCTCTACTTCTCTTACCCTCCATAACAGACTCCATTATTCTCCTAGGTAACCTAACCTCCTCCATTCGCCTCACGTGACCCCACCACCGAAACCGGTTGATGCGTACAGCTTCATCCATCGAGTTCATTCCTAAATTAGCCTTTATCTCTCATTGCGAGTACCCTCCTACCACTGTTCCCACCTGTTTGTACCAGCATTCATTCTTGCTACTTTCATGTCTGTTACTTCTAACTTATGAATAAGATATCCTGAGTCCACCCAGCTTTCGCTCCCGTAAAGCAAAGTTGGTCTGAAAACAGACCGATGTAAAGATAGTTTCGTCTGGGAGCTCGCTTCCTTCTTACAGAATACTGTTGATCGCAGCTGCGAGCTCACTGCATTAGCTTTACGACACCTTGATTCAATCTCACATACTATATTACCATCCTGGGAGAACACACAACCTAAATACTTGAAATTATCGACCTGTTCTAGCTTTGTATCACCAATCTGACATTCAATTCTGTTGAATTTCTTACCTACTGACATCAATTTAGTCTTCAAGAGGCTAATTTTCATACCATACTCATTGCACCTATTTTCAAGTTCCAAGATATTAGACTGCAGGCTTTCGGCACAATCTGCTATTAAGACCAAGTCGTCAGCATAGGCCAGACTGCTTACTACATTTCCACCTAACCGAATTCCTCCCTGCCATTTTATACCTTTCAGCAGATGGTCCATGTAAACTACGAACAGCAAAGGTGAAAGATTGCAGCCTTGTCTAACCCCTGTAAGTACCCTGAACCAAGCACTCATTCTACCATCAATTCTCACTGAAGCCCAATTGTCAACATAAATGCCTTTGATTGATTTTAATAATCTGCCTTTAATTCCATAGTCCCCCTGTATGGCGAACATCTTTTCCCTCGGTACCCTGTCATATGCTTTCTCTAGATCTACGAAACATAAACACAACTGCCTATTCCTCTCGTAGCATTTTTCAATTACCTGGCGCATACTGAAAATCTGATCCTGACAGCCTCTCTGTGGTCTGAAACCACACTGGTTTTCATCCAGCTTCCTCTCAACGACTGATCGCACCCTCCCTTCCAAGATGCCAGTGAATACTTTGCCTGGTATACTAATCAATGAGATACCTCGATAGTTGTTGCAATCCTTCCTGTTCCCTTGCTTATAGATGGGTGCAATTACTGCTTTTACCCAATCTGAAGGTACCTTACCAACACTCCACGCTAATTTTACTACTCTGTGAAGCCATTTCATCCCTGCCTTCCCACTATACTTCACCATTTCAGGCCTAATTTCATCTATTCCTGCTGCCTTATGACAATGGAGTTTATTTACCATCCTTTCCACTTCCTCGAGCATAATTTCACCAACATAATTTTCCTCCTCTCCATGAGCTTGGCTGTTCACAACACCACCAAGATGATTTCCTTTTACATTGAGAAGATGTTCAAAATATTCCCTCTACCTCTCCAGTGATTCCCTGGGATCTATTATGAGTTCACTTGAATTACTCAAAACACTGTTTATTTCCTTTTTCCCTCCCTTCCTAAGATTCTTTATTACTGTCCAGAAAGGTTTCCCTGCTGCTTGACCTAGCCTTTCCAGGTTGTTACCAAAATCTTCCCATGACTTCATTTTGGATTCAACAACTATTTGTTTCGCTGTGTTTATTTCATCTACATACATACAACTCCCTGTCTGCCTCGGCCCTTGTTTGGAGCCATTTTTGATAAGCCTTCTTTTTACGTTTACAAGCTGTTCTCACTTCATCATTCCAACAAGATGTTCACCTTTTCCCAACTTTACACACAGTTGTTCCTTAGGCATTCCCTTGCTGTTTCTACTACAGCATCCCTGTATGCCACCCATTCGCTTTCTATATCCTGAACCCGCTTACTGTCTACTATTCGAAACTTCTCACTAATCATATCCATGTACTTCCGTCTAATTTCCTCGTCCTGGATATTTTCTACCCTTATTCGTTTGCAGACAGATTTCATTTTCTCTACCCTTGGCCTACAGATACTTAGTTCACTACAGATCAGACAATGGTCAGTATAATCGAAAAATCCCCGGAAAACTCGTACATTCCTAACAGATTTCCTGAGTTCAAAGTCTGTTAAGATATAGTCTATTATAGATCTGGTACCCCTAGCCTCCCATGTGTAGCGGTGAATAGCGTTACAAAAATGTTGCAAAGTTTGGACTGGGAAGACATGGGAGGAAGGAGACGAGCTGCTCGACTAAATGGTATGTTCCGAGCTGTCAGTGGAGAGATGGCGTGGAATGACATCAGTAGACGAATAAGTTTGAGTGGTGTCTTAAAGTATGAAAGATCACAATATGAAGATAAAGTTGGAATTCAAGGGGACAAATTGGGGCAAATATTCGTTTATAGGAAGGGGAGTTAGGGATTGGAATAACTTACCAAGGGAGATGTTCAATCAATTCCTAGTGTCTTTGCAGTCATTTTAGAAAAGGCTAGGAAAACAACAGATGGGGAATCTGCCACCTGGGCGACTACCCTAAATGCAGATCAGTAGTGATTGAGAGATTTAGCCTGTTTTCTAACAAGAGACCCCGGGTTCGATTCTCTGGCACATCGTGGATGTGTTACATGGATCGAACGGCTGGATCGAACTCGCTCAGCCTCCGTGATATCAAGTGAGGAGCTATTTGATCGTGGGAAACAGGCGCCGGTCTCGAAAGGCAAGATAACATCCGAAAGGATTAGCCCGCTGACCACGTCTCTCATAATCTTCAGGCTGAGCAGCGGTCGCTTGTTAGGCCAAGGCCTACCAGAGGTGTAGTGCCATGGGGTTTGGTTTATTGGTTTGACTTTTTATTATTGTGTGTAAGGAGGAAATGATTTTCGAGAACAAAGTATTTCACACTGTAGGCCTACTGCGTAAGTACAGTGTGTTTCATAGACACAGCCATTAAATAAATAAGAACTTACGTTAAATTAACACCAGATTCAAGCAAACAAGGTGAACAAGCAGGTTCAATTGATACAGTACGGGAAACAACATTCTGGTGTGTGAACTGAATGATACACAATTCTGGACTTTCTTACAAAAAAGTATACAAAGAATTTAGACGAAACTGGATTTTATTAAAAAATCATATCACACAATAGTTTTAAACAAATCTCTACAAGGAAAATGTGTCAGAGAGCTTTCAGGATACAGTTTGAAACAATTTGGGGTACAAAGAAAAGAGATAATATGATCCAAAAGCAGTAGGAAAATGCATACATACAGTAGCTGGAGTAATTCAACGAACAGTAAAATCATATGCAGCACTCGGTTGTTTCCATTTCATTATGCACATAGGCCTATATCAAACCCATCCAGTTGATCTTCCCCTTTTTGTATGTCCTGTGCTCCTAGTATTCCCAACCAACAGTCCCGTGCGAATGCCGACATACAACCTGTGACTATATAGTTAGGTGAATGAAGTAAGAACGGTCGATTCGGCAACAGACAACGCTGCACCTGCATAGCAGCAGATTTTGACTACCTGCTACCAACGTTGTTCAGTTGAGCATCGTGTGTGTGCCGTGTAAGACCTGTTTGATACAGTGCGTGTTTAGTGCGTTGGTTCTGAACTGCGAACAGGAACGACCAAAAGATTAATGTACAGTTTTGTTTTAAGCTTGGCAAGACACCGAAAGAAAAGCATGCGACGCCGGTGCGTGTTTATGAAGATCAAGCACTGTCCTTGAAGTGTGTGAACGAGTGGTTCGCCCGTTTTCGAGGAGGCCGGTAAAGTGTTTCTGGACAACCCCCGCAGCGGAAGACCGGCAACCGCCGTCAGTTACGAAAACACTGAGAAGGTGAGGACATTAATCACGAACGATCCGCGATTAACTGTGCGCATGATAGCGGATGAACTGCAGATTAACCGTGAATCCGTGCGACAAATCGTTACCCAGAAGTTAGGGAAGAGAAAAACATGTTCTCGTCTTGCGCCACATCACTTGACTGGCGATCAGAAGCAGGCACGTTTAGAGGCTTCATACGATGTTGTCGAAACGGCGGATGCGACACCAAATTTCTTGAACTGTATCGTCACTGAGGATGAAGTCCGGCTCCATGGCTAAATGGTTAGCGTGCTGGCCTTGGGTCACAGGACTCCCGGGTTCGATTCCCGACGGGGTCGGGAATTTTAACCAAAATTGGTTAATTTCAGCGACATGTGTCGTATTCATCATCATTTCATTCTCATCACGACGCGCGGGTCGCCTACGGGCGTCAAATCAAAAGACCCGCATCTGGCGAGCCGAACTTGTCCTCGGACACTCCCGGCACTAAAAGCCATACGCCATTTCATTTATTCACTGAGGATGAAACCTGAAACGAAACGGCAAAGCATGGAATGACGTTTTCCGGGATCCCCTAGTCGGAAAAAGTCAGAGCCGAAAAGTCACGCATCAAAACGATGCTCATCAGCTGTTTTGATAGTCAAGGCATTATCCACAAGGAATTTCTACCTGAGGGACCGATGTTGAATGCTGCACAGTACATTGACATTTTGACCCGTTTCATGAAACGTCTACGCAGGATACGGCCAGAGTACGCACAAAGGTGACAAGCGTTACTCAATAGCTAGGATTTAAACCGAACGGCTTTCTGCTGCCAACATGTTTTCTACGGGATTAATACCAGGAGAGATTCTTGGCCACTCTACCATATCAATGTTATCACGGAACAATTTCTTCATCTTCCTTAGAATGTGGCTGTTCGGTCTTGTGTTCGAGTTGTTTACTCATGTTGAACGAGGTCTAGCTCTTCCCACGGTTCACAAAATGTACTTCATTATCATTAATTACACTGTACAAAATATATACACATAGGACGCTGTGATCCATGATGTAGCACACCAAACTCAACACCGTTACCCACGCTCGTTCAAGTCTCGTAACTCAATGTCGCCGGTGAGACGCGTCACCAGTCTCCCCTTCCACCGGGGATGTAGCAGTCTGAATAGTGCTGACCTCTGACGGACAAACATACACATGGCGTTCAACAGTGGCAAGGAACCAAGTCTTGTTGATAAATTCCACTACCATCTGTAATACTGCTTTAGTGGATGAATGGTAGAGGGTCCGACTCACGACCCCAAGTTGACGGGTTCGATTCCGCATAAGGTAGCAAACACACCACGTCATTGGTGTTTGTATATTAACCCGAGAGAGGTTACGTGACTTTTCGTAATGTCAGTAGAGACGTGGGTGTCCCCGGACCCCATCAGTTTCTTGTCTTTTGCGATACTGCAATAAAAGCACAACCAAATTTTATCAAATAAACAATAAGCGAGGTTTTAACAGAAAATGAAACAGCGATATTGTGTAAAGTACTTCACTGTCACGTCAAAAAACAGATACAACAATACATACCTGCCAACTTTTGAAAAGGGCTATCAATAAAGCTCACGCGCGACAAAAAATCCAACAATTTTCGACATACCCCGGCTTGACGAAAATAATAATACTTCTGGGCTACAAAATACAATAATGCATGCTTTAAACAGGATACTTCAATGAAACCATATCTACTTACATCATAGGCCAATGATTTGTAGATTGACTTAACAATCAAGAAGAAATCCATGTTTAACAGCAGCAGGCATGGTGAATATTAGTTTGGAGCATACATGACAGGACTTCCTTGATAAATTAAGCAGATATGCGATAACTGAAAAAGGCTTTACACAATAAAACTTGTTTAACTTAACACTTGCAAGAAATAATATTATACACACTGCAAATCACATGCTAGTTCGACTTTAAAGTCATAGTTGTGACCTTCTTAGCTTCCAGCAAAAGGTCTTGAGAAAATGTTTCGTCATAACAGGAACCAGAACTCCTGGTCTTAAAAATAGAAATAGACTTCAGAGATTCATTGGACATGCACAATCTGAACTCTGTTCTATTTTTCTTCACAAGGCTGATAACACGTTCACATTCTTCATGGCTATGGGGTATGGTGAGAATAGAGAGCATTACTCTAGAAATTCGGTAATATTTAAGAAGTCCATCGGCTCCACGAATTCTTGATACTTGTGCCCAACTGGAATCACTTGCAGCATCTTGATTTGCAGCCGAAGTGTCATCTACCTGAAGAGCAGTGAACTGCTTCTGAAGTTCATTCATCACCTCATCTGTAGTTTCATTCTCTTCCTTGCATAACATGATAGGAAACTTGTCCAAGAAAAAACGAATGAGAAAACCGTGCATCTGTGGAAACTTGTTGATGATGTAGTCAAAGGTAACACAAAAAGGTCTCAATGATGAAAAGGGATTTATCTGTAGCCTATCCTGGAGATCGTTCACTATGTTCGAAGTCCGAATGCCAATAACTAACTCATCACCTAAATCGTTTCTTCCGCCATGTACAATATTGATATCACTCACACATACAGCGCAAAAGGCAAATTTTTCCCCCTTTCTTGATTTTAGTATGAACGGAAAATTAACAGAATTATGATTCCTTAAATGTCTGGAAGTACTGTTTCTTATTGGATTTATTGATGAAAATCTACAATAGGAATGTAGCGTATGAAAATGTCCGAGAACAAATGTCTGGATATGTACTGAAAATCGAACTGAACCTGGATCACTGAACGTCACATAAAATTATACCATAAACACTCATGGCAGTCGAACACTTCATTAGAACATGTCGAAGCACAGAAATTCTTAAGCCATTAAATGAACACGACGCCAACCTCGAACAAAGAATATGCACATGGTAAAAAGCGTACACACACGTGAAACGAATGCAATTCTTCATTTTCTTCTTTATAATATACCCACTCTCTGGAACGAATGTAATTAGTCCAACGAATGCAGGAAACTGCGAAGCACGAAGTTATAGCACTAAAAAGTCGAACACTTCATTAAAATATGTCATAACCTTAAAAGGCCAAACAAAAACTTTCGAGGAACGCCAACATCGTGAACAAAGTACGTCAAAGAATATAGGTTAAATCACAACAAGCGAACGGAGCGAGACAAAGAATTTTCGGAGCAAAGCCTGTCGACACCTAAGATTCACACGGAAGAACTGTTATCCCGGCTTTAAATTCAATTCCAATAACGACACAAACATCACACGGTTAAAAATATCAATCATTTCAAAGAATGAGCTATCGACTATCGTGGACTTGCCTTCGACCAAGACCGAGCGTGCTTCGACCCACGTAAACAATCAATTGTACGGAAGTGGAGCGATTATCGAATGTTAACGTTTCAAATTTCTGACCGCGAAGTCGTAAAGTGACACCGTCCATCCATAAAACCGTTAAATTCTCCAATTTCCGAAAATTTTACGGATAAACCGTAAAAGTTGGCAGGTATGCAATACCGAACAACACCGTTTGCTATCATTTAAGTTTTTATTGCAATCCTGTTTCGTTGTAGGATTCATTCAGATTCACTTGTATTCTCCAACATCAATGAAAGGTTTGCATACATTTTTCATGTGTTCATGTGGTTTCAACAGAATGGCCTAGACTTCAGTAAATTAAAAGTTGCACAAACTGTGACGTCACTCCAGTTATATTAACTGGCTGTTTTCTTTTTCCAATGCAAAGAACCCTGGAGATGCGTGTAGGAACTTAAGAGAACATCTGAATGAAGGTAGACCGAGTATTAGCAGTATACCCACCGGGCGAGTTGGCCGTGCGCGTAGAGGCGTGCGGCTGTGAGCTTGCATCCGGGAGATAGTAGGTTCGAATCCCACTATCGGCAGCCCTGAAAATGGTTTTCCGTGGTTTCCCATTTTCACACCAGGCAAATGCTGGGGCTGTACCTTAATTAAGGCCACGGCCGCTTCCTTCCAACTCCTAGGCCTTTCCTATCCCATCGTCGCCATAAGACCTATCTGTGTCGGTGCGACGTAAAGCCCATTAAAAAAAAAAAAAAAAAAAAAAAAAAAAAAAAAAAAAAAAAAAAAAAAAAAAAAAAGCAGTATACCCAACCAAACACGGACACAGCAGTTCCAGATTTCACCGTGGAGGTCTAGCAGCACCCCGCGTTACCACTCCCGGGTTAAAGATCTCTGGTGGCGCACTCGGTTTCATCCAACAAAATTCAATTAGCTCACCCACAAAATCCGTTCCGGCAGAATTACGCTTTCGTTGTACTGCTACCTATTCCAATGATCATTCCTGTCCCTTATTTGTACTCTGAAGGTGAAAACGGAAACTAAGCAACACTCATCTTCAAGACGGCCGGCAGTGGGTTTCAAACCACTCACCATCCGATTGCAGAAAAACTCCCCAGAATAGTGAGCCGCTGGCAACTGCACCATGCTGCTCGGGATGACCAGCCCACTAATAAAATAGTATCACAATGATAACACAACTGACCGGCGTAATAGCTGAATGGCTAGTGTACTAGCCTTCTGTTCTTGAGGCCCAGAGTTCAACAACCGTCCACGCCAAGGATTATTACATTAACAAGTGCATTCCTACAGCTCGGGTACTGGGTGTTTCTGTCCTTTTCAACACTTGTACGCAGCACACAACATACGACACACACCAACACCTTAACACGCAGGATTTCTTCTCTAATGGCATCCGGCTGTAAAACTCTGCCCGATCTCCTACAACCCCAGTGTTATCGCTGCTCGCTTCTCACCAAAGCATTCCGCGTTTGATTCCCGCCCTATGGATGTGGGATGTATAAAAAGGAAATGTCACCTTCTATGGGTCAGATTCCACATAAAAATGGAATATCTCGTGGCTTATAACCACGAAAGTATAAAGATCATGGAAAATTCGAGACGTAGTTTACCTGTTTAATAGAAAAAAAATAGAACAGCAAAGCGTTTGTGGATATTTTAGAGAGTGACACACTCGACCATTTTGATCGTGGAAAATGGTACACAATGTTATAATAGGTGTCCGAAAATGTCCGCCACTGGCAGTAATACATGCTCGGCACCTTCGCAGAAAATTCTCTTGAACCCTTCTCAGTACATCGTGGTTTTGACTGATGTCCTGAAGAACTGCCAAGACAAGTCCCCGGAGCACTTGCAGGATTAAAACTTCTCTGCGATACACCTTAGATTGCATGTACCCTCCCCACAAAAAGAATGAATGTAGTAATCGGGGTTTCTTGCCGGCTAGCCCATATGACCTTAACGTCCCATCCATCGCTGTGTATAGGCGGCGTCCAGGTGGCGGCGCAATACGTAAGTGATATGCGGGGGTTCTCCAACATGTTGGGACACATGTGCCGTCTGGTATGGAGTGGAACATCTTCTAGTAGAGGACCCGAAATTGTACATAAGATAGGCTGAACGCTGAAATATTTCCACAAAGAAGGGCTCCATATCGGCGTACTTCTCCCTAGCTGCACGAAGATTCTGTCCGTAAATTGAAACCATGTCGAAATATTGCCTTGATGTGAACTGTGCCATGACTAAGCGATATGTATTCACTAGCTACATACTAGTCATATCCGGGTTGTAGACATTACGTCACAGGTCGCTCCTCCCCTCCCAACAAGGCTACCAACCTTTTGCACAGTCCGCTCCATCGTTGCGTTGCCACATGTCCTCTGTTACCATACAAGTCATAACTTTTTATTTTTATTTTACCGTTAAATGTATTGCGATTCAGAAAAAAATAACCAGTAAGCATTTGTTCAAATAATCATTCATAGGTGTTGGTACACCCCATCGTCTTGCATTTCGAGCAATTAACCCTATACATAACTGAATTTATTATTTAGCTATGATGCTACAGTTGGCAATCGACTATGTACAAGTTATTAACAGACACAAAAAAAACACTATATACATACACACAGGGTTATTCACCTAACATGTTACACGGAAATAACTTCTAAACCATTAAAGATATCAGCATTCTGTTTTCATATTCGTAAATGGTACGCAGGGTCTTGTAAACAAACGCGCTACTTGGTTTCATGGGGTGTTTAACAACCGAGATACTGATACTAACTCCATATTTTTAAATGGAACGGCACAAATTCATACAGCTGATTAAAAAGTTCATCTGCGTACAAGTTCAAATATGTAAGTGTTTTCAAAATCGGACAATTACTTTTTGAGATATAAGTAACAACAGAATGCGCTGTTCTGCATGCCGCATCAGACGGCGTCGGGCAAGGACATATTGAGGCGCAAGCAGTTTCCTGGGAGTGAGTTTAGCCACAGAATGGATACCAGGCATGTAAGTACCTCGTGCACATGTGATGGTTTTGCAAAGTGTGTATAACAGACCACATGTTCTCTGTTACCATACAGGACATACATGACAGGACAGAAAGGGTTGATGTTTAAAAGGAATAAAATAAGTACTTTTCCTTGAAAGGAAAATAACGAAAGCTATAATTGTCACTGGTTTTAATGTACAGTTCATACTACTCTATGAGTTGAGAAATGAACATAACACAAAACACCGGAAGAGCTTCCTCTAGAAAAGCCAATGTTCAGAGCTGATCGTGGTGAGATGGCAGCAACACTATTATTTATGTTTTATTTTACACGCATTACTCTCCGCAGAGCTCCAGCGCGACTGTAGTAGCGGGCATTCGGGAGAGCGTAGGTTCGAGTCCTGCCTCGCCCAACCTGAAAGTGATTTTCATGGTGTCCCATGTTCAACATCAGGCAAATACCGGAAAGGTACCTTTGTGATAGGCCACGGCCGACTTCCTTTCCAAATCCTTCCCATTCCCATCCGTGAGAAAAAACGCTAAACCGAGCGCAACCTATTACGTGTCAAAACAAAACAATACGGGCCGATTGCAGAAACGATGACTAGTTTTAAGCCTTAGACTCGTCTACCTAAACAAGGTCTAAATTAAGCACGCTCTTCCATTGCATAAACAATGTTCAATCGATGTTTAACTAGACATCGCTTAAAGTTTCAATTTTGGTTTAAAAATGGAGACAGAAGTATCTTTCATGCAAATCTTTGCGTGTCGCAACCAATGAAATTCCTCGGTGCGCGCGCCGAACGCCAGTCAGCTGTTTGTCTTCCTACACATTACTCAAATAAGGCTGAGCATGACTTGCCCACAGATAAGAATATCGCTTTCGGTGGAAATTAAATCTCATAATATTTTTGACACTAAAGCGGCACGCCACCGTACGGGGAAGTGTAGCTTTCATTATAGCGTTGTTGCAGTAAGTGTAATCTACTCATACGGTAGCTTCGACGAAGGGAGGCTGAAGCAAATACAGTACTTGGCTAAGCAATAGTAATGTGTAACCGAGCGTGTTGTACGGGCCATATAGATGTAGCTTGTATTCTGGAGATTAAGATTGTTTTCCGTACTTTCCCTGTTTTTACACCAGGCAAATTCTAGGGCTGTTGTTATGGCCACGACTCTTCTTTCCAAGTCCTCTTTAAACAACCACCACCACCACCACTTGCCTTTTCCTATCTGATAGTTGCCGGAAACTTATACGATTGTATATATAAAGCCCATACAACCTACTTTTTAGTTTTCACTATTCTGTGCGTTTATTTGGCAGTAAATATAAGTGAATCCCAGCCGGTTGATGTATGTGACAGCCCTCTGACAACCGGGAGACGTAATCCTGATATGTATGTAGTCGAAGTGACCTATAATTCCACGGAAATTACCCCATGTATATAATAAAATATATCGGTTGCCAAGAACTGTATTCAAATTGACACTTATCTGACTGTCACTTTCTCAGTCACAAGAAACAAGTCTCTCGAAAAGCGAAGCCTTATTTTAATATGTATCTTCCCGTACATGACAAACGAATTGCTGCGATTTAGCAGCGGGCGACCCGCAGAGAGGCCGTCGGACTAAACTTTCTTCCCGGAATCGTCTCAACATAATACAAATTACATATTTTATGGTACATAGCCTCTGATTGTGATTCACTCCTCTCATTTGAGGTTAAATAGTGCTCTCGACAGTGTTTAAACATGACCGGTCGAACATCGGTTTTAGACAGTGTCTAAGTGATAAATAACGCCTCTGCAATGCGGGAGCCATACTTAGGCATTATGTAACCGTAGACATCGTCTAAATACCGTTTCTGCAATCGGCCCTACAACTTTAATCTCCCTTCCACGTCGTGTGTTCGCCAGTCATACAATAACGTTGCACACCCAGGGAATGTTACGGTACATCACATTATGTTTACAGAACATGTCTGGTATCCGTTCTGTGGCTGGAATCAAGGCCAGAAAGCAGCTTGCGCCTCGAATATGTCCTTGCCCGACTTTACGCCGTCTGATGTGGCATGCAAAACAGCGCATGCTGTTCTTATTTATATCTCAATAATGGTCCGATATTGAAAATACTTACATATTTGAACTTGTACGCAGTTGATCTTTTAGGCCAGCTGTATGAATTCGTGCCGTTCCATTTAAAAATATGGAGTTAGTGTCAATATCCCGGTTATTAATCACCCCATGAGACTAAGTAGCATATATTATTTTATAAGACCCTGGGTACCATTTACGAATATGAAAACAGAATGCGGATATCTTTGATGGTTTAGAAGTTATTTTCGTGTAACATGTTAGGTGAATAACCCTGTATATATATATACAAACTCCACATTAGAAAGGTTGCTCAACGTCCGTAGGTTTAACCTTAAAGGACCCTACACGTGTCCTCTGGGTGGTGCTAATAGAGCAATAACAAAGTGCCGCCGTACTGCCCTACAGGACCTCACGGTTATGACAATCGAGAAATCAAGTTAAATTTCATTGTGATGATATAGCGTAACAGTGTAACCAACACACCTGAAACTTGCGACATTGTGATCCTCCTCCCAAGATGTATTACTTGTGCTAATCTGATGCATCAGTTACCTTCCACACGGTACATAAGAAAAATCTTACACGAGTTAATGAATAAATTGAAACTAGGGATATTCAAATGGGGTGTTGTCTGGACTGTAATCAGAGCCAGTTTAACTATAAGATTCCATGTGAAAGAACACTGTCCAAAAAAGGAGAGAAAGATACCAGAGGGATAATGCAATTAATAGTACAAACTAACAGCTACATTTTATACCGGGAGTGAAATAGCGACGCACATCCAGCCTGCGTTAGAGGGATTTCAAACGCTAGGGAGCAGACCTGATAGATAACGAAGCGTAGGGGGAAGTATACAAACCATTGAAACGGTCCAGAAACACGTCGATCATTCATGTCCTATCCATAACAACTTCAGTTTCCAACAACGTAAAAGTATGAGCACTGAGCAGGAATTGTTCGGTACTGACCAACATTAACGTAAGAAACAGAAGAGATTTATTTTGGTAGATTAAACATGCTTTCCTGTATCCAACAACTGTGCAAGCGTATAAGCTCACATCTCCTACCGGGTAGCAACAACAATGTACCGTTTTTCAGGTACATTCGTCGTATTATATGTTCCTACTTTTAAAATCGGTACATTAAGTTTCATAGCATCTATACTTCTGAGAACGTACCAGAATCGAGATCTGTGTCCCGACGTCCTGAAATAGTCGGGAGGCGTAAATGTCCCAGTTTGTTTCGAGCAGGAAAGAAACTGATAAAGTTACATTTTCTTTCATTTCATATTATTTTTTATTTATGGATCGAGCGGAAAACGAAACTCGCAGAGCCAATGCACGGCGCGATAGATGGATTCTCCTGCTTCTTTATGTCCATCTATCACTCCCTAACCTTAATAATGTTATGGTCCAGCCTACACGCCCGATCCCACCCATAGGCTTCCCCGGTCAAACTCAAGAGTGACGATTAACAAATAAAAACTGCAATACAAGCTGCAGTGTAAACTAATCCAATATCGAAGTCATAATGTGGGTTCTTCTACGTTCTGTTATGAAATCCATCTCTAATGGTAAATGCATCATAATTTTCTAGGAGTGTTTTAAAACGGAATCATGCTTTTGTGAAAAATTAACTTTCTTCCTTGCATAGAAAGATATACAGAAATTGCATAAAAAGAAATACAGAAAGCGTTTCACAAACTCAACGGAACTTTCATGGGTGAAAACTCGCCTTCACCCCACATATGCAAAATACAGTTGCTGAGTCAAACATGCCATTAGGACTCGTGATGAGCAATGTCACCCCTGTAATTACCTTTACAAAAATGTATACACCTCTCTCTCTCTCTCTCTCTCTCTCTCTCTCTCACTCTCTCGTCGGGCCCAAAGCATTATACGCAAACGTTGTACGGAATCTAGGAAACGAAATATATATTGCACATATCGAAAAAATACAAAGAAATTTGTTCATTAAATAACAGGTACCTTTCAAAGAACTTCTCCTAAATCTTGAGGAAAAAGGATGACATGAACTTTCTGTACAAAAATGTGAATTCCATAATTGACAACCCCGATTTTGTATGCTTCTTGAGCTTTCAAATGCCCCGCTTTAATGCAAAGAAATATGTAACATTTCATAATATGGATGTTAGAACAACCGCTCACAAAGTTCCCCACGCCACAGCCTATGCAATATCTACAACAGTAAAGTTCAGAAGAAGAATTCCTTACACTTCTGTGAACCTCTAGACCATTTCTTCAACAATTCACCATCTCCGTGAAAACTCTCTAAATTATTTGTCTATCAGACATTTGTACTCGGAGTGATTCGATCTACCCATCTCACCTTAAGCATTCTATTGTAGGTTATATTTCTACATCGAAAGTAGTAGGAGATGTATGTACTAAAACAATGGGAACTGAATCAACATTTTCCCACGAGGTCATTGACCCCTGGCAAGATTAACCCCAACATGCCACGGCCACGTGCTATTGTCTACAAACAAGACCACCTGCTTTCGTTTACAAGCATAAGCACGCGTTAGGCGCGGAATTTGAATAAGTGGGAGAGGCTAACTCCACAGCTGTCATCTTGACAAGTCCTAACCTCACTTTTGACCACGTGCTCGTATTTTGACAGGTGTGAAGCGCGGAATTTTTGAATAAGTGAGCGAGGCTAACCTCACAGCTGTCATCTTGACAGGTTCTAACCTCACACAACGTGCTTTTGACAGGTGTTGGGCGCGAAATTCTGAGAAAGAGAACGACCCTATCCTCACTGCTGCCATCTTGACGGGCCTTAGCCACACACCACGTGCTTTTGACATGCGTGAGACGCGGAATTTTTAAAGAGAGAACGACCCTCACCTCACAGCTGTCATCTTGACGGGACTTAGCCTCACACCTCGTCTTTTTTTTTTATTGACAGCTGTCAACACGACCGCGTGCTGAGGCGCGCAAGAGTGCACGGCTGACCTCAGAAACGCTGGGGCCTAACTACACTGGACCTAGTTTTATGGCCAGATGCCCTTCCCAAAGTCATCTTTCCAGATTCCCTTCCCGAAGCCATCTTGGAGGGGTTTAACCTTACAGCACATAGTTTTATAGCGAGAAAACCTTCCCAAAGCCATCTTGCGAGATGCCCCTTCTTAATTTGCCTGTCAAAATAGGAAACTATGGAACGCTCCCTATCCGGAGGTCCATAGTTTTATAGCGAGATGTCCTTCCCGACGCCATCTTGCGAGAAGGTGCTTATTTGCCTTATGTGAAACTGAGAAACCATAGAACGCTCTATCTGGAGGTCAGAACAATCCCTCTTCCTCCTCCGACGGTCAGATGCCCATCCCTATTCGTTTTCATCATGTGACAGTTTTTACGGCCAGATGCCCTTCTTTTTATCTTGCGTTACATGTCCCTCCATCTACCATTTTGGAGGGAGCCTAACTACACCGTCGCCATCTTCCTGAAAACTTTACGTCTCCATCCGACGACGTCATAGCGTGACTTCCAACTCCTTATCGAACTAAACATGTCGAGAGAGCACAAGCGATCTGTACAGGTCATATCCTCTTACAGAGGACCGGAAATGCATTCTGCTGTGCCCTCTACGTAGTCTCTACATAGAACATACATAGTCTTGTTATCTTACCTTACTCACAAATTACAAATGTACATGTAATTTGTAATAAACAATAAATATTTGAATAGTCAGCTTACATTCCCTCGTGTTCTGAACAGAAAAACTTACCTTGATTATAATTATAAAAACCTTTCTATTACATGCAGCACATAGTCACCGTGTCAGAAAAAATCCCTATTACAGACATGGATTCGGACTATGATCTTACTGCTCAGTGTCAGACAAATTTCTATTGCATGGACTCGAAATCTGAAACTGAACGGCAAGCCACCTTTCTCCTTATTTCGCGAGCTCACAAACACATAGTGACAGTAACACAATAAAAATTCTCTGAAACTACCTCACTCATTTCGCAACCTGTCTACACAGGATTCATGGCACAAACGCATAGTCACCGTGACAGAATACAAAAAAATACTATTACATGCATGGAATCTGTACCGGGAGGTACACCTCTACGCCGCACATTTAAATCTTGCGCCTAATAGAACTCCTCTACTGGAGGAACAGTGAACTTGAAACTGGACCAACTTATAAATTTACTCTGAAGATGGCACCACTAAAATCTGATGTAATTTTGTAATTGTGAAATTTCCAGTACTGTGTGAATTTCTACTTGTTTTGCTTGCCCTTTATCAAGAAGTTTGGACTTTCTTCAACAGATGTCACTCCTCATAAACTATGATCATGCACCCTGGTGCGAAGTTGAAGAACCTCGACTTGAAGATAATTTGTATTCATAAGTTTTTTTTACTAAATTTCGTTCATTCACTTTTGGTTGGCAATATTTATCTTTTCTTTCCGCCAATTTTGAATTTAGCCAATCACGAATTTCTGTAATTAATTTTCCATCTATCACAAGCTTCTTCCACGATTTTGAGTGTAACTTTGAAATTCTCCAATAAAGTGAAAGGGTGTCGCTGGTTTATTCATGAAAGGTCTCGAACTTTCCCCAAGGGTTTAAAAACTGCGGATTTTCACGGCTCTTGGCCATTTGATCGTCGTCTAACTTAGTGTGTGTGTCATGCAGGAGGCGGCTCTTTCATAAGGCAGCAGTTCTTCAGCAGGTAATGGCCAATTAACATCTTTATTTCTTACTAGCTCTGCAGTTTAACCCGAGGGAGAGGTCCGAAACCTTAACTATGTAACCTACTTTTCTATAAATCTAACTTCTGCCGGCTTTTGTATTAACTTCATAAAACTGTAACTGCAAATCGGGGATAGAGAGTGATATAACCTCTCGAGCTCCCCTTCATATTGGTTTGAGGTGACTACGTTTTGTAACTGGTTTTCTTCCTTTCCGTAATGTCTTAAATTTTCTTTCGTATACGAGTCACCTCCTTAGTTTGGGAATAGCCCCTGTTTCATCGGCCTAGTGCCCTTTAGGTTTTAAGGATGCATATTTAGGAGTGCAAGTACTCGCCTCCATTCAATTTGTGTTTCGGGCCATTTACTTAACCTGTTTCTTTCTTCAACGGCCCACTAGGTTGGGTACCAAATACCCCTGTATAATCATTTCTCCTACTGTAAGATGTGCCTTCAGAAGCCAGAATTTGTAATTTAATCTGCCTTGAATAGGCTTGGAAAGCTTAGAGCCTGTTAGCTCTTTTTCAAAGTTTTTGTAAGATTAATGAATGCCTCTGGAAGGCTTGATATTGTGAGTTGGGAGGAAGCGCTCCATGTATTGAGGTATTTCTGCCCTTGTGTAAATTTGTACATTTGTAAATTCGAGTTAAGAGCTCACAAGAATTGTAAAACTAGGGGCTGGTAGCCCAAGTGTGTTTAAGTTCCGAAATCTTGGATTATTCCTAAGTCTTGTACCTGAACTGGCATTGTTATCTCACTAAGTGAAAGGTGGTTAAAGTTTTTTTTAAATATAACTTTCAGTTTCAATTTTAAATTTTGTTCTGGACATTGGAGTTAGACCCATTCACCCGGCACTTTCTTTCACCTCTGCTAGTCCACGGGTAACCCCGTAACAGAATCGAACATTGAAACAAATCAAATCAAATCAAATCAAATCAAATCAAATCAAAATATCTTTATTTGCAAATGAGGTGTTTACGTCGGTGGCAAATGGTACACTAAAATACATTGTCAAGCACTAAATATTAAATTAACAAGAGAATAAAATTTTCCTATAATACAATATTATACAATTTACGCTAACAATGTTTTTTATTAAACACACAGCTCATCCTTAATAAATTTATATTGTTTACAAAATTCTAATTATAATATATTCTGTACTACTTACAAATATAGTCAACTGATATACAGTATGTGGAATTACTTCAAATGATACTATACAACTGGTATAAGATTAGTATTTACATTGCATTTATTTATTTACTTTTTTTTACCCGTTCTGGATCCTAAGTAGAATAACGACCTGCTGCGTCTTAACCAGAGCCCCTTTCGCCACCACTTTTCAGAGTTCCTGAAGGGCCTTCACAGCTACCGTAGCGGTCCCGGGGCCCTCGAAGTCCCCACTGCACTTCACCCCTACAGGCAGTCCCCTACTTTGGCTGTCCAAACTCCTTAGACCAGGGGATGGAATTAATTTATTCACACGCATTTTTTTATTTACAATAACCTGCACTGGTTGAATGCCCTCTAACACTTCATTTATTTTCTCTGTTGCTGTTTATTCTCTTCTTGAATATCTGTACAGATTTTGGAAAAGGATCAAACACTACCCCTGGTAAACTGTTCCACTCTTTCACACCCTTCCCAATGAATGAAAATTTACCCCAATCGCTTCTGCTAAAATTTCTTCTAATTTTATATTTGTGGTCAGTCCTGCCGATATAATTATTTTCCAACTGAAGCCTCTCACGGATATCTCCCCATGCTTCTTCTCCTGTATAGGCTCTATATAATCCTATAAGTCTAGTTTTCTCCCTTCTCTTACTTAAAGTTTCCCATCCAAGTTCCTTTAACATTTCTGATACACTACTGTTTCTCCTGAAATTCCCTGTTACAAATCTTGCACACTATCTACTTCTTTTATTAGGTATTCTTGGTGAGGATCCCAAACAATGTTTGCACATTCCAATAATGGAAGAACCATACTCAAGTAACTTTTTTTCTTTTAATTCTTTGTTGCATCCTTTAAGTAGCCTCATTATGACATGTAACGATCTGTATGCTTTCCCAACAATGTCATCAATATGACCCTTCCAGTGCAAATTACTTTCAAATCTCACACCTAAGTACTTGCACTTGCCATCTTTTGGGATAACTACCTCATCCAAAGTATATTCAAATTCAGTTTTAAAGCTCCTGTTTGTAAAAGTTGTAACAGTTGATTTGCCTCCATTGACCTTCATATTATTTTCTTCAACCCATTGTTGGATACTTTCAAGGTCCCTTTGTAATTCTGAACAGTCCTCAATGTTGTTTATTTCCCAATAAGCAATTATGTCATCTGCATACAATCTTATTTTTGATGTTATATTGTTCCCTAAATCATTTGCGTATATTAAGAAAAGTAACGGACCGATTATACTACCCTGTGCAATTCCCTTCCAAACTTTCTCTTCCTGAGATACATTATTTCCTACTTTGATTTTCTGAACCCTTGAATTTAGAAATGTTTTTATCCAACGTGTAACCCTTACGTCCAATCCTATTCCCTCCAATTTCTTTAATAATATTCCATGTTCCACTCTATCAAAGGCTTTGGAAAGATCTATGGCTATGCAATCTAACTGGCCTCCTGAATCCAACTGATCTGATATGTCCTGCTGAAATCCCACCAGTTGTGCCTCACAAGCAAAATTTCTTTCTAAATCCATACTGGCTCCTCATGAACCAATTTTTATCACATATCCCTCTGAAGTACTTCGATATTAAACTCTCCAGTATTTTACAAACTATACTGGTCAGGCTGATTGGTCTGTAGTTTTCTGGTTTCCTTTTATCACCCTTTCCTTTATAAATTGGTATTATTATAGATTCCTTCCATTCATTTGGCATTACACTATTATTTATGACATAGTCAAAGAGAAATTTTAAATAAGGCACTATGTACCACCCCATTGTCTTTAATACCTCCCCAGTAATTTGATCACTTCCTGCTGCTTTTCCTTGCTGAAGCAGTTGGATTTCTCTGAAAATATCTTCGTTTGTGAATGAGAAGCTTCTTGTTTCCCTCTGTCTCTCTCCCTCTCTGTTTTGGTTTCCAACCCTTGACAATCATCTACTGAATCTCTAAATTCCCTACTAAATAGGTTTGCTTTCTCAGTATCTGTTAAATAGTGTTCACCCCCTTCTCCCACCATTGTAGGAATTTGGATTCCTTTTCCTTTTTGATTCCTGATATATGAATACAGCTTTTTCCATTTCCCATTGTGGTCATTACCCTCTTGAAGTATGCCATTCATATAATTCTCGTTTGCTTCCTTTCTCACTCTATTCAGTTCCCTCATTAGCTGTTTTCTAGTTTCTCTACTCTCCCTACCCTCTTTGATTTTTCTGTTTACTATTCTACATTTTCTTTTTAATTTTCTTATTTCCCTTGTATAATAAGCAGGATTTGAGGTCATTTTACCCTTCTTAACAGGTACAAATCTCTTCTCTCCTTCCCAAATGATTCCTTTAAATTTAGCCCAAAGTGTATCCACATTACTCCCTTCACTTATCCAACAACTGAATTGTGATTTAAGGTAAGTCCCAAATTCATCAACTTTAGTTTTTCTGTACAATTTCTTGTCTTGTGTAACCCTCTAATTAAGCCTTTTTGGTACGAGTCCTACATCCATTATTACAGCCTTATGGTCACCTATTCCTTCAATTACCTCAGTTTTATCAACAATTTCCCATGGTTTAACCAAGAATACATCTAGTAAGTTATTGAGACGAGTCGGTTCTTGTACTACTTGTGTAAATCCTCCCTCCAAAATTAACTTATTTGCCAGTTTCTGTTCATGGGCTTCACTTGCAGCTCCATTCCATTCTACTTCAGGCAAATTTATATCTCCCCCAATTATTACCATATCATTATTATCGTTTTTACGAGTATAATCTATTATTTTCTCAAAGATTTCCATGTCTCTTTCCTCTCTTCCAGGCCTGTATGTTCCTATAATTCCCACCTCCTTCATATTATCACAAAATAATTTTATCCCTAATATTTCATCCCTTTCATCGGTAAACCATTCATGTGAACAGTAAGTTTCCTTCACCAGAATAAACACCCCCCTCCCTTTTCATCTCCTCGGTCTCTATGTGTACCCTTCTGGAAATACTTCTCTATTACCCACCCCTTCTTTCAACCACGATTCCACTCCTATCACCACATCAGTCTCATAAGATTCCATCAATGTACCGAATTTTAATTGTTTATTTACTACACTTTGACAGTTTACCAAGAGCAATCTCAGACACCCTTCCTCCCTAAAACTTGACTGTTGCAAGTGGGTAACTTGAAATTCCTTACTTACTCTGTTGTGTAGTGGAAAACAATGTGTAAGGAATGTGTAAGATAACAACAGACTATACACGATAACAAACAGACAGCATATGTGAGGAAACTACACCGCTTCTCATTTTCGCTAGTAAACTTCTTTAGTGTTATACAAACACGCATACATTTAATTTGCTAGCAATCTCTAACATAAAAACACAAGACAAAATACGGAATTGATTGTTACAAAGAAAGAAAAAAATATCTATATTTATGGACAAGCAAATAAATGCTGTGAGCTGGCCCTTACACACGTACAAATTTTATTAGTGCGCGCAGTAAAATAACTTAGATATAGCAAACACATGAGTTTAATTCTTCATTCACATTTTTGTATTTAATTTTGTTTACCTGAGATCACCAATATATACTTACATATAGAAAAAATAAGGGGAATATTAAACCATATTTAAAGATTTTTGGATGCGGGTGTGTGCTCTGTGCGAAGCCATCAAAAGAAATGAACGAGATACTGCGAAAACTGTGTCTGCCTGCGCATCGTTGGAGGCAAGACCGGATGTTTGACTCAGCATACGCATGCAAGTAGCACCTTTCACTTACCTACAGTACCGATTCTATATAGTACTGAGAATTATATAAAAGTGATTATCACATTTGCGTCGTTTATTATTGAAAAAACGAGAAAACCATCAAAATTAGCAATATGACAATCTGCTGTTGGTAGTCGATTCGGACACTCTTCCATTTCCATTACCTCTCTATCGGATATACTCACAGTTTTCCTGACTTGCCCAGGGAATCAAACCCGAGACCTGACCGGGGTCGCTATCTTACTATCGTTGGATAAATCTATAGCTGTGTAGTCACTGTTATGTACAGTCTCTAGTATGGCAGACCCTCTAGTCCCTCTCCGAGACCGCATGCTATTATTGTTATTTAGAAATTGCTCATATCGTCATAAAAATTGTTAACTCTCTAATTGCTTACTGTTAACAGAAGATGCTAGGAGGCACCGCAAGTTACGAGCCGTTTTCAAACTCACATGCAACGCAAACTTCTGTTATTCATAAATCACCGGGAATGTTGTCAATCCGTAGGCGACCTGCGCGTTGTGATGTCCAATACAAACTCTATAGCACTTCGTCCCTTGAATGGCCATAGCCTACCAAGCGGCCGGAGGCAGCAAAAGAGCGGCCGTAGCGTTAAGTCAGGTACTATCACGGCAATTGCCTACTTCTATTTCAAGGATGGCTAAGGTAGGAATCGAAACTACCTCTACTCAGTTAACCTCCTAAGGATGAGTAGACTCTGTTCTAGCCCTCATAATACTTTTAAAAACATAGCAGAGCCGCGAATCGAACCCGGGCCTCCAGGGGTAGCAGCTAACTACTACTCTACCGAGGGGACTAGTAATAATTAAATTCTAGGAATGCATGACAAGGAATCGAACGCAGATTTCTAGAGGTAGCCGGCTGCGAACTAGCCCTTAGTGTCGTCCCTCTAGTCATCTCCGAGACCGCATGCTGTTATTTAGAAATTGTTTTTATTGTCATAAAAAAGTGGAGTAATTGTTAAGTCTCTCATTCTTTACTGTTGGCAGATGCTACGGGGGGGGGGCTGTGACACACAGTCCCAGCATTTGCTAGGTATTTATTATAGGATAGTTCATTGTCTCGGGTTCGATTCCTAGCCAGGTTACCTGCATCTAAGGCTAGTTTATACCCTACGCCACACAGCCCTCCGTGAAATATTAAAGCGTTGTAGTTGCACCACATCGCAGACAGCTGAGCCTTGGACCCCCAATTTTATGATTAGTAGCAGGCCATGGCCTTAGGTTAGGTACTATCCCCCAGCATTTGCCTAGAGGAGAAGCGGAGAAGACTATTCAGAAAAATCCCTGACCTGATCGGGGAATCGAACACCCCGGCTACGAACAATACCTTTAGATGCAGGTTAAAAAACTCTAACCTGGCCGGGAATCGACCTCCCGAGCACTCTAGGTAATAATCTTAAACCCCTACACAATACGGCCGGTGCCGCATTTTAATAATCCTATCTGATTAATTTTATAATTCCCCTTTCTGCTGTATGTTAGAGAACAAACACCTGTCTGTACGTATGCTCTGTTTCCACAGAAATTTGAAACTTCCTGTTTCGTGTTGTGGACAGCAGGCACACACGCACGCTAGCGAGGCGGGCACACGCATTCATTTGATGAGACAACGCACACACAAGACCACCTGAATGCAGAGATTATATTCATAATTTCAAAACATGAATATATCAATTTTTTTACATGTAAGTATGCAGGGCGAACAAAAAATGCCGCACTTGGAGATTGGCATGCGATTCCTCATCCCATTGCAAGACAAACTTCTATAGCCAAATAGGATCGTGTTGTTGGAAAACAATTGGAAAACCAGAAGCTGGCAACACTGTCACATCCTGCAGCACATCAACTGTAATAGAGAAACGTGCATCATCCCGCTCTACCGTACCTGCCGTCGCAGCTCACTAAGTAGACGGCTGGGTTATTAAACACACATGCACCATGGAGCTACGGCTAGCTGCGTTTGTAAGCATGACATGCTTTTGTCACATGACAATAGTCGAACACATGACAATGTAATCTATTCAACTGCATGCATGAGTCGACTAACCACGCAGTGCACAACCGTACCTGGTCCTGTCAAGTGCATGTACGGCGGCTTCCTGATGGAGCACACAAACGGCGAATACGTCGATATGCTTTTAGTGTTGGCTGCATCCGATAACCAAGCTTCTGCTGCTGCTCGTGAGTATGCAGCACGGTACCCTCAAAAGCGCTATCCCGATGAGAATGCTTTTCGTCGCCTTGAGCAACGCCTGCGGGAAACCGGTAATCTTCGTCCACAAGTAGTGGACAGAGGTCGTCCAAGGACTAGACGTACTCCACAGAGGACATTCTTGAAGCCATTCACAAATCACCTCGGCGAAGTACCCGTGATATTGCAAGGCAGTTCCAGGTATCTCATACACTGGTTGTTGACTTGTTGCACGACGAAAAACTGTATTAATATCATTACACGTTAACTCAACACCAACGGCCGGAAGGAGACCGCATTCAACGAGTACAGTTCTGTGAATGGCTTTTACAACAAGCTGAAGATAACGTATAAAGATTGCGATACACAGTGACGAATGTCGCTTCGCTCGGGAAGGTATTTTCAACCATGACAACAACCAATTATTGGTCTGACCACAACCCACATGTCACCGGTGAACGTGGCTTTCAGGCACGCTTTGGTATAAACCTGTGGGCAGGAATCATGGGAGGAGTGCTTTTAGGCTCTTACCTATTGCTGGACAAGTTGAATGCGCTCCGCTACCGTATGTTTCTGGGCAATACTTTGCCTGACGCTTTAGAAAACGTTTCACACGGTGTTCGGCGACAGCTACGGTTTCAGCATGAATGTGCTCCGCCACAATTTGAATGAATTTGCGCAACTGTTTAAATGAATCGTTTCCAGGGAAATGGATTGGTCGTGGAGGTCCAATGTTCTGACCTCCACGTTCACCGGACCTTAATCCACTAGATTTTTATTTGTAGGGACACTTAAAGGAACATTTATAGTACTCCACCCATGGATGTACAAGACCTAATTACTCGCGTGCATGCTAAATCGGCAATGGTGGATGCGGGTGTGTTGCGTAGGATCCAGCAAAGTATGCTCCAGCGAGTGGCGATGTGTTTGCAAATGCAACGTGGTCGTTTTGAATATCTGCTGTGAAGGAAACGTTGCTCGTAAGTGTACGTACCGGCTCTGTGAAGATAAGACTGGACGTCACACGTACACTATGGAATTATTGTGCGTAGCATAATGGGCAATCCAGTGTAGCCTACCTACTGTACTGTACTGTACTGTACTGTACTGTACTGTGTTTCCTTGTACCGCATTGGATAGAGACGATGTTACTGTATCTACTATTATGTTCTTACGTATTGGTTTTATTTGTGCCGTGGACGAAACAAAGTGGTCGTTTACGTCTGTAAGAAGTTCATGTTATGTTTGAATGTTTAAATAAAGGTAACTGTAACGGTAAGACAGAACATAGTGTATTGCATAGTGGAGGTGTGCTTTGGATACAATTTGATACATTAACTGAAAAAAATGGCACGAAGATCGGCACGTCCGCACAACCGACATTTATAGCATTACCTCGTCTCACTGAGCTAATGAGACAGCTCCGGCAGAGCCTCGAGTTCATGCGACCTGTGCTTGGCCACGCTGCACGTCGTTACAGCGTAGCCAGAGCCTCGTTTCGTAACTCGAATTTCTATTAAACCTATTGGTGGGACTAGGTTTTCCAAGATAAACTTTTGTCGTGAATTTCGACGATAAACCGCATGCCAACCTCCACGTGCCGTATTTTTCGTTCACTCTGTATATTATCTTACTAGCAGAAGTACCCGTTCTTCGTACAGCTTATCAGAAATTGGCTTTAGTTACTCATACTATCGGTGTGAGCGACGTCATTAAATATTTATATCACTGGTGTATTTACTGAAGTACGTAGAAATTATTTGTCATATTTGGAATTATAGTGTATCTTCTTTCCTTCATGGGGGCAACTAAATATTAGTTCGTAATTAGCGTCGACCTCTAAGATCTTTTGCTAACATGTTTTCCTTTCATTCCCACCTAGATATACCTGCTCCCTTCAAAAAGCTGCAGGTTTAGTGTAAGTATACTTCCGCTAGATAGTATTACAAATATAAATATTATTGAATGTATTTGTTTGATCCGACATTTCGTAACTATTACAAATGATCAAGGAAATACGCGGTGCATAAAAGAAACTACTATAATTATCGAGAATTATAATTCTCAGGGCTTGTCATTCATGTCGCACATCATATAATGTATCTGAGTATAAATGTTGAGAAATTTTTTCAAGTCATGGGCAATTGTGTACAGTATATAGGTTGTTTTCATGGTTACAATGATCGTAAAAGTGGACCAAAATATCGGCACTATTAACATCAGAGATCCTACTACTCCATAATTTGATAGAAAATACTTTAAACTGTAGGTAACAGACTCCGCAAAATGCTGAAACCTAAGCCAGTACGTAAAAACGGAGGCCCGTCGGCAACCGTTGGTCGCTGTACTACGGAGATCTCCGGGGCTATTATTTTTATACTTCACTCCCTTTCCATCCCCGCCCAAAGGAGTGCTATGAGCGTCTTGAACAACAGTTTATTTCTTCCAGATAGTAAGTCATATGTGTATCAATTTTAGTTGGTAGCTATGCCCAAACATACATGCATAATCTAGCTTCTGTGGAATCCTGGAGCTGACGTTGCCATGGTTACGGCCGTTCGTTTCTTTATCCGATTCCTAGAGCAGGGGTAGTGTGGTTCCAGTATCTGCGTAACGGTTGGTTTTCGGGCCTTAAAACATGGTTTTCTGGCCCGAAGGGTTTACCGAATTTTGTTCTTTGCGTCAAGGGGCTTAAAATGAGCTTTGTCTCGTCCTTGTACGACAAATTCGATTTCGCCTATATTAGCCTATTATTTTAATATTTTTATATCTCCCCCGTCGCCCCCCTCGAATTGTTTTAAAAATAAAATACAGCCTATGTCACTCACTGGCAATGTGGCTTTCTATAGGTGAAGTCATTTTTAAAATTGGTTTAGTAGTTTTAAGTCTATCCGGTACAAACAAATATACACATTTTTCCTCTTTGTAATATTAGTATAGAAGTATAGATTACATCTTTACACATAGGTTGCCGTCAGGAAAGGCATCCAGCCGTAAAAGAGGGTCAAATCCACATGTGCGACACAGTTCGCACCCGCAACCCCACAGGCGTGGGTAAAGCGATAGAAGAAGATACTCATTTTAAAAATTCACCCGCTTTTTATTCTTTTCACCCCCTTAAGTGGATTTTCCAAAAAGAGTGTTCATTTTTAAAGAATATTCCAAGTACCTATTTTAAAGTCTGTAACATCTTCATTTTTTGAGATATATGTATCGTCATATAAATAATTAAACTCCTTCCTCTCTTCTTTTTACCCCCCACCCCTTAAGTGGATTTTCTGAAAACGAATATTTGTGTTCTTTTATTTTTAAAGGGGATTCCAAATATTAATTTTCATGTCTGTAACATGTTAGGTTTTTGCGATTTATTGTAGATAATTTCGCTACTGTAGAATCCTGGATCTGACGTTGCCATGGTTGCGGCAGTTCATTACTTTATCCGATTCCTAGAGCAGGGATAGTGTGGTGCGAATATCTCCATAACAGTTTGTTTTAGGGCCTTAAAACATGGTTTTCGGGCCCGTAGGGCTTACCGAGTTTTGTTCTTTGCGTCAAGAAGATTAAATTGAGCGTTATCTCGTCATGATACGACAAATTCGATATTTTGCCTATATTAGCTCATTATTGTTATATCTCCCCCCGTGCCCCCACCTCGAATTTATTTATTTATTCACGGCGCACAAGATACAGCTACACTGAGCAAATTTCACTTGCACTGTCAACAGACTATTTAACAAACGTAAACTTTCATAATAAAATATAACAAACATAACAAAATATAACAAGATCAGGTACACAGCCTACTAATAACAACTGCCCAAATCTAAAACCATAAGAATGTCCATATTCATAGCCAAGTCGTCGTGGGTCAAGATGGCGGTATAATCCCTTCACATCAACTTATCTTTAAGAGGCTATTTACACACCTCTCGAATACACTTTTATTCGATGCTATATCAAGTTCTTGTCTCCTGTTAATATTGTTAAAGAGTGTTGGGAGGCGGATTAGGAGAGATCGTTGAAGTATTGAGTGCTGAGTGTGGGGAATGTGGAGAAGGTCTTTGGTTCTGGTAGAGCGGGAAGGAACACGGAGAGAGAAGAGTGAGACAAGATGTTCCGAGCGGTAATGCCCATTTAAGATCCCGTGGAGGAAACTCAGGTCAGCTACATGTCGCCTGATGTGCAGCGGTGACATATTAATTGCCATTAATACCTGCTGCGTAGACAGATTTCTGAGTTTGGGGTTTCTGTTCCTTACAATTGCAGCAAAGAAGGACACTGCACTGTCTAACTGCTTAGTATTGGAGGGGGAGGCTGTTGTCCAAATAGGAGAGCAGTAGTTTAAGAGAGGTTGAATGATCGTGAGGAAGAAGTGACGAAGAGCAATGGGGTCAGAAATTTCTGTGAAGCGATAGAGAATGCCTAGTAATTTCATAGCCTTGGTTGTATATGTTTCTATGTGGGTCTTAAATTGTAATTTTGTATCGAATATTACACCTAGGTCACGCTGTTGCGTAACTACGGTGATGGGCTTGTCGAGTAGGTAATATGATGTCGGTAGAGGAGATTTACGTAGTGTTATGGTCATGTGGCTGCATTTTTGTGGATTGGGGATAAGTTTCCAAGTACGGCACCAGTTCGAGAGGGCATTAAGTGAGGACTGTAGTTGAGCTGCATCTCCTGGATTCCTGATCTCCCTAAATATCTTGCAGTCGTCAGCAAAGTGTAGAGTCTTTCCTGTTTCGTTGAGTTCGGACGGCAGATCGTCCATAAACAAAGAAAACAGCAAGGGGCCAAGAGTACTGCCTTGTGGGACACCGGACGTGACTGGTAACCATGAGGATGAAGTGCCTGATATTACCACACTCTGCCAACGGTTATGTAGGAAGCCAGAAAGAAGGGTCAGAAGACTGCCATGTATATTAAATCGTTCGGAGAGTTTATGAAGCAACAGAGTATGGTCTACAGAATGTCTACCTAGCAGATATCCAGCTGCGATTTAGCTGCAATGGCGTGTGATGCAAAGCTATGCAGAGTGGCTAGGTTTGTTAGACAAGAGCCACCTGGTAGAAAACCATGCTGCTTGGTTGAGATATACGGCAACGTGAATGCGAGGAGACGCTGGTGTATAATTTTTTCCAAGATAAAGGATAGTGTGGGGAGAATAGAAATTGGTCGGTAAGATGAAACATTCAATTTGTTGCCTGATTTGAGAAGTGGAACGATATTTGCCTGTTTCCAGGTATTAGGAAAATCGCCTGCGGCAAAACATCTGTTAAATAATTTAGATAAAGGGACGCAAAGAGCACTGGCAGTATTTTTTAGCAAAAGAGGACCTATAGTGTTGGCACCGGTAGGTTTGTTGGTACGAAGAGTTTGAAGAAGGTTATGAACTTCACTTGGTGTGGTAGTTATGCTTGATAGGGTTCTGTTTGAAGCTGTACCAACGGGTGGGAGCGGTTGGTTTTTGTAAGGGACGGGAGAAGTTGGAGAAGAAATACCTGTTGAACAGTTCATTGCGATCGGCGCCGTCTGCTGTTGCATCGTTGTGGTTCACGCTGACAGGAATCCGCTCCGTCCTTCTCCGTGTGTTGATGAGACTCCAGTAGCGCTTGGGATTGCTGCGGACGTTTTCAGTGACGGTGTCTACGTGTGTTTTGTAGTCTCTTCTGACCATAAACCTCGCGTGGCGGCGGATTTTAACGAAAGTATTGTGAGTGTGTGGGTTAGGGAAGTCTTTCCACAGGCGCCAAGCTCTCTTTTCATTAAATAGTATCAGTCTGGTCTCATGTGATATCCAGTGTTGATGTTTGCTGGTAGTAGCCCGTTGTGCAGGTACGAAGTTTTTAATTGCAGCTTGCAGCCAGTCGTACAGCAGGTCAAGGGCCGATTCGATGTCAGTTATTTCGAGCAGACTCCAGGGACGGCATTCCAGGGCACGACACATTGCAGGCCAGTCGGCACGGCGCCAGATGTAGGTAGGGCGGTAGGATGTCCTGCTGTGAGGCTTTGAGGAGGGGTGGAGAAGGAGGAATGTAGCATCGAGAGACTGGTGGTCGCACAGGAAAAGGTTTCTGCTTGGGGTTATTGTTTTAAGTTCTACTGAGGAGAGTATGAAGTCCAGAGTGTTGGGTCCACGGGTTGGGTACATATTAAACTGTTTCAGTCCGAGGCCATTAATAAAACTGTCTATAAAGTACGTGTCACAGTTGTTAGCTGACAGTCGGGTAGTTGGAGAAGACCACTTTATAGACAGGATAAAGTCGCCCATTAAAATTACTTCACCGTGAGGGAGAGCTGCAATGACTGAGTCCAGGCACTGTTCAAGGTCACAGAATGGGCTGTTTGGTGGTCTGTAGTAATATCCCACAAGTACAGGGCGTCGAGGAAAGAGTAGCTCCACCCACACTAACTCACAGTTCCGTTCGAGATCTGTCCTTCGTTTACACGGTAACGCACTGTTCACTGCTAGCATCACTCCGCCACCTAGAGTGGCGCGATCACGACGGAATATGCTGTAATTAGCACTGAGTGGTAGCTCACTGTCACTAGCCCACGAGAGCCATGTTTCAGTAAGTCCGATCATGTCAACTTCTCGTAAGTCTGGCAGGGATAGTTCACAATCAGACAGCTTATTGTTTAGGCTTTGCACATTCTGACAATAGATGTTTATGTCTGTTTTCATTTCACAAGTGGTGGGACCGGGGTTTAAGTGAACATCTCCAGCCAGTAGTAGGAGGCAAAGCAAGCCCCTAATCGCTGAGCGACCAGGCCTAGGCTCGTTCGGCTCAGAGCTAGTAGGGAGGCGCCTATAAGTCTGGAAAATGGCGCATCCAGTCAGAGAGAACGCCGGAATGTAGTAGTTTCTCTCTGCTAGTAGCCATGCAAAAGGAGAACTCACTTTTTCACTTGCACACACCGATTCCTTAACTCGAATAGACCCGTGCAGAGAACCGTAAAGCGCAACAACTCGGATTATTAAAACACAAACGACACAAACTGCAGCAGCACTAAGCTTGCGCGTGTCTACTCTAGCCGCCATCTTGCATCTACAGCCCATGTTACTCACTGGCAATGTAGCTTTCTATAGGTGAAGTGATTTTTAAAATCGTTTCAGTAGTTTTTGAGGCTATTCGTTACAAACAAATTTTTCCTCTTTATATTAGTATAGATTACAAGGTAAGAACAAAAATGCGATCGAAGTGTAGGTACAGAATTGAAACACGCACATAAAAGTTGTAAAATGTGTGCATTTGTCCGATCATACCTTCACTACGTTAGAAGGTGGTGTTACGTAGTTCAATGCGTGTGCTATTGGCATGTGTTTAATATAACATTGTAGTACCGTAAATAGGAGAAAATCTAAGTAGTCCAATGAGTGTGCTATGTGATGTGTTTAATATCTGTGTTTATTATTATTATTATTTGTACCGTAAATAGGAGCAAATCCATCTCAACACAATACGATGTAGAAAAACGTAAATTTTTGTATTGCATACGACTGTGGTTGTTGTGAATAACTGCCACACACCCGCTCGCAAGCTACGCAAGTAAAATGCTTTTTTTTTACTGTGTAGGCAACACAGAAGGGGCATACACCGAAAATCAGTAAGGGTGTTTCCCGTTGTTTACTTCAACGAGAGTTCAAGATTCTGAGATAGAGATTTAATATTGAAGCTCAGTGGTTATATCATTGTGTGGTCGAAATTGATCGAATCCATATTTCCAATAGCTTAGGAAGAGGGAGCGTAGGTAGGTCCTTTATCTTTTACAGACACACCTCCCCAGCATTTGCATGGTAACATGGCTGATCATTTTACCGAAGGGACGAAACAATATTGTCGGGGTGCTGTGTCATACAGTCCTAGCATTTGCTTGGTATTTACTATGGGCTAGTTCACGGGGGGGCCAGGTTCGATTCCTAGCCAGGTTACCTGCACACACAGCCCTCCTGTCAATTATTACAGCGTTGTGGTTGCAGAACTAAGTAAGAGAGTATTCACGTGTCCATTCCCAGTCAGGACAGGGATGATATTGTTAAAATAGCATTCAGCTGTGTTAAAGTGCATTAATTGTTTAACTGACTAATTTTTTACTGCGGCAGAAGATGCTATTTCGATAAAAGTGCAATAATCCTTTAACTGACCAATTCTTTACTGTGGCAGATGATGCTATTTCGATTCTCCTGATTTATTACCTTGTAACAATAAATGTTAGAAGATGGTATCATCACACACATGAATAATAAGACAACAGGCTGTTGTGCTAGCCGGAATATTTTCAGATGTTTTAAATTCTAAACGAATATGGACAGGAGATTCTTTTATAGATTTATTATAAGAGCAGACTAACTACAATCAGTGCTTTACTTTTAAAATTTTCGGCAACGATAGCGGACGATCTTCTTTCAGATAATACGAATTAAGACTACCGAATACTTTCTAGTCCCTCTCACCTCCTCTACCCACACAGTTGGAAAGAGTATTGAACCAGTTTTTTTTCTACGAGAATGTCAGCGCTGTCCGAGACATTCAGCGTAAGAGAGTAAGTATATACCATTCTGCGTGTGTCATGATTATTTTTTTTAATTCGCTCCGCAGCGAGAGGACGCTGTTCATAGTTATGTGTTTGTCGGATAGCGACGTTAAGCCTTGTGCTAACCGCACAATGCTATTCGATAGAAGATGGGATGTGTGTTACTACCCTCTCCCTTATAACATGTTATTTATTTTATCTATCAGCGCCAGACGATAAGGAGGGACATCTATCTGTCGGTTGAAGACGTAATGCCTTAAGCAGACCTGACGATAACAGAGATGCGTTTTCGAGGAGGAGGAGGGGGAGTGTTCATAGTTATTTGTTTGTCGGATAGTACCGAAAAGCCTCGAAGATAGTGTAGGGAAGGGGAGATCTTTTTTTGCTATTTGTTTTACGTCGCACCGACACAGATATGTCTTATGGCGACGATGGAATGGCAAAGGCTTAGGAAGTGGAAGGAAACGACCGTGGCCTTAATTAAGGTACAGCCCCGGCATTTGCCTGGTGTGAAAATGGGAAACCACGAAAACCATTTTCAGGGCTGCCGACAGTGGGGCTCGAACCCACGATCTCCCGATTACTGGATACTGGCCGCACTTAAGCGACTGCAGCTATCAAGCTCGGTGAAGGGGAGATCTAACAAGATGACGTCGGGAAGGGCATCTCGCCATAAAACTATGCGGTTTAAGGTTAGGCCTGCATTTCCGGTCTTCTATAACATGATACAACCTGCACAGTTTGCTTAATCCCTGTCGTCATGTAGACTTGTTCATAAACAGGAGGCATATCACGCTGTAACGTCACGTTATTTGTTATTGGACGGTGGCCTAAGGCGTTTAACTGGGACAGGCCCAAACCAAAACAGCGTCCGTAGGAGAGTGACGTAAAGCTATGTGCAGACTGCACAACTAAGTACTCTGTCGGATGGAGACGTTCAGCCTAAAAATGTCAACAAAATGGCAAGGATAGGTACACCTGAAAACAGGATTGAACCTGTTTTTTGCGTCATTCATTTCATCTTATTATCTTTCCTGCGTCATAAAGGGCATCCAGTAGCCTATCTGTAAAACCGGGACAGACGATGAGGAGAAGGGCATCTATCTGTCGGATGGCGACGTAAAGCCTTGCACAAACCTCACGATAACAGGTGCACAACTAAGTAGAGATGCGTTTTAGGTAAAAGAGGAGGTGTGATCGTAGTTATTTGTCCGTCAGATGGAGACGTAAAGCCTCTTGGGGGTATCTGGCAAGGTGTCGGGAAGGGCAACATGCCGTATAACTGTGGCCATTTAATGTTAGGCCCCTCCAAGATGGTGTTGGGAAGGGCATCTAGTCGTAAAACTATGCGCTGTAAGGTTAGGCCCCTCCAAGAGGATGAGGGCATCTATCTGTCGGATGGAGACGTAAAGCCTTAAGTAGATAACACAGATGTACAACTAAGTAAAAATGCCGGGATAGAGACGTAAGGCCTTGACTTTTGTCATACTGTGACGTCACAGCTCTAAAGGCCTGCATCAGTCCCCAGTAAGACCACATCGCCATGGTTATGCATGTTTTGACTTGTCGGATGAAGACGTAAAGCCTTGAGCTAAGCTCTCAGCAGCTCGGGCTCAAGATGGTGACTGTGTAATTAGGCCTCACCAAAGTAGCGGCGGGAAAGGTATCTAACCGTAAAACTAGGTCAAAGATAGCGACTGTGTAGTTAGGCCCCTTCAACATAGCGGTCGGGGGACGGGACATCCGTAAAAACTATGTCCAAGATAGCGACGGTGTAGTTATGCCCTTCCAAGATGGCGTCCGGAAGGGTATCTATCCGTAAAACTGCGCCCAGGACATGGACTGTGTAGTTAGCCTGCTGTAAATGGCGTAGGGAGAGGCATCTAACCATAAAACTGCGCCCAAGACGGCGACTGTGTAGTTCACATGTAAGGTTAAGGCCATCCTTTTTTCAAATTTCCGTGCCTCACAATTGTCAAAAGTTCGTGGTGTGTAGCTAAGTCCCGTCAAGATGACAGCTGTGAGGATAGGGTCGTTCTCTTTCTCAAAGTTCCACGCCCAACACCTGTCAAAAAGCACGTGGTGTGAGGTTAGAACCAGTCAAGATGTCAGCTGTGAGGTTAGCCACGCCCACTCATTCAAATTCCGCGCCTCACACCTGTCGAAACACGAGCACGTGGTCAAAAGTGAGGTTAGGATGTCAACATGACAGCTGTCAAAACATGTGCACGTGGTCTTGTTTGTAAAAAGCAGCACGTTGTCGTGACGTTATGGGGTCAATGGCCTTGCCAGCGTTCAATGACCTAATGGGAAATGCTGATTTAACATCCATTGTTTTAGAACATACACGTCTCTACTACTACTACTACTACTACCACCACCACCACCAAATTAGAAAAAGTAATAATGGACTGTACAGTCCGACTCTTTGGCTGAACGGTCAGCGTACTGGCCTTCGGTTCAGAGCGTCCCGGGTTCGATTCCCGGCCGGGTCGGGGATTTTAACCTTAATTGGTTGATTCCAATGGCCCGGGGGCTGGGTGTATGTGTTGTCTTCATCATCATTTCATCCTCATCACGACGCGCAGGTCGCCTACAGGAGTCAAATAGAAAGACCTGCACTGGCGAGCCGAACCCGTCCTGGGATATCCCGGCACTAACAGCCAAACAACATTTCATTTCAATGCACTGTGCATGCAGTGATATTTTCTTATTAATTCTTTTAAAGTTCTTCCCAAAAAATTTTATGTTTAACGTATACTGACTAAGCTACCTGTAATTGGAGAAACATCTCTGTGGGTAGCCCCCTTTACTCAGGCGTCAGCGCGTCGGTCTCTCACTGCTGGGTTCCGTGGTTCAAATCCCGGTCACTCCATGCGAGATTTGTGCTGGACAAAGCGGAGGCGGGACAGGTTTTTCTCCGGGTACTCCGGTTTTCCCCGTCATATTTCATTCCAGCAACACTCACCAACCTCCCCCATGGTCTGGTACCTTGACGTGGTGGGGAGACTTGCGTGCCTCAGTGATCCCGAGAGCGATGCCGCCGGGAGCTTCGGCTCCTGGCAGGGTCACCCTTGCCGGTAAGGTCGAGGATGAGGGGCCAGACTAAATGACAGACCTTCAGCTGTAGGTCCTGAAGGAAGAAAATCTTTGTATCAGGGAGTAAGGAATGAGAACACCATCAGTCCTAAAGTCGCAGCATGGCAGGGGCAGAGGCCAAAAGAGGGCAGCCCCCTCACTGCCCTATAGGCACTGTGGGCCCATATCTCACATGCCCGAAATAACTTCCATGAAAAGTCAAAACGAGAGATACACCGGACTGCTGAACCCGATGGCAACATGGCGAGGAAAAAGGATTATGAGATTTGGAACATGGAATATAAGAGGATTAGCTGGAAAGGAGAATGAATTAGTGGCAGAATTCGAGAGAGCAAGACTTGTAGTGCTGGCACTGACAGAGACAAAAAGGAAAGGTCCAGGGGTGGATACAATGGTGAACGATCATGTGCTCATTTATAGTGGAGTTAGCATCAGACTAAGGGCCAAATCAGGAGTAGCACTACTGATCCACAAGAACTTCAGAAACAAGATTCAGGAATGGAAATTCCACACGGATAGAATTCTAACGGTCAGCATACGATTAGATCCAGAGATGGAGCTGATGACATTTATTGTGGTTTACGGAGTGAACGATGATGTAAGAAAGGAGGAGAAGGATAGGTTCCACGAAGAGCTACAGAATGTGGTGGATGACACTCGAGGGGAAATCATTGTATTAGGAGATCTCAACGGCAGAGTCGGAAACCAGCCAGAGGGAAGTGGCGGAGCTGTTGGCCGGCATGATGAGCCTGTGGTTAACAACAATGGTGAGAGGATTGTTGATTTCTGCGTTGCCAATAATCTCGTCGCAGTGAACACCATGTTCCCGCATAAGATGATACATACGTACACGAGGGAGGAACCCAGCCGAGATGAGCGCTCCATCATAGATTATGTGTTAGTGAAGAGAGATCACCTCCAGAAGGTGACAGACTGTCGAGTATACCGTGGATACGAAATAGGAAGTGACCATTTTCTCTTGATAACAACAATGGAAACAACAGCAAAGGTAAAGAGGAAACAACCTAAGAACAAGAAGAAAGAAAAGATTAAGGTGTACAAGTTAAGAGAGAACAGGGAGGTACAGGAGCAGTTCACACAGGAAGTGGAGGAGGAGTGTCAGAGGGTAGAGGAGAGGATCGAGGAAATGGACCTGGAGGGAAAGTGGAACATGTTCAAGAAGATACTATTAGAAGTGGCAAGTAAAGTATGTGGAACAACAAAGGTGGGGGAGTACAAGAAAAGAATAAGCTGGTGGAATGATAATATCAAGGAAGAAGAAAGAAAAAGGAAATGTGGAAGAAATACTTAAGAAGCAAGGATGCTGAGTACCATGAGATGTATAAGGAACAAAGAAGAAAGGTTAAAGACCTAGTGAAAACAGCGAAAAGACAGTCTTGGGAAGAAATCGGACAAAGAATGGAAAAAAATTATAAAGAGAACCAGAAGCTGTTCTATAGAGCAATGAAAAACATGAGAAAGGAGAAGCAATGCCCTCTAAAGTTTATAAAAGGTAAGGAAGGGAAATCTTAACAGAAGACATAATGGGGAGATGGAAATAACATTTTAATGATTTACTGAATGGAAATGAGAATGAAGACAGCCCATGGTCAAGTGAGGAAAGAGAGGAGACGGGGGGAGAAGGAGAACAAGAAGGAGAGCACTTAAGGATAAATGAAATGCAGTTGGCTATTAAACAACTCAAGAATGGGAAGGCCCAAGGACATGATGGAATCGCCCCAGAAATGATTAAGAACTTGGGAAAGAAAGCAGAAAACTTTCTATTCAAGATTATGGTGGAGCCCTGGAGAACAAAAAAAGGCAACTAGAGATTGGGAAGTAGCAGTCATCGTCCCCATCTTTAAGAAAGGAGACAATCGAGAGTGCATATCCTTGTTATCAGTGCCTCTCAGTGCTTCTCAAAGATCCTGGAGACTAGATTAAGAAAGGAGGTAGAGGCTAAACTTGAAGAAGCCCAATGTGGCTTCCGCCCAAATAGAAGCATGCAAGATCTCATATTTACTGTTAGGATGGCCAGTGCAAAGCTACTGGAAAAGAACAAGATCCTTCATGCTGCCTTTATTGACCTGAAACAGGCATTTGACAGAGTCTCGAGGTCCAAACTCTGGAAAGTCCTAAAGGAGTATGGAGTTAGCAAGTCATTTTGCAGTTCAATCATGAATCTGTATAAGAACTGTCGGAATTACGTGCGGACAAGAAATGTGAGGTCAGCAGAGTTCACTACGAGACCAGGAGTCCGGCAGGGCTGCAGTCTTAGTCCTCTTCTTTTCATCGTATACCTCGACCATATTATGAAGCTGTGTCATGAGAGAATCAAGAAATTGACGGTCTTCTCATGCGACCAGTACTATTTTCTGACCTGGCATTTGCTGATGACCTGATTGTTGTTGCCTCCAGCGAACAAAACCTGCAGCACAACATCAATGTATGGGTGGAAGAGCGTAAGGAAAAAGGTATGGAGGTGAATGTGGACAAGACAAAGACTATGGTTATCAGCAGGAATGAGGAGAGACACTGTATCATGGTCGATAGTAAACCATTAGAGCAAGTCACCAAGTTCAAGTATCTTGGCTTAGTCATCAGCTCAGATGGGAAGATGGAGGAAATAACAGAAAGAATAGGAACAGCAGGGCGCTTGTTTAATGCCACCCGAACAAACTTCCTCAACAAGAAGGAGATCTCAAAGGGCACAAAATTAGCCGTTTACAAATCCACCTTTATTCCCACATTGACCTATGGCTGCGAATCCTGGGTGCTAACAGAAAGAACCAAGAGCAGAATCCAGGCGGCAGAGATGAGGTACCTCCGGAAAGTAGAGGACAAAACCAGGAGAGACAGGATCAGGAATACAGCCATCCGGAAAGTATTGAATATGAAGCCACTGGAGAAAACCATCCAAGAATATCAATTGAGATGGTTTGGCCATGTCCACCGAATGTTGACAGACCGCTTGCCGAGGTTAATGAGGGAGGTGAGAGTGGAAGGAAGGAAGGCTCGAGGAAGACCACGGAAGTCATGGGAGGAGGGGATTAGAGAAGCACTGCAGGAGAGGGGACTCTCTGTACGAGAGGCCGTTGCCATTACCGGAGATAGGAGTAGATGGAGATCTCTCGTATCCTCGACACCTCACGGTACAAGAGGACCGGACTAAGTAAGTAAACACTCACCAATATCATTTCATTTCATCCGTCATTCATTAATTATTGTCCCCGAGGAGTGCGACAGGCTTCGGCAACCGGCACAATTCCTATCCTCGCCGCTAGACGGAGGCTTCATTCATTCCATTCCTAACCCGGTCGAATGACAGGAACAGGCTGTGGATTAACATATAATTTGAAATTTTAACTTCATAGGCGTAATTCGAACGTTTTCGTATAAATGCCTACTTTTGCCATCATTCCTCAACCCCCCCCCCCAGTCAAAGCACCCTTAGGGGTGTATTGTTTTAAGTTCCCTTTTTATTTTTATCCTCTTAAAAAAGAATTCAACCCCTTTCATTACACCCCCTAAGTTGATTCCACCCCCTCCTCTGCGGTGGTGGTGGTGGTGATTATTGTTTTAAGAGGAAGTACAACTAGGCAACCATCCTCTATATAACACTAATCAGAGGGAAAAAAGGGAAGGGATCCGACACTTCGAAAAATGAAGATATCGGCCAAAAGAAGACAAGGGCCACGAAGGGCGTGAAAATGAAAGACTCCCTAGCCCTCGCAAACCTAATAGCGTCGGGGTCGGAAAAGAACAAGAGTTGACCAAGAGAGGTCGGATAGGATAGATGAAAGTGAGGAGCCTGGCACAAGTAAGTGGAAGCAATGCCAGGACTCAGCTAGGGGCCCCGTGGTCGCCAACCCACGCTCCAAAAAAATAAAATAAAAAAATAAAATACGCGTGTCTTTATTTTTAAAGCAGATTCCAAATACCAGTTTTTTTGTCCGTAACATCCCTTGTTTTCGAGATATAAGTATCCTCAAACAAAGACTTCAACTCATTTTTCAATTCATAATACCCCCCACTTAATTGGATTTTCTGAAAACAAAAAATAAGTTTTTCTTTACTTTTAAAGAAGGTTCCAAATACAAATTTTCACAATATCAATACAAATGGTCCGTTATTGGACATTATACATTTTCCAGCTAACTCATTCCCGGTTGCCAGCGTTTCGCCCCAATGTGCTAAGTTGGGCTCCTCAGTAGATAAAAAGCATACCCATCAAGACGCATGGCCAGTGCATACCATGGAAGCCACTGCATAGGCTTCTTGGAACCACCAGCAGTGCCAATGCATTATGAGAGACTGTTTCATTACCAAAAATGAATGCCTGCCTGGCCATTAGATGATATATCAAGGCATTCAACCGCTTTTTCACCCCCTTAAGAGGATTTTCCGAAAACAAAAAACAGGGTTTCATTATTTTTAAAGGAAATTCAAATACCAACTTTCACGTCTTTAAACTGTTACGTTTTTGAGATAGAGATAGGTCAGTCAGTCAGTCAGTCAGTCAGTCAGTCAGTCAGTCAGTCAGGACAGGTTATTTTATATAGATAGATTGTATACACGCTTAAAGCAGAGCAGCCGCAGCTGCTATCGCGTAGAAACACCGTGCGGTCGGGCTCTGAATATAAGGGAGATCCTGTATATCAAGTCATTCATCTCATGAACTCCTCTAATGAGGTCGACATCCAGAAGGGCATCTGGTCGTAAAACTCGCTACGAAGATTCGTTACACTTCATACTCGACCCCGTAGAGATGGCCATACTTTTAGTGGAATATTTTTAGTAGTTGGCAAATCATCTGAAAATTCCAGTTAACCGCATTGCAATTATGTCACGCTTCCTGTAATGAAATTTTTAAAGTTACATTGGTAAATTTTGTGTGAATTCCTATGCGATTGACTGTAATTATTACATTAAACTACCTGTAATACCTTGTCAATATGAACTTGTTTATAATTCCTGAAATTCAACCAGAAGGGTTTAACAACTTAACGGCATATAAGGGCTCCACTAGTCGTCAAGAGTATTGCTAGGAATGTACAACGCCTCAAGAAAGTTTTCGTCTAACTAGGCTTGTAATGTTTACAGGCCAAATAAACGTTAAAACATTAAAGTACAAGCTTGACTTGAGTGCAGGTTTATTTATTATGTCCTGCGAATACATTACATATTAACAAAACATTGTTTCCTCTGTTAACAAAAATATGACAAACAAGATCACAATCGTCTCCTGCACATAAGGAATTGTTTTGGCCTATGGGAATATGTTCTTAATACTTGGCAGGTCCTCCTTTCCACTTTATTATCTCACGCAACCTTCTTGGCATGGATCTCAAGATTTTCTGTAGTTTCTCTCATCATTTTCTTCCACCCCCCCATTAATAGCTACTAACGAGCATTCTTGTTTGAGATATTGTATTTTCGTAGATGCGCCATACATGCTCAATCGGATTGACGTCTGGTGATTGCGGAGATGTTTCCATCCATCGTGGTGTGTTGTGTAGCAAACAGAGCTTTGTGTTCAGAGCAATGTGTTTGGGGTGATTGCCTTGTGTGAAGATGTAGCCATCCGTAAGACCCACATTGTTCCACCCTGTGGAAGATGTGACTTAAGTATGTTGATATAAATTCAGTGGTCCACGTTGCCTTCAATAAAACACAGTTCGCCTACCCCATTCGCACTCTTACACCCCCACACGAGCACAGATCCTCCAACATGTTTAACAGTAGCTGAGAGAATTTGCGTTTCCAGTTCACGATTCTCCTGCCATATCCTTACTCTTCCCTTGGATGCAGATATATTAAATAGACTTTCATTACCTTTTTCCAGAATTCGTAATCATTTATGTGTGGCATATTCAGTCTCTTGTGTCTATTCATCTCGGTTACGTATGGTTTTCTGCGGGCTATTCTGTTGTTGTATTCAACCTCATGAAGAATGTTTCTTATTGTCTGTGGATTGACATGTTTTCCCATTTCGTGTTCCACCTCTACAGATCTTTGTTGCACTCAATTTAGGATATTTTTTCACTTTTCACACTATCTAACGCTTTTCATTCTGAGTCATGACTCATGACTGTTCGTAGTTTGTTTTTGTATGTTTTTGTTGGATTATACCTGTATAACTGTCGTAATGTGCCTATTTATTACTTCGGCTATTTCGTTGAATGTTTTGTCGTTTTTGAAGCATCGTATTGCAATTCGTCGTTCTTCCTCTGTCGTGTCCTGTTTCCGTCTCATGCTTTCTGTTCTGATGCTCGCAATTTCACGGCACAAAGCACACTGACCAGCACATGTACACAAGCTAAAGGAGGGTGAATCGTCGAATGAGCTCGTTTTCTTGCTCCCTGGCGTGCCAGACGAATACTTGTTTGACCTCCAAGTGGAGTGGGCTATGATAGCATGTCATTATTATCAACTACAGACAATAACACTGTATACCGTGAACCGGAAACATTGGCAGTCAACTAGTTGTCGTTTGCATATCAAATATGGATTAATGTGATATAGCGGAGATGACGAATACTTTTTCAGCCGGTAATTAAAATTAATGACAGCGAATAATAACATATTTGAAGAATACAATGTATTATGCATGATTATTCGGCTAAATTAACCATCAAGAGTATTTTGGAACATTTTGAAGAATACTGCAAGTAATATGAGAATTCCAATACTCACCATTTTAATGGCAACATGCTCGTTGTTGTACAAGTTTTTCCCTGAAAGAGAAGAAAATAATATCAGTAATACTGCAAGGGTCCCCAAAATCGAAATAATACTCCAAATATACAATAACTGAAGCTTATAATTATTAGCGAAAATTATTAGCAAAAATTTGCGTTCTCGTGGAAAACCACCCGCACTATCGTGCTAGTTAGGGTTTATTTGAGCACATTTCTTTGCTGAGTGACACATGTTGAGAATATGAAATTCTGTAAGTGGATGATTTTATTTACAGTGAATCAAATATATGAAGTAAAATGTATTATGAAACATCAATATAGGATTTATATAAACAGAATATTCTTTGAAAAGTAGTCTTCGGTTCGATGCCGGTTGGGGACTCAGTGATTGAGGTGTAGGTAAATGATTAGAGAATGATTATCAGTAGAATCATTATCTCCTGTGTGTTCTTCCTCTTCATCAATATCGCCACCGTGATGAGAATAATCAGAATCATTGCCTACGTCTGAGGATATAGGTTCAGGTACTCATCATCATCACTGAGTAAGTCCTCACAATCAGATGCATAGGTTAACCTCGCTATTTCTTCATCTGATATCCAAAAAATGTATACAAATACATGCATTTTGTATTCAAATAAGTATACTAATGCTTAATTTTAAAAAATCTTCCCAGAATACTAATGATCACTTTTGAGGTTAGAAGCACACCATTACCTAAATTAAAACCTAACCCGCAACATCGTGCTAATTACAGATTGACAGTTTATTATAACCGCTAGGTTCAAAAAGTTCTATGATGATTTTAGGATGTTTAAAAAAGATTCACAACAAAATCAATATGTAAAATAAAATAAAAAGGGACGATTTAACTTGGAGCCGCGTGGTATGTTTTGTTTACAAAAGTTTAAACACATATGCTGCCTCCTTGTGCCCAACTATCGAAATTGTGTCTAGGGAATGACGGAGGTGCAGCCAGGGGCCCAGAATTGTATTTAGATAAGTGTCATACTATCACATTCACTCTATTTGATCTACTGTATATTATGTACTTATATAGTATAATTTCATATTGAAGTTAATAACAACAGCGCTTTTCAAATTTCCAAGTGACCCACGAGGTAAACTGTCAAGTGAAATAGAATGTACTCTCTCACTTGTGTCTAGAGAATGACGAGACCAACATAGGAATAACTGAAATATACTTATATAAATTACACTATCATAAGAGATTCTGTGGCTATTAAACTGATTATCGATACCTAATTCTAAAAAGTAACAGCTGTTTGCATTCATGCTACTGGCCATTGTGAGTGCTGCTGGCTGTACCTCGCGGAAATGCTTGGTGGGACGGGCTAAATGCCGAGATTACCCGAGCAGTTCCGAGTACAACCGATTATGGCTGCACCTCCGTCATTCCCTAGACACAAGTAACTATCGAAATAAAAACATTTGCAATACGAAGCGCGGAACCCGCACGATCATTGCAGCTCGGAGTGACGCAGGGAAACGGGCTAGTTTTCTTTTCATAAAATAAAAACCCAACTCGCACGATCTTGTGGCTCAGGGTGGAAAGGGATGCTATTCATACACAGTGACGGTGTGGCTATGTCACAGACTGTGAAGGCTGGGAGAAGTTCTCCCAGTCACTCTTGATCACTGCTGCGATACCCGAGTTTGAAATAGATGCAGATAATAATGAAAGAAAGAGGGCGGAATTTAATTTTCAGTTTTCGTTGTAAGAAATAAGTCATTTATGTTCATTGCAGTTTATTTATTTTGACCGGATGCTATAAAGAGTTAGGCCTACACCCTCAAATGTTCATAATGTACGTAATGAATTATAATTTTCATTATTACATTTTAAGAGGTGCTTTAGAAACAGTTCTAGTATAATACGGAGTTAAGGTGGATAAGCTGTGGCTTGTGGTGGTTTGGGTTTAAATTTATCTGATAAACTCACGGACAATCCAATCACGCTTAGCGGGAATGAAATAAATAGGGTTATTTATTTGAAGGCATCCTGTAAATCTATCTGGTAGACACATTCATGTTGTTGTTATACTAGTAGTAGTACTTCAATCTTGGACAGAAAATATCTATATCCTCAGTCGTGATGAAACTCCCTCCCGCCATGTAGGGGCTAGATATTATCACCAGACGCCTGTTAAATTTTAAATAATATTTTCAGAAATTCAGTGTACAGGGAAAGTCATAAACACTAAAACATTGTGCAAAATCATTGTTGCATTATGTAATTATATTACTTTTTGCTTAGGAATAACACGATTTTTAATTTTAAAATGAAAATACTTTCATTCCCATCCAAGGAATTCTAAATCGTAGCTTGTACGCTTAAACCCTGTACTGTTGTAGATTGTAATACAAAAATCAAAAAGTGTTAGTTTTCTTTGAATGTATAAATAAATGTAAGAAAATGAAACTGATTGTTTATATCGAGCGCAGTATAAATCAAACCGGAATATCCTAAAAGCTCATGTTTTTTGTTGTTGTTGTTGCGATTATAGAGTTTTATTCCAATGTATTCCAATCAGCACTTCGCTGAGTAGTGGAGAACTTCGTAATCACAATCGAACGTCAATGCTCCCTCGCTTTCCTGCAAAGTGTGTTCACTCTCTCGCTTCACGGTGGCGTATGATTGCTACGTAAGCTGCCCGCACGTCAGACCAGCCCCGCCGCACTGGGCTACCCTCAACGGGCGCCCAGCTGAACACTCTGATGTAGGCTTACAGTCGGGAGATAGTGGGTTCGAACCCTACCGTCGGCTGCTCTGTAGATAGATTCCCATTTCGCCACCAATAACATTCACAGCCATTGCCTTGCCAGTCCTAGCATTTTCCTATCGCATCGTCGCCGAACACCTACTTAAGTTCGGAGGTTTATAAAAAAAGTTTTTGTCACATTGTCGTCAAAACCTAGGTACGCTTGTACGATGTAAACATAACAAAAAGGCTAACCTAATGGTTTTATCAAGAACATGAGTAACACCACAACGAATATGTATGCTTAAACATGAAGATATTGGTCCTCGCGAACCAAGTTCGAACGTCTTTGAACTAGGACAGTGTAAGCCATGGAAGAAGAGACCAAATGGAAGTGATATCTCAACTTGTTCTCGTGCCATAAGTGTACTTATACTAGTTACCGTTGGTTGGGTGGTTACGAAAATATTTTGATTTAAACAGACTTCGAAAGATTTTGTAAATAAAAGAGGCTTGTGTAGTGCTCTTAATGATTCTTCATACGCATTGCAGATGAATATAAAATGATCATACCGGAGTAGAAAAGAATTGCTCTTATTCAAGAATCAAGGCTTGTCCACGGAACGAAATACTAGTGATGTGCGCGAGTGAAGCTTGGACTTGCGAGAATCGAGCCTGGTGGTACCGAGCTTCTCCGAGTAACTCGTGCGAAGGACCCTACTCTCCACGTTGACGTCACGATCCACAATTGCAATATAGGACCTGTTGCTGAGCAGTCAGAAAAAAAAAAAAATACTCCATTATCAAGTACTATCACAAGAGTTAAGTAAATAGTGAACATAACGTGAAACATGCGAGTGTAACACCGTAACATACTTGTTTCGAAATGCCAACCGTTTCATATGTTTGTCAAACAATTACAATCCTCCTCCTTTTATTATTCTTCTTCAAAATTGAGTTGGACTCTTTCCTTATATCGCCCATTAGGTTATGTTAAGCCTTTGGTATCTTGAGATATTCAGTGAAGATTAGGACATAATTTAACAAGTCAATGTAGGTATTACATACTTTCCCAACCTGACACTGACATGAAATATATTACAGCACATTGCCCTGCGCTTACTACTGAATATTGTACAATGTTATAATTGTCCCAAGTTGATATGACAATAGTGCACGGTCTCATCTGATGTCGTGTGCAGTGTTCACACCGCTGCGTATGGGTATGCATTGTGCTATACGCATTCATTCAGTTCCGACAGTCAGTGAATGAGGCCGACACGATGTCACCTCGGAAGAGGTCGGTAGTGTGGGATCATTTCGAACGGGTCGAAAATGTATCGAATAAAGTGGTACGTAATGTGTACAAGGTTGAGTTAAGTTACAATAAAACTACAAGCACGAAGTTAGAGCAATTGAAGACAAAACAACCAGGTACAGCACCGATGTCTGATGAGCAGGGAAAATGCAGGAGTGAAAGTTGGCATCATAGTGGTGCCAATCCAGGTATTGTATAGTGCACATGACCCTTGTGGTACATGTCATGCGAATATATTTACGTTCTAAATATTTTACTGTAATACCTAATATGCATGTTTTAAATGACCAGGTACAAAGCAAAACGACTGATGTTGCTTTAGTGAAGATGATCACTGACGATTTCCAGCCCTTAGCAATCGTCGAGGATAGGCAATTTCGAAGATTTGTACATACCCTGCATTCGAAATATAGTCTTCCATCTAGGAAGCGATTGCGGCACATGGTTACAGACAAATATCAATCAGAAGTCTGTGCGGTAAAAGCGAAGATAACAGAAGCGGAATGTGTAAGCTGACCATCGATATGTAGACATTCTTCTCAACAGAGGCGTATATGGCAGTCACATGTAATTTTGTCAAGAAAGATTTTCACTTGGAAACATCACTTTACGGACCGCTAGATTTCCTCAAACACATACATGTGCACTTATTGCTGCGGAACATGGGCTTACTCTATCTGATTGGGGCATACATGGCAAAGTAATGTGTCTTTTACGCGCTGGTAAATCTACCGATAAGGGACTGACGTGTTTCAGCACCTTCAAATACCACCGGACTGAGTTAGGATAGAACCTGTCAAGTTGGGTTCACAAGGCCAGCGACTCAACTGTCTGAGCCATTTAGCCCGGCAAAAATCACTAACTAGAATCAAAACGGAAGAAGTTTCAAAATGCAGGCATAACTCTCATTATTTTTCGCAGGAAAAACTTCGGATTTATTTACAGGAAGAGTGAACGCGAAAAACTTTAACGTTCTGAATTGTAACAGTTTACAACACAACAGTGCGTTTGGCAAGACGAGGACGTTCCACATTGCCTCTATATGTAAATTACGTGTTACAATATACTATTATCAGAAAAATAACAAATCTTTCCGTGAATCAACACCACAGTCGTGCGTTAGTTAAATCAGCAAGGACTGCTTGCTCCTCACTGTTTCGCCACCTTTAGCGTTAGTAGTCACTTGCACGCTCCCCACTGCGTCAGTCAGCTCACTTACTATCCACGTACAACGGTGATCTCATGATTCGATTAATTAAGTCTTGGGCAATGATTCCGATCGGGTCTTCCCATTATAAAACAGACAATTTCGTGTGGTCATGAGCATGACTCACAGTCATAGGGTAGGCTAGAGAGGTGAGTAATGGAATGTCGATTGTCAACTAAGTTATAATCCTGATTCATTAAACTAATAAATATTACAACCTAACATTGGAGTAGGGGTATGGCGAACCCATCGCCCAGTGGGAAACCACTGCAATCAGCCACCCGAATATTGGAGAGAAAACCATAACTATTCGGGTAAGGAGGAAATGCCTGCCCGTAGCCGGAGAACATCTTGAGGCCCTCCAGGGCTAACAACCTTGGTTGTATTCTGAATGAGCAATTTGCTCCAAGCTAAGCTAAAGCTTCTCAAGCATGATGGTAAAACAGAGACACGAAGTTAATACCCCAGGTAGCAACTTCTCAAAGAAATACACCGTCGCCGACAAGCGACGCATGGATCTCGCTCGGATTCTGGGGGGAGTCTGCGAGTCTTGGAACTCTTGAACAGTCACGAAAGCTGAAACCCATATCTAAGACTTTTTTGGCAACGTTCAACATAAACAGTCTAATACAAACTGGTAAGATGAAACAGCTGACCAATGGCCTCCACGAAAATAAAATCGCAGCAATGGCTCTGCAAGAAACTCGCTTCAGTGACGAAGATACATTTGAGTCTGAAGGGTATCGGTTCTTCAAGAGCAGATCTCATAAGAGAGTAATGAAAAACACCCCTATCTTAGGTACAGCTTTTGCTGTCAACACCAAAATCCTTAGGTCAGTCTCAAATTTTGGAGCTGTTAATGATAGGTTATGCCTACTATCCCTGCGTTGTGCAAATAAAACATATACGCTAGTCAATGCACATGCTTCAACTAATGAACAAAACAAAAAAGACCTGGAAGGCACAGATAGATTCTGGAACGTCCTGGATGCCAGATTAGCGAAAATCCCGAAACACCACGTCAAGATCCTAATGGGCGATTTTAATGCACAGGTAGGACGTGATCGGACACACAGGAAAGTTGTTGGGCTCTACCCGGCACACAAAAGAACCAACAAGAATGGAGAACGCCTCGTTGAACTATGTGATAACCACAACCTCCAACTGATGTCAACACTTTCGTCACTTACCAAGAAAACAGATGATGTGGAGATGCCCAAACAAAACAATAGGATAATTCCAAATAGACCCTGTTGCTATATCTCGAAGATACAGTCCGGAAATCATGAACGTTACAGTAAAAAAAGGGAATAAACATAGACTCAGATCACTACGTGTCAGTAATCAAGTTTCGGCCAATCCCTCTCAACAAAAACTAATAATGTCATTTGCTTGACGTCCCACTAACTACTTTTACGGTCTTCGGAGACGCCGAGGTGCCGGAATTTAGTCCCGCAGGAGTTCTTTTACGTGCCGGTAAATCTACTGACACGAGGCTGTCGTATTTGAGCAGCTTCAAATACCACCGGACTCAACAAAAACAAGAACGAACCTACCATAATTCGCTTTGACACAAAAAAGCTCAGAGAAAGAGAGAATGAATTCAAAAAGCTTGTCCAACCGGTGGAAAAAAGACTTCAACAGCACGAGAAAGCAGATGATACAAGCTGCAAAGGAGTGGCCGAAATCAAGAAGAGGAAGAAGCACTCGCGGTGGAACGATAATTGCGAAAAGAACTTAGGGGATCGTCTGAATGCCTGGAAAAAGTATTACACCTCGAAAAAAGAAGAAGATTGGAAGATGTACAAAACACAACAAGCACAAACAGCAAAAATAATACACAGTAAGAAACGCGAGTATAAATAGGAACTACTGGTCAAGATTGAGCAAGACTTTCATAGAGGTGAAACCCGTGAATACTTCAGAAATTTTAAAAAGAAGGTACAAGGATACAAGGCACCTTCCCTTTGCTTGCAACATCAAATGAAGAAAACTGCGTAATCTTAGCTAAGTATTTTAACGACCTCCTAAACTGTGAAAAACCAGCCAACCCCATCAAAACAAACAAACCAGTGAGCCAAAACCTGCCACCTTCCCCACCAAATCGCGATGAAATCAAACGCCACATAAACGGACTGAAAAACAACAAGGCTCCTGGTGAAGACTCCACGACTGCGGAACTGTGGAAATATGCCCCGGAAGAAACAACTGACATCCTACACCAAACCATTGTAGATATATGGGAAAAAGAACAAGAACCAGAGAACTGGAAGCTAGCCTTGATCCATCCTTTATACAAGAAAGGAAATATAAGAGATGTGAACAATTACCGTGGAATTTCTCTTCTGTCACTAGCCTACAAGATCCTGTCACTATCCATCCTTGACTAGAACAGCAAGTTGTACAGAAACTCGGGGAATACCAAGTAGGTTTTCGGAAAGGCCGATCAAGTGCAGAACAAATACTTAACCTAAAAACCATAATAAGATACCATATGCTGAGAGGTCGAACCTATGTATCTACATTTGTAGACTTTAGAAAAGCATACGACATCGACCGTGATGTGTTGCTTAACATCCTTGCAGAAATGGGAGTCGACGAGAAACTGCTGGCGATAATAAGGGCAACACTAACTAATACCAAATCCAAAGTAAAATTCCAAGGATGTATCTCTGAACCCTTTGAGATCAAGACAGGCGTTCGACAGGGAGATGGGCTTCACCTCTTTTGTTCAAATGCGTACTTGAGAAGGAGTGGCGAAAGACGTTAAAAGAAAGAAACCTTTACAAACCCGTAAGGATTGGGACAAAGAAAATGGAGTGGAAATAGATTACTTAGCGTTCGCTGATGATATAGCCCTTATGACAGAAAATTACGAAAGTGCAACAGAACAGATCAATGTGTTGAAGGAAGTAGCAGAACAAACAGGTAAACAAATTTCTTTTCAAAAGACAGAAGTAATGTCAAATATCAAAGATGATATGGCACAACTGAACACCAAATATGGAACGATAAACCGTGTTAGTAAATTTAAATACTTTCGGGAATGGATTCAGCAAAATGGACTTAAAAAGGGGCCATAGCAGCAAGAATCAAGAAAATGGAAGTCACTTTCCAAACCACCCGCGGCATATATAACAAAAAATGCTTTTCCCTTAACACAAAAATTCGTCACAACAACACTGTTATCAAACCAGTATCGCTGTATGCATCCGAGTGCCTTATCCTGTCCGAAAAATGTTTGCTTGCTGATTTAGAGAGGAAAGAAAGAAAGATCCTACACACCATACTTGGTCCAAACTACAAAAATGGCATCTACATTAGATAATCCAGGCAAGAAGTATACTCTAAGATAGAGAAGATCACGGACACAATGCGTAAAGGCAGAGTTCGCTTCTACGGTCATATATGACGGATGATCGACTCTCGATGGACGAAACGTATCTTCAGTATATTTGACTCAAAACCAAAAACGGCAATGCCATGGAACGTTAATGTCAAGAAAGATCTTGAAGAACTTGGCGTACAAGCAGAAATTGCACAAGGCCGAAATCTTTTCAGAGCAGCCATCAAGACTTTTGGGACTTTCCGGGATGAAAAACGGCAACTGGCGCTAAATGGACAGAAGAACGTCGTGCTAAACACAGTGAGCTAATGAAGACGATGTGGATCAAGCGAAAAATGAACAAATGCCAGTATGTAAAGTGAGACTTATCGTGGTTCTTAGTTGGCCGATTAGCGAAGTTGAATGAATGAATAACGTAACAACCTAACTATTTTTGGAATTATGTTTAGACTACCTTTTTAACCTTGTAAGAAGAGAACAGTGAATGAGAGTGGGCATTATATTCAAATGAGCTGACAGCGGGAGTCCGTTATAGCGTACGACTTTCAGTGTGCTATGACTCTGTATGACGCGCTGCAGCGGAAGTTCGTCTCCCGCCAACGGCCCGTGTTCCGATAATTGAATGAAGCGTGTGCGTGCGTGTGTGTTGTCTCACTGACCCGTAATTGCGCCACTCAGCACTGTCTGTTGTGAGTCAGCTGAATGGTTTGTCGTGAGCTCGCTCGATTCACTCGGAAACTTGAATGAAATGATACACTGTTTCGAATCATATATTCTGTAGCGAACACTAGAACAGAATGGAAGAAAGTGCCCAGAGCAAATTTCTCCAACTACCATCTCTCCAGGGTATGCAAGAAGGATATAATCGTGGTGCGAGTATGGCGAAAATAATCATAGTGCGAGAAGTTTCGATCTATGGACATATTCTGAGCATGTAAATGACAATGCTCTTATATCAATCAATCAATCAATCAATCAATCAATCAATCAATCAATCAATCAATCAATCAATCAATCAATCAATCAATCAATCAATCACTACTGACCTGCATTTAGGGCAGTCGCCCAGGTGGCAGATTCCCTATCTGTTGTTTTCCTAGTCTTTTCTTAAATGATTGCAAAGAAACTGGAAATTGATTGAACATCTCCCTTGGTAAGTTATTCCAATCCCTAACTCCCCTTCCTATAAACGAATATTTGCCCCAATTTGTCCCCTTGAATTCCAACTTTATCTTCATATTGTGATCTTTTATACTTTTAAAGACACCACTCAAACTTAATTCGTCTACTGATGTCCTCCCACGCCATTTCTCCACTGACAGCTCGGAACATACCACTTAATCGAGCAGCTCGTCTCCTTTCTCTCAAGTCTCCCCAGTCCAAACTTTGCAACATTTTTGTAACGCTAGTCTTTTGTCGGAATTGATTGATAATTGATATTTTTAAGCCGTACGAGTAGCGTCTTTCTTGGGTTAGGTACATTATTAAGAGATGCAGAAGTACGGGTATTTGGCACTGAAGAGAGCTCATTAGAAATCTGAATGGCGTCCCACGTATTTGGACACATTTAAAGCTGGAATATGATTCCACACTTCTGAGTATACAGGGTAAACAACCGGGACAATTAAAATTGTTTTACATTACATAGGATATATTTGTTTTTAAAAAATTGAGAATTGTTACTAGGACGGTTGGCTTGTGTTGGCCCAGATGCCTCTTTCTGATAAGTACGATTGTATACTAACAGAACTTAAACAGGCAGTTCATCATAGATGATCGTTATAGGAATTGTGTTACATCATCTGTAATTGGAACACTGTATATGATCAATAAATATATTCTAATAAATATATTCTACGACTACATATCATTGAACGTAAGCATCTGATTTCTATTAACGGAATTTAAAAGCCATAACACGTAAGTCCCATTTTCAAACTTTTTTTTTAAGCATTTTTTTAAGCATTTTTCGGCACCATTTCACTCGATGTGCCCTTTGTTCCTCTGAAAGTGAGTGGAGCACCGAAAGGGAACAAACCTTTCTAACATGGAGATGGCCGTGCAGAATTGAATGAATAGCTGGTGCAGGGATGCCGCGGGTCTCTTCTACCTGCCGATATGTCAACCGCCTCTCTTGCTGCAACATTTCCTCACAGCTTCAATGTTTTCCTCAGTCACTGATTCAGACGGTCACCCAGAACGAGGATCGTCTTCAACTCCAAAATTTCCCCTCTGGAACTCTTGTACCAGCGGAAAATTGTTGCCCGATGTGGACAGTCTTTCCCCAGCACAGGAGTAATTTCCTCCTGGCACTGGTCAACAGTTAATCCACGAGCAAAATTGTAGCGAATAATTGCGCGATATTCACCTTTAGAAAACACTGACATTTTAACTTGCTTTCAATCCCACTGCTTGGTAACAACTGGCGTAAAGGTCGCGCCTTGCTGTCTTCTAGACCGGTTTTCACCCCTCTTTTCATCCCTCACCATAACAGGGGTGTCCAGCCAACCGTTTTTGCGCATTGCAAAACTTTCCTAGCGCCCTTTGTACTTTTTCGGTTTTCGGAGACGCCGAGGTGCCGGAATTTTGTCCGGTAGGAGTTCTTTTTACGTGCCAGTAAATCTACCGACACGAGGCTGACGTATCTGAGCACCTTCAAATACTACCAGACTGAACCAGGATCGAACCTGCCAAGCTGAGGTCAGAAGGCCACCGCCTCAACCGTTCGAGCCACTCAGCCCGGCAGCAAGGGAAGAGCCACGAGGGGCGTGAACATAAGAAGGCTCCCTAAGCCTCGAAAACCTAATACCGCTGGGTTTGGAAGGGAACAAGAGTTCACCTAGAGAGGTCGGTCAGAGATTAAAGACAGGAGCCTGACACAAATAAGTGGAAGCAATACGAGTTAAAAGTTATGTTTTCTAAGCAAAATGGACAGGTTTTGCAGAATGATCAGTAACTAAAATTCTTGAAAATAAATGTAAACAATATATGATTTTTTAAACATGTTCTACATACTGCAGTGAAAAGTCGAGTGTTATATGGAACCGAACAATTGGGGGAGGGGGGGGGGTAGGAAAGGGAGCGAGATGCTGAATCAGGTAGTGATTAAGTTCTGTAAAATTATAATGGGGTTAACAAAATGTACACCAAATTGTGAAATGAGAATAATATGTGAAGAAAAGTAATCAAGTTGATAATAATTACAATAATTTTGAAATGGGTTAACTGAAAAGAAGAGGTTGGCCTACTTCCGCAGGCGGCATATCAACATCAAAGAGACAATATTCAGGGAGAGTAAAAGTATAGTAAAGAAATTATTGGGGGAAGGAACTCGTAAGGGTTGATGTATCGCTGATTAAAAAAATTATTATACACTTTGGGATACACAAAAACAGTAGCTAGTGTCCGAATGTATGAGCAGGGCTGGCTACCCTATCAGAATTCAATAGGGTAAGTGTGAACGTAAATAAACACGAGGTTTGATATGGTGGAATTTATGAACATAAACTATGGAAACATCGGGACCATAACATGCCCCTGGACCACGGCCTGCAAGCCCGGAAAACACTGACACGATTTGTACCGTCGACCCTGAAAGCCTCAATTGCTATATTAATATAACTGTTGTATTGTCACTGTCGTTATTGTTACACTGCATGTGAATTTGTTTAGGTTTCTATAGATGGAATGTTCCTCCCTAAGCTGCTGGAGTTCCGTAGCTGCAGGCTGAGAACATACATTCATTCATTCATTCATTCATTCATTCATTCATTCCATCAATGATGAATACTCTCTCTCCCCAGTTGATGGTTATCCGTGACTGGGAGTTTTTTCCATGCATGCACGAGTTCAGCCCATTCATTCGTAATGGAATGTTCTTTTCAGCTGCTGGTGTTCAGTAGCTGTAAGGCTAAGAGCATTCATTCATTCATTCATTCATTCATTCAATAATAAATGCTCTCTTCGAAGTTGGTGGTTATCCGTGATTGGGGAAAAAGTTTTAATTCATTCATGTATGAACAGTAATAATTCGTTTATTCATTTTCATTCATAAAGAATGTCTGTTGTAATAATTACAATTGGAGGATAACTCCGCACAGACTTGTGACAAATAATAATATAAGGTATAAGCTGTTTTCGTAGGAGTTCCAACACCGACACCATATTAAATAGGAAGAGGAATTAGGGGTTGGAATAATTTATCAAGAGAAATGCTTTTCTTCTCTACTGGTTTAATATCGAGCTAGCACATCGAAGGTCTTCGGCGACGCAAAGATAGGAAAGGGCTAGGACTGGGAAAGTAGCGTCCGTGGCCTTAATTCATGTACGGCCCCAACATTTGCCGGGTGTGAAAATGGGAAACTACAGAAAAAAGATATTCAGGGCTGCCGGCAGTGGGATTCGAACCCATATCCCGAGTGCAAGTGCACAGCTACGCAACCCTAACCGCAAGGTTAATTCGCTCGGTAAAGGGAAATGGTTAATAAGCTTTCACGTGCTTTGAAATATTTTACGAAATACTAGATAAACGACTGGTAGGGAATCTGCCACCTGGATGACAGCCGTAATGCAGGTAAGTGACGAATCCATAAATATGCAATTACTGTAGAAAGCCGCATTGGGTCATTTATTATGGTAGTCTGAATATAACCTCATACACGTTATAATTACCAGCTGCATATTGCAGTGTGCGTGGATAAGTTCCAAAGCACAGTTATGAAAAGAACCAATACTGGCCGAACGACAGCGTCAATTCACAATCTCAAAGCACGCATGGTATTTACCAGTAAAACTGTTTGACCTCGATTACAGATGCCCTGAAACACCGTATGATTATCTAATCTACATTATAACTGTTGGGGATCCCAAGAACTGAGGAAGGAAAGAAGAAATCTCGGTTCAACGATGGGTAAACCGTTAAGGTATCAAAACATGTTTAATCATATCCAGTTTAAACTTCACGGGGGATCTGGACCATTGGTTGAAGAATACCATGCCCTAAATCCAATGAGCTTTTTCTCTTACAGCAGAGTTAATTTTCATTCCTTTATTCGATTCACCCAGTATGGAGTAAGAATACAATCGCGCAACATTAATGAATATTTGCATGAAAGTAACTACTAATTCAACATTACTACAAGATTACTTGTGGTGAGCGTCTGGGCGTCGAGATACATAAGTAAGGCAGGGGTCGGTGGTCGTTTGGTGGAGGCATTAAAACTTTGACCACGAGGTCGCAGTCAAAACGGGTGCATATACAAACGTCTGTTACTTCTAGCTTATGAACAAGATATACTGATTCCACCCACTTTTCACTCCCGTAAAGCGAAGTTGGTCTAAAAACAGACCGGCGTAAAGTTAATTTCGTCCAGGTGCTGACTTCCTTCTAATAGAATACCGTTCATCGCAACTACGAATCACTGCATTAGCTTTGCTGCACCTTGATTCAACATCGCTGACTATACAACCATCCAAGGGAAGTACATATCCCAAATATTTGGAATTTTCTACGACTCGTAATTTTATATTCCCAACCTAACATTCACTTCTCGTAGACTTCTTTCCAACTGGTATCACTTTAGTCTTGGAAAGACTAATCTTCATATCCAACTGATTGCACCCATTTTCATGTTCCAAGATATTAGGCTCCAGGCTTTCAGCACAATCTGCCATTTAAAAAAGTCACCGGCACAGGCCAGATTGTTTTCTACATTTCCACCGAACTGAATCCCTCCCTGCCACTTCACACCTTTCAGTAGATGATCCATGTAAACTATGAACAACAAACGTAGAATATTACAGCCAAGTCTAATCCCTGTAATTACCTTGAACCAAAAACTCATTCTATCATCAATTCTCATTGCAGCCCAATTGTCAACATGAACTCCTTTGATTGCTTTTAATAATCCTCCCTTAATCCAATGAAATGAAATGGCGTATGGCTTTTAGTGCCGGGAGTGTCCGAAGACATGTTCGGCTCACTAGGTGCAGGTCTTTTGATTTGATGCCCGTAGGCGACCTGCGCGTCGTGGTGAGGATGAAATGATGAAGACAACACACACACACCCAGCCCCCGTGTCAGCGAAATTAACCACTGATGGTTAAAATTCCCGACCCTGTCTGGAATCGAATCTGGGACCCCTGTGGCCAGAGGCCAGCACGCTAACCATTTAGTCATGGAGCCGGACATACTTAATCCCATAGTAACCCAGGATGACGTATATCTTTTTACCTCGGTACTCTGCCATATGCCTTCTCTAGGCCTACGGAACAAAAACCTAACTGTCTATTCCTCTAGGAGCACTTTTCAGTTACCCAGTGCATATTGAAAATCTAATCCTGACAGCGCCTCTGTGGTCTGAAGCCACAATGGTTTTCATCCAACTTACTCTCAACCAATGATGAAACCCTCCCTTCCAAAATATCATTGAGCAATTTTGTTACTTTCAATGATCTGTCTCAGTCTTATCCTTGGCTCTGACAATATGAAAGTGACTCAGGTATGAGCGATGCTAGTAATGCCTTTCCCTATGCAGCCAGTCCCTGCTACGAATGGTGTGAGAATGTTGCACATAGTGTCGGTTGGTGTATGCGTTTCAGTGGGCTTGGTAGATATATGCAATAGCAACGTCTGGCTCGGTGAGGAAAGCAACGGGAAACTACCTCACTAATTTCCCTAGTGCGCCTCTATAGTGATGCCTAGGCAATCTATGACAGCTAATGGTGGAGCGATTGAGAATCCAACCAGTCTTCGGGCTGAGGACTGAGCATGCATACAATTGTTGCAATCCTTTCTGTTCCCTTTCTTATAGACAGGTGTAATTGCGGCGTTCGTCCAGTCAAAATGTATCATTGTGAAACAGATACATAGGATTGATCAGGACGTCTGGATTTTGATTTTTAACAGGCGTCGATTAGAACGCTTCCCGAAAGAATGTTAACAAGAGTAGTTGCCATTCCAAAACCGGGTAATTCCAAGTCCAGTTATGTATCAGGATTATCGTGAGTAGTATAAGTCACGGGTTCTAGCGCCATCGCCACCGCTGGCCCTCGGCAGAGGCCTCCACCGCATTGACCTCCGGCAAGGTCACTGCTATGCTGGCTAAGACTGCATGCCTGCCCTCACATCCGCCATCTTGTAGGGGCTTAACCTTACTTTTTACGCGAAAGGGAGCAAGCCTGACGTCATGGAGGAGCCTAACCTCAGTTTTACGGCCGGATGCCCTGCCCGACGCCATCTTGAGTAGTAGGGCCATGGGTATTCTCGAGACGTTATTTTGAGTAGCAGGGCAATGGAGATTAGCATAAGAGAGCCCTTCCCGACGCCAATCGCACAAGATGACTGCTATACACAGTTCCTTATGAGACGGCTTAAGGGCGCTTGCGCAAGATGGCTGCTGATCTTATGAAGAAAGCTAGCATAGAGGCTAACGTGCCGTGCTAGAAACAACGGTTCGATTCATTAAATTCTGGACTTAAATTAAAAATGTAAAGATCTCGAAAACGGTGCGTCGTAGAGCAAAACGGACAAAATTTTTCTGCCTGAAACCGGGGTACACTCCGTCAGGAATATGATAGCATAAGACAAAAGTAGTCTAATGAAGAGATCAACGGTTCGGTTCCTACTTAGGCCCTTTGGCATCTGGTCTGTTTTAGCCTGTTATGTTGTGTCTTGGAGCAATTTTCTGTAACTTGATCTGTTCTTGCTATGGCATAGATCATAACATGCCGTGCTAGAAACAACGGCTCGATTAATTAAATTTGGGGCTTAAATGCAAAATGTTAAACATCTCGAAAACGGTACGTCGTAGAGCCAAACGGACAAAATTTTTCTGCCCAATACCTACGTACGCTCGGTCAGGAACATGATAGCATAAGAAAAAAGTAGTCTAATGATGAGATCAACGGTTCGGTTCCTACTTAGGTCCTTCGGCATTTGGTCTGTTTTAGCCTGTTATGTTGTGTCTGGAGCAACTTTTTAAGACTTGATCTGTTCTTGCAAAGGCATAGGGAGAAATGAGACAAGGGCTACTATGCATGATGATCGCTATACTCTATTCGTATAGACCTTAACTAGAGGGTCGCCTCGGGGGCTCACAACTTGTAAATTATAACCAATTAGTTTGATCAGCCTGAAATTCGAGAAATGAGGTGAGTGTTATTATGCAAGATACCCTTATCAAGGCATAGCTTTAAATCTCTATCGAACAAGTTTAAACATGCATCGCGAAGGCTAGAGTGAGCACGTGCTATTAACTTGCAGCGATTACGTCATCATAGTTATACATGTTTGGCCTCATTCGTTTTCTCAAGCCTTAAAAGACAGAATGAGTAGCTGTAAGGAGGCAAAGGAATGCAATACGTAGAACATTTTGAATGCAATAAAATATTCATTTACAATGTACTACAACAGGTTTCGTTTTGCTGCTAACAAGGTTGCTATGCTTCTTAACAGCTTTCTGCGAAGAGGTAGCATGCTTCCGAAATTGTAATACATCCTGGAACATTGATTTATCAAGACAAGTTACAATTAGCACACACTAGAATTGATTGTAGAACAAGACGAAACATGTTGGCTATCAGTGTTCAGAACAGAAAAAATTAAAACGCAAAACATTATAAGATTAATCTCTCTGTAGATACAATCGCACTCTTATGCAATGAGCGGTGCACACATAGAATTGCAAATGTTGTATATCTCCATCCGACATACTACTTCTTAATCACTGCAGATAAAATGATTTTACTACTTTGCAGGGGGGATACATTTGTCTTAAGGAGATAAATTTTGCGGGATTCCAACACATGCTACAGAAAAAACATCTGTATAGATTTCGAACTCTGATTTAGTTACAATAGAAAAAATATAGATTCAAACCCCGTTTTCTTATCGCAAACACGGAAAGTGAAATTAAACAGAACGCTTAGTGCTATAAGAAATACACTGCTTACATTTATGCCCCCTAGCAGTCGAACAAATTATCGGATAAACATGTAACTTGAAATTTCAGTTCGGAAACATTATTTCAATCTATTGGCATGGGTTACAAGCATGTAGCTTGTGCAGGAGAGGGCTACTATGCGAGATGATTGTAAAATGCTGAACAGAAAAAAAAATCGTGCTACACACATGATAGGGAATGGAACCCAGGGGTCACGTCTTATCAGAAGGGCAAAAGGATGAAAGGACTCTTAGGGCTATTGGGCTAAAGGGCTCCTTCTACTCTACCTTACCGCGACTTCTTCGTCCCAGAAGGAGTTAGCTGAAGTTGGTACACTTTGACAGCAGCAACACCCTCATCGATTGTTATCTGCAAGAACGCTTCTACTTTGTTAGATGTAGCAAATTAATCTCTATTGGTAAATGTTTTATCTCTTCTAACTTTATACTCGCAACGATGTGTAACTTCTATTGTCCATAATCAATAACTGTTTACAATGTATCTTACAGTAATGTAATCTATTCGTGTTGTGCATATCTGCGGTTATTCTTCAATAAAAAACTGCATAGATCTACCAGACTTATGGTTTTGTTATAGTCCTTTTACTATGAGTAGTTACAACCTAAACTGCTTAACATTTGTATTATTCTTACTACAAATACGCGGAAAACTGATAACTGCATCGTCCTAAAAACGAAAAGGTTTCCGTGCTAATGATCATGAGTTAAAACTTTGTGTTCAGAACCAAAAATATCCAGCCTACACAAAATATTGAAAGGGAAAAGAACATATGCATTTCACACACACACACACACACACACACACACACACACACACACACACACACACACACACACACACACACACACAGAACATTCAAAGTAAATATTTGCATGCAGCGATCGGAAATAAGCGTTAAATTACTAATAACACAGCAGCGTGCGTTGACTGCATGTCGTGGCTTACAGAGGAATATTGTATCGAGTTAAGATTACGTGGATTTTTTCAAATTGCCCGCTACTACGTGCCTAAGGTGGCAACAGTGGGGTTTAACCCCGTCAAGATGGCAGCAGTGAGGTTAGCGATGCTCTATTGTCCTTAAAAGTGAGGTTAGGGTTCGTCAAGATGACAGCTGTCAAAAAAGCACGTGGCTTTGTTTACAAACAAGAGCACGTGATCGTGACTTTACGGTCACGTGGTATGCTACGCCAGCGCGCGAGTTCATAATGTTTAAAATAGAGCAATAAAATTGTAATCTGTTTTTCTTAATGTTTGACTAACCGTTCTTAGTGACGAGGAAATTAGTGGTTGAAATGTGGATTTACATATATGTACCGCTTGGCACTAATGAGCATATTTTTCATTATATTTAATATATTTCAGTCAGAAAGCTGCTTACGTCATTATTATGTAGTATTGTTTTCAGTAACAGTTTCATTTTAATTGTAGAGACCTCGCTACAATTCTGCAGCCAGGTTTCACCTTTCAAGATGCCTCTGACATTTTGTTTCAAGACGATAATGAAGTAGAAGATATACAGGGTTACCCGAAAGTCGGTTAACACTTGACGAGGCAATACTTCACGGAATACTGGAGGTAGGGGGGTAATAACTGATACATGATTGGCGTGGCATGGGGTTTTATTGACACCAAAAATAAAGTACACAAAATGACAACAGATGGCGCTGGACAGCAACAAGTCAGGTACAAATGGCCATACATGCTTGACATACATGTCATACCTTAAGTCCCAAGTCTACCGCGATCGTCCGACCTCATTAGGAATGCTAAAAGATAACATGCGACGGCAATACCTCACCATACCTACGGATATGCTGTACAGTGCTGTTCACAACGTTGTCCCTCGACTATAGGTTTTGTTGACATGTTGGGCATGAGTTATAAAGAACATCGCCTTTAATAAACCTCGAATGTTATGCTAATTACTGCTTGTGTATCGTATGAAGCGACATCTGTTGGTTATTTTGTGTACTTTATTTTGGTGTCAATAAAACCCCATGTCATGCCAATCATGTGTGTCAAGTATTATCTCTCTACCTTCAATGTTCAGTGAAGTAGGGGAAAGTCGGGAGGTATCGGACAGTTTAACTTTTCTGCCATAATTTGTTTATGGAATAGAAAAAAATCATGTAATGCATTTTATAAGCATCTATATTCTTGTATCAACGTACTCACTAGAATACATTTAATCACAATTAAAAACACGGACAATATTAACAAATTAAGGAGGTCATTACACCTTCGTAGGTTTAAAAAATGGAAGGTGGTATCGGACGGTCAATCTTTTTTTAACAAAAATTTATTTTTTTCACATTCAAAATAAAACAAATTAACGTTTAGCCATTTTGTAAATATCACATATTAGCGTTGAAGATTCTTGATGGACTAAACAAATATTTAGTTACAAGATCATTTAATTTATCAAAAATATGTCCACTTGCTCCTTGTTGAAGCCTACTGCTCGCCGCAAGCTGATAGACTCAGCCGTCCTCAAACGGAGGTCTTAATGCCTCTTCATAAAATCATAAAAAGGGTCTTTCCATCATTTTAGTTTTATTAAACCTATGTTCAGCTCTCAATTCCTCAGCAAATTGATACACAAGTTTTAAAAATTATGTTTTGATGAGTGGCATGAGCTGACTGTCGGAGCCTTGATATGCATGTACAGGTCATTCTCTTCTTCATCTGAGAATGTTCTCTGAAAAGTCTCACTGTTCGCCGTACACGCTTTTATTGGAATCTCTTTACCAGCTTCAAGAGCTTTAATTCTATCAGTTAACGTGCTTTTGTGGAACAGAGGAACATTGACTGGCCTCTCTAATGCTCATTCTATTGTCCCTGACACTATTCACGGCTAATATTATATTGCTTTCTTCCCATTATCCTCGTATCTTCCCCATACTTACCTAAAACAAAGGATAGTACTATCTGTAACCCGGACGGACCTGCAACCTATCTGTCCGATACTGCACGCCAGTTTCGTGTCCGATACCGCCCGAATGACTCCCTTAAGAAACAACTGAAACTGAACGAGAACGTTCGAAAAGAAACTGATTCTAAACCCACGATATTACAGAGTAAGGAATACTGCTTCTGCTAATGTACTTAAAGTTCAATGCAACTTATCCTTCTTGCTGCTACTTCTTGGTAAAAATAAATCCGTGCCGGCCGAAAATCACACAAAGGACAAAAATACACCACCACTCATAAACGACCCTGCCTTTCGACTGAACAGGATGTACCCACCCTTCAAACATGCAGGCGGACCTGTGAGTAGCTAAACAGGTTCTGCCACATGCTGATAACGAAGACATCTGTGAACTGTCCGATACCAGCCGCCGTCCGATACCTCCCAACCTTCCCCTATTGCCTTTTGGGTAAACCTGTATTTATTGCTCCGCCTGATACAAACATTCTGACGGATGAGGATTCTGCGGATGATGAAAAGGTGGGGACCCTGATAATATTTCTGCAAGCCAAGTTTTTGCTGATACTGAGATAAGAACTGCCGGCAGAAAAGAATTGTTGCCTCACCCCTTGAGAGCACAGCCAGACCTGTTCCAAGCTGAACCTACCACCTCGCAATCATTGCCTCCACCAGCAGAAACACTTCCTAATGAAAGATACACCGAGAACTCAGAGAGCATGCTGGATCGGGGGTGATTTTGAAACAATTCCAAGAGATGTTGGACAAATTCCCAAACACCAAAACTCTCTTGCCCGACTGAAGCATTCGAGCTTTTCTTCGACGAAGAGTTTCTTCAGTTCTTGACTGAGGAGGCACGCAGGTATGCCCTACAGAATAACAAACGATAAAATCAATGCTTTCATGGCTATTCACATTTTAGGTTTATATAATTAAATGCCGTCTAAAAGTATCTACTCGGAACGCAGTGATGATACAAGAAATAAATTAGTATGCAATACTATAAGGAGGAACACGTGGAAGGAAGTGGAAGGAACATGTTTGAGCAAATTTTGCGATTCATCCATTTCGCAAAGAATAATTAATTCAACATTAAAGACAAATTATGGAAACGGCCCCTCATAAACGTCTTTAAAAAATCCAGTTACTTCATACCAGACAGAAGCCTGTCGTATGACGAAAGTATGGCGAGATACTTCGCAAGGCATGGTCCAAAACAATTCATTCGAGGATAACAGATTCGCTTCTATTATAAGGTTTGGTCCCTAAATACTCCAGATGGATATCTGGTCAACATCGACATATATCAAGGGAAATCATTCACTCAAAATGTTTATGCAGAAAAGTGTTTTGGCAAACCTACAGCCCCCTGCATACAAATGATATGGGACCTTCCTGGACAAATGAAACCGCTTCCATTCCATTTCTACTTTGATAACCTCCTTAAAAATTTTAGTGCATTTATATTTCTCCGAGAACCGGGCTATGTACGAACTAGAACTCTAAGAGTCACATGCCGAAAGAGAAAAAAAACCCACTCCCACCAAAGAAAGAAATTGAGAAAACGGCTATATCCGATCCGCTATCAGTAAAGAGGATGGTTTATTACTGTGGAAGTGGTATGATAATTCCGTTGTGAGCGCAGCTTCAAATGTACATGGAGTTAACACAGTCGCCAACGTGAAGGGATTTTCCGCAAAAATCTAGAAAATACATCGAAATTACTCGTCCTTCCCTGATTATAAAATACAACAAGTATAACGGTGGTACTGATCAAATGAACCAGAATGTAAATCGATACATGGTGCACATCCGTAATACAAAATGGTACTGGGTACTGTTCTCCTGGCTTATGGATGTGGCTGTTCGTAACTCGTTACTTTACCATCTCATGTAAGTTTCAAAAGAGAAATCGTGCAAGTGTATTTGGGAGCGTGGGTTAGGGGTCACAGTTCCCCTAATTGAGTCTGGCATAGCTTCTACTTACTTGTGCCAGGTTCCTCACTTTCATCTATCCTATCCAACCTCCCTTGGTCAACTCTTGTTCTTTTCCGTCCCTGACTGTATGGAGGCCTAGGGAGTCTCATTTTCACACCCTTCGTGGCCCTTGTCTTCCTTTGGCCCATAGCTTCATTTTTTCGAAGTGTCGGATCCCTTCCATTTTTTTTCTCTCTGATTAGTGTTATACAGAAGGTGGTTGCCTAGTTGCATTTCCGCCTAAAACAAAAACTCACCCCCCCCCCCCAAAGGACCTGGAAAAATCACAACTCATGGATCAGCTGCAAGTGAGCGTCGTTTTGATGGAATGAATCACCTGATCGTGAAAGTGCCAGATTTCAAAAGAAGACGATGCGCCAATATGTACTGCAAAACATCAGCCACGAACGCAATGCGCCTAATGTGGTGTGGGACTGTGTGTATATTGTATTGTGACCTACCACACGCGAAAGTGGTTTGTATAAACTGCTTTGCAACAAGTTTTTATCTACTGTTCGTTACGTTGTTAAATTATATGAAGTGAGTCTCACTTTTATAAAAAGGGGTGTAATAATGTAGTATGTGCAAACATTGTATCGCTCCAAATAAATCGAAGGTTTCGTACGTTTTGCTCCAATTAGTGCCTAGCGGTACACCATGGTACGTTCAAGCTAAGTGTGATATTTTTTAAATATTACTAGCTGTAGTAACCGGCGTTACCCGGATAGTTTTTGAATTGCATTACCTGTTAATTATGTGTGAGTTGAATTTTTGTAGAATTCCTTATTGAGACTCTGAATAATATTTTAGGATCAATTAAGCGTATGTAGTTTAAGAGTTATTTATGTGTATTCGATTTAAATTTTCGATTATTTCATTTTCGAGTAAAACTTTGTAGCTGTGAAAGCCCGAACTGACTGGGATGTACGTGACCCTTTTAAAAAAGTGGTAACTGTATGTATTTACCCGTTGCTCTATACATATTGTGTACTATTCTAACTGTCACTAAGACTGTCACCGATCAGCCTTGCGACCCCAAAAATGTGGATTCAACACTAATCTCGGTCAGTTTAGACTATTTACTTTTCACCCCATCTCAACCCGCTATCCCAATGGAGACTGGACGTGGACTTAAATTTTACGACAGCGACACACAGTGTATTCGACATTAATATCCGTTATTTTCCATTATTTCTACATTGCATCCCCTCCGATTCCCCACCCCTAGCAGGAATGAGAATCTCTCATATCCACACGTGGTGGTTTTTTTTTTTCTTCAGATAGTAAGTCACACGTCAACCAAGTGTGGTTGAAAGCTATGCTGGAACATGCATACATGTATCCATAATCTTGATAATCTTCGGCGTTTTCTGTCTCATCACTTCTCATATTTCATGCCGATGCGATTGTACTTGGACTTACACATCCGGAATGTCACTGTTCATCCCAACGACCCCGAAAACTATATGGGTTCGAAACGAATATTGCCGTTATCGATTATTCTTACATGCCATTCCCTCCCAATCCCCACCCATAAGGGTGCTAGCGATGTCGCACCTCCATAGTATTTTTTTTTTCAGATAGTAAGTCAAATATGTGCCAAGTTATGTATGTATGTATGTATGTATGTATGTATGTATGTATGTATGTATGTATGTATGTATGTATGTATGTATGTATGTTCAGTCCGTCAGCGCTAACGCTGGTGGGATTCTCAACAGCTCTGCCATCAGCTGTCATAGATGGCCTAGGCATCACTGAAGAGGCGTACTAGGGAAATGACGAGTGAGGTAGTTTCCCGTTTCTTTCCTCACCGAGCCAGAGTTGCTATTACATATCAGTCTGCCAAGCCTACTGAAATGCATCAACCGACCCTATGAGCAACATTTTTACACCATTCATAGCAGGGACTGGCTGCATAAGGAATTGGCATTACTAGCATCGCTCATACCTCAGTCACTTTCATATTGTCAAAGCCAAGGATAAGATAGAGGCAGATCTATTAAAGTATCAAAATTGCTCCAGCCTATACCAGAAGACATAGGGCACTGTGAACACTAGGTCCTGCCAGCAATCAATATTATCTCGGTCATTTTGGACATTTTCTTTTCCACCCTTTTTCACCCCCTATGATGAAGCGTGTGGAACTTGGACTTTTAAAATCAGGAATGTTACTATTCATCTCAGCGACCCAGGAAACAATGGATTCGACACCATTTTCGATTTTCATATTTTATCCGCTCTAACCCCCATCCCTAAGGGTGCTACGGGTGTCTCACCCGACGGGGTTTGTCTCCTGATATTAAGTCATAAGTGTATCGAGTTTGGTAATCGCTCCCGTGGTTTAGCAGATGTTATAGATACACACACATATATATGATATATATATATATTTCATTTCCGACCCTGGATAATAGTATCAAGCATTAAAACCAAAGAAAGCAATACAAATTTAATTATTCGGGCAATAACGCCTTTATTAACTACCGAATTCCATTTCGTTCGCCACGTTGTTTCCAAGGAATCCCTCGCCTGTTAAATTGAAGTCGGACTCCAGTTACTCCCATAGGTCCGATTCTTGCTTAAAACATTCTGAGTGTGAAAATACTGTGAAGCAAGATGTTACCCCACTCATACACAGTACCACTGAGGATCTCTTCTCTAACGCGTTAGGGATTACCGGTAGATTATATAGTCATAGCCGCCTGAGCAGAATGCGGGCGATGACTCGAAATATGTCCATTCCATAGCAACTGATATGCTGACTTTCAGAATAACTTACTAGGCCGTTTAGACGGTACCCACACTTCACCAACTCGGATGTGACTATAGTAACGCACACCACGAATCATTGCTTCTAGAGTTACAAATCGCTATTTGCTTAACGTACCGACACAGATATGTCTTATGGCGACGATGGGATAGGAAAGGCCTAGGAATGGGAAGGAATCGGCCGTGGCCTTAATTAAGGTACAGCCCCAGCATTTGCCTGGTGTGAAAATGGGAAACCACGGAAAACCACCTTCAGGGCTCCTGACAGTGGGGTTCGAACCCACTATCTCCCGATTTGCTTCTAGAGTAACCAAGCGAAAACAACTAACATATGCCTATTATGAAGAGATACTTCCAGAGCGACGAAACCATAGCAGCGATCACATTTACAGTTGCATATTGTATGACTAGTATGAGTTATCTTTCAGAATAATATAAACTGGTAAATATATGTGGTAAATATATGTTTACAATATAGATCCCAAAAAAGGAGTAAAGTTTTCGGGTTACTAATATGAACCTCCATCCTAGGGTTGAAATAGCTTAAGGCCTACTTCCAACACTACAGGAGCCAACAACCGGGGTCAAACGAACAATCGATAAACTCAGCACACGCGTACGAGCCAGCTGTGACCGAGTCAATAAGAAGTACACTTCATCTATGGCAAATATTCGGCCAGGGAAACACACACTCGGTATAACATTAAATTAGTAATCGATGTTACCATCAGCTTTACAGACATGAGTGAAATTCTTAAAACGTGAACATAGTCTGAATGAGCTTTCGCTTCGTACGCCTTGAAACGTATGAATGAACGTGCTGTAAACTTTACGAATTATGAAATAAATCTTAAATTTAATACACTTTCAATTATTACGGTTCGTGCTATATATTACTAATGTACTCACGTCCTAGTTACGGGCAGTGGATGATGAGAAAGTCGAAAGTACATATGAAGAGATAGATTTAATACAATATGTAAAAGGTGACGAGAATCTAATTGTGATGGAAGACTGGAATGCAGTCGTAGGCCAAGGAAGAGAAGGTAATACAGTAAAATTTGGATTGGGACAAAGAAACGACAGAGGAAGTCGGCTGGTTGAATTCTGCACTGATCATTATTTAGTCCTTACCAATACTTGGTTCAAACACCACAAACGACGGCTTTATACGTGGACGAGACCTGGGGACACTGGAAGTATCAAATAGACTTCATTATGATTCGGCAGTGATTCAGAAACCAGCTGTTGGATTGCAAAACTCTTCCAGGAGCAGACGTGGACTCTGACCACAACTTGTTGGTCATGAAATGCCATCTGAAGCTGAAAAAATTGAAGAAAGGAAAGAATGCAAAAAGATGGGATCTAGACAAGTTGAAAGAAAAGAGTGAGAGGGGTTGTTTCAACGAACATGTTGCAAAAGGACTAAATGAAAAGGCTGAAGGAAACACAATAAAGGAAGAGTGGATAGTCATGAAAAATGAAGGCAGCAAGGCTGCTGAAGAAATGTTAGGAAGGAAGAAAAGATCAACTAAGAATCAGTGGATAACTCAGGAGATACTAGACCTGATTGATGAACGACGAAAATACAAGAATGCTAGAAATGAAGAGGGCAGAAAAGAATACAGGCGATTAAAAAATGAAGTGGATAGAAAGTGCAAGGTAGCTAAGGAAGATTGGCTGAAGGAGAAGTGCAAGGATGTCGAAGGTTGGATGGTCCTAGGAAAGGTAGATGCTGCATACAGGAAAATCAAGGAAACCTTTCGAGAAAGGAAATCTAGGTGTATGAATATTAAGAGCTCAGATGGAAAGCCATTTCTAGGGAAGGAAGACAAAGCAGAAAGATGGCAAGAACATATCCAACAGTTGCATCAAGATAAAGAAGTAGATAATTTGGTTCTGGAACAAGGAGAGGCTGTTGATGCTGATGAAATGGGAGACCCAATTTTGAGATCACAGTTTGACAGAGCTGTGATAGACCTAAATAGGAACAAGGCACCTGGAATTGATGGCATTCCCTCTGAATTACTGGCGAAAACTATCACACCATTAGTTTAGTATCTCAAGCCTGCAAAATTTTAACACGTATTGTTTACAGAAGAATGGAAGAACTAGTTGAAGCTGAGTTGGGAGAACATCAATTTGGCTTCAGAAGAAATGTAGGAACACGTGAAGCAATCCTGACTTTATGTCTGATCTTAGAGGATCGAATCAAGAAGATCTAGAAAAGGCATTCGATAATGTTGATTGGACCAAGCTATTGAAGATTCTGAAGATGATTGGGATCAGATACCGAGAACGAAGAATTATCTACAGTCTGTATAAAAATCAGTCTGCAGTGATAGGAATCGAGGGCTTTAAAAAACAAGCAGCAATCCAGAAAGGATTGAGGCAAGGCTTCAGTTTGTCCCCCCTCCTTTTCAATGTTTACATAGAACAGGCAGTAAAGGAAAGCAAAGAGAAATTTGGAAAGGGAATCACAATCCAAAAACAGGAAATCAAAACCTCGAGATTAGCCGATGATATTATTTTATCTGAGACTGCAGAAGATCTTGAGAAGTTGCTGAATGGTATGGACGAAGTCTTGGGTAAGGAATACAAGATGAAAATAAATAAGTCCAAAACAAAAGTAATGGAGTGCAGTCGAACGAAGGCAGGTGATGCAGGAAATATTAGATTAGGAAATGAAATCTTAAAGGAAATAGATGAATATTGTTACTTGGGTAGTACAATAACTAACGATGGCAGAGGTAAGGAGGACATAAAATGCAAATTACCACATGCAAGGAAAAGCTTTCTCAAGAAAAGAAATTAGCTCACTTCAAACATTGATATAGGAATTAGAAGAATGTTTTTGAAGACTTTCGTGTGGAGAATGGCATTGTATGGAAGTGAAACATGGACGATAACTAGCTCAGAAAGAGAGAGATTAGAAGCCTTTGAAATGTGGTGTTACAGAAGAATGCTGAAGGTGAGATGGATAGATCGAATCACAAATGAAGAGATATTGAATCGAACTGTCGAGAGGAGATCGATTTGGCTAAAGAAGAAGAGATAGAATGATAGGTCACAACTTAAGACACCCAGGACTTGTTCAGTTGGTTTTTGAAGGAAGTGTAGGTGGTAAGAACGGTTGAGATAGACCAAGGTATGAATATGACAAGCAGATTAGAGCAGATGTAGGATGCGGTAATTACGTAGGAATGAAAAGGTTAACACAGGATAGGATGGCATGGAGAGCTTCATCAAACCAGTCTATGGACTGATGACTCAAACAACAACACAATAGAGCAATAACAACGGAAAAATGGCAACAACTGAGAAAGGAATACGTACGAACGCATAACAACGCAATAGCTCGATTACAACTGACAAAAAAAAGACCTGCCAGTAAAGGTACAGTACGTTCCCCTAGAAGCGACTCCAGCGATAAACGTTCCGCGATAGTCACTCAGTGATCAGCATCATGGAGGACTCCTCTTCTGAGTTTGCATGTTATCATTCTCCTACACGCGATGATCGCTGAACTCGCTTCTAGGAAAATGTAGCCTACCTTAAAGGAAGATATAAAGTCGCCCGAGTAGTAGCGGGGTTGCTATGTTAACGATTACGTCACTGGCTCTGGTGGCGAAAACCCCTCCGATCCGTGCCTCACTGGGCATGTGCATTCTCCTGATCTCCGAACAATACTTGGCGGGTGTTGGACTGTTCATCGGGAATACTATTGCACGCAACACTAGTGTTGGGCAGACTGGAACAGTCAGTTGTTTCGGAACATCAGGAGCTTGAGGTGGAATGCTTCGATACCGTGTGCCGGCACACGGGACTGTAAATGCGCGGTAGAGAGAACTTCGTGGCTCCGTGTCAGCAGGAATGTGCTGCTATACCGGACGTGCTGCGTGTACTTACGGCCTGCGTAAAGCTACACGGAACGTGAAGGAACAATCGGAACACTGAAATTCGCACCCAATAATGTGTAAAGGCTACTTTTAGGTGAAGATTTTTTGGTCAACATGAAATACACATAACACGGATACAATGGCAGTACAGTGTTTAAAAGTAATTAATCCAAGGATATTTTCACTAGTTGAATGTATCGGCCTGTATTGAGAGTAATTAGGGCCAGGATAAAACTTCACGGCACGTGAAAAAGCAGGTCGGAACTCTGAAATAGGCACCCAGAAAAATCATGTCTAAATGTTGTTTTTAGGAAATACATGTCACAATTACACTGGCAGTAGATGTGTTTACAAATGTCACAATCTTATTTCCACCAATTAAAATATATTCGCACAGTTGAAGAAACATTCGTCCGTACTCTATTTACGCACACAATATACAAGCGGAACACGAAAATTTAAAAAATAACTCATACAAGCAAAACACGAAGATAAAAATTGTGGGATGTGTAAGTTTCAAATGTCTCGTCATTTTGCCCGTTGAAGATTCCTTTGCAGACAAAAGAACATAAATTGCATTTCACTCTGTCCGGTTTTATTCTAGTAAAACAGTCGTAAACAGGACTCCGGTGCGACATTATTCAATCTTTACCATCTTTCGTACGGCATGTATTACTAGGCTTCATTGAAAATACTCTTACAAAACAGAACACATTAAGTTATCCGCATGTACCGAAGGCTAGTTGCCGGTGCAAGGGAACTCATAGAACGAAAAGAACACGACGGAACACGGAACACTCCAGCACATACAGGCACACTGTCGGTATCGACAGTCAGCTAGGGGGCGAAGGGCTGTGCATAGTGGCGCTTCTGACGGGATAGCGAGCCACTGTCTCGCTTGAGAATGTTTCGGAACAACTGACGCTCCGTGTTCCAGAACAGCGAAACGTAACTACGCACCGGCAGTGTGCCGAAACAGGAACATAGTGCCCAACCCTACGCAACACAGTTTCTGTCAGGTACGTAAATGAGCCAACGATGTGGGTAGATTTGGCTGTTTGAAGGAATTAGGACGAGAGTCATCAGTGTACTCACCATGTGAGGGTGCAGATAACGACGAACTTGACACGTTTTAAGAAGCATTGAGTTACATCGTAGTCAGGGTCAACACAAGGATCAGATAGTACTAATGGGCGATTTATATGCGAGAGGTGGAAATTACCAGATATACTTCCGGAAATGACTCCGCAAAGATGGAAGGCATTTTGGCTTCTGCAGCGAACGTTCGGACTCAGGGTCGCGCATTGGTCCCAAGTTTTGACAGTACACACGTCATAAATACCGATCGAACAGGTAACTTTTATATAGAAATACACAAGTTCACTTTAACCGTACAATAAATCAAATGAAAAATTATATTTACTTATTTCTGTTTCATGTTGTCAATATCAGTCTACAATTGACAGAACGTTGGATATCCAAGGTTCGAAGGCTGTGTTCGTGAACGAAAAATACATGAACATAGTAATTCATACACGGACCAGTAAACTCTCGCAATGTCGGGAGAGTAGTTCCCTCTAGTTTTTGTTTGTTTGTTTGTTTGCAAGAGCCCAAAGGCTCTTTCCGACCTGTTGTTCAAAAATCAATTTATGAGTTTCTCGAAAAATACCCTAATGTAGTGACTGTCTGCTCAAAGTCGAGAAAGCTGTCGACACACGCGTATAAAGAGTACCTTAAAAATGTTGAAGCGATGTGTTGGAGAAAATAGATTTCTTTTGTTTGTGGACTCATGGGGAGGAAAAACCAATCCCACTATTTATGACGAGATATTTCAAGATGCTGAAGGGTTACCAACCTGCAGTCTAAAAAGTATCCCTCCCAAGTGCACTCCGTTAGTTCAAGCCTGTGGTATATATTTTTATAGACAGGTTAAACTACTAATTAAGCGTATCCAAAATGCATATTGTTTGATTGCGGATACCCGCGAGATTAACTCCCGAACGTTCTGCTCGCATTTTTAAAAACATGTTACATATATGGCATGCCACGAAATTTACTGATACACGGAAGTGTTCCTAAATGTTAACGAAGTATGTTTCCCACAAGATCTCTTGAAGAATCCATGCAATTGTGAAAATTCAGCATTTACCATTTGTGCGAGATACCGCGCCCCATTGTGTTTCTTGTTTTTACGAGAAGTTTCATCCTGCATCATGCACAGACGCTTAAAAAGCACTTGTAAATGAAAGTTACCGTTTTGCTTTAACAGTGAACAATTTGTGTTGTTCAAAACTGATTTTGATACTAGCAATGTGGGCTAGGCTAGCGTTATCTATATATATATAAAGTAGCTTGTCCTGACTGACTGATTCATCATCGCCGAGCTTAAACTACTGGACATAAAGAGATGAAATTTTGGGGATATATTCATATTATGACGTAGGTGCTCGCTAAGAGAGGATTTTTGGATATTCCTTCGCTAAGGGGGTGAAAACGGGGGTGAAATTTTAAAATGAGTTGCTCTATATCTCAAAACTTTAAAAGTTTACAGATGTAAAAATTGGTATTTAGAATCTTCTTTAAAAATAAGGAAACACGTATTTTTTTGTTTTCAGAAAATCCCAATAGGAGGGGTGAAAAAGGGTGAAAATGGGGAAAAATGGGTTGAATGCCTTTAATCAGGATACCGGTACCTATATCTCAGAAACTGAAGATATTACAGACCTGAAAATTGGTACTTTTGACCTCTTTTAAAAATAAAGAAACACGTATTTTTTTGTTTTTGGAAAATCCAATTAATGGGGGGGTGAAAAGGGGGTGAATTTTTAAAATGAGTGAATCTATATCTCCAAACCTTTAAAGTTTGCAGATGTAAAAATTGGTATTTAGAACCTTCATTAAAAATAAAGGAACACGTATTTTTTTGTTTTCGGAAAATCGCAATAGGAGGAGTGAAAAGGGGCTAAAAAGTGGTTGAATGCCTTTAATGAGGCTACTTATATATCAGAAACTGAAGATATTACAGACCTGAAAATTGGTGTTTGGGATCTCCGTTAAAAATAAAGAAACACGTATTTTTTTGTTTCTGGAAAATCCAACTTAGGGGGGGGTGAAAAGGGAGTAATATTTTAAAATTAGTGTATCTATCTCAAAATGTTTAAAGGTTATATATGTGAAAATTGGTATTTAGAATCTCCTTTAAAAATAAATAAACACACGTATTTTTTCGTTTTTGGAAAATCCAAATATTGGGGGGTAAAAAGGGGGAGGGTAAATTTTTTTAAAATTAGTGTGTATACATCTTAAAACTTTAAAATTTAGAGATGTAAAAATTGGTAGTTAGAATGTCCTCTAAAAATAAAGGAAAATGTATTTTTTGTTTCCTGTAAATCCCAATAGGAGGGGTGTAAAAGGGTGAAAAATGGGTTGAATGCCTTTAATGAGGATACATATATCTCAGAAACGAAAGATATTACAGAACTGAAAATTTGTATATGGGATCTCCTTTAAAAATAAAGAAACATGTATTTTTTAGTTTTGGAAAATCCAATTAATGGCGGTTAAACAGGAGTGACAAATTGGGTGAATTTTTGAAAGACTATATCTACAGAATATCTTGGAAACGTTAAATGTTACAGACGTAAAAAGTAGGTGTTTGTAATCTCCTGTAAATCTAAAGAAACATAGGTGATTTGTGATTTGTGTTTGGAAACTCCACTTAAGGGGAACTCAAAAGGGGTGAAATTTTAAAATGAGAATTTTTACAGTTTATCTCAAAAACTTAACATGTTACAGAAGTGAAAAATGGTTTTTTATCTCTATAAAACACAAAGAAACGTGCATTTTTAGCTTTCGGAAATACCACTTGGGTGGAGGGGGGGGTAAAAGTGACTGAAAATGGTGTTGAATTCTTTTAATTAGGCTACTGATATCTCAAAAATGAAGATGTTACAGACGTGAAATTTGATATTTGCAATCTGCTTTAAAAATAAAGAAACACGTATTCTCGGAAAATCCAATGAAGGGGGGGGGGGTGAAAGAATTCAAAAAATTAATTGAATTAATTGAATGAGAATACATACATCTAATAAAAACTAAAGTTGTTACAGACGTGAAAATTCGTATTTGGATCTCCTTTAAAAACAAAGAAAAACGCGTTTTGGGGGGAAACCATCTTGGAGGGCGGGAGTGTAAAGGAGTTGAATTCCTTTCATGAGGACACATAAATCAAAAACTGAAGAAGTTAGAGTCGTGAAAATTGGTATTTAGAAGATCCTTTACTATTAAAGAAACAAGTATTTTTTGCGGGAAAATTCACTTAGGGGGGGGGGGAGTAGTGTGAAATGAAGTTAAAAAAGTAAATTATTTTTATGGGGATGCTTATATCTCAAAACTGAAGGTAATAGACGTGAACATTGGTGTTTGAAATCTTCTTTAAACATAAGAAACAAGCCTTCTTTTAATTTTTTTGGGGCGGGGGGGTGCCGGTAAATAAACTTAACGGCGGTGGGGTGTAGAAGGAGGTGAGACCAATTGATTTTACTGTTCTTAATGTACTTATAAGGATCCTCGGCAGCGCGCCGGCCTCTCACAGCTGGGTTCCGTGGTTCAAATCCCATTCACTCCATGTGACATTCGTGCTGGACAAAACGGAGGCGGGACAGGTTTTTCTCCGGATACTCCGGTTTTCCTGTCATCATCCATTCCAGCAACACATAATAATAATAATAATAATAATAATAATAATAATAATAATAATGTTCCGGACCGTCGTCAAATGTGCGGACCGCGCTGGAAACGGCTCCTGGACGGGTAATGACTAAGAATGCAGTCCGGCCGCGGGTTCAGTGCCTTCTAGGCACCCAATATGACACCACGCCGGATCTCCTGAAGGATTTTATCCATATTAAAAATGATTATAGGAAAAGATGGCAAAGATTTACGGACCTAACTGACCGGGAGGAATACCTGAGCCTAGCCCGGGAAGTACGAAATCGATTGCTGGAAAAGAAGATTGAAAAATGGGAGGAATCATGCCGTAATCTAATAGAAAACGAGTCAGATCGGGAATTTTGGTGGGTTCTCGCAGAAAACGAGTCAGACCGCGAATTCGTCGGATTATATATCTAAAACAATAAGCATTCAATTATAAATTTCAGTATAATACCGTAGCGAAGCACGGGTATCTTGCTAGTTTTATATATTTTGAAACCTTGACAATTGCCTTTTCGGTCCAAAACATAAAGGAAATGTGTATAACACTTGCAATGTGACTTCAATTATTACGCAACCCCTCCCCTCAAAGAGAAATTATCTGACAGTTTTTGTTAAATAATTCATTAAATTGTGGCTTGTAATAATCAATATGGCGGAGCGCCGCGAAACTCATAAAGGGAAAAGGAAATAAGTGAAAAAGAGGGGGGATTAAATAGCTGGTAGCAGCGTGACTCGAACACGCCATCTTCAAAATTGAAGCGGAGACCTTAAACGCCCGACCATAGATAGCGCCACACTATCTCGCATGATGGTACCTGGAATGCTAAACCTCTCATAACTTCTTTTGGGCATTTTCAAAATAGCTGTTTTCGAAAATGTTTGAGAGTTGCGCGCTACTACTTGGCCAGCGTGTTTTTGTGATGGAGTAGTACCAACCTACAAAGTTTGAACAAAATCAGTGATGCGGACATCGTGACCTCCCCTTTTTAGATTTTACTATAGCAAATGTTGCTCAACGGCGACATCCCACGTTCGAATCCCGGCTAGGTCGTGAGACTGATCGTTAGTGGTTATTTCCCTTATATTCGAACTGTCCCCAACATTCCCGCAAAGTTATTATCACCCATGTACAAACACTGACGAAAGCGAGAAGAACTGTCACGGCATTTTAAAATCCAATAAGCGAATAGCTGCACTGAAATGATGCACATAAATTCCGTTTTAACACAGACTGTAGGGTTAATGTCACTACAGGCGCCACTTCTCGAAATTTTAGCACCCCTCAAGGGAATTTAGTTTGTAATACACTGCGGAAAAAAAAATATCCAAACACCATAAAATAAGGAATGTAGAATCGAAATGTCGGCAATATGTTTGTCGAGGCAACATATTGATTAAATGTACAAGGCTACACAAAATATCCGCGCGAGAAAAGCCGTCGCAAATGTACCAGCTCGTCCGGTGTAATCGCCCGACTGTTTAATGAAGGTATGCAACCGTGCGTGCATTGTGTCGCACAGGTGCCGATGTCAGCTTGTGGGATAGAGTTCCATGCCCGTTGCAATTGGTCGGTCAATACAGGGACGGTTAATGCCGGTTGTGGATGACACTGGAGTTGTCGTCGAATGGCGTCCCGTAACTGCTCGATTGGGGACAGCTCGGGGGATTGAGCAGGCCAAGACAACATGTCGACACACTGTAGAGCACGCTGGGTTACAACAGCGGCATGGGGGAGTGCATTATCCTGTTGGAAAACACCCCCGGGAATGCTGTTCATAAATGGCATCACAACATGTATCACCAGACGGACGTACACATCAGCAGTCAGGGTGCGTGGGATAACCACGAGAGTGCTCCTGTTGTCATAGGAAATTGCTCCCCAGACCATAACTCTTGGTGTAGGTCCAGTGTGTCGAGGCTGAAGACAGGTAGAATGCAGGCGATTACCTGGCCTACGTGTAACCAACACACGACCATTACTGGCACCAAGGCAGAACCGGCTGTCATCGGAAAACACAACGGACCTCCGCACCATCCTCCAATGAGCTCTCGCTTGACACCACTAAGGTCGCAGATGACGGTGGTTTGGGGTAAGTGGAACGCACGCCGCAGGGAGTCTGGCTCGGAGCTGTCCTTACAATAACCGATTTCGAACAATTCGTTGCGTTACTGTGGTGCCATCTGCCACCCGAATTGGTGCTGCAGATGCAATCCGCTACGCCAGAGCCATACGCTGAATAGGCGACCCTCCCTCTCAGTGCTGCCACGGGGAAGTCCGGATCCCGGTCATCCATCTTGCGAGTCTACATTCTCGTGACCACTGCTGCCAACACGCATGCACAGTGTAGACATTCCTACGCGGAAGGAAAATCCACCTCCACATAGCCCTATTAAATGGCCTCGTTCAACCAGTGAACCGATGATACTGGTCTCTTCGTCATCGTAAAAGAATTCTTGACCCTCTCACAGTCATTCGGTCTAATCCCACAGGTGACTAGGGCTCTCGCACAGTACAGCCCGCATTTAAAACAAATCTGCTGTGCAACGTCATGGGGCGGCTACTAGCGCCACGCTAACGCGATTTGCAGAAATTGTGAATCGACGTCATATTTAAGATGTACAAACACGCCTACCAACGTTCGTTAATCTAGCCCAACCCCTTCTTGGTGTTTGGGTATTTTTTTTCCGCCAGTGCATTTGTCTTGAAATCTTCATTCAGCATTCAGTGTGCTCGCCTCCGTAAATTAAGTAAGCGCCACCAAAATCCCCTACTAGCAACGCCCAGTGGTCTTGCTTCGATCCATACCTATTATTACATAAATAAAAGCAGAGTCTAACGATCGTAGTCACTCTCACCAAGTTCATCCGTTACTTCCAACTTACGAATACGATACCCACATAGGCGTAATTCGAGGGTAGCAAGGAATAGCAGTTATCACCCCAATATTTTGAAGGAAAACATTTTTTTATAATATTACAAATTTAAAAATACATATTTTACAAGAACGTTTTTTCGTTGCTCTACTTAATTTAGCTCAGTGAAACAAATTTATCGTAACAAACTTGTATACCTATATAATGTCGATAGGAATAATGTTTATTATTGGTCAGTTTTACCTTTCTCTCTCAGTTCTAATTAAAATGTCGCTAAAAAAATAAAAAAAGTGCCGACGGATGGGCGTCGAACGCCACGGACTGCGGGCTGCATCCTCACACGACTGTCTCGATGATCAGATATTCAGATTAGGCCTCTGTACCGTACGCGCATTTGCCTTTATTTGGTTATGTTACAGTGTAGAGTTTGTTTCGTGCATTTCCTGTAGTTTTATTTAATAGATGTTCTGGTTTGTTGCATTCTTCAATATTGTTTTGTACCGAAGGTACACCAATTCCGCACATTCAAACTAAGCGCCTTTTAGAAGGCCATCTATAATACGAACGATGAACCTTCTGGTGAAAGAAGTTTCAACGTTTACCGTCAGATGTCTTTGCTGTAGACTTACGTGCCCCCTCTGGTGCGAGGATAAACAAATTATCAAAGTAATTTTGTTGTGTCAAGGTTTTCAAAACAAATGTCTGTAGAATTATTATTATTTTTTTTTTTTTTGTGTTCTAAGGTTACTAGCGTGTCTATCACTTCCCGCCTGCTTAAAATTGTAGCCAATCAGAAGTGTTTGAGATTTATTGAATCAACCAATAAAATTGTGGGTGTGTGCAGGGCTCCGACCCAGATAAATCAGTTATAAACGCTGGGACATTTTGGGTCAATTTGTCTTTCGATTGCTCCAGTCAAGAAGTAGTGTGTGTCCATAGAGGCGGCAGAGGACACGCCTCGTCCATCTTCGGAAGGCCCTCCAGCTCAAAGTAATGGCAGACATCTTTTAATCATGTAACAGTTTCTGAAAGTGGATTTGAGGGGAAGGTTTCAAAATCCTTTCTGAATGTAAATCTTTCAATGTAAGGTTTCTACCAAGTCTATTCACCTTCAACTTGGAACTGAGGTGACTATGATTTCGTAAACTTTAAAATGTATATCTTCCTCTTGTAATTTAAATTTACCCTCTATCTAGTCACCTCCGTAGTATGGGCTTAGCCTCTGTAACTTCGGGCCATAAGCCCACATAGGGTTTTAGAATTTTCAAGTGAATTTCAAAGGAGTGCAAGTGTTCATCTCCTAATATTTTGGTTTACGGCCGACAATATTAAATATTTTCTTTTTCCACTAAGACCATGTTCAATAAGCACCTTTTGCCTCTGTTAAAAGTTTATCAATTTAAATGTAAATGTCGAGCGGATTAGACAGTGGAAACTGTTGGTATTAATCTAGTGTTAAAATGTAGACTGTGCCTTGGAGAAGGGTTGATTGTGTAATAAGTTTGGAGAGTAGTCTCCTAGAGAGTAATTGTGTGAAGCAAAGACGTTCTCTGAATGTGGTAAATTTTGGAGGAATGGTGCTCTTGTAAAATTGTAACTTGGGAGCTTCAAACTCATTCTGTTAAATCGTTGCTGCCCGACTGTCTTAGGCTTTTCTAAGATAGTTTTTCGAGCTCAAGCTAATCTTTATCTATCCAATTGTTATTTATTATTGTTTAACAAAGTTTAAAATCTGAAAAGAAACCAAAAAATCAAGGAAAGAAGTAAAATTTCAAATTTTAGAGTTTTAAATTATACTTTGATCTTTTCCCTGTCCACCCATTCGCGCCCAAACATTCTTACACCTCTGCGTTCAACAGAATCCCCGTAACATTTTTAATAGCTAAATAGTAAGCAAACCCTTTACAGTATTTATTTTCTTAGGTTTAGTGTGTCATTTTGCGTTAATGTTCATTACTACACTTTGAGTCAAAATTGTATCAATATGTAGAAAAATTTTTCAGGCTTGATCAACACTATTAATGTTACCTGTAAATAAATAGGTATATGCTATTTGTTAGATAACTTTGGGCTTTACAGAAATGTCAATTATTGACCCTGCCAGCAGTAGACAAGCTAATGAATGCTCTGTTAAAAAGCATGGAGGATTTCAACTTTTGATTTGATTTAGTATTCCTTAGAAGCAGCAAAAGCGGAATACTGGCCGGGGTGGGGGGAGGGGAGGTTAGACTCCCCCACATGCAATTTTTACAAAAGAAAATACAACGACACTGACAAGCGAAAGTCGATTCAATGAGTGGCTCTTTTGAACATTCACACAGACATAATTGTAAAACCAACCGATCTCTTTAATAGTTTCTATGAAGCCTCGAAAGTTGGATTTTATATTGTAATTTGAACATAACAATCGCTGTAAAACTGTTTAGCTTGATCATATTGTTGCTGTTCACTATTTTAATGTAAGATTTTGTAGCGTACCGGTACTGCAAAGTGAATAACAACGTAATTTACATGTACGAGCGTCCTTATAATGACTGTACCGGGCGGTACACCTCCACGCCGCTAATTTAAAATTTGCGCCAATTGAAACTCCTCTGCTGGAGGAAGTCTGAACTTTATCTACGGAATTTATTTTCAAGTTTCTCTGAAGATGTCACTACTGGGAAATGTTGTAGTTTCTGAACTGGGTCGTTTTCGACGCATTTTTGTTTCCCTATTGTAAGAAGTGTGAACTTTCTCTTCTAGAGGACACTACTGAAGATCAACAATAGTGCACCCTAGTGCGAAGTGAAAGAACTCTTTTTTTTTGGAGAAAATTTTTATTTCAAAAGTTTGTTTCTTGTTAAATTTCTTTCTCTTATTGTTTAAGTTGGCTGTATACCCCTTTCTTTCCCCTTGTTTTGTGTTTAGCCAATCCCGAATTTTTAAAATTAATTTCTAACCAATCAGGTGTATCTTCTCCAAAGGGGATATGTTGCTGTACCCTAGCCAATAAAGTGATTGTGGGCGGGTGTTTTCTTACCTGAAACGCCTCGAACTTTCCGCGAGAGTATATAAACTGCTGATTTTAGGGTCTCTGCGCCACTTCAGTACCATCTTTCAGTGTGTAAAGTACATAGCAGGGGGCGGGAAGCGCCTCTTTCCTCGGGGAGCAGTTCTACACCAAGGTAATGGCCTTTTAATAACTTCTTTTCTTGCTAGCTCAGCAGTTTAACTCTCGGGGCGGGTCCGAAGCGTTTCTACCATGTAACCTTTTCCTAAAATGTAACTACTCTTAGCATCTATTATCTTTTAAAGCTACATATTGGGATAGAGAGTGCTTAACCCTCTCGAGCTCCCACTCATTTTGTTTTGAGGTGAACTTATTTCTCACGACCGATTCTTCCTTAATGTAAAGTAAATTGTTCTTTTCTAAAGTCACCTCAGTAGTATGGGATTAGCCCTTGCATTAGTGGCCTAGAGCCAGATTAGTTTTTAAAACAAATGCATTAGGAGTGCAGATTGCCTCCTCTCAAATTGTTATTTTAAAGGTCACGTAATTAATCCTTTTCTCTCTTAATAGACCTCAGTAGGTTGGGTATTTTACCCCTGTGTTTACGTCCTTAGAGGACAACTTGAAGGTGGAGTTTGGTGTGGCCTTTGATAGGCTTAAAGTTGAGAGCGAGTGGCTCTTTTTCGAAAACTGAGTGTTGTATGCCTCGAGGAGGCTTTACTATGTAATTTGGAGCAAGTGCTCCTGGGCTTGATTGGGGTCTTCTGCCCCTTTGTTGAATTCTGTATATCGTAAAGTTGGGCTAATTGCTCAGAATTGTGTGTCTGGCTCTCGGAGCCCAAATCCTGTAATTGTACATTCTCGATTAGTGGTTTTGCTACTCTGTACCTGCCATTATTGTTATTTCTTGTTTTTTGGAAAGGAAAATATAACCTTGTTAAATTTTACATTAACTTTAATTTCGTAGTTTGAGACCCGTTCAAGCCCGCACCTTCTTTCACCTCTACCTACCGCAAAAACACGGTAACAATGACATTCATACTGCGCGTACCGCACACGCAGAAGCACCTTTATGTTCTATCATAATTTTGTAACTATAACCCTCCGCCCCCCTAACGATCGGTCCTGGCTACACTACTGCTCAGGAGAGTTCTTAGGCAACGTGACTCATCATCAAAGATCCTAGTCCAGCAGTCTGAGCTGCGAAGTTGTAAAATCAGTGAAGAAGAGCACCCTTGAAATTTTACGATATTTTTAGAACTGAAGATTTTTACTCAATATTGCTTGGAGGTAGCAGATAAATTGAGATTTAGAACAGCAGAGTTGCCAAGAAAAGGATACAGTCCGGCGAAAATTGGCGGTGAAATAAAGCTTTATTTGAAACAGTGCAACAGTACCTATTACAAAGCTAAATGCTGTTTCCTATAATGGACATACTTGAAGAAGAGATAGGTCGCAAATTACTCTTAAGAGGGAGGATTCCTTGACCCCCTGTAACCACCCCCCCCCCCCCCGCCTCAAAATGTTAACACTACGCTCAAGCGATGCCCTGAGTTCAGCCGGCTTTCACTCCCGTAGCAAAGTCGGTCTGAAAACCGGCCTATATAAAATATAGTTTAGGAACTTTATAGAATACCATCGGTTGCAACTGCGAGCTCAATGTATTAACTTTCCTGCGCCTTGATTAAATTTCGCTAAGTGTATTATCATCCTGGGAAAATACACTTCCCCAATACCGATACATGAAATGATACAACTGTTCCAGCTTTGTATTTCCGGCAGACGTTCAATCCTCTTAGGTTTATTCCCTACCGACATCGGCTAATTTTCATATACTCGCTGCACCTCTTTTCAAACGCCAATGCACGCTTTCAGTACAGTCAGCTGCTATGAGACCAAGTTGTTTTCTATAGCTTCTGCCGAGTGTGGTGAGGAACAGCGAGGAACCAGTTTACATAGTACATACTTAACTCTAACTGCGTGGCAATTTACATTGCTCGTCACTGGGCAGGACGCGTATTATTTTCATTGAGTTATGTGAAGCAACTAGCAAAGAAAAAAACTACTCATCTCGAAAAAGAAATAACTTTAGGCTTGACGCCCGAGATTTGTCGTGCCCTGGTTATAATGGACTCGTTCTGCATGCTACTATTGTCGCGTAAGTGGTAACAGAGTCTGACTGGTATTCATGAGGTGGTACGGTACGTTTCAAAACAACCTACCACATTTTTTAACAAAGAGAAAATGCCCCCTCTTTTATGACTGTTTAATCTATTAACACCAGGTTCATGAATCTTTTGTCTGTACATTGCTCAAAATTTGAAAATAATGGTATTTCTGTATCAGTTATGTCCATAGTAACAAGGAAATGCATTTTTTAATTTTCCGTAATTTCTGTCTGTCTGTCGGCATGTATGTATGTAAAGTGCGGGAATAAGTCGCTACAATCTAAGCCATAAATAATCTTTTTCATGCTAAGATAAATGGTAGTTTAGGGGAAGGCCTAAAATTTAATTCTCAAATATTTATATTATTAGTGGTCCTATCTTAATATACATACATTTATTGAACTTAACAGGCGACTTCGCCCCTATACATGTTCACATGCAGAGTAAAATGAATAATAAAGAATAATAATAATAATAATAATAATAAGGATAATAATAATCAGAATAATTAGCAGTCATTAGCTGTAGCAGTCACTCACTCAATGTTCATCCAGTGTCCTTATTATGCTCTGTACTTGCGTCACATTATTGTTCCTGACCTACACCTAATCAATAAATCAAACAACTTTCCCTCCCTTCTTGGTCTCCCCCTCTATTCTTACTTCTAGTAGTTATCGACCTCTCATCCCTCGTCTCCATTCCTCCTCCTTTAACCAACCTATACCGTTCCATGTCCTCTGTATCCTCCATCCCTTTACGTACTCTTCCCCATATATCTTTTAAGCTCCTACTTCTGACTTTACTCAATTTTTTTACCTTCCTGTCGATCTGTCTCCTCTTGTCTTTTCTTGTTCACAACACCACTGCACTCTGCTCTCACCGATTCTTGCTGCTCACCCCCACTCACCCCCTCACTATTTTGGGCTTCTGAATCCACCTTCCCTTGTCCTTTCTTGCTCACTTTAACACTACACTCTACTCTCCCAGTTTCTTGCTGCTCACTCTCACCGTCCACTTCACTACCTTGATCTTCTGCCTCCCGGCTGCACTGCCCATTCTCTTCTGAGATGCTCTCCTCTCCTGCCACGTCTCTCCTCTTCTTTTCTTCTTTCTTCTTCCCATCTTGCCTTGTCATCTCACCACCCTCAACCCTCTCGTTTTCGTCCATCTCCTTTAGCTTCGTCACTGAATGTACTCTAACCCATCGCCCGTTTGTCACCTCCAATCTCAGACCTCTTATTCGGGCCTTTAGCCCCTGGTTCCTCGCTCTCCATAGGTGCCTATTCAAGATCCTCATATTTTCACTTCCTTCTCTTCCCATGTCTCTTTTCACCCTTATTTTCTGTCCCTGTAAATTCTTACTGTTACCTACCACAATTTCTGCCATTAGGGTAGATAAAAATGTTACCCTAATTGGCCTCCGTCCTTTAGTTTTACCAATTCTCTCTACATCGTCTATGTCACCACTACTGAAATCTATCTTCATTGTATCACGTATAACTTCGATCACCTTGCCTATCAGTTCCAACTTGCCCTCCCTCACATCTTCCTCAATTCCATATATAAATATGCCTTTCTTCCATCTCTTCTGCTTGTACTCCTCCCCTTCTTTCTTTTTTTTTTTTTTTTTTTGCTAGGGGCTTTACGTCGCACCGACACAGATAGGTCTTATGGCGACGATAGGATAGGAAAGGCCTAGGAGTTGGAAGGAAGCGGCCGTGGCCTTAATTAAGGTACAGCCCCAGCATTTGCCTGGTGTGAAAATGGGAAACCACGGAAAACCATCTTCAGGGCTGCCGATAGTGGGATTCGAACCTACTATCTCCCGGATGCAAGCTCACAGCCGCGCGCCTCTACGCGCACGGCCAACTCGCCCGGTACCCTTCTTTCTTCATCCTCATCATCTCCTCTTTCAAATATTTCACTTCCCCTCTCAATAACTCGATTTCTTTCTCATTATTGTCAACTCTTCTGCTTGATTCCTCCGTCCTCGTTTCCAGCCATTTCTTCATGTTGCCTATCTCCTTCCTCTGCTCCTCCATCATGTCCTTGATTTCCTGCAGTTTCTCCCACTGGCATTTCTCCTGCATGACTTCACTCACAACCACCCTGAGTGCGGCTAAATCCTCTGTGTTATATTTTCCACTGGTATTTGGGCCTGGGTTTAATTCCACCCCCCCAATAACCAGTAGCACCGCTACCACTGCCACTACCAGCACCGTGTCACTCATTTTTAATCCGTCCTTACTTATCACCAATCCATTCTCCTTCTTCCGTTTCGCCTGCCATTTGCCAATAGCGGCCCGGTATTGCTCGATGCCAACCATATTCACCGCACGCACTACTCTACACGACCTCTCTCCTCCACCGCTCGAGCTAGACTCGGTCCTATCTTAATAAAAACCGGTATGTAAAGTTCTACAATAAGTTGCTACAATATAAACTATAAATAATCTTATTCACTCTGAAAGAAATGGTAGTTTAGGGGAAGGCCTAAAATTTTATTTGCAAATATTTACCGTATGTAATTAGTGGTCCTATCTTAATTAAAATAGGTATGCAAAGTCGGCGAATAAGTCGCTACAATCTACGCCATAAATCATCTTATTCACGTTAAGAAAAATGGTAGTTTAGGGGAAGGCCTAAAATTTAATTCTCAATTTCTTATTAGTTGTCCCATCGTAAATAAAATCGGTACGCAAAGTTGGGGGATAAGTCTCTACAATCTAGGCCAAAATAACTTTATTAACGCTAAGCGAAATAGTAGTTTAGAGGAAGCCCCAAAATTTAATTCTCGAATATTTGTGTTATTAGTGGTCTGATGGACACTTACTATATAAAGTTACAATTTCCGATCATTTATGTCTTATACATTTTGACCGTATCGGCTATGATACCGGAGATATTCATGAATATGGATTTTTGTTACTAAGATAGTATCAGCGCCGTCACGAGAAAATGGGTAAATTTAATGAAAATTTAATGAAAAACGGTATGTAAAGTCGGGGATTAAGGAACTACTGTCTACGCTATAATCTATCTATCTATCTATCTATCTATATATAAAATAAGAGTTTTGTCTGTTTGTTTGCTCTCAGAATTTGAAAATAATGGTATTTCTGTATCGGTCATGTCTATAGTATCAAGAAAATGCACCTTTTGCTTTTCCGTAATGTCTGTCTGTCTGTCTGTCTGTATGTACACGCATCACGAGAAAACGGTTGAAGAGAATTGAATGAAAATCGTATGTGAAGTCGGGGGATGAGCCTCTACAATATAAGCTATAAATCGTTTTACTCGCGCTGAGTGAAATGGTAGTTTAGGGGAAGGCCTAAAATTGAATTCTCAACAATTATGTTATTAGTGGTCGTATTTTAAAGAAAATGGGTATTCAAAGATGGGGAATAAGCTGCTACAATCTAGGCTATCAATAATTGTATTCACATTGAGAAAAATGGCAGTTTAGGGGAAGGCCTAAAATTTAATTCTCAAATATTATTAGTAGTCCTATCCTGATGAAAATCGGTGTGTAAAGTCAGGAAATAAGTCGCTATAGTCTAGGCTGTAAATTTATTCACGCTGAGTGAAATGGTAGTTTAGGGGAAGGCCTACAATGTAATTCTCAAATATTTCTTATTAGAGGTGTAATCGATGAATGCTACATAACTAAGGTTATATAATATTAAATTTCCTATTATTCATGTCTTATACATTGTTACCGTACTGGCTATGATCACAAAGATATTCATGAATTTGGATTTTTGTCACGAAGTCCATATCAGCACCGAGTAACGAGAAAATGGGTAAACAGTATTTAATGAAAATCGGTGTGTAAAGTCGGAGAATAAGAAACTACAGTTTAGGGTATGATATATTTTACAAATCACAGAGTTGAAAGAAAACTAAATGTGAAGGCCTACAATATAGAAAGCTCGTAACATTGATCAACAATACCATTACATTGACCATTGTTTGTCGTGATGTGCTTTGTGTCTTCTGTTGCCCCTCATCTCCGGTTGATAGGATTACTGCTGCGTACAGAGTATTTTTATTTGATTTACGTCGCACCAACATAGATAGGCTTTATGGCGACGATGGGATAAGAAAGGGCTAGGAGTGTCTTAGGCCTTAATTAAGGTACAGGCCCAGCATTTGACTGGTGTGAAAGTGGGAAACCACAGAATACCATCTTCAGCACTGCCGACAATGGGGTTCGAATCCACTATCTCTCGGATGCAAGCTCACAGCTGCGCACCGCTAACCACACGGTCAACTCGCTCAGTCGTACAGAATGTAACAGCCTGCCTGAATATTGATGGGAAGTAGCTGGGGAGTTAGATAACTTTCTTCTTTAGCATGCCATTCCCCTGGTTTAGCCCCAGGGGCTCTGAACTCTGGAGCGTGGGTTGGCGACCACGGGGCCCTTAGCTGAGTCCTGGCATTGCTTCCACTTACTTATGTCAGGCTCCTCACTTTCATCTATCCTATCCGACCTCCCTTGGTCAACTCTTGTTCTTTTCCGACCCCGACGCTATTAGGTTTGCGAGGGCTAGGGAGTCTCATTTTCACGCCCTTCGTGGCCCTTGTCTTCCTTTTCCCGATACCTTCATTTTTCGAAGTGTCGGATCTCTTCCATTTTTCCCTCTGATTAGTGTTATTTAGAGGATGGTTGCCTAGTTGTACTTCATCTTAAAACAATCACCACCACCATCCCCTGGTTTATAAATTTTCTGATACTACTGGTACGTAACACACTGGATCATCATAGCATTCGGGCTATTCAATCCCTACTCTGAGGCACTGATTGGAATGAACAGTGTGCATATTTAACGGAATAATGGCAGATGAGTGTTCATGGCAATCTGAGGCCTGGTCATCCCAGCTCTGGAACTTTGGACTATTAGATTGGCACCGCAATATAACCGCAGCACTGTTCGTTAAGTGATAAAACGTGCGGCTTTCCATTTGATAGAGTATTTTATATGATAGCATTGCTTTTAATCGCTACATTCATACTTACGTTTTTGTAATGACCTATGTTGATTTCGGTTAGGAAAACCACAAAGTCAGTCTTTCTGAGAATCCCGTAGCGAAGCACGGGTACATGAGCTAACTCATTATATAATTACTTTATCATTTATTATGACATTTTGGCTTCAAATAGAAAGAATAAATGAAATACTTTATTCTCAAAATATGTATTTTGTGGCACAAACAAAGAACTTGGCGGCCTCTGCACTGTAAAATTGAAACAATTGAAATATATATTTAAAAAAAGCCTGGATTAGTTCACCTTCCAACTAGATTACACGTTGCAGTCGAATGGAAATAGTCTACTAGTCAAATAAACGCTTTTCTCAGCAACACAGGTATCCTGGACGAGCATCTACAAATCTTCGGGAGGGACTGGGTCAATTTCTCCGCATATCATTCTAAATTTGTGCTCACATGTTTTCAATTTGGTTCAAGTCCGGACAGCGAGGGGGCCAGTCTACCAATTACACACCCTGTCTGCTGGCAAACTAGTCTCGAATCAAATGAGAAGTGTGGACTAGATTATTAACCTGCTGAAATTGAAGAACTCCATCGGAATATAAAGAACCACGTAACGTTCCAATAACTGCTTATACTCAATTTTCCGCGAATGCGAAGGAATGTGTCCACTCCACGACGAGAAATCTAACCCCAACACGAAGGACACTCGACCACTGCAAGCACGAATGACAGCGTACCTGTGGTCGAATTGGGTACCAGGACGACCCATATATCAAAAGGGGTCCTTCCTTTGTAGTAGAAATGGTTATATCAAAAAAAAATTACCCGTTTCAAATCCCGATCACAATTTCTCGCTGCAAAGACTAAACGCTCGTCTATACCCTTCTCCTTAAGAACTTCCATAGGAATAGAGCGTCGAGATCTTAAATGGGCGGTCCTTAAACGATTTCTCAGTCTGGTCGTGCCCAGGAAAATTAAAAACTACCCCTACGTAGCAACTATATGAAAGGGATTTTCTTTTTTTCCTCTCCCGCTTATCTGGTGTTCTGTAGCGGTGTTGAAATGTTCCTTCTACCACTCCCAGCTTTTCGAGGGTAAGCACCCGAACTTCGAAAATTTTGCACCAATATGCAAGCTATCGTTTCTCAAACGTGGAAACACCTGGTTTGGATTTCGGAAGAAAAAAAACAAAAAGAAAAAAAAACAGTCAACTGCAACATCTCAAGACAGAAATGGCATCGTGTGTTATCTCGTAATGTCAGCCTCTACCTATGTTTTAAAATAACAGCAAAATATTCACAACGATACAAATACAAACTTTAGAATTAAAAATTAATAATATAACTACGATATTATTTGCAGACATAAGATACGAAGAGTTAAAGAAAATACCGTTCATAATCTCGACCACACAGCTGTATTTTTTCTAAAGACCTGCATTGAGAGAAACTGTATCCACAAACATTTTTTCTTTTTTTGCTATTTGTTTTACGTCGCACCGACACAGATAGGTCTTATGACAACGAAGGGATGGGAAAGGCCTAGGAGTAGGAAGGAAGCGGCCGTGGCCTTAATTAAGGTACAGTCCCAGCATTTACCTGGTGTGAAAAATGGGAAACCACGGAAAACCATTTTCGGGGCTGCTGACAGGGGGGTTCAAACCCACTATCTCCCGGATGCAAGCTCACAGCCGCGCGCCCCTAACCACACGATCAACTCGCCCGGTAAACAAATTTCTTAATCATTGACTTCGTTATAAGAAATAGTATTACGGCCGACACTATAAATACAAAATAATAAGTATTACTATTATCAAATAAACGTATTTGTACAGCATTATTTAATAATCAGAATATCACCTAAATAAATATTAAGTTGTAGTGGTTCTGCAAATGCGTTGAACTGCAGCAGTATAGCTCAGTCGGGATTTAGATGGAAATTTCTCATTTTCAAATCCTCGTTGCTCCTTCCGACTTTATTTCGTTACACGACAATATAATATAATAATATAAGAAGAATACCTCAAATACTATTTATTTTTACAAAACTAGTATTGGTATTTGGCCTATGAATACATACTGCTAAAGAACGATTACAAACGACAAATGACAATTTCAACAAGGCTCGAACTCGCAACCTTCGCATCATTAAGCGAACGCTTTACAACTGTTTCACGAGAAGTAGATATAGAATTACACATCCTTAAGCAACATGGTTCAGCATAGTCCACAGTGCTTCAACAGCGCGTCTACAAGCGCATACAGCATGAGACAGCACCGGTATCCGAAGAGCAATTTAGAATATATTCACTGTTTAAGCGTGGCTTTTTTTTTTTTTTTTTTTTTTACGGCAACTGCATATATTGTTTTTTTTTTTTTTTTTTTTTTTGGTAAATATCATAGTCACTGTAAATACACTGCCGGAAAAAAGACGTGGAACATCCTCATGGACTGTGTTCAGTGGAACCAGGGTGTAATATGTGCATAATACTGAGGGGTGGTTGTGTTAGTGATTCGCTTTACATAGACATCGGAGATTAGACTCTGCAGGCGCAGTAACTGAGCTGAGGTTAGAAGTGAACAGTGTTTTCAACATTCATTCTAGAGTACAAACATGCCCCACCGGCAAGTACGTGCTCCTGTTGAACAACTGCAGCCATTTGAACGGGGTTGCATGGCGGGCCCGCGGAAAGCTGAATGGCGGTATCGACGGATTGCTGCACATGTTGGGCACAATGTATCGGTGGCGTGTCGCTGCTTTCAGCAGTGGTCTCTGGAACATTCCCACGCCCGTAGACCAGGTTCTGGACGTACGCGTAGTACAGAAGCATGTCAAGATAAGACGCAGAGTGCGAGCAGCGGTGGCCGACCGAACATCATCCAGGAACGAACTCCGGTTACATGTTGCAACTGCTGTGTCACCATGGACCATAGCGAACCGTCTGCTTGCAGGAGGATTACGATCACGTGTGCCTCTGGCCAGGCTACCACCCACACCACGACACCGCCAGGCACAGCTACTCTGGTGTCGTGAAAGAGTCGACTGAAGGGGGAATGGCGTCCTGTTGTCTTCAGTGACGAGAGTAGGATCTGTCTGTATGGAAGTGATGTACGTACAGGTGTACGGCGTAGACCGGTGAGCGGCCTATTCCAGACACCCAGGTCTCACCGCAGGCTTCATGGTTTGGGGGGACAATCAGTTACAACTCGCGGTCACAGTAGGTGTTCCTGCAGGGTACCTAACGTAACCAGTGCCCGATACATTGCACAGGTTGTTGTCCCTGTGCTACTGTCATTTCTTCGACAGGAAGGTGATGTGCTTTTACATTAGGACAATGCACGCCCGCATACAGACGACGCAACGTGCTCTACGTAGTGTACAACAACTGCCCTGGCAAGCAAGATCACTGGGTCTCTCGCCAATTGAACACACGTGGGACATGATGAAGCGGGAACTTACGCGTTCTCCAGAGCTGGAGAAAACCATTGCCGAATTGAATCAAAGGATGCTTGGGACAATCGAACGCAGGATGCCATTCGGGATGATCCATGATCGTTTACATATGCGAATACATGCCTGCATTGCCGCCAGAGAGCTGTAGACAGTGTACTGATGCGACTGTTTGGGCACCCTTTACTGTGACGTGTTTCATTTGGTCTGAATTTGTAATCACACTCCTGCAAAGATGAACTATGTGTCACATCGCTTGTGAATAAAATGGCCTTGTCCCTGAGGATGTACCTTTTCTTTTCCGGCAGTGTAGTTTATGATACAACCGACTCGAATAATAATAATAATAATAATAATAATAATAATAATAATAATAATAATAATAATAATAATAATAAAAGTCGTCGGAATAGACCAACTACTTACTACACTTCCAACCAACTCAATTTCCCCCAAAACAACAACACAACAACAATCATTGTACACCTTTCAGTGAAAGATCCATGTGTACTAGGAACAATACAGGCGAAAAACCACAGCCTTGTCTAACCCCTGTAACTATCGTGAAGGAAGAACACTTTCTATTACCAATTCCACTGAACCCAACTGACAACACAACTCTGGCTGCCATCAACAACCTAGCAATAATCCCTCAGTACGGTTAATATATTTTGTCTTTTGTCTAGCAATTTAACGCTGCACTAATATATCGAAGGTATTCGGCGAAGCACAGATGGCAAGAGCTAGGAAAGAAAAGAAAAGAAAAGAAAAGAAAAGGAAAGAAAAAGGGTAGTGGACAGGGCCTTAATTATTGTTTGTTTGTTGTTTAAAGGGGCCTAACAGCTAGGTTATCGGCCAAGCCTTAATTAAGGTACGGTCCTAGTCATTGCCTGGAGTGAAAATGGAAAATCACGGAAAACCATCTTCAAGGCCGCCGACGATGGGATTCGAACCCGCTATTTCTCGAATGCAACCGCATAGCTGCGCGCCCCTAACCGCACGGCCAACTCGCTCGGTTTATATTACTCTGTAAATTGCCCAACTGTGTTTCGTACTATGGTTTGCTTGCTTGATGTTTAAAGGGGCCTAACATCGAAGGTCATCGGCCCGTACTATGGTTTGGCATAATAGCAGGCTTCATAGCCTGAGCCCCGCCACATAAGAAAGTCAATAAACTAAAACGTGTATACAACGTGGACGAATTAATGCCAAAGTGATGATGTCTCTCATGGGCCATGGCGACACAGCAGGTGTAACATGTAACCGGATTTCGTTCCTGGAATATGCTCGGTCGGCCACTGCTGCTCGCACATCTTATCTTGATGTGCGTCTGTACTACGCGTACGTCCGGAGCCTGGTCTACGGGTGTGGGAATGGTCCAGAGACCACTGCTGAAAGTAGCGACACACCACTGTGACCAACATGTACAGCAATCAGGTTTCACTATATTGTATTCAATACTACCAGACATGAATGAATTTAAAATATATCAATAAAACCATATTCTGTTATTCCAAATTTTGAATTGGCGTGTATAGTTCCGTCCTACAGAAAGGCGACTAGTATCCAATCCTTTGAGAGAGGCCAATGCTTCGGGATACCATATCGTCGTGTCGAAATATTATCAAAAAGGAACTACATTCGTATCCTAACAAATTTATTGTAGTGCATACGTTAAAGAGTCCAGACGAATCTTCGCGTGTTAAGGTTCTGTCGGTGGTTTCTATACGACGTGGAGTCAGGAAGTTTGGATCCTCAGTTTTTCCTGTCTTCAGATGGGACCATTTTCAGCAACTTCTGTGATGATCATTAACAAGGACCAGACCCGCGTCAGTCCTATTGTAAATATTTTTGGGGCCAGCTTTATTTTGCCCACCCTGTATATTCCTGCAAAACGAAAGACTTACTAAGGCCATAAAGTTACAAGAAAGCAGGCCTCAACGAACACGGTCGTGCAGCCGCTTTTATACACTACTGTTTGTAGAAAGTGAAACACTCGGAAGCAATGGTCTGATAAACGCTATCAGAGGACGTGTAGAACAGTGGAACCATAATAAGTGTTTTAAATTGCAGAGAGATGGCGTGCACGTAGGCCCAACAGTGCCCTTCTGTGTGTGACCGGCCAGGGCAGTGTTAAGCAACGCTCAGTCAGTGCGGAGCCGTCATACGAAGTGGAAACGTGTACCCAAGTGCCACTATGCCTCGCCGACATCACAGAAGAGAATATCAACCTGCGAGTGCGTGCGAAGGGCTCCGGGAGATGGGGGTGTCGTTCCGTGACACTGCGGCTCGTACAGGGTACGGTGCTTCAACAGTGAGGCGTATGTGGAACCAATGGAGAGAATAGGGCCGTACACAGCGCCGACAGGGTACTGGACGACACAATGTGACCACAGCGCGAGATGGCCGCCATCATGTCCAATTGGCCGTAACGGACAGAATAGCTTCGCCCACGGTGTTGGCTCGACGTTGGAGCACTGCAACGGATGTGGGGATGTCTCCGCCGACAGTTCGACGCCGTCTTCTGAGGGCCGGACTGGTGGTACGCATGCCAATGCGTCGGCTTCCATTGACCAGCAACGCCGTAGACTGCAATGGGCACGTGAGCACAGACACTGGCGTGCTGAATGGTAAAATGTAGCGTTTTCGGGCGAGTCCCGCATCAACTTATCCTACAGTGATGGTCGCCAAGTGTGATGGTTTGGGGGGCAATTGCCTATAACATGCGATTTCGCCTCCTACGTCTTGAGGGCAATCTGAACAGCTACAGCTACAACAGGGCGGTTTTACAGCCCGAGGCTTGTTCCTCCTGCAGGCCGTTCCAGACGCCATATTCCAGCAGGATAATGGCTGGCCGCATGTGGGGAGGAATGTGCAAGCCTTCTTCGAAGACGAACACCACTGCTTCCCCTGCCTGCCCGTTTCCCGGATATGTCACCCGTTGAACATGTCTGGGATATGGTCGGTCGGTACCTTGTTCGTTCAGGTCCTCCTGGAACCGCTGTTGATGAACTATGGACGCGCCTACAAACCGCGTGGCAGAATATTCCCAACAGCATATTCAGGCGCTCTTTGATTCCATGCCACGACGTCTAGCGGCTCTGATTGCAGCGCGTGGTGGCGCTACACCGTAACTGAATTTCCACGGTCACCATGCATGTACATTTCTGTAATTGTAATCATTTGTGTCTTGTCATGTCCCTAATATGTGGAATAAATTGCATTGTTATCACAGATCTCGGTCTTGGCGTTTCACTTTCTAGAAACAGCAGTGTACATATCGGCACAAGGGGACCATATCCATCAATCTCCCTAAAACTTGGCTCCCTAAGATCATCTCATCAATTGTTAGAGAAATAAGATCACCCCTACACCCACTTTCCCCCTAATATAAGATGAACCTTGTAAGTCAACCACTTAAATAACCTACCATATTACTGGCAATACCAGTGACCTAAAAACGTGCAACAGAGAATAAATAACATGAACGACGGGAACTCAAAGTTCTCGCATTTCACAGCAAGTCCTATTCTTTAGTGGCATTTTCACGCACTCTCGAATTAATTCATACGATACATGGTGAGACAGCTAACCGGGAAATGCTTATCCAGTATCTTGAGGTGGCTGTTAAGGAAAAACTGCCATGAGAACAGTGGGAAGTGCCAGCGTATTCTGCGAGTAGATACACCGTCAGATTACCTTAAGAAAAGAGTGTGTTGGATTTTGGATCTACGTATTATCAATTTATCAACATCATTATTACGAATGCCAGGGTAAATAGCATAGACGGTTGAGCGCTGACCGTCAGAGCCCAAGATGTTTGGTTAAATACTGGCTCTGTCCGGTGGTATTTGCAGGTTGGCTACAGTACTCAAATACGCCAGCCTCACGTCGGTAGATTTACCGGCACGTAAGAAAACTGCTGAACAAAAATCCAGCACCTAGGTGCCTCCAAAAACAGGAAGAGTAGTTCGTGAGACGTGAAGCCATTATTATTATTATTATTATTATTATTATTATTATTATTATTATTATTATTATTATCAGGGAACGGATTTATTTGCACTAATAATTATTGAAATATGTACATATATATTTAGTTACTTTTATTGAAATATGGAATTATATATGGACTTAAAATTACACATATAACATTAATTTCTATTTAATATCAAAGTTCGTAGAAGCTAAACAAAGTAGATCTACATGCAACATAATGTTGCATTTCTCATTTTAATATATTTGAAGAACACACAATCCTTTATTCTCAATTACCAAAACAATGGATTACAAAATGCTCTTTTAAGTGCTGGAAAGTGAATCTTCTCCTATTATCTCTAAGGACAGATTTATATTGAGTGAAACTGCGTTCAACATTGGAAGAGGTAATGGGGGCATAATTCACTTTCACAATATCTGCTGGGGTTAAATCCAATGTTAATTTTACACTTACATCTCCACACAGCATTGCAGAAACCTTTGTCATTTCTTCATATCCAGGGTTCTCTGAAAGTACAGTGGCCATCTTCATGTTTGCTACATCTGCAACTTTACCTGTACCACGATTTAGTTCTTCCACAGTTTTATTCACAATTTCACAACTTTCAGAAAGTGAGAGATGCGAGTTTTGGAGCCTTTTCAGTGTTTTTGTGATTCATGAAAAATTATGCTGAATGTAACATAAATCATTTCTCACACTTGTATCGCAGACAACTGTTTTCGCGGCTTCAAGTGAGGCTGCATCTTCAGAGTCCATGGCATGCAGAACGTTCTTAATACTGTCTATACATACATACATTATCATTATAGGCTGTTATGCCTATCAGCGTTCAGTCTGCAAGCCTCTGAGAATTTACTAAACGTCGCCACAATCCTCGATTTGCAACTAGTGTTGTGGCCTCATTTAGTTCTATACCTCTTATCTTTAAATCGTTAGAAACAGAGTCTAACCATCGTGGTCTTTGTCTCCCTCTACTTCTCTTACCCTCCATAACGGAGTCCACTATTCTCCTAGGTAACCTATCCTCCTCCATTCGCCTCACATGACCCCACCACCTAAGCCGGTTTATGCGTACAGCTTCATCCATCGAGTTCATTCCTAAATTAGCCTTTATCTCCTCATTCCGAGTTCCCTCTTTCCATTGTTCCCACCTGTCTGTACCAGCGATCATTCTTGCTACTTTCATGTCTGTTACTTCTAACTTATGAATAAGATATCCTGAGTCCACCCAGCTTTCGCTCCCGTAAAGCAAAGTTGGTCTGAAAACAGACCGATGTAAAGATAGTTTCGTCTGGGAGCTGACTTCCTTCTGACAGAATACTGCTGATCGCAACTGCGAGCTCACTGCATTAGCTTTACTACACCTTGATTCAACCTCTCTTACTATATTACCATCTTGGGAAAACACACAACCTAAATACTTGAAATTATCGACCTGTTCTAGCTTTGTATCACCAATCTGACATTCAATTCTGTTGAATTTCTTACCTACTGACATCGATTTAGTCTTCGAGAGGCTCATTTTCATACCATACTCATTGCACCTATTTTCAAGTTCCAAGATGTTAGAATGCAGGCTTTCGGCACAGTCTGCCATTAAGACCAAGTCGTCAGCATAGGCCAAACTGCTTACTACATTTCCACCTAACTGAATCCCTCCCTGTCATTTTATACCTTTCAGCATATGATCCATGTAAACTACAAACAGCAAAGGTGAAAGATTACAGCCTTGTGTAACTCATGTAAGTACCCTGAACCAAGAACTCATTCTACCATCAATTCTCACTGAAGCCCAATTGTCAACATAAATGCCTTTGATTGATTTTAATAATCTACCTTTAATTCCATAGTCCCCCAGTATAGCGAACGTCTTTTCCCTCGGTACCCTGTCACATGCTTTCTCTAGATCTACGAAACATCAACACAACTGCCTATTCCTCTCGTAGCATTTTTCAATTACCTGGCGCATACTGAAAATCTGATCCTGACAGCCTCTCTGTGGTCTGAAACCACTCTGGTTTTCATCCAACTTCCTCTCAACGACTGATCGCACCCTCCTTTCCAAGATGCCAGTGAATACTTTGCCTGGTATACTAATCAATGAGATACCTCGATAGTTATTGCAATCCTTCCTGTTCCCTTGCTTATAGATAGGTGCAATTACTGCTTTTCTCCAATCTGAAGGTACCTTACCAACACTCCACGCTAATTTTACTACCCTATGAAGCCATTTCATCCCTGCCTTCCCACTATACTTCACCATTTCAGGTATAATTTCATCTATTCCTGCTGCCTTATGACAATGGAGTTTATTTACTATCCTTTCCACTTCCTCAAGCATAATTTCACCACCATCATTTTCCTCCTCCCCATGAGCTTGGCTGTTTGCAACACCACCATGATGATTTCCTTTTACATTGAGAAGATGTTCAAAATATTCCTTCCACCTCTGCAGTGATTCCCTGGGATCTATTATGAGTTCACCTGAATTACTCAAAACACTGTTTATTTCCTTTTTCCCTTCCTTCCTAAGATTCTTTATTACTGTCCAGAAAGGTTTCCCTGCTGCTTGACCTAGCCTTTCCAGGTTATTACCAAAATCTTCCCATGACTTCCTTTTGGATTCAACAACTATTTGTTTCGTTCTGTTTCTTTCATCTATATATATCTATATATTCAACATAATATTCAACCGCTTGCAACCACGTACCCCACCTAGTTAGAATCGGCTTAGGCGGCAAGGGAATCTCCGGGTACATTTCTTTCAAAAGATGAACTCTTCTGTGGGCTTTGAGAAAAACATTTTTCACTGAGTAAATCAATAAATCTACTTTGGGGTAACTGCCTCTTATCACTTCTGCCACAAGATGAAAGGCATGTGCTACAAATGTTATATGAGTCATCTTTTGATATACAACACATAATGCTTCTCCGGCTTTTATTATTAAAGGTGCGGCATCGCTAATAAAAACTAACACTTTATTATACTTAACGCCCTGTGGCCAGGGGATGCCCATAGCCTCATTGAACAGTTTTGATATAGTTTTGTTATCGCACTTTTCTAGAACATCACAGTGTAAGAGAATCCGTTTACAATAATCTTCGCTTAACAAACCAATGATTACGTTGCCAATTAGCCTGCCTTCTTTGTCTGTTGTCTCATCAATGGAAACCCTAATTGGACCGTCTTTAAACTCTTGCCTTATCTTCCGAACAGTTTCATCGTATATGGCTGAACAGTACGTTTTTCTGAACGCTGACTCATCCGGGATGGATCGTTTAGTACATTTCTCGAGGAATTCCCTGAAGCACTGATTATTCAGTTTGAAGAGAGGTATATCAGCAGAGATGAGAGCACGGCAGAGATCGGTGTTGAACTGGGACGTTACACTGGAAGTTGCTGGTTGTGTAGGAAACAACTGTCTCTGCTTGAAATCTCGTTGTTTGTTAGCCTGGTGTTTACTGGTTGAAACGCGCTGTTGCACAAGGAACCTTTGAGTAGATGTCACTGTACAACGACACAAATTACAAAATAATATCTTACTGTCAGCTGATAAACCATCTTCTTTAAATTCTGATACGTAACTTTTCAATTTTAAACTTGTTGACTGAGCTACTTTAGGCATATTGTAACAACGTTAATGTCTTCTATGAATATCACTATGCAACTGCACACACTTAACGTACAAGAACACTATGATCCGTCTCACTGCTAATTCAAACTGTGAATGACTGGTAGTGAACTAGATTGAGTTATGAAGCAATCAAAGGGAATGCCGGAATTACGAACTAATCCGGAAACCACTAGCACATCGTCGATGAATGAGATTTTCCTAGTTACAAAATTACGTCACAGACACAGTCGATGTTATGTAATGCAGCTTATCAGTGCTGTAAGTGTGATTCAGGTAGTCACGGTACTGACCGGCTGATCTCCACCACTTCCGGGCTCAACCCCTCTCTTTCTTCGCACCGCTTATGAGCATATTTTATCAGCCCAGACGTAAACAGAGGTGATAATGACCTGCATACCAGTTAAAATATTAATTTTTTCGAATATAGATTTTTAATTTATTTCTCCATTATTGAGAGGACTACTTTTTTTTTTTTTTTGCTAGGGGCTTTACGTCGCACCGACACAGATAGGTCTTATGGCGACGATAGGATTGGAAAGGCCTAGGAGTTGGAAGGAAGCGGCCGTGGCCTTAATTAAGGTACAGCCCCAGCATTTGCCTGGTGTGAAAATGGGAAACCACGGAAAACCATCTTCAGGGCTGCCGATAGTGGGATTCGAACCTACTATCTCCCGGATGCAAGCTCACAGCCGCGCGCCTCTACACGCACGGCCAACTCGCCCGGTAGGACTACTTTTTAGTCGAAATATGGACTACATTGATTTTAATGACGAAGAATATGGAACATATGTGCTAAACTCCAAAATATGGAAAAATGTGCAAAATGAATACTCCATTTTTCAACTCCACACGCCGTGATTCGTAAAGATAATGCAAAATATAATTAATTTTAGCTTCCTAAAGAGATATGTATTTACATATAAATCCGTTCCCTGATTATTATTATTATCATCATCATCATCTAGACGAATGTTGTTATTCCTATTACTATCAAGAAAGCAGGTGCTGCATAGTGTGAAAAATACCGCACCATTAGTTCAGTATCTCGCGCTTGCAAGAATTTAACATTAAATTTAAAGTGTTTACAGAAGAATGGAGAGACAAGTAGAAGTTGAATTACAACAGTCCGACTTCTGAAAAGAAAATTTAGGAACACGTGAAGAAATAGAGGCTTTACGTCTGCTCTTACAAGGGAACATCGGCAATGGGTAAGTCGCTGATAGCGATGAAACTTAGAAAACACATTGAGGTACACGTAAAAACGATATCGGCATCAATTTTGGGTGCCAACATTCATTAGGGCGTTAACTACGGGGCCTCAAAGTTGCGACATTTCAAATTCCGCGCGATTAGCGATGAATACCTGCTGGCCAATGCTAAGCTGGCACACTGTGTACCTGGAGACACACCTCCGCACCTCCTCCCCTCCCACTCCAACTGTTCGCCACCGCACGTCACCCTTCACCCCGCGCTTGACGGCTGTTTGGCTGTTCAGCGGGACCGGCTCTATACTTTGCTTCTTTTCGTACTATAATTATTGAAATTGTTTAAATAACGTTCTGTATCACACATAATGATAATAAATACCCTACACTAATACACCCAATTTTATTCAAATGTTATATTTTCATTCCTGCTAATTCCGTTGAGTTGTCACATTCGTGGGTACAACTCCGAGTTAAGTACCACCCGGCGTGGTCAAACGTGGGATGGGGTACCGCGTCCTACCTACGCTTAAATTATTATTTACTTCTAAAACGCCTTAAAGCTGTCGGTAGTGTCCTTTAGAGTGGACATACATATGGAATTAAATTAAATCACCCACCACTAAATAAATCTCCCTCCTTTAAACAACGTTAAATATCTTTTTATGTAAAGAAATTACGTAATGTAATGTAATGAGATTCGGTACCTCGGGATATCAAACCCTGGTTATAGGTCCAGATCTTCTTTTTATGCCCCTTTCCCCCATCCATTTTGTGTACGCTGTCAGTTGTGTCATAACGAAACGACATCGCGGACTACGACAATAACAACAATTATAAACTCGGAGTTTGAAACTATTGGTATTTTCCGTATTGCGTACTCTGGTATAAGGAATAGGCCTATAGGCAGAATGTTTTTATTTGTGCTTGTACTGAACGATTTATTTATGTTTTGCAGTGACAGGCACAACACATTTCAATTGCAGCAATTGTTGTCGAATATAAATAAATGTAATGCATAGGCGACTTTGATATGAGTTCGATATGGAATGTAGTAAAGTTTGACGTAATAAGAAAAGCCTTAAAAATAAAAAAAGATGTGCATTTATATATGCAGTAGATATACAGTAGTCACAGGCAGACCTGTAGTCTTACTGTACCGGTACCTTTGCGTTATAGCTGACGAAGGTCTATGTATTCAACAAGTACCGATATGAAAGTATCTCACTACAGTCTTCTGGGTATAATGCAGTTACATACGCAAAAAGTTAAATGGCTATTGTATGAACGGGTAAAACAACAGACAATTACAAGGCAACACAATAAATGACTCTGTATACATTACATCGTCCAATCTCCCCGTCAATAACTGATAGTAAACAAAAACAATCTTTGGTCTATTAGAAACATTAAAAGATAGTGAAAAGAAAACCGAAACAAAACACAATTAACAACAGGCACCATACTTTTTGTTTGCTAATTGCTTTACGTCGCACCTATACAGATAGGTCTTATGGCGACGATGGGATAGGAAAGGCCTAGGAATTGGAAGGAAGCGGCCGTGGCCTTAATTAAGGTGCAAATCCAGTATTTGTCTGGTGTGAAAATGCGAAACCACGGAAAACCATCTTCAGGGCTCCCGACAATGGGATTTGAACCCACTATCTCCCGGATGCAAGCTCACAGCCGCGCGCCTCTAACCGCACGTCCAACTCGCCCGGTGCAAACGTTTTCATAAACATTTCAGAAAACGTAAACTGACTAATACAGTGTGGAAATTACAAAGGAGAGATATGAGGAAGGCTGATAGAGTACGTGAAGTGTAGCGCCGTTTCTCTTCGACAGCTAAGAGGACGGGCAGGCGCGGGGTGAAGGGAAACGTGCGGTGGCGAACCAGAAGGAGGGGGCGGAGATGTGTAGGTGAGGACGTGCAGTGGCGTGTCTCCAAGCACGCAATATGCCGACTTAGCATTCATTGGCCAGCAGGTATTCATCGCTGATCGCGCGGAATTTGAAATGTCGCAACGTTTTGGCCCAGTAGTTAACGCCCTAATGAAAGTTGGCACCCAAAATTGATGCCGATATCGTTTTTACGTGTACCTCAATGTGTTTTCCAAGTTTCATCGCGATCGGCGACTTAACCATTGCCGATGTTCCCTTGTTAGAGGATCCAATTAAGAAAGACAAGTCCATGTACAGTACATGACATTCGTAGATGTAGAAAAGTTAATCAATAGCCTTGACTGGAATGGGCTATTTGACACTCTGAAGATGATCGAACAAAAAAATCAGTCTGCAGTGATAAGAATCTAGGCCTATGAAATAACAGCAGCAATTCAGAAAGGAGTGAGGTATGGCTAAAGCTTGTCCTCTCTCCTTTTCAATATTTACATACAACAGGCGGTAAAGGAAATCGAAGGAGAGTTTGGAAAAGGAATCAATCACATTTCAAGGTGAGAAACTCAAAACTCTTGAGATTGGCCAATGATGTTACTTTAAGTCTGCAGAAAACCTGGAGAAAACTGAATGGTATGGACACAGTATTGAAGGAGCAGTACTAGATGGAAAATAAATACGTCTCAAACAAAAGTAAAAGTATGCAGGGGAAAGAAATCAGGCGATGTGCGAAATATTAGATTAGGAAATGAAGTCTAAAGGAAGTAGATCAATATTGTTACTTAGGTAGCAGAATAACTAACGAAGGCAGATCTTTCTTAAGGAAATAAATTTGCTGAAGTCAAGACTCACAGTAGAAGTAATAGAATTGCTGGTAACGAATACTTTTTTGTTGTAATTATTACTTGTTGTTAATTTCACAAAATGTAATTTTTAATCGTAATTAACTTCTTGAATTAAAATTGAAGGGTTGGATGCAAGAACCAGGCAGCTCCACGTTTCGTCAAAATGGACATTTTCATATATATCGAATGTAAACAAATAGGTGCACATTTCTATGCAAGAACCATGCAACTCTAATGACTTCCATTGGCGATACAAAGGAAAAGGAGCCACATGGAGATAGCATTCATCATAATTTTAATGCAAGAACAAGGCAGCTCCAGGAGCCACCTGGTTCTTCTATCGATTTTAGTTCAGTGCATCGTCACTGGTGCCGAAGCTTCGGAATAGTAGAAAAAGAAAAACGGAAGAGAGAAAGACTATGTTCCTAATGACTATGTGAACCTTGTAAGAGGGTCAAGCTCAAAATGTGTTGTCAAACAAATTGAGAGAGACAGTTTTCTAGACTATAAAGGTACTTTTGAAGAATCCTTCAAGGTGTAGGTAAAGAGAAGTTCTCCATTTCAAAATATCGGTTGTTTATTCATAGTGAAGAACTTTGTGGAACTGTTAAATGCTCAATGAATGCATCAGGTTTTTCTCTACAAGAGTTTCCTCTCTTGAAAAAGTACAGTACTCCAAAGTTTCCTCACGCGAGTCAGAAACTGTATCCAGAAGCCCTGCACATCAAGGAAGCAAAATTTCGGGATGTAATGGTACTGGCCAAACGCTATGTACCTCCCATTGAGAAGTGGTATTACAACAACATAACCAGCCAATCAAGAGAAAATAATGTGAACACCTCATCTGGAAGTGAATAACAACTGTCATACTGTAATAGTGGATACACTTAATATTCAAGGTTCTTAAAATTTCAGTAACTTATTATGAAGTGTTTGCATATTGAAATACTGTAATTTATTTTGCAAAAAATACAGTTTTTGGTAAGTAAAACCACAGAAATCATTGAATTAAACATTTTCTACGCAAGAACCAGGTGGCTCCAAAATTAATTAATTTATTGCTATAAAAGACAGGAAAATTGAAAATTCTGCTACATTACAGACTAAATGTATCAAGGAGGTCATAATTAACATACTGACAGAAATAATTATTTATACCATCATTTATACTTATTTTATACAGTTTTTTCCTTGCTCCTGAAAAGTTAGAAAAATGGAGCTGCCTGGTTCTTGCATCCAGCCCTTCAATTGTAATCGTTACATTCTAGTAATCGATATTTATCACATCGAGTGTTCAGCAATTTTGGGGCGCCAGCACTCGCAAGGCGTTACGCCAAAGATACAACGGGCACTTGTTCGTTTACTCGCAGCTTCTTGTGGATACTTGCTGAGATTTAGATAATCGTGTACTACGACTTCGTAAGTTTGCACGTGGTCGATTACGGAACCGAAAGAAATATATGACGGCGAAGAGGTTAAGGAAGTTCGTTTTCCTATTTTAATAAACAATGTGAATTAGTTGGCCCTTAAAATAAAAACACGAGTGTGAATTCAAACTTTGTTTGGGAACAATCATTTTGAAAGTTCCAAAATTTAATGTTTTATTTTACTTAGCGATGACGGCCACTTAATGTCCCCAATGCTAAAAACACACAAAATGAAGTAATAGATTTTCCTTGCAAATTTTGCCATCATTCCAGACGCATGTGGGGGGAAAAAAGTTAGCGATTTCCATAAGACTGAGATTCTGTGAACTGATTGTAATTTGAATGATACCTTGTTGGAAAAGTGAGTAAAATACTTCTTAGGTAACAGTAATTCAGTCCGGTTACTTTTATGTTATACTTTTCGCATCAATACAAACAATGATATACAATTTTTTTTAATCATTCTTCCGTCTGGAGGGTGGCAATGTAAGGAAGTGAACAATGGACAATAATTATCTCATAAATAAAGAGTGTGCAAACTTTTGAAATGTAGTACTGTAGGAGAATGCTGAAGGGATGACTGGTGGACTGGACCACGAAAGAAGAGGTACTGAGTCGAACCGGTAAGAGGAGAAAGATTAAACGGAATATACTCGGCCAAAAGAAGAGAGAATGATAGGGTAAAGCAACCACCATCACCTAGAAATCCACACTTGTTCCATCATGGTCCACAGCCTGTTGTAATTTTTTGTCAAATTCAAGACTTCAGAAGAATTTTCAACACTTCACAAGCTTGTCAAATCGGTAGAATTCTCGAGGAGTCTTTAGACGTCTTGGAAGTAAATGAGAACATGTTCTAATCGGTGAAAGTCCGAGCAAGTCGCTATGCAGTTTAGGTCACGTAACTGTCAGCTTGCATTCGAGAGATGATGGGTTCTAACCCCACTGTCGGGGCCCGGAATATAGTTTCCCATGGTTTCCAATTTTCACACCAGGTAAATGCTGGGTCTGTAACGGAATTGTGTCCAAGGTCACTTCCTTTCCACTCCTATCTCGTTGTCGCCGTAAGACCTGTGTCGGTGCGACGTACAGAAAATTGTAAATTAAAAAAAATCGGTCAAAGAACTGCCAACTGACAGAACTGATCGATGGAATACGGGTATTACTGATCCGCGCTAGGTCACTAAGCATGCTGGGAATGAAACAATGGCTTTTCATGGCAGAGGAATGTGTGTGTGTACACGCGTATTAAATGCTTAGTATGTGGCATGTATGTATGTTCAGTCTTCAGCAGTAAGGCTGGTTGGATCCTCAACAGCTCTGCCATCAGCTGTCATAGACGGCGTACGCATCACTGAAGAGGCGTACTAGGGAAATGAGGAGTGAAGTTTCCCGTTGCTCTCCTCACCGAGCCAGAGGTTGCTATTACATATCAGTCTACCAAGCCCACTGAAATGCATGCACCAACCGACCCTATGAGCAACGTTTTCACACCATTCATAGCAGGGACTGGTTGCACAAGGAACCGTGTTACTAGCATCGCTCATATACCTGCCTATATTCAGTCTGCTCCGTTGGTACAACAACAAAATTAATAAAACGGCAGCGTACGACGAGACTGCAAGAAAAATATCTCAAGGAAGTGGAAAGCTTTTATGTTTACTAGCAGTTTCCCGCTGGCTCCGCTCGCAATGTAAAAAGTATGGTGTTGTACGTTACTATCCTCACGGATGTATTTGCAAAGTTTCAAGTTAATTAAATAAAGCACATGATCTGCTGTGGTACTAGAATGTAATATTATGTCAACAAAACACTTGAAAATACATCACACAAAGAAACTGAATTAAACGTTCCTTGAAACAACACTACGCGCCGAAATGTTAAAAAGTCCTTCAAAGATCTTCGTCATGGAGACAAATGTCCTCATAACTTTCCTCAGAATCAACCAATTTGAATAGTTAAGAACTGAAATGAAAGAGCTTGATCCATTCAGTGTTCTTATGCCAAAATGAACTCCGTACCTCAATTAGAGCCAAAGATATGGTTACTTCAAGGAGACAAAAAATTGAAAAATCAAATAATTTGACGAAGCCGGAAGTTAAGTGATTTATAGTACCTGATGACAAATCTGTGCATGAATACCTTTCAGTTTAAAAAAATGAAGGAAATCGACCGGGTAGAATGGCTGGACTGACTGGCTTTAGTTTTCATTTTTTTTTTTAATATATAGATTAGCGTTCGGCAACAAACACTATCAGCAATGTTCTATTTTTGACGATCTTCGCATATATCATTATTGATTTCCTAATATGTTTTCATGTAATACGATACGGATCTCCGTTCCACTGTATCAAATTTTGCCGATCTTTTCAATTTCGTCAACCCTTCAGCAATGATCAACAATCTTTGACAAGATATAATTTTTCTTGTTAAGTACTGTAGTCAGCGTCAACACAAGTCCTAAGCGACCCCTTTGATGTTTTACCGGTAATCAACTGAAGAACTGCAGAAAATGTCCCCCCGCGTGTGAACACTATCTCCTCTTCTCCCTCTCATACTCTGTTCTCGTCCTGAACCTGGTAGGTAATGTAAGCGGCGTTTATAACATATAAAACCAAACCAAACCCCATCGCACTACAGCCCTTGAAGGGCCTTGGCGTACCAAACGACCGCTGCTCAGCCCGAGGGCCTGCAGATTTCGAGGTGTCGTGTGGTCAGCACGACGAATCCTCTCGGCCGTTATTCTTGGCTTGCTAGACTGGGGTTTATAACATATATATATACAGAATTTTATGTATAACTTCAAAGAAAAAGACAATATTTATATTCACACAAGTATGAAGGATGAGTTGTCCACCTAATCAATACTTTATTTTACACAGTGTCTAGAATATTTACATTATTTATATTATTATGACCCGCAATGAACTATTACTCATTTGCAAGTCCCAACCAACAAGCATAACGAAAAGAACACAAACAAACGCAAATTCGAATGTCAAAAAAGTATTTGCACACATTCAAAACAAATAGAATTGTATCTTACAAAGAAACGTATGCACATCAGTATTTTTCATCCATTCCATGTGTGTCGATCACGGCTTGTTATCTTCTTGGCATTGATGCTACCAAAGTTTGTGTGCAGATTGATGAGATCTTATACCATTCTTCGGACACTGCCTCAATCAATTGATTTTTACTAGCAATATGCCTTTTTTCCTCACTTCCACATCCAATATATGCCCAAATGTTCAATAAGGTAATGTCCGAGAACTGCGGAGGTGGCTCAAAAGTAAAAAATCCTCCATTGACCAGAATTCAAAACGTGAGGACGAAGAATGAATGGATGGATATGAATTTAAAACTATCAGTGGATCCGACCCGCAATGCCCCACATTCTTAGAAACTAGCGCTTAACAATAGTATTACTAACAAAGCGAATGCTTCTAAAGAATAATGAATCGATGATGCTTGTAGTCTAGAGGGGTCCAAACTCCAGGTCATCAGCCTCTCATAATGGTATTTATCGCTACGAAAGTAGAACCATGGTATTTTTCATGTTGCGGTACTAATAAAAGTAGCGTAGACTCGCGGTATTCCACACATTATGGTACTACTCGCAGTTAATGTAATGCGGATATGTAACACAGACCTATAAGTAATATTTAAAGTCTTTGGTTTCTCACATTGCGGCGAAATTTACAGGCAACGCAAACCTATGGTGTTCCTCACATAAGTGTACTAACCACAAGGACTCGTACTATCCCGTGGTGTTCCTCACACAGTGAGTACTAATCCTAGGCAAGGTAGACTCATGGTGTCGCTCATATAGTGGTACTAATCATAGGTACTGTAAAACCCACCCGGAAGCACACACTGTCGCTACTAATCAAAAACCTATTGTGTACCGAACATAGTGGTACTACACGCAAGTAAAAGCTACCCATGGTGTTCCCTGCGTGATGGTACTAATTACAAGTAGTCTCATAATTCGATCATCCCTTGGTCGTCCATTTTAGGCTCCTCTTACGACAGACAGGGGATACCGTGGGTGTATTCTTCGTCTGCGTCCCCCACCCAAAAAAGGTCGCAGAGATCTTGAAAGCTCTCTTGATTTAGGACTCATGTTCACCATTCTAGATACAAACATGCACTGACAGCTGGTGCTTCGACGTGCAGTAAAGTGGAGGAAAATGAACGTCATACTATACCTTCGCCGTAACGTTTTGCTGAATAGAAGCTAGTGTGCAAATATGTTTTTGATGTGAGATATTACGTTGTTTTGTAATCTTTTCGCAATGGTTGTTACCGTAGTTGAAACGTGCAAATGCGTATTATTTCTCTGCTGGTCATAAGCTATGACCCAGTATAATTTGTAATAGAAATATTGTCTTTTCTTTGCAGTTACACATAAAATACTGGGTGTGCAAATACGTTTTTGACCCACTGTATAACCGAAAGCAAGATTTGAGAGGCGTATGATACGTCTATTGTTTCAGAAACGTGTTAGGGTCAGATAATCACCGAATGAAAACATAACATAGCGTCTGCAATACAATAACATTAACTGGCGCTCCGAAGTTCCCATACACCTGTTCCAAACCACACACTGATCTTATGCAACACCGTTAGATTCAGGGACTGTACAGGTGCACTTCCTTTGCTTCGCTAGCGAAGACTTATGACGCATATTACCTCTTCGCGTATCGATCGACAGAAACGAGTTATTTATAATATAACAGACAGAGCTTGGATTTGACAATTGCACTATAATCATATATTATGAACAGCAAATTTCAAAGTCAACATCAGAACGAATTTCAATTCTCTCATCTAGATCTGGAAACAAAGGTTACCATATACTATCATCAATACACATGCTCCTACCAATGAAGATAAGAACAATCTTGCACCTTCAAATACCACCGGACTGAGTCACGATTGAACCCGTTAAGTAGGGGTCAGAAAACCAGAGCCTCAACCGTCTGAGCAGCTCAGCCCAGAACAGAGGAAAGAAATACAAACATAGTGGGCAATTTCCCAGCTAAAAACCGTACAAATAAAAAAGACAGACTCAGAGGTTTTTTCAGACTATTTGATCTTACATTAATGTCAACCTTTTTAAAAAAAAAAAAAAAAGAAAATTACCAAGAAGAAATAAAACGTGGTCCTCTCAAAATACACATTTGGGGTCGTACCAATTAGATCATGTGCCCATTATGAAACAGAACTTTAGAGAAAACATTGATGTTAGAGTAATTACACTGATTGACAATTTTTTGACCGAGATCAAAACAAAACTTACACAAAATCCTAAAATAGACACAAAAGTTGTATGAGACAATAAGACAGAATTCATCAATAAATTCCATACACAAAGTATGAGCAACTGGAAAGAGATCACAGATGTAATGAATCAGCAAACGAATTGGGACCGCCACCATGAAAAAGCAAACACTGGCGGTGGAATATGAGACGTTTATTGGACCATCTTCCGCACCGAACTATCCACCCACCTAAATTGCAATCCCAGCGTGAAAGCACCGGACGATATTGATAACCCACCAGATTTCCGCTTCTATAATAATATTCACACTAGTTGCAAATCGAGGATTGTGGCGACGTTTAGTAAATTCTCAGAGGCTTGCAGACTGAACGCTGAAAGGCATAACAGTCTATAATGATAATGTATGTATGTATGTATGTATGTATGTATGTATGTATGTATGTATGTATGTAATAATATTCAGTCGGGTTAGGAAAAGGGTTTCAAAAAGTTTGGAAATGATGCTTAGAAGGGAGATAGGTCGGTAGTTCTGTGGGAACGTCTTGTCTTTCTGGGGCTTGGGTAACAATTACTTTAGCAATTTTCCAGTAGGCCGGGAAGTGGATTTACCGGAAGATTGCACTCAAAAGTTTAGTCAGATATGTCAGCGCCTTTCTGGGAAGGTTCTTAAGAAAGGACGCTGACACATTGTCAAGGCTAGAAGATTTCCTATTCTTGAGTCGTTTTATGGCGGCGAACAGTTCGAACGGCGTTACAAACTTAAAGTCGGGGAGAGGTTAGTCTCGTCAATTTCATTAAGTTCGTTTTCGACGAATTCTACGAAATTTTCGTCGCAAGGCTCGCCGTTATGCATGCGAGTGCTCTCGAACGTGACCGCCAGGGCGTCGGCCTTTTCTCTGTCGGTGTAGGCCATTCCATTCCTACCGTGGAGGGCGGGTATGCCAGACCTATTGTTTGTGAATTTCCGTGCCAACCTGTGGAGGGAGTTATCAGCCACGCTCAGACCCGAGAGCCTAGACCGCCACGCTCCCCTCCTGTGGCGACATATCCCTGAAGGGCATAGCATAACAGTAATAAACGACCTAGGGTCGAGGCACCAACCAGTGCTATTTACGGTGAATGTGAACCCAGAGGAATATGAGAACCACCCCAAGCGCCGCCTCAATTATACAGCAGCCAAATGGGGTAAATTCAAAAGAAAACTGGACTCGCTTCTAAAGAGGACTGAGGACATACTAGCAGAAGGCCCAGCTCAAATTGACGAAGCAGTCAAAACACTGGTAGACGCGATCCAGACAGCCATATCAGCGAGTATTCCGGTACAGAAGCGTAAACATCACACCAACATTGAGATATCGGCCCACATTAAAGACCTAATCCGCAAGCGCAACCATCACAAGCGCAACTGGGCCCGATATCACCGCGATGAAGATCGGGAAATTAAAAACTACCTCACGGTCGAAATCGAAACCCAACTAATGGAACATAGGTCGCGGGTCTGGAACAACAAACTGAGTACGTTTGACACTAACACCAGACTGGTTTGGAACTTGGCGAGATATTTCACGCGATATCCACACGTGATCCCAACAATCAAGGGACCAAATGGACCAGTATACGAGAAACAAGATAAAGCTGAGGTTATAGCAGACTCACTAGAAGCGGCTTTTACACCCAACGAGGAACCGTCCGATCCCGCTTTCATTAGACGAACAGAGGCTAAGGTAGCGGAATTCCTCGCAAACGCACCTAAGCCTGAGGCTAAGAAGACTAATATACACGAAATTAAGTGGATAATAGATCACCTTAACACGAAGAAAGCACCGGGCCCAGACGAGATCCAAAACATAATACTCAAGAAACTAACTCGGAGAGCCCTCACACTACTCATCTAGATATATAATACAATGTTCCAATTGGAGTATTATCCAGAGCAGTAGGAAAAGGCTAGAATCCTTGTATTTGGGATATCAGGCAAGGACAAATCTGATCCAAATAACTACAGAACCATCAGCCTCCAAGACGCCCTCAGCAGTGTATTAGAGAAAATACAACTGAAAAGGCTAATAGCACATATCAAAGAAAAAGGAATCATTCGAAACGAACAATTCTGTTTTAGAAACGGCCACTCCGCCCTATAACTACTTACCCGGTTCGTCGAACAAACGACCATCGGACTAAACAAGCGGAGGCACACAGGCAGAGTATTCCTTGATATCCAGAAGGCTTTTGATAAAGTGTGGCACGAAAGCCGGGTAGCGAAATTAATAGACTACGAATTCCACCCAGGGTACATCGCGAGTTCCAAGTACATGTTCACAACACACTGTCAAGCAAGCGAACGATTAGGGCGGGCGTAGCTCAAGGGTCACTAATAGGCCCAATCGTGTTCGTCCTATTTACAAACGGCATGCCAACAGTGGAACTCAATACAATGCACCTCTACGCTGACGACACTGCCGTCACAGTAAAACACCCTTAGCTAGCGTGCACCCGAAAGAGGCTACAAGTAGTACTGCGAACTCTCGAACCCTGGCTAACTAAATGGCGTATTACCGAGCTCGATAGCTGCAGTCGCTTAAATGCAGCCAGTATCCAGTAATCGGGAGATCGTGGGTTCGAGCCCCACTGTCGGCAGCCCTGAAGATGGTTTTCCGTGGTTTCCCATTTTCACACCAGGCAAATGCCGGGGCTGTACCTTAATTAAGGCCACGGCCGCTTCCTTCCAATTCCTAGGCCTTTCCTATCCCATCGTCGCCGTAAGACATATCTGTGTCGGTGCGACGTAAAGCAAAAATGGCGTATCAAGGTCAATGTTGACAAATGCCAAGCTGTGTTGTTCACTAGAAAGAACAGACGAACACACAGGCCAGCCCACGGTTACTAGACTAGACGGTAGGGGTCATCAGTTGGGTGCGCAGTAGCAAGCCACGCCTCCTGACGTCACGCGTTCCCCATGTTCGCTAAACGAAGCAGAACACCATCAGTCTAGTGATTGTGTTTACCTTCTCAACAGTGTAATTTTTCTGTGCTGTGCTGTGCCATGGTGTGTTGTACTGCCGCTGGTTGCTCTAACCACGATAGACATCAGAAAGACTTAGACATTAAATTGCATCGTTTTCCAAAGAACAGTGAAACTTTAAAATTTGACGTGATTTAGGCCTACGGCCTGACATTTCAATTTGCCACTGAGTAGTAATGATTTTGCGAGTCAGTTCTGTAAAGATCGTGGAATAAGGGCACAAAAGCGAAATCATCGTATGGAGATATGGCAAATTTTACAATCGCAGGCGCCAATTGAAGCAGAAAATGTTAATAATGCAATCTTGAGGAAGGAATTAGATAACAAAAGTAAACATCAGTCCGCCTCTGTGGTGTAGTGGTTAGTGTGATTAGCTGCCACCCCCGGAGGCCCCGGTTCGATTCCCGGCTCTGCTACGAAATTTGAAAAGTGGTACGAGGGATGGAGCGGTGTCCACTCAGCCTCCGTACGTCAAATGAACAGAGGTGTGTTCTATTCCCATCTGAGTCATCCTTGAAGTGGTTTTCCGTGGTTTCCCGCTTCTCCTCCAGGCAAATGCCGGGATGCTACCTAACTTAAGGCCACGGCCAATTCCTTCCCTCTTCCTTGTCTATCCCTTTCAATTTACCCTTCCCCCGACAAGGCCCCTGTTCAGCATAGCAGGTGAGGCCGCCTGGGTGAGTTACTGGTCATTCTCCCCAGTTGTATCCCCCGACCCAATGTCTCACGTTCCAGGACACTGCCCTTGAGGTGGTAGAAGTGGGATCCCTCGATGAGTCCGAGGGAAAAACCAACCCTGGAGATTAAACAGATTAAGAAGAAGAAAATGGAAAATGAATTTAGTGCCTTCCATAGAAACTACATTAAGAAATGTCCAGGAGATTTTAGGTTTTTAAAGGAAAAAAGGAAAGAAAAACATCCTGATCTTGAAGATTTCGTTGTTTTGTGTTTCGTTAGAACCAGAACGTTCATAGGGATAAAAAACATAAACATAGGCACATGAATTCTTGCAAGAGGTGTAAACGAACTCTTAATGAAAAAAGAAGAAGTGTGAAAAAATTAAGAGTTGTTTCATAGACTGATTTTGAAGTATTGTAAAACAACCAAGTAAAAGTCTGGTGAAAACATCTTGTGTGGAACCTATATAATGTAAATATGTATACAGTTTTACTATCATAATAATTAGGAGTATTCATTAGGTGTTTTTAAATATTGAACATTTGATCGCATTTTCTGACTGAGGGTTTTCTCCGCACCACATTTCTATATGACCTAAGCCTGTGGAAACCTCTTTCCCCACCAAAAAATTGTGACCCCTAATATGGTGGAAGAGGTTGACGTTTCTTCAGGGGATTTTTACCAACATTCCACCGACCAATATAAATTTATAAATAATAACTTGTACATAAATATAATGTTAGATGTTTTTAATACTTAACACCAACAATCCACCAAAACAACGGTAAAAAGCATCCCGCGCGATTGGTCATGTTTCTTTAATTTTTGTAACTAGTTTGAGAAATAAAACTACGTATAAATCGTTCTAAAATCACTGGATGGATAGAAAATACGAAAACTGAACCGTATATACTTTATTTGCGAGGCGAAAGATAATTTATTAGTGAGAAAGCTACTGGAATAGTTCGTGTTAAGCACAGTGTTATTATATTACTTGTAATGTTCCGAAAAATACTGAAATAAATTACAGTATAATTACCTACACATAACAACTGGCAATTATATTTGACAAAACTGAAAATTATTTAGCAAGTGGTTAAATAAAAACAAGCAAATCTTTAATAGAAACGCACAATTACAATGGGTCGTGTTCACTGCAAGCCCGGCAGTGGGGATCAGATGACGTCACCAGCCAAAGCGAGCCTGCGCGTGACCCCTACCGTCTAGTCTAGTAACCGTGGGCCAGGCAATATCAAACCGCTCAAGTTATTTAATGAAGATATAGCATGGCACCACAAAGCCAAGTACCTAGGAGTAGTCCTAGATAGGAAGCTAACCATGCTACATCACATTAAGGACAACCAGCGAAACACACATGAGACTAATACAGCTCTATCCCATACTGAATAAAAAAATCCAGTACTAACACGAGAGTTGCAACCAACATGTACAAGACCTCAATTAGGCCAATAATCACATACGCAGCGCCCGCATGGGGCCACGCGGATATGAGGAACCTGGATAAGCTGGAAGTAATACAAAATAAATGCATTCGAGCAGCGGCTAGACTCCCATTCGACACACCAATACGCCACCTACGCGAAATTGCGAAAGTCAGCTCGATAAGGCATCACATTCGTAAACAAACACTCCGAATGTACACGAAGTCATGGGGTAACAAGATCAACCCACTAGTCACTGGAATAGGACGTTACGACGTCGATCTGTACACTAAATACCCCACTCCGAAACACATTCTGTTCAGCCACAGGGTTAAGAGACCGGAGGTCCCAACACCCCCATAAGCTGACTCCCACTTAACATTTCGCACACATCCTAAACTACAAACATTTGTATATATTTACATGTCTGTTATGTCTTATGTTACAGCTCTAACCACCACAGGGAAGCAAGCGAGGAAGGATTGAGAGAAGAAATTCAAACGACGAAGGCAACACAGCCATATAATAAGAGTCGACCCAATCCACCCCCCAGCCCACTCACCGCCGGCCAGTGACAAAGGAGTGGACAGAAAGACCACCTCTCCAGTTATAATTTTCCAGCCAATGTTTACATTTTTTGCTTACAGAACACGAGGGCGGAAAGCAGCTCGCACTCTACTAAGAAGTGTATAAATGTATGTATATAATTACAGATTGAAGTGACAAGTGTTTGCCACCAACACCGCAAAGAAGGGAGGTCATCAGACAAAGAAGCAGCCCCCTACTTCAAGTAAGGCTTGGCTGTATTTTACCTTCTCATTGCAGGGGACTTGGCACCAGGGACCCCTGGCTGCTGGACCAAGGGATAACCTGTGGCCCAAAGCCCAGACGCTAGCGGACCCAAGCCGCACCAGGCAGTGACAAGAAGGACTGATAGCCAGAATAACCGACAAACGCAAGGAAAATTGTTATGAATGCATGACACATATTACTAACACAACCTCTGGACTTTTCCAGCCCACTTCCTTGCATGTGCTATCAAAAGATGTCAGGTTTTACATGTAGTGTCGTGTACCGACCACCTCAAGGGTTCGAACCGGCGGACTGTCAGATGAACGGCAGCCGGGATTCGCAGCCGAGATTCGATCTTAGAATATTAAGGGGAATAAATAAGTGTCAGAGTAATAACCGGTAATAAGGGACACCTCTTAGTGTCAAAACATTTGTGTGGTATTTATATTAAGATTTAATAATTAGAAGGAAGAAGAATCTTTTCAGTGACGTTACAAGTAGTGGAGAGCATTAGTCAGTAGTGTTGGCTACTGAATACATGATTCGAAGCAGTGTATCGATTCATTCAAGTGTCCGAGTGAATCGATTCACAGGAACGACGAGCTCACGGCACACGATTCAGCTTACACCCAGCGGACCGCAGCGGGCAGTGCTGAGGTGTGCACTCACTGGACGTTGACGGGGAGCCGAGCTTCCGCTGCAGCGAGACAGTGAATCATGGCACACCACCAGGACGAGTTCGACAGCCGTAGCGGAAGGACGTGTTCCTCTCGCTCGTTCTCTCTCTCCTCGCCAGGCGCTCTGTACTTTCCCAGTACTAGTCAGGCAGCTGTACTTGTTAGTACATCTTCGAAGGAGCATTTGTCTAAGCTGAGCACTTCTCAGTGCTCGCCTCTCTCTTTCAGGATTTTATTTCAGGATGACCACGGCGAACTTCAGGGACACTCCCTATAGCATGGCGTTGGCGAGAGGAGTCTACTACAGGGGAGGTCGCCTCTGCACAACGCGGCAATGGATGGAGGACCACCCAGAACCGAGGACACCGTCCTCACCGAGGGAGCAGGACGAGTCGCAGACCGAGGTGGAGACGGAGCCGCACAGGGAGGGGTGCGACCCCCCTGAAGGCTTTTTCTTCTCTGAGGGCTACACCGATCCGGAGTACGAGGCGCTGCTCGTCTACTACAGGCCAGGTCGCCCTGTTCATTCCGAACGGGCCCTAGTCCTGGACAGAGTGCGGCGCCCCCTCCAGGGTGGCAGGAGGCTACCGACGACCATGTCCGTGGAGAGCTTTCTACCAGGAGGCCTTATCATAAGGCATCACGACCAGGAGAGGATGCACGACGTGGAGATGGAGCTCTCTACTCTGTTTCAGGTCGTCCGACTACCTGGGAGGGACGGCGTGCCAGGGACGAACGCCGGCGCCCTCAGGAGGAATGCTGAGCCGGAGACCAGGGAGGCCATCACCCAGACGCCGAGGAGGCTAAGGCATAGGGCGGTTAACACTGACCTAGTCCAAGCCACCCAGTCGGAGACCAGCGACGCCACTACGGAGGTGGAGCATGCCGCCCCCTGGCGCCGCGACTGTGCGACCCAGGCTGAGCGACTCGGAACTGCGAAGTGGACGCAGACCGCTCCTCCAAGGGCCACCTCCACGAAGTGGTCACAGACTCAGGCCTACCAGGAAGGACCGGTCACCCGGGCGCAATCCAGGAAGGCGCCCCGGATGGCGGATGGCAGCACAGCAGTGGAAAAGGACGCCCCATGGCGTTCGGAGGCTGCCACCCAAGCCCAGCCTGCTATCGTGTCTGTCGAGCTGCAGACCTCGATGTGCGCCCCCCAGGACCGGGAATGCAGTCGAGTGTTAGCACCGACCGACGCCGCCGCCGCCAGCCAGGAGAAGGAAGAAGACGGCGACGCAGCGGAACCACCAGCTACCACGGGGTCACTAGGCCGGGAGGAGGGCCACCAGGACGAGGCCTCTTCCCCTGCCGAGAAGACACGCCCGGGAAGAAGAAGACGACGCCGGACCAGGAAGCAGAAGGCGACGCCGGCCCATCAGGAGATGGCCGCCCAGCCGCAACCCAAGACTGCTCCCAGGACAGCAGTCAGCCGAGGAGCCAATCAGGAGAGGACCTCAGCAGGTAGCGGCAGTCAGGTGACAACAGAACGTCCCCCTCAACAGCTCTTGCAGTGTTTCCGCTGTCTGAGGTGGGGCCACCGTCAGGTCAGCTGTGGGCTCGAGATGAGGTGCAACCGCTGTGGTGGTGATCACCACTACACGGCCTGCGCAGCACTTAGGGAGGCGCCGGTGTGCGCCAACTGTTCGGGGGGCCACCCGGCCTCCCATCGCAGTTGCCCTGTCTACCGGGCCATGGCGCGGGCAGAGAGGAAGGAGGCCCGGCGCCATGTCCCACAACCATCCAGCAGGTCCCCGCCTCGGCGGGCTTGGCCTCATTCTCCGGAATTGGAGACTGGGTATGAGGGACCTCAAGGGGGTCGGGCGGTGCGGCAGGCACTAGTGGCTATTGCCGCATGGCTCGGCAGCCGGCACGGCCCGCGCTAGTCACAGCAGTGCCCAGAAGGACTGATCCCCTGAATAACTGGCATGGCGAGGAATAGGCTTATGACTGTGCATGATACCTATTCCCAACTAAATTACCTGGACCTCTCCAGAACCACATCCTTGCATGTGCTATCTACAAAATGTCAGGTTTTACATGTAGGCACCTTTCTATTTCTGCCTATGGGGTTTTGTCCTGACCCTTACTACCTGATTACACCACTATTGATACCCACCACCACATCTGGCCTGGTAGCATGCTGAGCATGGGGACAGGCAGATACTCCTGTAGTATCACACTTCCACTCCTCCCTGCTATCTCTTCTTAGAACTAATAGCATGTCGGAGGCCATGTAGATTGAGTCGATGGTCACGCAGGGGGAGCGGGCTTCGGGGGCCCCCCCGAAAAAAAAAAAAAAAACATGGCACACCGAAAGAATCGTGAACGAGCGCGGCTCAGTGAGACACAAGATACACACGGCTCCTGATCGGCTCACTGGACACTGGCGAGAGCCGAGCTTCCGCTGCAGCGAGACATACAGTGAGCCATGGCACACCGAAAGAATCGTATGCTATAATGGACTCTCGAGCTCAGTTCATTTGAAAATAATACCCATTTGCATTTCTTACAGGGAAGTTTAAATAATACATGAATTTATTTGCAGTGTTAAAAAGGTAGTCAAATCATAATTCTGAAGTAGCTAGTAAGTAGGTAGGCTATTAGGTTATACTATTTATTAGTTTAATGAATCTTAGTATTATAACTTAGTTGACATTTGACAATTCAATTCGACTCTAGCCTGCCCTACGACTATGAGTCATGCTCATGACCACTCAAAAGTACCTGTTTTATATTGGGAAGAACGGCTCAGTATTCTCTTAGTTCAAGTCACATCGTTGCACAAGACTTCAATCATATGCGGACAGACGCAATAACTAAACCAACAGTATGTTGAACCTTAAAACCAGCGGGCTACTGTACATCTCGCGTAGCCTATACAAAATATGACGATTTAAAAAAGCCTCAGCTGATATAAAATACATGTTTTTAAAACTGACTGAGCGAGTTGTCGCGCTGTTAGTATCACGTAGCTATGCGCTTGCATTCGGGGGATGGTGGGTTCGAATCCCACCGTCGGCAGCCGTTAAGATGGTTTTCCGTAGTTTGCCCATTTTCACACCAGGAAATCCTGGGACTGTACCTTAAGTCAGGCCATGACTGCTACCTTCCTAATCCTAACCTTTCCCACCCTGCGTCGCCGGAAACCTTCCATGTGTTAGAGTGACTAGCATTTTTTCTAAGAAAGGAGTTCATAGTATGAAGACCAGATGGCAGCTGCGAGCACTGAATGCTGTTGCTCGCTGTCTTACCAGCACATACTACACAGATGCAGTAGGAGCGGTGACTAATGTGCCGTGAATCGGATCACTGTATCGATTCAGTAACGTGAACGGAATCAAATGAATCAATTCAGTAAAATGAATCGAATATCCCATCACTATTAGTCAGGCGGAGGGCTTGCGAAACGCGCCTACAAAAATATGTTTACAGGGGATGTTTGCTTGTTTGTGTATTGACAAGCGGAGTCTAGTAGTCTGTATTGGAACAGGTGGCTCGCCGACAAAGAGCTCAAAGCCAGTACAGTTGTACTGTAGTAAAGACAAGGAAACAAAAGTGCAAGGAGGACAGGGACAGTAGTGCCCAGAGAGCAGCACCTACTGAGACAATTAGTTCATAACAGTAATTGAGGGCGCCACCTATAAGACAATCAGCCAGGTAACGCCCATGGGCCCAACCCCTAAGGGTAGTGGGAAGGGACCGATCTTTGCTTCAAGGAGAGCAGATATAACCCTAAGCCAAAATGGCACGGGGCTCTCTCTCGGCCAGTAATTCTTACTCTCTTGACCAGGCTCTTTCGAGCAGTAATTCGTGACAGTGAAGTTGTAGATACGTGCCACAGGGCAGTATTCGGACTTAGCGCGTATCCCTAGGTTAGGCTCGTGAAGCAAACTCTCGTCAGACCAACATATTCAGAACCTGTAAATATATTTGTATATAGTGTATAGTCGTCCTATGTAATAAAGGACAGTTACTCGACTTCGTCTATCATTTCGGGAGTTGCGAGACAGAGTTCGCACCTACATTTTACCTCCCTACATAACCGCTCGGCAGGACAGGTAATACGCCAACATTATCGGCCGGTGATCAACCTACAAGAACGTCCCGCAGGACAGGTACGCCACGACAGTAGGCTTTCTTTTTCCGCCTATGCTGTTTTACGTTGACCCTTAATGCCACACCGTAACACCACCTTACCAACACAAACGTTGCCTGGTAACGCGTCTAACGTGCAAACAGTAAGGTACTCCTGCAGTACCTTTCCCACTTTTCCCTGCTATCTCTTTTCTTCTTAGAAATGAATAACGTGTCGGAGGCAATGTAGATTGTGTCGATTGCCACGCGGGGCGAGCAGGCTTCGGGAGCCCCCACCCCACCCCGAAAGGAAAAAAAAAAGGCATGAAAGACACGGGAATGAACTTCTAAACACACTGGACTGACTTCAGACGTTTTTGGAACATAGTTGACCAACAAACCGTGGAGTGATTAGGCACTGTGTACTGTGTCACTTGTGGCGGCTTGGTATTATATATGCTGGTGAAAGGTGAGAAGTGCTATATCTCAGACTTTCCGGAATTTACGTTTTACAACAAGCGTGTGTTGCTCAAGTGAATACATCTTTAAAACAAGTGTTAGAGTCAGCGAACATATTATTATTATTATTATTATTATTATTATTATTATTATTATTATTATTATTACAACTTCCCCCATGCGGAGGCTGTCACAAGGACAAAGTATGTCGACTACACAGTATTTTGTCTTCTAAGTTACTGTTGAGTTTGCTAGTGTGCCAGGTAGAAATAATCACCACAAGGCTCAGGAATAAATTTGCAATATGGTTCTTCAAATGTTATATAGATGATTCCCGAGTATGGTCACTGAACCTCGTATTGCGGCGATAGCGATGTCGTGTCCAGCTGAGACCGAGAGAAACCCATAGCTGTACAAGAAATTTAGGGATTGTGCCTCGAGCTTTGATAATGAGTCCATGGACGGAAATATTGTCTAGGTGATATTTATCTTTATAGTAGTTTACAGCTGGCTGGTAAACTGTCTTCTTTTCGGCGTCCACCTCTTCGGCCTGGCCAACGTGCGAATCGAAGCGTATTGTGGGATCTAGGATTAGTCCTTGCTTGCTAGCTGGTTGAAAGGCTATCGTATCAATACGCCTGTTACTCCCGTCGGTAGCTAGACCAGAAACCTCTTCGTGCACCGTGAAACCATGATACCTCAGCGAGGTCGCAATCATGTGTCGTATTATATGATGGCGGGAATTTCTCAATACCTCCCTGTGAGGGCAGGCTTCCAGGACATGGGCAAGAGTTTCGTGCTCTCTATGGCAACGCCGACAGAGGGGGTTGTCCTGGGAACTTCCCGGCACGAAGCGAACGACGCACACATTCGCTGGCATCTTGATGGCCTCTCTCTATTCCGCACAAGATAAGCCTCTGTGATCTCTTATCCATTTGTTCCCTGGCGTGTATTCGTGGAAGAGTCCAACGCCCTTTCCTTTGTGCGGCAACTTCGTCCATGACTGAACTACTCTGTCTCGTAGTATCTGTCGGACCTTCCTTACATTGGGAAGATGGCTACTTTTGGACATAACGTGATCATTCATTTCTATGCCTAGATCTTGCAAATAAATTGTACGTTCTTGTTCCGAGTTCCTAGTTGCATTAATGTAGCCGTTATTTGCAAACGATAATTTATTAAAGATGTTAATATGGTGTAGGTTGACTTCCCAAGTGGCGCGAAACAAACCCAGGCCTCTATACTTCCTTTCGGTGTACACCATCTGATCCGGAACGTCTGCTGGTAGTTGTAATAATTCTTTAGTTCCACTCTTTAATATTTTATCCGCATCTGATAGCAAAGTTTGAGGTATCTTGTTTAGGGGAGTAACTTGGAGTGGGTAAAGAAGAGTAGGTGATATTGAACTATTTAAAACTGAAAATTTCTGGTCAGATTGCAGCAATGGTGAGCTAACAAGGGTGTCAATCTTGTTTCGCGTCTCGTCAAGTACGGCTTGTGGATCCAGTTTAAGTTCATTGATGAAATTCACACCTAAGTAACGAATCGCACTTCCGTTGCACTGTGATTTAATTTCACAGTCGGCATTAATGATGATATTCTCCTCCGTTAGCTGACCTTTCTTGATAGAAAGAAAAGCTGATTTTGAAGCGCTGACGTCCAGGCCGAGTTCCTTAAATCTTTCTAAGGCGATCCTGGCTAGTTCGGCAGCAGATTCAGTGGGTTTTTTTTTCAAATATTACCGTATCGTCGGCGAAACACATTATAGTGAGGTTAGGCTCCTCGTTTGCAATCGAGTAACCGTAATCCCCTGCTAAAGAATCTTCAGATAGTTCTTCCACAATGTGATTGCTAGTGATGTTAAATAATACCGGTAACAAGGAGGCTTGAAGCACACCGGGATTAATTTTGATGGGTTTTCCCTGTTTTCGTGTCTGTATGTGTGTTACGTTTCCCCTCTTGTAGAGCAATTAGCAGTCTCGTCAGTTTTTCGGGCACTCCGACCGACTCCAGTGTGCTCTGGAGGTGCGCATGTCCGACGTTATCAAAAGCTTTGCGAACGTCGATAAATATAATGCATGCATCGTTCTTTTCTTGCCTAGTGTGCTGTAAAGCGGCTTCCAAAATTGAGGTATTTATGTAAGTACCGGATGTATTGGTGAAACCTCTCTGATTGTCATGAAACACAATGTAGTTCCTAAACTGTTTATCAAGAACTTTCTCCTCGATGACTCATCTAATAACTGAGCATATAGTAATTGGACGCTAGTTAATGGGATCATTTACGTCACCTTTATGAACCAGAATTGTACGGGCTTTCTTGAAAGTCGATGGTACTAAACCTGTTGTTAGCATTCTAGTGGCGATGATTGCGATTATCTCTGAAATCGTGCTGTTTTTAATAGCTCGGACGATTACGTGGTCAGGACCGCTTGCGGTGTCTATTTTGATTTTCTGTGTTGCCTGAATAATGTCTTCTTTAGATATGACCGGATTGTATAGGTCGTTAGTCTCCATGAGTTCACTCTCAGTGCCTTTTTGAGGGTAGTCTGGTCTTTCGTGGTTGTTCGGCCTAGAAAATATGTCCGAAATGTATGTGTGCAATACATCATCTTTCAGGCTGCAAATTGGTTGTTCGTTTGTAAACACACTGCGTATGGCTTTTCGTCGCTGATTGTAATAGTAGAACTGAGTGGATTCATGCATGTACTTCCTTCTTCTCTTCTCTCTTCCCCCTTTCGTTGATCTTTCAGGGGTTGAAGAGGTCCTATATAAAAGTTTGGCAGAATTAAGTTGGCCTTTTCTTCTCAGTTCATAATATTTCTGGGCGGGGTGTTTCGGCCCGGGAAGAATATGTTGTACTGAAGCTAAGAATTGGACAGTCATTAACGGCCTCGTCGAAGTGGTCGTCTGTTAAGTTTTCAGAAAACTGATTTCCATTTAATCAAATCGCGGTTGTACTCATCCATATTCGGAGCTGGAGTAGTAGCGGTATTGGTTGTGGTTTCACTGGACTGAAGATTCTCTACAGTATGTATCGTTATGTGTAGCCGGAGGTCACTTCGCCTAGCGAATAATTTGTTGCAATCCTGACATTGAGAGAGCCTTTCCCCTTTATGAAGAAGCAAGTGGGTGCGAAGATTACTAAGTAGACAAAACGTTTTATTGCATTTCATGCAGGGGTTTGGCTTTTCTCCAGTATGTACGACTTAATGTTATCGGAGGCTACCCTTAACTTCAAACGCTTTATTGTATTATTCACAATAGAAATGCCTTGCTCCAATTTGCATCATGATGTGTTGCTTGAGAGACGGGCTTGACTAAACGTTTTAACTGTATTCCTGACACTGAGATGGTGTTTCTCCATTATGAAAAACGGGTGTTTTTGTAGAATACCTCGCTGTGTAGGCGTTTTATTGCATTTCCGGCACTGGAATAGCCTCAATTCAGTGTGGATAACAGCGTGTGTTCGGAGTTTAATGTTAGTTGTAAACGGCTTGTTGCATTCTTAACAGCGGATTAGACTGTCTTTAGTATGAAGTGTCATGTATTTTCGGAGGCTAGATCTTTTATTCTTTCAAATACATTGTTACAATCCTGGCATTGGGAGGACCTTTCTTCGTTATGAACAGGCAGGAGGGTTTGAAGCCAAAAGCCTACGGTAATAGTTTTATTGCATTCCCTGCAATGGAATTTCCTTAATACCGAATGAGGAATTGGTATGTGAGGTACGGTATGTGGTATAATAAGTGCCAATTATGAGAATCTACAAGTCGTGTTGATACACAAAGATAGTGAAGGGTACTTATCTACATATATGCGCATTGTTCAACGGACCGACTGCAAATGGTGGTCCTCGCTTTCGTTTTCGCACCGTTGTTAATATTGTTGTAAAAATGGAGTCTTCCAGCAATATTTTATGTGCGTATTATATTGGTGTGTTGTTGAGGTGCTCATGCACGGATTTTATTAAGAATGTAGTTAGATATTTCAGAATCAGTGTAGTTATTGATGGACCTAGATACAGTTCCTACCTATTTAGTCGTTTTCAGAAGGTTAGGCACGGCCTGAAGCAGACGTACCAGTACGCAGCTTTTATGTACACGCCCCAGGAGAGAAAGAATGATGATGCTCTATCTATATTCGAGGGATTCATTCTGGTGAACTCTGGTGCCCATACTACGGATTATTTTTATCAATTTATTTCAATTATTTTGTTAAGTTTTGAGTAATTTTATTTATTCGGATATTTTTATTTATTATATTTTTAAGATAGTTATGCATTTGAAGAAAGAATGGTCAAACGCAGATGCCGAAACCACATCAAACCTTGTAAGCTCCATGGCACGAATGCTTCAATCAGTTATAGATGCCCAGGGATGCATACGAAGTACTGATTGGCCAACTGTGTGTGTTTGAGGACAGTGTTTAAACACGTATGAATATTAATTTTGCTGGAAAAAAATATTTGTTTTGTAGTAAAGACTGCATAATTTCTACACTTAAGTGGCTCTTCACACTTCATTAAGAAATGTATTTCATGTACTACGGCATGAAGTATTTGATGTTTTTATTAAAGATGTGATAAGCCGCACATGCAGTGTACGAGTACTTATTTTATCCACTACACGTGCTTCCTGCTGAGTCAATCTCGTCGCCAGGTTTATAAGATAGACTACCTGATGTACCCGTGCTTCGCTACGGGATTCTCAGAAAGACCGACTTGGTGTGGCTTTCCTAACTGAAATCAACATAGATCATTACAAAAACGTCAGTAGGAATGTAGCGATTAAAAGCAATGTTATCATATAAAATGATCAAATGAGAAACCTCACATTTTGTCACTTTTAACGAACAGTACTACGGTGCCGATGTAACAGTCCAGAGTTTCACAGCTGGAATGACCAGGATGAACCAGTGTGTTACGTACCAATAGTATCAGAAAATGTATGTATCAGAGGAATGGCACACTAAAGAAGAAAGTTATCCAACTCCAGAGTTACTTCCCGCCGATATTCAGGCATGCTGTTACACTCGGTACGCCCGGGCGAGTTGGCCGTATAGTTAGGGGCGCGCAGCTGTGAGGTTGCGTCCGGGAGATAATAGATTCAAACCCCGTTGTTAGCAGCCCTGAAGATGGTATTCCGTGGTTTCCCATTTTCACACCAGGCAAATGCTGTTATGTACCTTAAGTAAGGCTAAGGCCGCATCCTTCACACTCCTAGCCTTTCCCTATCCCATCGTCGCCGTAAGACCTATGTGTCGGTTCAATGTAAAGCGTAATCCTATCTATCATAGATGAGTGGTAACAGAAGACACATAGCACATCACAACAAACAATGGTCAATGTAATGTTATTGTTGATCAGTTTTATGAGCATTCTATATTGTAGGCCTTCACATTTAGTTTTCTTTCGACTCTGTGATATTAGGGCGTTTTATAAAATTATTTATAGCGTAGACTGTAGTTCCTTAATCTTCGACTTTACATACCGATTTTCATTAAATTCTGTTTACCCATTTTCTCGTGACTCGGCGGAAGTACGGACTCGGTAACAAAAATCCAAATCCTTGAATATCTCTGTGGTCTTAGCCGGTACGGTAACAATGCATAAGACATAAATGATCGGAATAAAATAATAATAATCGTATGGCCTCAGCTACCGTGTGCAGACATTTCAATTTGACGCCATCTGGCTGTTTGCTCGTCAATTTCGACGTTCCGTTTCACTCTAGGCCCACTAGATGGCAAACTGAGTAAACCGAAACTCTCTTGGGCGTCTATGGCTGAGATTTAATGAATTTTGTCGGGGTAAACACCAAATGTATCACCAGAGATCTTTTACATGCCGACATCGTACGACATGGAGTGTCTAATGGACTTTTTTCCGCCCTTCAAAAATCCGACTACCTCTGCCGGGTTTGAACCCGCTATCTTGGGATCCGGAGGCCGACACTCTACCAACTGATCCACAGAAATTTAATGCTATGTAACTTTAGTTATGTACTATTTATCAATACGACCGCTAATAACAAAAAAATGTGAGAATTAAATTTTAGGCCTTCCCCTAAACTACCATTTCACTCAGCGCGAATAAAATAAATTATAGTCTAGATTGTAGCGGTTGATCACCCGACTTTACATACTGATTTTCATTAAATTCGCTTCAGCCGTTTTCTCGTGATGCGTGTACACACAGGGTACATACATACATACATACATACATACAGATATTGCGGTAAAGTAAAAAAGTGCATTTCCTTGTTACTGTGGACATGACCGATACAGAAATACCATTCTTTTCGAATTCTGAGCAATGTACAAACAAAACTCTTATTTTATATATAGAGATGAATCTGTGCCTGACCCTGCGCCTATACATGAGAACATCAGTTTATCTTAGGAACAAAAAAAATGAGTTGGCAGTAATTAAAGTTATGATCTAGATCTGCAAGTCCTTTGTAGAAGGGGAGCATCAGCAAACAAAGTTTGGAAGAAACCTCAGCATTGTTTCATAAGGAGGTTAGTGCAAGTAAATAAGGTGTTATATTTTGTTTGGGTTCTGAAAGTTAAATCAATGTTTGATGGCATGTTCAATCAATGTGTATGAATACTGTGAGTTTCACAAATAGGAAAAGTCCTCTCAGTTTTAATTACTGCGTTGATGGGGTGAAAGTTCCTTTTGGGGATCATTGTAAGTACGAGGGCTATTTTTTTTTCAAGGTCCGATTGGTCACGAAATGAAACAGCAGTACAAATTTGACACTTTTCTATTAGTAACACTTACGGATACATCACAGCTATTTTTCAACATAGTCGCCTCGCAGATTGAGACATTTGTCATAGCGTGGTACCAACGTGTCAATGCCCTCTTGACAGAACGTCGCCGCCTGCGCCTGTAACTATCTTTGTACGCCGGTCTGCAGCGCCTCGTCGGTGTCAAAACGCTGTCCTCCTAGCCAGCGTTTCATGTGAGCAAAGAGGTGAAAATCTGATGGAGCCAGGTCCGGACTGTATGCTGGGTGATCGAAAACGTCCCACTGGAAACGCTGCAGGAGGTTCGTGGTGGCAGCTGCAGTGTGCGGCCGAGCATTGTCATGGAGGAGGACAATGCCTGATGACAACATCCCTCTCCGCTTACTCTGAATTGCCCGTCGTAGACGTTGAATAGTCGCACAGTATGCGGCTGCAGTGATGGTGGAACCACGTTCCATGAATTCCACCAACAGAACTCATTTCCGGTCCCAGAACACAGTAGCCATACACTTTCTGTTGGAGAATGTTCGCTTGAATTTCTTTGGCTTACTCGGGGAGTGCAAATGCATCCACTGTTTGGATTGCTCTTTTGTTTCTTCCGTTTCAAAATGAACCCATGTCTCGTCCCCTGTGACAATTTTGTTCAAAAAATCCGGTCCTTCATCATGGTAGCGCTGGAGAAACGCTAAAGCGGCGTCCATTCGCTGTGTTTTGTGACGGTCAGACACCATCTTCGGAACCCATCTCGCACAAAGTTTGCGGTACTGAAGTATCTCACTCACAATTGTGTAGAGAGCTGACCTGGAAATTTCAGGAAACGAAGCACTCAACACAGAAATTGTGAACCGACGATTTTCTCGAATTGCCTGATCCACACGCTGAACAAGATCATCGGTTGACACACGCTTCCTTCCCTGGCCGCCTGCATTATGCACGTCTGTATGCCCTGCTGTAAAGTTCCTGCACCATTGTCGCACTTTGCTGTCGCTCATGCACGTTTCACCATACACACGACTTATTCGGCTGCACTGCACCCCTCAGCCTGAAGGAATCGAATTACAGCGCGAACTTCACACTTGGCGGGCGAAGCGATCGTAGTAGCCATGTTTATGAGCGCGCTGCACGTTCACTACTGACGGGACTGAGGTGAGGCGCATAACGGTCATTTCAGAGACGTTGCGCAACACATCTGCGCAGCGGTTCATCATATATTCGCGGGCGTTTGACTGTCGCGACCGATCGGACCTTGAAAAAAAAAATAGCCCTCGTATCTAGGTGTTAATATAAAGAAAGATCTTCATTGGGGTATTCACATAAATAGGATTGTAAATAAAGGGTAAGATCTCTGCAGATGGTTATGAGGGTGTTTAGGGGTTGTAGTAAGGATGTAAAGGAGAGGGCATATAAGTCTCTGGGAAGACCCCAACTAGAGTATGGTTCCAGTGTATGGGATCCTCACCAGGATTACCCGATTCAAGAACTGAAAAAAATCCAAAGAAAAGCAGCTCGATTTGTTCTGGGCGATTACCGACAAAAGTGTAGCGTTACAAAAATGTTGCAAAGTTTGGGCTGGGAAGAATTGAGAGAAAGAAGAAGAGCTGCTCGACTAAGTGGTATGTTCCGAGCTGTCAGCGGAGAGATTGCGTGGAATGAGATTAGTAGACGAATAATTTTGAGTGGCGTTTATAAAAGTAGGAAAGATCACAATATGAAGATAAAGTTGGAATTCAAGAGGACAAACTGGGACAAATATTCATTTATAGGAAGGGGAATTAGGGATTTGAATAACTTACAAAGGGAGATGTTCAATAAATTTCCAATTTCTTTGAAATCATTTAGGAAAAAGCTAAGAAAACAACAGATATGGAATATGCCACCTGGGCGACTGCCCTAAATGCAGATCAGTATTGATTGATTGATTGATTATGGCATTGGTACACCATAGTGGGGCCTTACACCCATACCCGACACCTGTGTCAGCTTAGGGTGAAAAATGATTTTGGTCTGTTTCAAAAAAAAAGAAGACTGAGTTTATACCAGCTATAGAGCGTTCCAACATTAAATTGCAGTACAGCGTAGATGGAGCGCGCTGTTACGAAATCCCCTCGTAAAGATCACGCTCGAGTGTAACACAAACAGGGTGTCAGAGTTCCACATTTTTCGTTTGTAATTTTGTAATTTTAAGTTCATTCATTAATAAAATGATATTTGTAGGATGGTAAAATAAATACAACATACCTTAATCACTGTCGTTGCTCTCAGACATTGGACGTACACCTATCATTTCTGCAAGACCTGATGTTCCCGCTCGGGATGAACCGGGTTAGGGAGATGAACTTGAGGATGATCCGGACGATGAAGAAAGTCTTATTAAAAACTGTTTATCGTCGACATCGTCCTGTAGTTCGTCTGCTTTCCACAAATCTCTTTCATTTTTCTTTACTTCGTTCACGTAATTTGCCCAATTGCCCACCGGTAATGTTCTTATACGAAGCGGTTATTAAATTTTCCATATCATTTTTCTTGAATGATACGTTATGATACCGGACGTAGTTTTTTACCTGGGACCACACCATCCCATTAGGGTATAACTCGCTGTGATAAGGCGGGAGACGTAGAACCTGCCGACCTGCCGCTTTTGCCATTTCATCTATTCTCTGCTTATCATACAGGGCCCTATGCTGAGAAGCGATGTGCAACAATTCTCGCTTGAGCATCCCGTCCTCGAAAGATATTCGTTTTCTTACGTAACCACTGTTCGATGTCATCTTTTCGCCAAGAAGCCACCGGCAAAGGTTCTGACTTACGGGAATGATAAGCGGCATCATACAGCACGATCACGGCACCTTCGGGAGTGTTCGGCAACAGATGTTCCGAAAACCACTTCTCATAAATTTCACCAGTCATTTCTTCGTGGGCGTGCGCCGTGTTTTTATGGCATAAAAATATTAGTTCAGCATTTGGAACAAATTACCCGCGTGGACTAAGGCGAATCGCGGTCCTCGGCTTTTCGGTGGCTTAAGTCCCGAACTCACCCCTTCGATGGCGCCCTGCCGTGCACTTTTCACTGTAGTAACCTTCCATTGTTTTATCACTGTATGCCCAATATTTACCCACGATTCCTCTGTGTAAATTATAGCCTTTTTTTTTTTTTACAAATTGCTTTACGTCGCACCGACAGAGAGGTCTTATGGCGTAGATACTAGCTTTATTTTGTGCCCTCAAACGTTTTATCTCCCTGAGATATCTGTGCCTCCAATTAATCATTTCATCCGTTTCAATGGAAGCTGCTTCATTACCTCGTCTTAAATAACGGAAGCCTATATCAAGCAAGAAGCGATACAACGTAGTTTTGGAAAATCGTGGCAAATAATCTTCCCATTTACCCGACTCAAAATCACGTTTAATGTCGGTGGTATGTTAGCAAATAAAAGAGAGTGAACCACCCAACGCACTCCACTTTGCACAATTTCATCATATTTAACTTTCCTTGCATTTTTCTGCCGGCCTTCTCTTTTCTACTTTTTTTCTGGGGGGGGGGGGGTTCGCAAAGGACCATATGTGTGTTCCTTCTTTACAGCACAGATTGTCCTTTCGGAACAACCTGCAGCTTTAGCTGTTTCACTGACTGCGCTACTCACATTCTTAGTCTTTAAAATATAATCCAGGACATTCATTATAATATTGCGTTCTTTTCCCTTGAGTTTACCTACGGAACGTTTCTTTTTAATTTGACGATCCATTTTACATCTTTCTGCACTTTTACTTCGAACTAAGAACCCCCCACACGAGCATGAATTCACAACTACACAGACTACACAAACACAATCCACTTGTCCTCAAGAACTATACATTTATCACTGATCTTTATTTAATCAATCCTATAATACTGATTAAATGAACAACACTGCACAGGACTGTCTATATATTTAAATACTCACTGTCTGGGAGATCCCTACTGGCCAGCCAGCCAGCCGAGTCACTCGTGAAACGTAAATAAACGAGACGTTCTCCCTGTCATAAATTAAGAGATAAGCGAGATAAGGACTTGAGGTATGATTTAAAAATAACTTCCATATCCGAAGACCGCTCGCTTCGCTTTAACCACGCCATGCCAAGTCAATAGCAAACACGGTGGCCAACGACTGACTTTTTCGCGTACGCATTTCTGCTTTTGTTCTTTCAACTACGAAACATTTCTTTTTAATTTGACGATCCATTGTATATCCTTCTGCACTTTTTCTTCAAACTAAAATCCCCACGCACGAGCACGAACTCATGAACCACACAAACGAAATACACTTGCCCTCAAGAATTGTACATATGTTCTCAATATGTATTTAATCACTATTATACATACTACTGACAAAATGAGCACTGCACTGCATGCGACTGCCTAGAAATGTTAAAAGCGCACGTTGAGGAGATCACTACAGGTACTTCAGCCAGCCGAGTCACGCGCGAAACCAAAATTCAAGGAGACATTCTTCCTGTCACAAATTAAGAACTAAGCATGATAAGAACTTCGGGATTGTTATAAAAATAACTTCCATATCTGAAGTCCATTTGCCTCGCTTTGACCTCCCAGGCACATTCAATAGGAAAGACGCTGGGCAGCGACTGACTGTTTCGAGCCTGCACATAAAAATCCCTGAATATGACTTAAAATAAACGCAGATACTACATTTTGTTATCATTTAAATATAAAAATAAACTTATCTACATCCAGCTGAAATGTTTCTTTACTAGCAGCGAAAAAGTTACGAAAATAATGAATATAAAATAGGAGTTTTGACATGATAAGTTCTGTTGTTGTTGTTTGAGTCATCAGTCCATAAACTGGTTTGATGCAGCTTCCCATGCCACCCTATCCTGTGATAACCTTTTCATTTCTACGTAACTAATGCATCCTACATCATCTCTACTCTGCTTGTCATATTCATACCTTGGTCTACCCCTACCGTTCTTACCACCTACACTTCCTTCAAAAACCAACTGAACAAGGCCTGGGTGTCTTAATATTTGTGCCCTATTGTTCTATCTCTTCTTCTCGTCAAATTTCGGCAAATCGATCTCCTCTCGCCAATTCGATTCAGTATCTCTTCATTTGTGATTCGATCTATCCATCTCACCTTCAGCATTCTTCTCTAACACCACATTTCGAAAGCTTATATTCTCTTTCTTTCTTTCTTTCTGAGCTACTTATCGTCCATGTTTCACTTCCATACAATGTCACGCTCCACACGAAAGTCTTCAGAAACATCTTTCTAATTCCTATATCAATGTTTGAAGTGAGCAAATTTCTTTTCTAAAGAAAGCTCTGCCTTGCTTGTGTTAATCTGCATTTTATGTCGTCCTTACTTCTGCCATCGTTTTACTACCCAAGTAACATTATTCATCTACTTCCTTGAAGACTTCATCTCCTAATTTCATATTTCCAGAATCACCTGGCTTCGTTCAACTGCAGTCCATTACTTTTGTTTTGGACTTATTTATGTTTATCTGGTACTCCTTACCCAAGACTTCGTCCATACCATTCAGCAGCTTCTCGAGATCTTCTGCAGTCTCATAAAATAACAATATCATCGGCAAATCTCAAAGTTTTGATTTCCTCTCCTTGGATTGTGATTCCCTTTCCAAATTCCTCTTTGTTTTCCTTTACTGCCTGTTCTATGTAAACACTGAAAAGGAGGGGGGACAAACTGCAGCCTTGCCTCACTACTTTCTGGATTGCTGCTTCTTTTTCAAAGCCCTCGATTCTTATTACTGCAGACTGATCTTTATACATTGTAGATAATTCTTCGTTCTCGGTATCTGATCCAAATCACCTTCAGAATCTTAAATAGCTTGGTCCAATGAACATTATCGAATGCCTTTTCTAGATCTGCAAATGCCATGTACGTGGGCTTGTCCTTCTTGATTCGATCCTCTAAGATCAGACGTAAAGTCAGGATTGCTCCACGTGTTCCTACATTTCTTCTGAAGCCAAATTGATCTTCTCCCAACTCAGCTTCAACTTGTTTTTCCATTCTTCTGTAAATAATACGTGTTAACATTTTTCAGGCATGAGATATTAAACTAATGGTGCGATAGTTTTCACACCTGTCAGCACCGGCTTTCTTGGGAATACGTATAACGACATTCTGCCGAAAATCGGATGGGACTTCTCCTGTCTCATACATCTTACACACTAAATGGAATAGCCTTGCCATGCTGGTTTCTCCTAAGGCAGTCAGGAATTTAGAGGGAATGCCATCAATTCCAGGTGCCTTGTTCCTATTTAGGTCTATCACAGCTCTGTCAAACTCTGACCTCAAAACTGGGTCTCCTATTTCATCAGCATCAGCAGGCTATTCTTGTTCCAGAACCAAATTATCTACATCTGCACCTTGATACAACTGTTGGATATGTTCCTGCCATCTTTCTGCTTTGTCTTCTTTCCCTAGAAGTGGCTTTCCATCTGAGCTCTTAATATTCATACACCTAGATTTCCTTTCTCGAAGGGTTTCCTTGATTTTCCTGTATGCAGCATCTACCTTTCCTAGGACCATACAACCTTCGACATCCTCGCACTTCTCCTTCAGCCAGTCTTCCTTAGCTACCTTGCACTTTCTATCCACTTCATTCTTTAATCGCCTGTATTCTTTTCTGCCCTCTTCATTTCTAGCATTCTTGTATTTTCGTCGTTCATCAATCAGGTCTAGTATCTCCTGAGTTATCCACTGATTCTTAGTTGATCTTTTCTTCCTTCTTAACATTTCTTCAGCAGCCCTGCTGCCTTCATTTTTCATGACTATCCACTCTTCCTCTATTGTGTTTCCTTCAGCCTTTTCATTTAGTCCTTTTGCAACATCTTCCTTGAAACAATCCCTCATGCTCTTTTGTTTCAACTTTTCTAGATCCCATCTTTTTGTGTTTTTTCCTTTCTTCAATTTCTTCAGCTTCAGATGGCATTTCATGACCAACAAGTTGTGGTCAGAGTCCACGTCTGCTCCTGGAAAAGTTCTGCAATCCAACACCTGGTTTCTGAATCTCTGCCTAATCATAATGAAGTCTATTTGGTACCTTCCAGTGTCTCCAGGTCTTGTCCACGTATACAGCCGTCGTTTGTGGTGTTTGAACCAAGTATTGGCAAGGACTAAATTATGATCAGTGCAGAAATCAACCAACCGACTTCCTATTTCGTTCCTTTGTCCCAAACCGAATTCTCCTACTTCTCTTCCTTGGCCTAGCACTGCATTCCCGTCTCCCATCACAATTAGATTCTCGTCACCTTTTACATATTGTATTTATTCGGTAGTCGCCTGACCAAAACATATTGTATTTATTCGGTAGTCGCCTGACCAAAAATCCAACGTACTTCACTCGTACCAACTACATCTAACTTTAGTCTATCCATCTCCCTTTTCAGATTCTCTAATCTACCACAACGATTCAAACTTCTAATATTCCACGCTCCGACTCGCAGAATGTCAGTATCCATTTTCCTGAAGATCGCCCCCTCTCGTGTATTCCCCGCCCGGAGATCCGAATGGGGGACTACTTTACCCCCGGAATATTTTACTCGGGAGGAAGCCATCATCATGACATCATCCATACAGAGAGAGCTGCATGCCCTCGGGAGTGAGTTACGGCTGTAGTTTCCCGTTGTTTTCAGCCGTGTAGCAGTATCAACACGTCTAAGCCACGTTGAGTATTATTACAAGGCCATATCAGCCAATCGTCTAGACTGCCGTCTTGCAACTTCCGAAAGGCTGCTACCCCCCTTACGATGAACCATTCCTTAGTCTGTTCTCTCAACAGATACCCATCCGATATGGTTGCAGCTGCGGTTCGGTTATCTGCTTCATTGGGACATGCAAGCCTCCCCAACGCGGCAAGGTCACGTGGTTCGCAAGGGAGGTTCTATGGAATGAAAATTTTGCACTTGGCGTAACTTTCCATTATATGACCATTTTCATACTTATTTTTTTACATTTTTTTATTAACATCAAATGCGTCTTGAAATTCTGTACATAACACGATATTAACCCATTTTAACTGATAACATTCTGATTTACGGATATTTGGCACACCCGCTGCATTACAGTAGGACAGCGCAACCCGCAAAACATGGGAGAAGGAAAGAGACGGAATTATCCTAGCTATCATCCCATGGTCCTGCTCATATGGTGGCACTAATCACAGGTACTGCAAAAGCCGACCGCACGGTGCTCCTGTGTGCTACTAATCACAAACCTATTTGGTACCTAATATAGTGGTACTACGCGCAAGTAAAAGCGACCCATGGTGGTGTTCGCGTGGTGGTACTAATCACGAGTAGTCTCATGGTTCCAAAACATTCATCCCTAGGTCGCCCCGTTTAGTCGCCTCTTACGACAGGCAGGGGATACCGTGGGTTTATTATTCGTCTGCGTCCCCCACCCCACCCACAGGGAGGGTGATATAAAATAGACACTCAAAGTAAATTCCTAAATTACCCACACTCGTCTATGGCTGCTGCATTGGATGAGGTGAGACGAGGAAAGCCTGTTAATACGGCAGCTTCAAATTAAGGGGTATCAAAACTGCTCTTCTGTATAAGACTATGGGGAAGTATGCTGCTTATAATGTACAGGATATCCGTAATGTTCAGGCTGTAACTCATAAACAATGATTATTTGATTAAAGGGAAATTTAATGTATTATACAGTATAATCCGTGTTAGCTATAGGTGCAAAAAACCTTAAGCCTTAGGAGATGAGAAAAAATGAGGTGTCAGCCACAGGTACAAAAACACACATTTTAAAATTAATTTTAAGGGTTAGTTAATTATTGATTACATGAATAGTTTCTTTTTATACATCTTGTTGAGCACAAAGCGTTCTATCTGATGGTACCTAAGATAATAAGTAACGTGTTTAGCAATTCCCTCCCCCCCTCATGGATTATGTACACTATTGTACAGATAAATTATTAGTGTGTCAGGTAACGGTGCGTCTACATGAGTACTTCTAAGTGCAAGTCAGGCAACCTGTACTTCTCAGTACTGTTCCAAGAGAGCAAGCTTTGTCAGTAGTATATTGTAATTTTTAAGCACACTCTAAAGAGCAATGTCTACTACCACTTCTCAGTGTTACCCCCCTTGCAGGGTATTTATTTCAGGCATCTACAGGAATGGTGGCAGACGACAGGGAACCAGTGGGCGGCACGGACGACCAGAGGGCCATCGAAGTGCGCCCGAGCGATTCTCGCAGCTAAACCCGAGCACGGTGAGCATGCTGACCCGGCCCTAATGACCCTACTGGTGATCACCGAGAGGGCCGCGGAGACTATCACTATCACCCGGTTCCAGCGCAAGCTATACAGGGAGAATGGCGCAACGTACAGCAAAGACGTCGTGGAGACGATTCTCCCCCGCACATCTTACGCCCGCCGGACCGGTTATGGACCGACTGGTACGAGGAGCAACTGTCCGGGAAGCTGCAGGTCATCCGACTGCCTGGCCGACCGGGCCAGAAGACGGCGTCAGACAGGAGGCAACTACCCGACGCTACCGGAGAAGGCGTCATCCACCGTCGCCACGAAGACAGCCGCGAGGCAACGCCATAAGCAGGTGGGGACGGATTCCTGCCACCCCCCCCCCCCCCCTCCCAGCTGCCCTGGAGCCAACGACTGCGAACACCTATGCGGACGGCGACACTCCCGAGGGTCGCGACGCAGGTCGAACTGCACTACTTTTCGAAACGGACGCAGACGACTAAGGCCACCAACCAGGACGTCCGCCAACAGCGCGGGCTACCCAGGAAAGGACCACAACAGGGGCGCAACCGAGGACGGCGGACGGCAGGACGCTAGTGGAGAAGGCCCTCTGGCGTTCAGTGACTACTATCCAGGCCCGGCCTGTTAGCGCCTCCTTCACGATGCAGACGTAAATGTGTGTCACACAGGACAAGGCAAACACTAAAGTGCAAGCATCCACCGACGCCGCAACCAACCAGGAAGGAGCGGCCGGCACAGCAATGGGGCTACCACCCCACTACGGTATCCAGGCCAGGAGGGCCAGAGGAGGACGGGGCCTCTTCTCCAGCCGAAAATAGATAGCCGCCAGGAAGTAGACGATACCGCCCCACCAGGAGTGCACCTCAGCGGTAACCGGCAGTAAGGTGAGATCAAGTCGTACCCTTCTACAGCTCTTGCAGCGTTTCCGCTGTATGAGGTGGGGGCCACCGTCAGTTTAGCTGTGGGCTCAAAGTGCGGTGCAACCTGCTGTGGTGGTGATCACCACCACGCGGCCTGCGAAGCACCCAGTGAGGCACCGATGTGCGCCAACTGCGAGGGGGGGGGGGGGGTGGGGGGAAAGGGAAGAGGGCACCCGGCCTCCCATCAGAGTTTGCCCGGTACACAGAGCCATGGCCGGAGAGGGATCGGAGACTGAGTACCAAGGACCCCATGATGATCAAACGGTGCCGTAGGCAGTAGAGGTTATCGCCGCATGGCTCGGTAACAGGCATGACCCGCGCTAGTCACAGGAGTGCCCAGAAAGACTGATCCCCTACATAACTGGACTTGCGTGGAACGAGCTAATGACTTGTGCATGATACCTGTTCCCAACTTACACTTATACCTGGACCTTTCCAGAACTACGCTCTTGCATGTGCTATTTACGATATGTCATGTTTTACATGCAGACATTTTTCAATTTCTGCCTACGTGATTTTGCCCTGACCTTACTATTAACCTCCAGTACCTATATCTATCTAGTAGGATGTCTGACACCGAAACAGGTCGATCATCTTGTAGCATCACTTCCCAATCCCCCCTGCCGTCTCTTTCTTCTTAGAACTAACGACATGTCGGCGGGGATGTAGATTTGAGCTAATCATCACACGGGGGTGCGGGCTTCAGCCCCCTCCCAAAAAAAAAAAAAAAAAAAAAAAAAAGAGTGAGCATTTGTTATAGTCCGGTGTTGACGTGATGTAGTCGTAAGTCAAACATTCCTTACTTTAAGGAGACGAAGAAGGCAGTATCGGCAGCTTACCGAGTTTTTACAATTTGCTTTTCGTCGCACCGACACAGGTCTTATAGCGACGATGGGATAGGAAAGGCCTGTGAGTAGGAATGGATCGGCCGTGGCCTTAAGGTACAGCCCCAGCAATTGCCTGGTGTGAATATGTAAACCACGGACAACCATCTTCAGGGCTGTCGACAGTGGGGTTCGAACTTACTATCTCCCGGATGCAAGCTCACAGCTGCGCGCTCCTAACCGCACAGCCAACTCGCCCGGTTCTTACCGAGTTTGAAGGAGGCCGTGTGATAAGGCTACGAAAATGTGGATGTTGTTTCCGCGATACTACAGAAAGACTTGGCAAGGATGTATCCACAGTGCATCAGTGTTGGCAAAAATGTTCACGGGAAGGCACTGTCTCAAGAATATCGCGGTTCGGTCGTATATATGAGCCACTACGGACAAGGAACATCACCCTATTTGCCACATGGATGTGGTGGATCGTACTGTATCTGCAACAGCCGCTAGAGCTTCAGTTGGCACCCGACACAGCGAACTGTAACAAATCGATTAATATACAGTAGTGGCATTAATTCTGCATACTGACATTCTCAATCATTTTAACATCAGGAGATGTACGTACGTTGCGGTACATTAAATCAATGTCTTATGTTTTTATTTTTCACGTATGATATGTCTACTAAATATTTCTAATTTTTTAGAAAAAGGGATGTTATATTTTTATCAAAAATAAGTAAATAGCCATAACTGAGAACGATGAAGAAACTTTATTTTACATGCTTGTGCAGTTGTAAAGTTAGTAATTTGTTCTGTTCCGACAAATCAAACTTTGAATGCGTATTATTACTGCTTTATCCATCGAGGAAAAGCATTATGATCGTTGTCGTAACAATAGTAGTCAGTAAAGCATTATTGTTGAAGTGTAACATTTCTTTAAAGTTAGCTGAGTTGAGCCGGAAGGCAGTATTGCAAACAATGTCTCCTGTACCGAAACATGATGATTGATCTCCGAGTAAAAGGAGTAGAATACCGTGAAGAAACTTATATTTACGCAGAAGTAAGAGATGGAAGCGATACAAAGCCAGGTGTGAGGAAAGTTTGCAAGCGGTATGAAAAAACTGGGTCAATGGAAACTGCTCCGAGAACTGGCAGAATACAAATATTGACTGATCAAAAGTATTGTAGAATCTGGCATGTATTTTCACTGTATTTTCAGTGCTTACGAGATGTTCAGTATTGCATGCACACCGTTGATTTAATACAGGGCCACTGAAATGGATTGGAGGCTTGTTTGGGGAAAGGGCGAACAGGGAATCGAACCAATGGATGTTAATCGAAGGGCTCGTGCCATTGCACATTTGATAAAGCTGATTTCTATATGAAAGGCTAGCGAGAACCATGAATATACAGGGGATAGATATTTTATTGGAATGCGAAGCCTTAGCGGAGAATGATATGATAGGCCAGTGAGAACATTGTGTATTTGAGATACACTTGTCTCCCCGCTGTATTTAAGGGAAGCCCTGTAGAGGCCGATGAAAAAAGAGCTCCCGAGAGAGCAATGCAGTCAGCTGAGATACTGTTAGCCCTATGAAAGTGAAAGTATGTTTCCGCTGCAAGACCTGCCCCCAAACAGCAAACCAAGTCTAGAGTACTGATCCGCATTTGTCGTTTACAGCTGACAGGCAAGCACGTGGCGTGAGAAGGAGACGATTGTGTGTTTTGTGACACGATCATATGCAGCTGAATGATACGGAAATGTTTCCCGTTTTATATAATATGAATATGAATGGCCACACGAAAATCAGATACAAAGAAAATGACTGGAAACAGGCCTCGTGAGATCGATATATACCTTTTCAGTACCATCATAACGTCGTATCTATCCACAATAGGCCCCAGTCAACAGGTTCAACTTTTATAAATAAATACTGAACATAGGGAAATATATTGTTACCTTAAGAACAAAATAGCATTGTTGCATTACGCAGCCCTCAGCCCAAACAACGTATCCTGTTGATATGCATTAGCGCTGTTAACGGAGCGGTTGTTTACGGAGCGGAGGCTCCGGGCGCTTTCAATCGTTTGCCTCCGGAGAACCTCCGATTGAATTGCAAGCGCGTAGTTTGAACTTGGCACGGGAGAAATGAACGAGCATTTGTACAGGAATTTATAACTTGTCGCTATTAATGTGAAAAACTACGCCCCTCCGTTAATACTTCAGTTATTTGGCGATATTACAAATAGGCCTAGCATTCTTACGTACAGACATAATAATTATGTAACAGAACCTCCGATTGAATGACAAGCGCGTAGTGTGAACTTGGTACGGGAGAAATGGAAGAGCATTTTCTCAGGAATTTAAAACTTGTCGCTACTATTGTGCGAAACTAGGCCCCTCAGTTAATACCTTAACTATTTATCGATATTACACATAGCATTCTTACGTACAAACATAATTATGTATTTTCTTAAATATAAACATGTTATAATTTAGGCCTTGTCCGTGACTGTAAATTACTTCGTTATGAAATAATTAATACTATTATCATTGCATGCCGGGCTGAGTGGCTCGGACGTTTGAGGCATTGGCTTTCTGACCCCAACTTCGCAGGTTCGATTCTGGCTCAGTCCGGTGATATTTGAAGATGCTCAAATTCGTCTGCCTCGTGTTGGTAGATTTAATTACACGTAAAAGAACTCCTGCGTAACCAAATTCTGGCATCACGGCGTCCCCGAAAACCTTATAAGTAGTTAGTGGGACGTAAAGCCAATATTATTATTATTATTATTATTATTATTATTATTATTATTACTAGCTGATGTACCTGTGCTTCGCTACGGGATTCTCAGAAAGATTGACTAGGTGGTTTTCCTAACTGAATTCACCATAGGTCATTACAAAAACGTCAGTAGGAATGTAGCGATTGAAAGCAATGTTATCATATAAAATACTCAATCAAATGAAAAACCGCACACGTTCTCACTTTCAACGAACAGTACTACGGTGCCGATCTAAGAGTCCAAAGTTCCAGAACTGGAATAACCAGGTCGCAGACTGCCGTGACCACTCCTCTGTCATTATTTCGTTAAATATGCACACTACTCATTCCAATCAGTGGCTCAGAGTAGGGATTTTATAGCTCGAATACAATGATGAACCAGTGTGTTACGTACCAGATATATCAGAAAATGTATGAACCAGAGGAATGGCATGCTAAAGAAGAAAGTTATCTTACACCCCAGCTACTTCCCACCAATATACAGGCAGGCTGTTACAGTCGGTACGACCAAGCGAGTTGGCCGTGTGGTTAGGGGCGCGCAGCTGTGAGATTGCATCCGGGAGATAGTGGATTCGAACCCCATTGCCGGCAACCCTGAAGATGGTATTCGGGAGATGATGGGTTCGAGCCCCACTGTCGGCAGCCCTGACGATGGTTCTCCGTGGTTTCCCATTTTCACTCCAGGCAAATGCCGGGACTGTACCTTAATTAAAGCCACGGCCGCTTCCTTCCACTTCCTAGACCTTTCCTATCCCATCGTCGCATAAGACCTATCTGTGTCGGTGCGACGTAAAACAACTAGCAAAGAAAAAAAACACATTGAATGACAAGCGCGTAGTGTGAACTTCATACGGGAGGAATGAACAAGCATTTTCACAGGAATTTATGACGTCGCTGTTTTTGCGCGAAACTACACTCCTTCTTTAACTTTTTTAATGCTATTTGTTCGGGGCGTCGACCTATGAAGATCCTTTGCCCCTATTTGCACCATATATGAGGAAACCTGCGTGTATTATGTAAATGGCGGTAGGGTAAAGTGTTGAATCCGAGGAAAGGAACGTTAAGGATGACACAAACACCCAGTCCCCAGGCCAGATATATTAATAATTTACAATTAAAAAACTGACCTGGCCGGGAATCGAACCCGGGGCCGCCGGGTGACAGGCGGACGCGTTGCCACCTACACCGCAAGACCAGTGGTTCGGAGTCATTTGTGCCATGTTTTACAGAGCAGCATTTACAGATTTGAACCGCTTGAACTCCTCCCTCCGCTCGTAAATAATCATCCCTTACTTCTGCCACGTCTTTCACGTGTTTTACATATGTCCAGAAATTAAAAACGAATTCAAATTTAACTTGAAATTACTGTATTCTAGCGCCAATATAGGCTAATGGGAATATTTCCATAATAATGATAATAATAATGAACGAACCACTGTGTAAGTTCTGCACAGGTAGGGCCTGTACTTTTCTGAGGAACAACTGAACCTATTAAGATATATTGTTTGTTGTATCTACAGGGTTTATACCTACAGGTATATGGGGTATGTATTATATGTCGATATAATTGCATTTTCTTGATAACAAATGAGAGGATGCATTAATTATTCTGAATGACTATACGTTCTTTGTTAAGGGGTATTGTATGGAATATCGGTGATATAGATCAATTTTTGTTTATGTAGGTAACGATTTTTATAGGGCGCCTACATTCATGGACATACGTTTGAAATTACAGCCCAGTAAGTCCTTACACTCGGAGCTACTGTTGCGAATAGAGCTGGGAACGGAGCAGTTGCTCCTATGATTGCAATCGGTAGTGCGATTGAGCGCTCCCTCCGGTATTCTCCGGTATAGTAAACTGTTGCTGGGAAACCAATCGGTGCTTCGGCACGCGAGCGGAGGGCGAGCGGAGGACGGAGCAACAGTACTGAATGTGTGCCTCGCTTGCCGTTCCATCCGTGGTGCGCAACGGATGTGCTAGCGACATAGTAAATACTGCTTTATAAGTATGACGAAGGAGAATATAGGAAATATATACATTCTCATTTATCGTTCGTGTTTCATTTGTCGATTACTTTTGTAAAAATTTGCTTTACGTCATGCCGTCTTATGACGACGATGTGATAGAAACGGCTAAGGAGAGTAATTTCTAGGCGTGAAAATGGAAAACGACGTAAAACCATCTTCAGAGCTGCCGACAGTGGGGTTCGAACCCACTTTCATCCGGAAGATAGTGGGAGCGAATCCCACTGTCGGCAGCCTTGAAGATGGTTTTCCGTGGTTTCCCACTTCTCCTCCGGGAAAATGCCGGGATGGTACCTAACTGAAGGCCACGGCCGCTTCGTTCCCACTCCCAAACCTTCCCTATCCCATCGTCGCCATAAGACTTATCTGTGTCGGTGCGACATAAAACAAAACCCAAAGTCTCACGCTCCACGACACTGTCCTTGAGGTGGTATAGGTGGGATCCCTCTCTGCGTCCGAGGGAACACCCAACCCTGGAGGGTAAATTGATGGAAGGATTATTATTATTATTATTATTATTATTATTATTGTACTCCCATAACCACTTCTCTAGTTTTCTGTGACGTTAAGGTGCCGATATTTTGTCCCACAGGAGTTCTTTCATGTGCCGGTACAGTAGCGGCGATTAGGGGGGGGGGCGAGAGGGGACAGTCGCCCCCCCCCTACTTTGCGGAGAAAACTTTGCATTTGTATTCCATTTTAGCTGGATGAAACTAGGTATTATAGAAATTATTAAAACAAGCAATTTCTACAAGCCCTGTTGTCTTATCAGCTAATTATTTGCTTTAATTAATAACGAAATTATTAGCGGAAATACGCAACAAAGTCGTTCACGCGGTTAACCGATTTGTATAGCGCCACAGCGAGTACTGTAGTGGAGACTTTGTATGTGCTGTGAGGAAGGGTACGCGTGCATTCGTTAGTCTGGCAGTCTATTTAGTGTCAGTTTTTTTTTTTTAGTTTGTAGCCAAATACTAAATGATTTTAATTATATAATCACGCCGTACGTCTATTTAATTGTAATACATGTGTAATATTGTTCCTCTCGTGAAAGTTTTATTGTATAGTATTGAATCAAAATCTCAAATAAATATTATCAACACAGGTAAGTTGGTAGGCTGAGAATCTTTACCTCTCTGTCGAAATTCCATTTAGTAGCTTTTTCTTCAGTTTTAATGTATAACGTTTATACCCCCGCCCCCGCTATATCCCACAAACTGGGGTACTTTGTTGTCTTTACATTTTCCCCCCTACTTCTAATTCCCAATCGCCGCTACTGCCGGTACACCTGACCACCTTCAGGTACCGCCGAGCAAAGTCGGAATTGAAACCGCAAGCTTGAGCTCACAAGGCCAGCGCTCTACCGTCTGAACTACTCAGCCCGTACAGCATATAACCAGTTTCAATCAGTTCGTACTCTTCAGTAAAAATTGAAATGGCGTATGACTTTTAGTGCCGAGAGTGTCTGAGGACAAGTTCGGCTCACTAGATGCAGGTCCTTTGATTTGGCGTCTTTAGGCGATCTGCGCGTTGTGAAGTGGATGAAATGATGATGAAGACGACACATACACCCAGTTCCAGCGCCAGGGAAATTAGCCAATTAAGGTTAAAATTCCCGAACCTGCCGGGAATCGAACCCGTGACCCCTGTGACCAAAGGCCAGCACGCTAACCATTTAGCCATGGAGCCGGATGTACTGTTCCGTAATAAATGAGCTACGAGTATAACTAATGTAAGAACATCGTATATAATACATGTTTACATGCAATGGAATATAATTACCACTTAAACTATTTTTCTACCAGTATTAATAATATTGTTAACGCATTTGCAACAGTATAATATATGCCAATATTCAAATCTACAGTATTCTATCCACCTGCACCTATTGCAAACTGAACGTCAGCAGATCAAAATCTGTTATTCATAACGTAAGAAATAATGCGGTTATCTTGAAACGACTACATCATTGGAATGGCAAACGTAGGGGAACACATGCATCTGTGGAATTAGTACTGAAATCTAAATTGTAATTCCTCCTAAGATCACCGTTGCAACATTGCCCACATCAAAGCATTTGAATTTTCCGCCAGTGAATTCAATCTGAGGACTACCGGAGGTCTCCGGAGGAGCGCTGTAATCGTATTATCCGATTCAATCAACAGGAGGTCCGCCTCCTCTTCACAGCGCTAATATGCATATCAGCAGGACGTAAATTGACCGAACGCGATACACGGTCATAAAATAAAATGCAGCTCACAACAATGGTTCCAGCGAACTTCACAAAAGATCCAATAAATGGCTACTAATGCATCTATGAAATTAACATTTTAACCCTCAAATGGTCTATGTAAACGACTGTTACGGTCGCACGACTTTCAGGATTTTTGTATACTTTAACTAAAAGTTCTTAAACATAGGTTTTAAAAGGAAATCATGCAGTATAATACATTTTATTAAATCATAACACCATAGGCTATTGAAATAAATATATTTTTGTTTGGTACCTTTCATTATATCTTTACAGCCATCCTGAGTTTCCAAAAAAGTGTTCCAAAATGATATTATCAAAATGTTTGCGCCCATACCAGACACTAAAATACTCGACTTACCCGAGAAAGTCAAATCACAATGTTGTTCACAATTTTATGCACTTCAAAAAAATATAAACACTTATGATGTTATATACACAAATAAAGAGATATATATACATATATACACAAGCACTAGACCGCCTCCGCAAAGTCACTCAGAGGAGCTACCAGAATTAGACTGCTCTCTCCTTTATCTTCCTCTCCTTCAGGTCTCCTAAAGTGCTAAATTGTGGTAACATCCCCTGCGAACTGCATAGTTACAACCAGGGCACAAATACCGGGTCCTTCACCTTTTTTGTTGGTTCACAGATTACGCATAAACGTTCCAGCTTTCCAGGAAGTATGTCAATGTCACTGTCATTATCACTCATATCACCCGCGTCACTCATTATTTCATCCAACATTTTCCGAATGGGACTTTAACCTAAATTACTTGGGACTTGAAACTAAATTACTCGCCATTTCCGCAAATAACTGATAAAAACAGCGCGTACAACAGAACGACACCGTGACGCGGCAAGGCGCCGTATTGTACTACGCACTTAAGGTAGCGAGCTTAACGGCTGAATGTTAAGACTGCGCAGTTCATTTAAACGGCAGTCTACGACCTAGCAACTACAGTAAAAAGAGAGACTGGAATCTGCTGTTTAAAATGATACTATATAGAGCACATTTGTGTGTTACTACGCATAACGAGAGCGTGTCTAATGAACGGCTGAAAAACAGTCGATGTATCGTCGTTGACCACAACAACGTGTACAAAAAGGGCGATGCATCGTCTAACATTTGAAGGTTAACATTTTAGGACTTGATTCAGCTCTAATTTCACGATTTTAAGAATGTAGTTGAACTTTATTTTTACGAGTGTATAGAATAATAGCCATCACAGAATATTGAAGACAACTCATCACTCAGAGATGAGATTTTAAATTTTTGACTCACAAGGGTTATCTTGTTTGTAAATTAGAGTTTTAAACTTATCATTACATAGATATTAAAGAGTTAATTATACCAATATGTTGTAATAACGCCAAGTTTCTTTACTTATCATACAGCTGATGATGGTGCCTAAATGAGCGCCGAAACTAGTTCTGCAATAAAATATATGTTGTTAAAACCATCTAACAACAGTGTATTTGTATTGGACAAGGTGGAACCTTAAAGATTTGTACTTCAATTGTGATGTCAGTTCAATATGGGCAAATAAGATGAAGTTCCTCAGTTTAATGATGAACCCCACCAGGAATGCACTATAGCTCATCAGTATATGAATTCAAGAATAAAAGTGGGAAAACTTGGTAAAGATGTTAAATTTATTAGACAATGTATAGCATATGATTTGACACCAAATTTCTTTAAAAGGGTTCTAAAAAGGGACTCAGGAGTGCCACACCAAAGTAAAACCTGGTTAAAGTCAAATAAAACTCTGGGTAAATAACGAACTAAAATTTCATCACAATATATATATATATATATATATATAAACAAATTTAAAAAAAATTGAATCAGCAATTATATGAGGCTCACCTCAAAGCTACAGTATCATTTCTACTGCACAATGGAATCTGTTCCAAAATAAAGTTAAATTTAAACTATATATCATCCTTGTAAATAAACAATCAACATTGGAGAAAAAACTAGAAATGCTAAGGAAGGATGCAATAACAGGTAGAACCCAATCCTCCTCCCCGATCCAAAGAACCAATTCGACACACAACGGAGATCCACTGAAACAGTTTCATGTTCCTGTCATTAACCTTTCCAAGGTCAACTTGAACAAAGAGGAAAGATGCATTCTTGAGAAAGGTCCTAAACATAATTGGCCGAACTTTAATCAAGCTAAAGTAACTAAAAATCTTATCATTGAAGCAGAAATCGCGCTCGGAAAATTGACACACGACTTGCAAGATGAGGTCAGAATAAAAGTAAAAAAAAACAGCTTTACAAAAACTTGAAAAAAAAAAACGAAGAGCTTATTGTCACCAAAGCTGACAAGGGCAACGTAACGGTTACCATGAATAAAGCAAAAAACAAAAAAACGTTTTTAACGATGACTCTTTTTCTATTATTAAGAAAGACCCGACTCAGTCGTTGCAGAAGCAATTGAAACTAACACTGAAGAAATTGTCTTTCCTCTTTAACGAATTTCAGAAGCAAAAATTAATTAGTATGAACCCCGGCCTACCAATCGCTAAAGCGCTGCCTAAAATCCACAAGGCTGGTGTCCCCATTACGCCAATTATAAATTAAAGACCTAGCCCCCTTTATAAACTGGCGCAGTATATCCAAAAAATCCCAAAACAACATTATAGATTCACTGCAAATAAATCCATAAAGAATTCCGTAGAACTGATTAAATAACTAGGTAAATTTCGATTACAAGATCGCCCACACAATACATTCTTTTGATATAATAAATGTTTCCAAATATTAAAACTTCTTAATTGCTTCCTATCATTGCCAAGAATTTGAAGAAATATAGTCACCTAAGCAATTTTGAAATCGAAGACTCTATGGCGATTTTAAAATTGCTGGTCAACAACAACTACCTCACATTTGATCAGATCATTTATAAACAGGATGGCCTTGCAATGGGGTCACCGGCCTCGGAGATCATGGCAGAGATTTGTCTAGATTTATTAGAAGATACGCAAATAATTAACAATGACAAATTTAAAAATATTCTATTTTGGTCCAAGTACGTAGACGATGCTATTGTTATTCTGGATTTTTTTTTTGCTAGGGGCTTTACGTCGCACCGACACAGATAGGTCTTATGGCGACGATGGGATAGGAAAGGCCTGGGAGTTGGAAGGAAGCGGCCGTGGCCTTAATTAAGGTACAGCCCCAGCATTTGTCTGGTGTGAAAATGGGAAACCACGGAAAACCATTTTCAGGGCTGCCGATAGTGGGATTCGAACCTACTATCTCCCGGATGCAAGCTCACAGCCGCGCGCCTCTACACGCACGGCCAACTCGCCCGGTATATTCTGGATGAACGCATATCTGACGCCTCTACCACCCTGAATAATCTCAATACAATCGATACTGATATAAAATTTACTTTGGAATCTGAAATAGAAAAATCCATTAATTATCTGGACCTAAAGATCAAGGCATTCCTCTTCATTTTCTTTTAGCATTTACAAGAAGCCCACACAAACTTCAGTTACAATACGACAGGATTCGATACACCCTGCAGCTCATAAATGCGCTCCATTTCGCTCCATGGTCTACTCATGCATACCACTGGAAGTTATAAAGCGTTTATGCCGAGAAGATGAACCCATCTCTCCTGGATTCTAATATATACGATTGGAACTTTAATAGTGAGAACTGATAAGAGTTACATGTTAGCAACCTTTACTGTCCTTCAATGTAGTCACCAGTGTTGTGTATAACCCGTTGCCAGCGATATGGAAGTCGTAGTATACCTTTCGCTAGAGGTGGGGACGAAGCGAGTAATACCGATGAGTAATCCGGTTGTAGCGGTAGAGCGCACCACCGCACCGATCTCCTCCGCGTACAACTGCAAGTACTCGCGGAGGACCAGAGCACAGTGTAGCGCACAAGTGTTTAACAAGGGCAGACCACGACATTGAGATCACGGATCATCTTCAAATTTTGTACACTTTTAGTAGTCTATTAGGACAAGATAATGTGCCAATAGTAAGGCGTACTATTAAGGCGTTTTCCAGAAAATCGCAAGAGAATTTTCGCGTCGAATGTGTACCGGTGCGTTGCGGTCACGGGCAGGAGGTGGCGACGGTCGAGTGGTTAGCGTTAGCGTTCAAGCTCCGTAATCGCTGGATCACTGGATAGAGTCTCGCTTTTCACTTTTTGTTTTTCAACACTGGTCATATATATTGCAGGTCAGAGCGTCCAGGTACAAAGCAGTTCCGGGTACCTTACTCGATTTCACTGTCAGGTATGAGGGATTTCACAAATCACGACACGCATACATTTTCAGGAATACCTTATGCATTGGGCCGTTTACTTGTTGATAATTATAAATGATATATTTCTTTGTTGTCCACCTCTGTCGTGGAGTGGTTAGTGTGATTGGCTGCCACCCCCAGATGCCCGGGTTTGATTCCTGGCTCTGCAACGAAATTTGAAAAGTGGTACAAGGACAGGAACGGGGTCCATTCAGCCTCGGGAGGTCACCTGAGTAGATGGGGGTTCGATTCCCTCCTCAGCCATCCTCGAAGTGGTTTTCCGTAGATTCCCATTTCTTTCTCCTCTGGGTAAATGCCGGGATGTAGGCCCCTACCTAATGTAAGGCCACGGCCACTTCCTTCCCTCTTCCTTGCCTATCCCTTCCAATCTTCCCATCTCTCCACAAGGCTCCTGTTCAGCATAGCAGGTGAGGTCGCCTGGGCGAGGTACTGGTCATCCTATCCAGTTGTATACCCGACCCAAACTCTCGCGCTCCGGGACACCGCCCTTGAGGCGAGATTCGTCGCTGATTCCGAAGAAAAACCCGACCTTGGAGGGTAAACATATTAAGAAAGACAGGAAAAAAGAAAGAAAGAAAGAAAGAAAGAAAGGATATTTTTTGTAACGATAAACATTACTAAAGAACCAAATAACATTGGAAATCCAATAAAAGTTCATGCAAATATACCTGTCCGCCTCTGTGGTGTAGTGATTAGTGTGATTAGCTGCCACCCCCGAAGGTCCGGGTTCGATTCCCGACTCTGCCACGAAATTTGAAAAGTGGTACGAGGGCTGGAACGGGGTCCACTCAGCCTCCGGAGGTCAACTGAGTAGATGTGGGTTTGATTCCCACCTCAGCCATCCTGGAAGTGGTTTTCCGTGGTTTCCCACTTCTCCTCCAGGCAAATGGCGGGATGGTACCTAACTTAAAACCACGGCCGCTTCCTTCCCACGTCCTGATCTATCCCTTCCAATCTTCCCATCCCCCACAAGGTCCCTGTTCAACATAGCAGGTGAGGCCGCCTGGGCGAGGTACTGGTCATCCTTCCCAGTTGTATCCCCAGACCCAGAGTCTGAAGCTCCAGGACATTGCCCTTGAGGCGGTAGAGGTGGGATCTCTCGCAGAGTCCGAGGGAAAAACCGACCCTGGAGGGTAAACAGATTGCTATGCGATGCGATGCAAATATACCTTTTTTCAGAATATTATGAAAGAATTTGGCCAGTTTTGAAAAACAAAACAAGCGGGACTCGACCCAGCGAGCCAGCGATTACGGAGCTTGAACGCTAACCACTCGACCACCACCGTTTCGCGCTCATGATTACAACGCACCGGTACATATTCGACGCGAAAACTTCTCTTGAGATTTTCTCGAGAACGCCTTAGTAGTACACATTACTACTTGCACATTATCTTGTCCTAATGGACTACTAAATGTGTACAAAGTTTGAAGATAACCCGTGATCCGAACGTCGTGGCCACCCCTTGTAAAAGTATTGTACCTGTATTCAGTCTGTGTTTCTTAATTTGCGTCTATATTTCCTCCGCTTGTTGTGTTTTGTAGATAATGCAAAGCATAGTAGATAATTGTGGCATTAGTTTGAGATGGTATTCATGTTTTAGAAAATTTAAGGAATTGCATAAATTTTTACAGAAATTTGTACCACAAATGCCACGAAAACCGTCTGTTGCATGGCAGTTATTTGAAATTACTGGTGATAAAAATAAGCAAAATGCAAATTTTGCGGCCGCATTTACTTGATGGGTGGTGGCGTATCAAATTTGTGGGATTATATCAAGGGACATCACAAGGATGAAATGAGCAGCTCGGCTTCTCCAGCTGAAAACAACATTGCTGTATTCAGCAAAATGGTTATGTTGTGAGAAAAGGGCATTGCATTTACGTTGCCATACCAATAACGCATTTAAACGCGCCGCCACATTACATTCACTCGGTACAACCGGGTGATGACGTCACAACAACTGCTCCGCTCCGTCCCCGCACTACCTTTCGCAGAGCCTGTTCTATTGATGGTGCGAATGGAACGGTCTGCTGCCTGTCGAATCTCTGCAACAGCTTTGAAGCGAATACTCACGAATCGTCTGGTTTCGATCACTGTCCAGTAACGCGGCATGAGCATGCACTTTTTCACTCGTAGGACGACCTTCCCGATGAACGTCCGCCAGTTTGCCCACCATCCTTGAACGCTTTTACCTATTTTTTTCTTATTTGCTTTACGTCGCACCGACACAGTTAGGTCTTATGGCGACGATGGGACAGGAAAGGCCTAGGAGTGGGAAGGAAACGGCCGTGGCCTTAATTAAGGTACAGCCCCAGCATTTTCCTGGTGTGAAAATGGGAAACTACGGAAAACCATCTTCAGGGCTGCCGACAGTGGGATTCGAACCCACAATCTCCCAGATGCAAACTCACAGCTGCGCGACTAACTACAAGGCCAACTCGCCCGGTACGCTTTTACCCAACGTGCCACTGTTCTGTAAAGCAATACAGATTCCCCGCAAGCCTCTTGAAGACCTTTATGACACTGTCGTGCTGTACGACCTCTGGCACATTCAATCTTGATCCAACTCCGCTGTTCCTGCTTGGAAAACAATGAAAACGTTACGTTAGATCGCTAGCTCACAAGTGACCGCAAGTGACAGTTTCTCTCGCTTGTGCGCACGCAGGTGATGTGGGAAGGGAGAGTCAATTTGCTCTGAGGTAAGGCAGGTATGTAACCAACGTATGCTATCAGCGAATATATTAGATTCCGTTGCATAGCGTCTCCACAGCAGTGTTGCCACTATTTAAGTTCCAACCCTCGTAAAATAAGTACATCTCTTACGTAATTCACTGGGTTAGCGCGCTTTAACCCGAATGAAAAAAAAAAAAAAACCTCATGTGGCGTCTCGAAGACTGTAAGCCTTCGAGCATACAAACAGATAAGAAAGGGCGCTCCCTATGATTCTACCAGCCAAGCGTTGCACGAACGTCAAGCCCTGAGCGATCAAACTGATGTATGGCACAAAAGAAGGCGGTCTTCCATAAGAAGAGCATTGCGGAGTGTTTTTAAATCCCGGCTTAAGCGCGCTCCTTATGATTAATTCATTTAAACTATTGAAGATGGTTATAAAAACAATTCCCTAGGAATATTTCCTTTCCCCCTTTTTTGTATGAAAAGTGTTAAATATCGTTATATATGTGTGTGTGATATTTTTATGTTTAAATGTCAGTTACGCGATCCGGTGCCGTAAATCGGTGTTACGCGGTTAACCTATTCTAGTTACTTTTTTTCCTAATTTCGTTTAGTTTAATTTTCTCCGTAATATTCGTCTAAAATGATTGTTTTTAAAATATTTTTACAATTGTGGAAATAATACTCTCGAAAAAACATACCAATAACCGCCATTTCTTATCATAACGATATTATAGTGATTACGGGAGAGATGCCGCAGGGTAGACCAGTTCGGCAATCGCCCGCTAGATCGCTCGACCACTGCTTCTCGTGTGTACTGTGTATACTTGAGAACAAAAGCTATCTGTTGGATGACACAAAATGCAAGTGATTTCGCCTGAAAACCCGGATATTTCTGGTAAGTATGTCTTCTCTACCTTCAAAGTTTTGGTGCGGCATGATATAAAAGCCCACAGACTGGGTTGTTCAAGCTAAATTAACTTTGCATTGCCACAGGCGGGTGACTAGGTTAGTCAACGACTATGCTGGTGTGCTTCGATCATAAATATCCAATAGATAGCTGATGACGTCACATTCTTGAAGCAAGGATCTCAATCAGCTGACTGGTGGGTAGTGGGAGAGTTTTGAACATTGTGTTATAGGCGAGAATAGTGATCAGCGTACTTAAAAGTGACTTTTTGGCTACTGTTAATGAAGCGATGGTGCACTATTGCGTAGCGTATGGATGTAAGGAGACCTTCAAAAAAGGATCTGGCATTTCCTTTCACGGGTAAGTAAATATTTACGTAAATATGATGATGTAAGGGGTTTCATACAGTTGTTGTCAGGTGTCTGTAGAATACGTACAATTACATGTAATTTATTGTATTGGTTACAGTTCCAGTTTCCCGGTTACAGCGATTTTGAATACTGTGCTTTTATTGATTTCAGTTTTCCTGCTGATAAGACAAGAAAAAAGCAATGGGTAGTTGCATTAAGAAGAGAGAATTTCTTGCCTGGAAAGCATTCAAGATTATGCTCTAAGCATTTTTCACCGGAATGTTCTGATAATGAAGCATTTGGTGTGGGAGTTGAACTGAAGCCAAATGCAGTACAAACAATTTTTAATTTTCCACCCCACCTTTTCTCAGCTGAGAAGAGGAGAAAACCTCCTGTGAAGAGGAAACTTAGTGGATCCTGTTGCATCTACAAGTTGTGTGTGAGCAGATTTTCTTATTTTTTATTATTTTCCATAGATTTATGCAGGAATGTGGCCTGTCGTCCTTATGTGAAATATTTGTGTTTAAGACATTTAACATACTGTTTAACTGTAACATCTATTGCAGCATATTAGGTTACTATATTACACATAGGTAAGACATTTTTGTTGTTGACCCTTATAATTTTCATATTTTTTCAGTGTTCCTCAGGAAGAGGAGAATGAGTCTCTTTCTAAAACAAAATGTGTTCAGAAAATCTTATGTTGGTGATTACACTGAGGAAATGGTAGTCACCAAGGAAAGCCCAGACCTTCATGCAGGTTGCCAGGGAAGTTATTCATAAATCCCATAAAAAGCTAAAATTCGAAGGGCAGAAGTATCGGCGAGCTATTAATCAGTTGCAGAATGTGAAAGCCTTAGTAAACCATCTGAAGGAGAAAACGTAACTGAAGATGCTGCTTGCAGCTTGAGGTAAGAAAACAACAGCTTAAATAATTTTTTTCGGTTTCCCTATATCCGCTAGCCTTTGGTGGTGCTATTTGAGGATCCAACCAGTCTCTGGGTTGATGACCTAACAGACAGACATACATACATACGGTACATAAAATTTGGAGCCTTTAGAAGTCTGTAATTTGTTTTTATTGTATCATAATCTCTGTTAAACAAATATTTCAAAAATAATGTAATACCATAAATTAACTTGTGAAAAAGCATAATGCACCTTTTAACTTCCATTGTTCCAGAAATGTCTTTCTCCTGCTGCTGCCCAACTTCTGATGCGAATAAAGGATGGTGATACACGAGCAGAGTATCCTCCTGAACTACGCTGCTTTGCACTTACATTGAATTTCTATTTAAGTCTTGCATACAGCTACTTCAGGGATGTATTTCCTCATGGTCTGCCCCATCCAAGTACACTGCAGAAGTGGTATCAGTCGGTGGATGGTAAGCCAGGACTCAGTTCAGAGGCCACAACTGCTCTCATTTCGAAAGGGAAGGAGATGGCTATCAATGTATTTTTTTTTATTAGGGGCTTTACGTCGCACCGACACAGATAGGTCTTATGGCAACGATGGGATGGGAAAGGACTAGGAGTTGGAAGGAAGCGGCCGTGGCCTTAATTAAGGTACAGCATTTACCTGGTGTGAAAATGGGAAACCACGGAAAACTATTTTCAGGGCTGCCGATAGTGGGATTCGAACCTACTATCTCCCGGATGCAAGCTCACAGCCACGCGCCTCTACGCGCACGGCCAACTCGCCCGGTACTATCAATGTAAAGCCCCTAGTGTGTGCACTGATGATGGATGAAATGTACATCTGGAAGCGCATTGAATTTGATGGAAAACAATTTCTTGGTTATGTGAATTGTGGTACTGAAATCTAGGATCAGAATTTACCAGAAGCCAAGGAGGCTTTGGTGTTTATGGTGGTCTCACTAAATGGACACTGGAAAATTCCAGTAGGTTATTTTTTGTATTCACTGATCTCAACACCCTACAGAGGACCTTCTGAAGAACTTCTTTGCTTCTTAGTACAATCATATTTTTGAGTGCACATTCAGTCACCTTACACAACACTATCACATATTTGTAGGGTACGAATACTCCCTCACTTCCAGAGTACATCTTGTGTAGTAGTTCCCTCTGGCACTTCTCAGAGCTTTCAAGCATACTGCACATTGTTCCTTACCACAAATCCAGCAATATACGCATCTCTTCTAGCTGTATTTCCACTAGTTTTTTCCATGTATGTCCATTTTATTGCATTACCTTCATTGATAAAAATTATGCCCCAACTAGGCAAAGAATTCGTCACCAATTTGAGCATGTGGCACATATCTAGAAAAATGAATACTGGCTCCTTTGTCACTGGGTGTTCAAATGACCAGTGTCATGCAATATGATCAGAGCAGTGGTTACAAAATTTCCCTTAATGTTTCCTATCAATTAAAAAATAAGCAATGGGAACCTTCCAATGGTCATAGATGGCATTTACCAGAAATGCAAGGGCTTGTGGGAGTGAATCGTCATAGACGTCAGTCCACATAACCACATGTGCCCTTTCCACCCCATTCTATCTTCTTTCTGATGGGGATTTAATCAATAATGAGGTTAAAAACGACAGGTTTACTCGTGGCATTACCCTCTTCCACTATAAGTTTTAAAGCTGTTAGTGCTTGTTTTGTAAAGCCAGGAGAACCATCTACAATTTGATATTTCTTAAGAGTGCGTGGATGAGGCAAGCATACATTGAACACCTTCCTTACAGTCGTAAGCCTTACTGGAATAAAAGTGCAATGTAATGGAAAAAGTATCGCAACCCTTAATACTTTTGCTGTTCGTTCCCCAGCATTTTCTGAAACAGTTCTTCAGCAGGACCGGAGAAGGAAGCATGTGAAGGTAAAAAAAAAAAAGTGCATTTTCCTGAAAGGAGTATGCAAAAAAAACTAGGGAAAATCATTCTCAGGGTGAACACTATCAAGACCGGGATTCGATCCTTCTGTCCCCGGACATCTGGCTCAGGCGCACAGTCATGATGCACGATGTGTGGCCCAGAAATATATTTAGCACATGTTCAAAGTAAGGCAAGTCCACGATGCGAGTTCTGGAAGGAATTTCGGTCTTTGGTCTAAGTAGTATGAGTCACAACTAAGCTGTGTGTACAATATTTTATTTGGCCATAACGGTACAAATAAACTGTGTACCCATCTTCTGTTTTGTACACTTGTGCATATCATCCATGACAGACTAAGTCCTGTTTCCACTTTGACCTTTTTTTTTTTTTTTTTACACTACTAACACATTACAAGATTTTATCACTTGCACTTCTGCTCTATCTACTAAATTTTTCCTCAATACATCCCATACTGCCTTGGTACATTGTCATATGTCTTCTCGGAGCCTATAAATGTCATCAACAAATCTTTCCTGAACTTCCACTAGTCCCACTGTGTGCCTCAGTGTAGAGATGAATTCAAATGCTGAGAAGTCTTTCTGAAAGTCATATTGCTCTTCAATTTTCTTTTCTAATTTCATCCTCAATCTTCAATCCAATATCCAGCCATATATCTTGACTGCATGTGAAATAGGAATGATTCCTCTGTGATTATAGTCCTCATCACCTTTCTTGAACACAGATCATTAGGTTTTTATCCAACCGATATTCAGGGGTATGGTACTCACCTTATGAGATACCTTGCCGTCACCACCTGTTGTGTTCAGTTGGATCCCAAGCACTGTGGACTACTGAGATATTGAAGTTCCCAATAAAGCAAACTCAGGGGAATCACATGCATAGGAATTGTATCCTATTCCACCCTGAGAGCTTTCCACAGTCCATCCAAGGTGCATGGACAGTCCAAATGTGCCGGAAATCCACTGGACTGGCTCAGGGCTCTTCAGAGAACGTCTTGAAGCGGAATTACATAATTCTTAACTCCTGTTGCATATGCTGATAAAAATGCGGACATTTTCTGGAGGTATGACTTGCAGCCTTGCCCACATCTTGCGTTCACTTTCATGTACCTTTTTTTCCAACCTTCTGTAACCTTGTGTATCATCAATTTACCTGCACAACTGAAACCCTTGACAACTATAAACCCACGTGGGAAACTGTCCCGGAAGTGGCGAATAAAGCTGTTACATCCCCTGACATGGATGTCAAGGTATGTAGGCCTAACTGCCCGAACGTGACCACTAACAGCGAGATGGGCGTATGCTTCTTCCACTACAACTATCTTATATCCTTATCTGCAGCAGACTGGGTGAACTCTGCACAATGAGAGGTCTCTTTGAAGCTAACAAGAAGGCCATTTGAGACTGCTGACTTTGAAAAGATAGAAACCAAAAAAATCAACTGGACGTGGTAGGTAAGTAAGTAAGTAAGTAAGTAATCAGAGAGACATCTAGCTTGTGTATCGATGTTTGAGCTAATGAACTTCCTTTCCATTAAGCTTTCTTTCTAAGGGCTAGTTTACATTTCATGTCTTCCTCCTATCTGCTTATTGATTGTTCTACCTCTCAAATAACACTGTTCATCTAGAACTACTTTCTCAGACTATGTATCCCTACCAATTACCTGTATCACATAACTTTTTTTGACTGCATTCCACAGGTTTGTTTCAGATTTTTTTTTCATCTTGAATTCCTCAAAGTATTTGTCCACACCACTCGGCAACTGTTCTAGATGTTCTACATACTGATAAAATCACAATACCATTGGAAAATCAAAAGTTTTGATTTCATCTTTAAATGTCCACTTTAAAAGAAATGTATCTTGATTTTTTTGAACATTTTTCACAATTTATACACACAAAAAAATCAGGAAGTAGGGCAAACTGCATCCTTGCCTCGCTCTGTTCCGGACAGTTATAAAGATCGTACCAAAACTGAAGGGCAATAACTTTTCGTGAATCTCGATATGTCACTGAAAAAAAAAAAAAAAAACCACACCATGTTATTTCTTCACTTTTTAATATAACTTTTTTTTTTTTTCACTACTTTTCAACAATTCTTAAAGTTTGAAAACAGCATTGAGGTAGAACTTCATTCTAGCAGTCTGCTTTCTGTATACTCTCAGTCATCTTGTAGCAGTGACCTTCCATCTGCTACTTAACAAAACCAAAAAGCTGTTACAGAGTGCCGTATCAGGACTGCAGACAGGGTGCAGTAAGAATTGTGAACCTTCCTTCTTCCTGGGTATTACTTCTGTCAAGGTGTGGGGACAATCTTTCTGCATTTTGCCCTCTAATACACATACACATAGTCTTTGGTGCTAGTACCATTTGTCACCTACACTTTTCATACCTTCACACAGGCAGTGCAACCACTGCTTTTTTCTTCCTCTGAGTCACCATCCATCATCACCGAGTACGAATGCATGTTGTATAGTCACTAAAAAAACATGAGTACATGGTACTGTATGGTTTGCATCTGTATCAGAGGTGAATTATATTATGATAATTAAAATTAAGTTTAATAAAGTATAAAATGCAAGGAACACAATACCATGCACTCATTCTATTTTGAGCAACTATACAATGGACTTTACATTAGCTATAGCTTCCATATTAGCACAGCCTCACATCTCTCATCTTGCCTAGTATGGGGGCAATTTCAAGTACGTATGCTTTATCCTGGAAATGTAACACTAGTAATTTTCATAATATGGCAGTGCCAATACATAAATCAAGCAAGTCACGATAAAAACCATGACCATACAGTGCCAACGTACAATATTAACAGTAATATGTCGTATTGGCAGGTAGGGTCTCTAAACTGTCTGGTTAGCGACAGTGAATCAAACCCAACAGTTAGAAAATAGCTATCAAACACTACCTTCAGTATTAACAGGGGAGAAATAGTAAGTCTGTACCTTTAGTGTATAAGTGTACAAGACGGGAGTATACATTTAACCATCTCAGGTGTAATTGCAGCTATTCCTGCTGCTTTATGACAACAGAGTTTATTTACCATCCTTTCCATTTTCTGAAGTGTTTTTATCAACATCAGTGTCCTCCTTTCCATGAACTCAGTTGTTCATGTCACTAGAAGGATTTCCTTTTACACTGAGAAGTTTTTAAAAATATTCCTCCACCAGTCCAGTGATTCCGTAGGATCTATGAGTTTCCCTGATTTGCCCAAAACACTATTCATTTCCTTTCCCCTCCCTTTCTCAGATTCGTATTTCCATCCAGAAAAGTTTCCCTGCCACTTGACCTATCCTTTCCAGGCTATTACAGGGGATCGGAAGTTCATACCCTAAAATATGTATGCATTTATGCCCTAAAAACTAAATATGCCTTATCAATTTGAACTTGCTTCCATAAAATAATATTAGTATCTGTAACTTACACCTTTATTACATGGATTTTGATGTGCCAGCCTCATCATCGGTGATTCTTTAATACTGCACTTTACAACTAGTGAGTACGGATGCTTTATGTGGTCAGTTTTCGACTGTTGCCCCTCAGCAAAGCTTTGTAGCATGAAAAACTCAGTTCTACATCGCATGAAGTGACAGGGGCATTCACAAATGCTGCTGACTGTTCTGTAGATAATGACCGTCGTGTTGGTGTTGTAGGTGCTTTACTTTCTAGAGCATCTACAATTTCAAGCAGTACATTATACCCAGGATATTTTGGAAACGTTTGCTACTTTTGGTTTCAGTGTTTCTCCTACAACCTCCAGAACTGTTTTTAAAGTGGAAACGATTTTGTCAAATTTTTCAAATGCTTCCGCTGACATAATAGCTTTAGGAATACAATGAAAATGAGCTGTAACAAACACAAGGTTACTTTCTAATGCTTTGCTCACTGGCCAGTTCAACGGATGCTGCTTCATTAGGATATAATGCTTTTCCAACTTATCTCATTTTCGGTAAATGTCCAGAATAATAGAGCACAGCTTTAAGCCAAGATCTCTAGTGTGTTAAAATTGGTTGAGTTGGTCAGGGGGGATCAGGTGCTATTGTTCTGAATATCTGACCTACTTGGTTTAGTGTGAAATGAAATGGCGTATGGCTTTTAGTGCCGGGAGTGTCCGAGGACATGTTCGGCTCGCCAGGTGCAGGTCTTTCGATTTGACACCCGCAGGTGACCTGCGCGTCGTGACGAAGATGAAATGATGATGAAGACGGCACATACACCCAGCCCCAGTGCCAGTGAAATTAACCAATGATGGTTAAAATTCCCGACCCTGCCGGGAATCGAACCCGGGACCCCTGTGACCATAGGCCAGCACGCTAACCATTTAGCCATGGAGCCGGACTTGGTTTAGTGTAAAATAGCAAGACTGATTTCCAAGTGCATGGGGGGATACACCAGGATTGCATCATAGACATATGCCTTCAAGCTTCGCGCATCAAGAATCATTGGTGAGTTTATACTTCCCTGCTTGCTATCCTGCTGTTCCTTGTTGAAGCATATTTCCCACCATTTCATACTGCACAGCTAAATGCTAATTTCTCATCTGAATGAGTCTCATTGTCATCAATCACATTCCTTGCACTCATGAAACATTACAGATTAGTAGAAAATGCCAGGGCATGAATTTATAGGCAAAATAAAAAGGAAAATAAACTTTTTAAAATGCTATTTTAAGGTATAAATCCCAAAATATGTTCATCTATTAAAAAAGAGAAAATATGCATTTTTGTACCCAATATACACTTTAAAAAATGGAAATTGCAACACCATGAAGGCATTGGTCGTTTGTGTTGATTTTCAAGATATGGAACGATGCCATGTAGGTATGTAAATGATCAAAGTTTCAGACCCATTGGATTGTTGCTACAGGTCTCCCCACGTGGTTGGTCACGGTGGAATCAACTCCAGTATACGGACTCTGGTGTAGCGTAGCTGATTTGCAGTATGTGCAGTGAAGTGTTCTCCGTCAAACATGCCTCGACGACAGAGAAGAGCACGCTATCAACAACTATCGCCGTTTGAGAGGGCTCGGGTAATTGGGCTGTCTGGGGCTGGATTATCGCTAAGGACTGTCGCTGCACATGTTAGCCAACATGTATCTACAGTACAACGTGTATGGCAGCAGTGGTCAAATGAAGGTACCCACACTCGTAAACCTTGCACAGGCCCAGCGTGACAGACAACTGTGAGAGAGGATCGCCACATCATTCGGATGGCCCGGATGGAACCCCATGCAACAGCAGCGCAAATTCGAGCAGCCGTGGCACCCCACGTGACGCAAAAAACAGTTGGTAATCGCCTGCGTGCAGCTGGCTTACGAGCCTGTGTCCTTGCAGAAGGTGTTCCATTGACCCCACAACAGCGACGTGTAAGGCTGGCCTGGTGTCGAGAAATATCGACGTGGGTCAACGAATGGCATAGGGTAGTCTTTAGAGATGAATTGCGCTTCTGTCATGCTCGCAGTGATCGCCGGAATCGTGTGCGCCGACGTACCAGGGAGAGGGGCCGCCCAGGTCTTATTGTCGAGAGGCACACAGGGCCAACACCAAGCATTATGGTCTGGGGAGCTATTGGCTTTAATGTGAAATCACAATTAGTGCTTGTTGAGGGCACTATGACTGCTTGACAGTACGTTGATAGGATACTCAATCCAGTGGTTGACCCTATGATGGCGAACATTGCTAATGCGATGTTTCAGCAGGAAAATGCCCGGGTTCACACTGCACGCATCTCCAGAGAAGCTCTCCACGACATCACAACCTTAGAATGGCCCACCAGATCCTCGGACCTCAGTCCTATTGAGCATGTGTGGGACATGATGGGTCGACAACTGCCCAACCGTCCTCAGCCACCCACAACTCTGGAACAACTGACCCGTGCAGTGCAGCAAGCATGGACCACAATTCCTCAGGAAGCGATCCAGGGCCTTATTGACTCCATGCCTCGACAAATTCATCAATGTATTGCAGCTCGTGGTGGGCACATCCTATATTGATTATTGTCCAAATTTGCAGTCAGAGGGACCTGAAAGTGTAATCATCGAATCACAACCGAACACTTGTCCTGCATGTTCAATTACAGCAATGTAGAACCACTCCTTCTGGGTGTTGCAATTTTTATTTTCTTCAGTGTAAGTGGTGTTCAGCTACTAGTGATTTGCATAATACCAATTTCTTCACAAGATAACTTCTTGAATTCAATAATGGTTTGTTTTGCTCTTTCTTTTTTTTTTTTTTTTTTTCATCTACGTGCAATTCCCTGTCCGCATCAGTCCTTGTTTGGATGCATTTCTGATACAAATTCCTTTAACGTTTAAAAGCTGCCCTCACTTCATCATTCCATCAAGATGTTAACTTTTTCCCATCTTTACTCAGAGCTGTTCCCAGGCAATCCATTGCTATTTCCTCCACAGCATTCCTGTAAGCCAACCATTCTCTTTATCCTGAATATGTTTATTGTGTAATGTTTGGAAATCTTCACTGATATATCCATGCAATTCGAATTTCCTCTTCCCGGAGACTTCTTACCCTTATACATCTCCAGACAGAGTTCACTCTCTCTATTCTAGGCCTGGAGATCCTTAGTTCATTACAGATCCGATAGGGGTCAGAATCACAACAAAAACAAAAAATCCTACCTGTATATTCCAAACAGATTTCCCAAATTCCAATTTGGTTATGATGTATTCTACTATGGATCTGGTGAATAGCCTTATGCTTGAAGAATGTATTTGGAACAGCTAATCTCATACTAGTACAGAAGTCTTGCAAACGCATCCCATTTCTATTAGCTTCCATATCATCCCCACATTTAATAATCACCCTTTCGTATCCTTCAGTCCGATTTCCAACTCTAGCATTGAAATTGCCCAATTAGCACTATCCTATCCTTGCTGTCGACCCTGACTACGTCACTCAGTGCTTCATGAAACTTGTCAACTTCATTTTCATCTGCACCCTTACATGATCAATAGACAGACAATTCACGTCCATCCAACAGCTAAATCTACCCACAACCCCTATCCCCGTGCCAAACAAACGATGTTGCGTGCAATAGTATTCCTGATGAACAGTCCTACAACACACCCAGTCCTTCCTTTTTTAGACACCTGTAGAGAATACTTTATAATCTTTTGTATCTTCCTCGTTATCTCCCCTTACCAGATATCATTAACTCCTAACACATCCAGATGCATCCTCTTTGCCAACTCAGCCACTTCTAGTTTTTTTCTCCTCATTAATACAGTCACTCCCATAAATACTTGGCCACTGATAAAACCCGCGAAAAAGTGATGACAATAACGCAACCATGAGCAGAATGTGAAACCAAATGTGCCCAAGTAATGGAACTACATATGGCTGCTTATGCCGGAGGGGAATCACAGAGCATTGGTTTACAGTATGCTGTAAAAGAAATGACTTCAGATGGGTGAAATGACACGCCCTGAATATATTCGGTCGCCCGGAAAGGCCAGGATTGCCGTTGTGTTCTTTGACAGAAACAGGGCAGATAGCGCTGCAAAACGTTCAGTTCAGTAGTGTGGTGCCGCAAGACACGTTGTGCCGAAGTCATTTGCTGCAGTGTTGCGGACTGGTATATGGGGTGCAAAAGACAAAACAATACCACGTTTGAAGAACGGCAGCTTGTAATATTACATCATGCTCGAGGTAAATCGCATAGAAAGATATCGCAGATGTTTAACATAGCAGAATAATAGTTGCAGACATAATCAGACGATTCAAAAATGAAGACAGAATTGATTCAGTTTCCCAGATAGGCAGACCAAGAAGGCTGACAGAACGAGAGGAGAGGTTTGTGCTTCGTAATGTGAAACAAAATCCGAAAATTAGTGCTCCGAAACTGGCAGCAGCTGTTTTACGGGAGTGTGGAAAGAAAGTGGGTAATGAAACAATTCAAAGAGCACTGCAAAGGAATGGGTTCTTTGGAAGTAGAGCTAGGAGGAAACCATTCATTAGCGTGGCACATGAAAAGAAGCGGTTAGAGTTCGCAAAAACCTACGTAAGCAAACCCAGTGCTTGGTGAGAGGATGTGTTATTATTTTGTTGATGAGTCAAAGTTCAATATGTTTGGGTCCAATGCAATGCAATTGGTGTGGCGGAAACGTCACAAGGAACGGAAAACAAGTAATTTACAAGCAACTGTAAAATATGGTGGAGAAAGTGCAATGGTATGAGGATGTGTTGCATCGAACGGGGTGGGTGCACTGAGTCTCACTGAACATATTTTGACAAAAGAGGGCTATTTGGCTATCCTCAAAAATAATTTGCGACAATCGGGACAACTTGGTATACAGCGTACTTTTAAGTTCTTCCAAGATAACGACCCCAAGCACAGGTCGTAACTTGTTATGGAGCGGCTGCTGTACAACTGTCCGAAGGTTTTGGAGACTCCACCACAATCACCCGACCTGAACCCCATCGAGAATATGTGGAGTCAAATGAAGGCAGCTTTGCAATTGCGGCTGCCAAGTTCCCTCACAGACTTGAAGAGGAGACAGCTACAAGAATGGGCGGCATTAAACCCTGATTATATCAAGAAAGTTATCGCCAGTATGCCGAATCGACTGGAAGAGGTCATAAATCATCAAGGTGGACCTAAAAAGTGCTGAATGTGTAACGGGGTTGTGAATTATGCGAGTTTATGTTGCTTTTTTGTACAGTGGCTGAATATTTTTGAGGCAGCACTGGAATTATTGCTTTTATTTAATGTATGACAGATGGCGTACTAATGACTGTCATAAGAGTTTGACTTCATCACAATGTTTCCAGAACGTGATATTATGTTTTTCTACATGTTTCGTTGTATTATACAGTATCATTATAATGTAAGAATAATTACCCAATAAAAGTGTGCCAAAAATCAGAGTGACCGAATATTTATGAGAGTATCTGTATCATAACTCCCCATCAAAGTCCATTCTGTTCACCAAGTTGTTCCCAAAGAGTTCCTTGCCTGACAAATGGAAGTAGTACTCCATTACTTCCACAGGTCCAAGGCTTGCTTAAAACGGTTAAAATTCTGTGAGGCAGGATGCTACCCTACTGACACATACTCCAAGTGAGAATCTCTCCTCTTAACAGATTAGGGATCAAAAGTGGATTGTATATTCCTAACCACCTGGACAAAAGAAGGATCATGACTCAGAATATATCAGAGATGCCCACTCCTATTTCACAGCAACTGGTATAAAACGGTTAAAATTCTGTGAGGCAGGATGCTACCCTACTGACACATACTCCAAGTGAGAATCTCTCCTCTTAACAGATTAGGGATCAAAAGTGGATTGTATATTCCTAACCACCTGGACAAAAGAAGGATCATGACTCAGAATATATCAGAGATGCCCACTCCTATTTCACAGCAACTGGTATCCAAACTGTCAGGTCCACTTAGCCTACTAGGCCACTCAGCTGTTTCCCATAATGACTACAGGATGTGACCACAGTAACCCACAACACGAACCATAGGCCTATACAATTTATAATACAAATTGAATGTTCATAAGTGGATTTTCTCACATCGCAATCAAGAAGGAAAATCATGTTAAATGGTAGTACATTATGTAAGTTAAGGCGGAAACCACTATCAAGAAGTTCTGTGTGCTAATGCATACCAAGTTTCAATTTGACCTGTCCGTTCTTCACACACACTGCAGCTCATGACACTTATGTGGGATGATGTTATTGTGATGTAGAATCAGGGAACATGATTCCTCATGCAGGTCACAACATAGGCCTACATCGCTCTAAGTTTTATAGTTGTGTAAATACATTGTATAGTGCTGAATATTTCTAACTGTAGGTGGGATTAGACGATTCCCAATGAACTACAGATTATGTTAAGCATGTCATACTCCAGTTTGGCAAGATAAACTACTTCCAGAACTGCACAAAGAATGCTAGTACTATACCACATGCTCCAAGCATCAGTGCCCAATTTCTTGTTTGCGAATACTAGGGCGTCTCATTTTCATGCCCTCACAGCCCTTGTCTTTCCCTTTTGGTTGATACCTTGTGGCAGACCCCTTCCATTTTTCCTTCCGATTAGTATTAATACAGTTGTACTTACTCTTAAAACAATCACCACTACAACTACAGAAACCAACAAATGCGGCATAAGACTTGGGATGAAATAGCAAAGCAATTAAAGATCACAGGTGAGCACTAGAATGATGATATTTCAATAGGCAATCAGTTTGTCAGTACAGCTGCTTGTAATAATAATAATAATAATAATAATAATAATAATAATAATAATAATAATAATTGTACCGGGCGGTACACCTCTACACCGTTTATTTAAAAGTTGCGCCAGTTGAAACTCCTCTTCTGGAGGAAGGTTGAACTTTATCTATTCTATTAATTCTCTACTTTCTCAGAAGATGTCACCACGTGGAAAGTTTTGAGTTTTTGAACTGTGTCACTTTTGATGTGTTTTTGTTTCGCTTGAAGTAAGAAGTGTGAACTTTCTCTTCTAGAGGACACTACTGAAGATCAACAATAGCGCACCCTAGTGCGGAGTCAAAGAACTATTTTGTTGGAGAAATTTTTATTTCAAAAGTTTGTTTCTTGTTAAATTTCTTTCTGTTATTGTTTAAGTTGGCTGTATACCCCTCTTTTTCCCCTTGTTTTAGATTTATCCAATCCCGAATTTCTTTTAGTAATTTCTGACCAATCTGGTGTATCTTCCCCCAACTTGTATCTGTTGCGGGGTCCTATCCAATAAAAACATTGTGGGCGGGTGTTTTCATTCACCTAACGCCTAGAAACTTCCGCGAGAGTATTTAAACTGCTGATTTTGGGGTCTCCGGGCCACTTCTGTTCCATCTTTCAGTGTATTAAGTACATAGCAGGAGGCGGGAAGCGCCTCTTTCTTCTTCAGCCGTTCAACACCAGGTAATGGCCTATTAATAACTTCCTTTCTTGCTAGGTCGGCAGTTTAACACTCGCGGCGGGTTCGAAGCATTTCCATCATGTAACCTTCTCCTAAAATGTAATTACTCTTTTCATCTTTTTCTTGTAAAGCTACATATTGGGATAGAGAGTGCTAACCCTCTCGAGCTCCCACTCACATTTGTTTTGAGGTGAACTTATTTTCTCAAACTATTCTTCGTTTATGTAATGTAAAGTGTTCTTCTCTAAGTCACCTCTGTAGTATGGGATTAGCCCTTGCGTTAGTGGCCCAGAGCCAGATTAGGTTTTAAAAACAAAGTGTATTAGGAGTGCAAGTTCGCCTCCTCTCAAATTGTTATTTTAGAGGTCATGTAATCAACCTTCTTTTCATGTAATAGACCTCCGTAGGTTGGGTATTTTACCCCTGTGAATACGTCCTTAGAGGACAGCTTGAAGGTAGAGTTTGGTGTGGCCTTGTGATAGGCTTACAATTTTGAGAGCGGATCGCTCTTTGAAATTTGTTTCTGTATGCCTCGTGCAGGCTTTATGTGTAATGTTTGGAGCCAGTGCTCCTGGGCATGAATGGGGTTTTCTGTCCCTTGGCTAAAATTTTTTTTGGAGTAAGGCGGGGCTGATTGCCCAAGAGTTATGAAGTAAGGGCACTGAGCCCGAATCCAGTAATATTGTACCTACATTTTTGCTACTCTGTACCTGTTATGATTGTTATCTCTTGTTTTTGAAAAGAAAATATAACCTAGTTAAATTTTAAATTAATTTTACATTGCACGTTAATTTCGTAGCTTGAAACCCATTCACACCCGCACCTTCTTTCACCTCTACCTACCACGGATATCTCCGTAACAAGTGGTAGCAGAGCGTGGTTGAATGGGTCTCAATTTAGCCCCTTTTGACGGCTAAACATTGCTTTAATTCGAACTCTAACAATTTTCTCAGTTGCTGGAATTTTTTGAGTTTTTTTTAAAATTGTTCTGTCATCATGTCCGGCCCTCGCGATGTTCTCCTCCTTAACTATTTGCGCAAAGAGGAGTTGATATACGAGTTAACTATCAGAAACGTTCAATCTGGAGGCACGGTTGCAATAGACACTAATAAGCTTAGAGAGTCCCTTGATTTGCCCATTTCCATCCCCAATTTGGGAGAGAAAGAAATTGACGACTCTCTTTCCACGATCACGGAGAATATTACTGGGCTAGCTTCCGTAGTTAGTTTTTTTGATGAAAATGATCCGTCTCCTAACCAAATTAAGCGTGTGCAAGGCAGATTATATCACTTTTCAAATAGAGTTAATGATCTGTTGTCTCTGAAGGTGAATGACGTTCAGAGGAAGCAAGCTAATACGCTCCTTGAAACTATCTCTGAATTGTCTAGTAAAGTCACTCAATTGTTAACTGGGGAAGTTCCTCCCAAATCTGATCAGCCCACCATAGTGAATGTAAGTAGTGAGGAAGAACCTGCTAAGGGAGAAGGCAATAGGATAACCGTTGCTGCTCAAACTATCTCTGCCCCATTGGACAACGAGTCTGAACGCCGCACATCGTTGAACAATGTACGTGCTGAATTAACTTCCTTGCCATTGAAACCTTTACCTACTATGTCGCCCGGGTTTAGCAGCTTGCCTCATCCATTGGCAATGTTGCTCAGAGGTATATCCAAGTTTTCCGTTAATACCACCAGTGACGTAATTTCATTTTTAAGATTTCTAGTGGAATTTCAGGATCATGCCCTGGTGTTTTCTCTTTCCCCATGTCAAATTTTGCAAATTATCTATCCTTATGCTATTGGGGTTCTCTCAGATAAAATAGTAAGAGCCATAGCTGAACAGTCATCTATCGAAGATTTCCATGCACATCTGCTTGCAAATTTTATTCCTGCCCGCGCGAGGTCATCTCTTATTCAGAAATACTATTATCGGGTACAGCGCTTGGATGAAAACCTGGCAGACTTCATCCAAGATATTAAGTTTTATACTAGGGTGTTTGCTCTCCACTTCCCTGAGGATCAGATCGTGCAAGCTATTATCGAAGGGATTTCACCACCCTACAGGTCATATTTGTGTTTCGCGGCGTGCCCGCAAACCTTCTCTGAACTGGAAGCATTAGCCGTCTCTGCGGAAGGAGTTAGGTATGCCGATTCCTTGCGTGTGGCAAAAGAACCCCCGCCTTCTTTTAGTAATACTCGGCTTCCACCCCGCCGATCAGTCACCCCTCGTAAATGTTATGCTTGCGGGTCGCCTGACCATCTGCGCAATAAGTGTCCTCTGATCAAGTCTAGTAGGGCAAATAATGGAGCTGGTTCATCACAAGGCTGTTTTAAGTGTGGGGCCTTCTCACATATCGCCAAAAATTGCCCAAACTCAAATAGCACCCCCTCCTGCTCAACTTCTGGTGCAAATTCCACCTATGCCAATAATAAAAAGTGACTAGTGGCATCGGCTGAGTCGACTAATCCATCTTCCCGAGACTCAGCCCCTAGTAAACAGGTTGTAAATGCAGAGAACAATCAGCCTTCAAATTCATCTTTTGAATGCCCTAAAGAATGTCTTAGGATTGCGGCGGATACCCCCGCACCTGTTCCTTTTCTTAAGATTGAGTTAAATAACGAGCCTATAACAGCTCTCTTAGATTCAGGCAGTGTTTGTTCGATTATTTCGGCTGAATGGTATTCTAAATTGAAATCTGTTTGTAAACTACCTGACCATGTCTCAGCTCTTATTCAATATGTTTCGGCTAATTCATCGCCATTAGAAATTCTAGGTTCCGTACTGGTCAAAATTCGTATTTTTAAATTTACATGGAAAATCAAACTGTTTGTGGCTAAGCACTTGTCTTGCCCCATCATATTGGGAGCGGACTTCATTTCTCACACTGGTCTTGTGCTCGATCTCCAGAGTAGGTCGTGCACATTCAAATTTGCGTCCAATTGTAGAATTCCCTTGTTAAAGTGTAATTCTGTATCATGTTCATCTATTTCGCCTACCCAGGATGAGATGTTGTTAGACCTTAGACATCTACCTGAGGAGCAGGCTGATAGTATTCGGAAACTGTGTCAGTCGTTTCCCGAGGTGTTCTCTGATACTCTTGGTGTTACTGACCTTATTGAATACAAAATTGAGGTCACGGATTCGATTCCTGTCCGTTTTCCACCGTATAGGCTATCTCCACCTAAAATGAAGGCTCTGAAAGAAATCATCGATCAGATGTTGAAGGATGGTATTATTAGGCCCTCTAAGTCAGCGTATTCTTCGCCTATTTTTCTAGTCCCGAAACCCCAAGGAGGCTTCAGGCCTGTCATTGATTACAGGGCTCTCAATCGGAAGGTGGTGTTGCAATCTGTGCCCCTTCCCGACCTTCATTCTTGCTTTTCATGGTTTCGTAAGGCCAAGTTCTTCACCATCTTGGACTTGAATCAGGCCTATAATCAAATTCCCCTTGCCGAAGAGTCTAAACATCTTACAGCGTTTGCCACGGACTGGAACTTATACGAATACAACCGCGTGCCTTTCGGGCTCCCCACGGGGGCAGCTGTGCTCACTAGGCTACTAGATAGGGTCTTTTCCGACATCAAATTTGAGTACTTATATCACTACTTGGATGATGTCGTCGTATTTTCCGAGACTTTTGAAGAACATCTAGATCATCTGCGAGAAGTTCTGAATCGCCTTCGTAAGGCTGGGTTAACTGTCAAGTTGTCCAAGGTTGCCTTTGCTAAGCCCTCTATGTCATTCCTAGGGCATATTGTGTCACCCGATGGGGTAGCTGTCGATCATTCTAGAACACAGGCCATCCGTGATTTTAAACCTCCTAAGGACATCAAAGGTATCGCTAGATTCATTGGTATGGTGAATTTCTTCAGGAAGTTTATTCCTAACTTCACTAATAGAGCGGCGCCCTTAAACCTTCTTCGTAGGAAAGGCATCAAATTCGAGTGGGGACCTTCTCAACAAGCCGCTTTCGAAGATCTTAAATTAGCTCTCTGTAATGCCCCTGTACTTGCTATGCCTGATTTCTCGAAGAAATTCATCGTCCAAACGGACGCGTCGTCGTCAGCTGTAGCTGCAGTCCTTCTTCAAGAGACTGAACTAGGGAGGCGTCCCATCGCCTATGCATCTAGGACTCTATCGGCTCAAGAAGCCAAGTATTCCATCTATGAGCTCGAAGGGTTGGCAGTCTTATTCGCCTTAGAAAAGTTCCGTCTCTATCTGGAACATGTCAAATTCGACCTGGAGACAGATAACCAAGCCTTAAGCTGGGTCTTAGGTAGACCGCGTCGTACTGGTCGTATAGCCCGTTGGGCCATCCGTATTTCCGCCTTCCAATTCGATGTCAGGCATATCAGAGGTACCGAAAATGTTGTGGCTGATGGACTCAGCCGTATGTTTTCAAACGAGGTCGAGACCCATGAACCGGTCGACAGTTCATCACCTTCCGAGTCCATACTATCCGAGGTTAATGCCATCCTAACCGATGCTCCCATGCTCTTTAGGGATATCGAGAAATACCAACGTGAAGATCCTATGCTGGCTCCGATAATGGAAACCCTTTCTTCTGGGGAACATGCTGTCCCTTATGTTCTGAGGAATGGTGTTCTATGTTGCCCTTCGAGGCATGATAAGTTGATGAAAGTTGTTGTTCCAGCGGTTCTTGTACCTATGATCTTCAAATACTATCATGAGACCCCATTGGGGGGGCATCTTGGAATCTTTAAAACTCGTGAAAAGATTCGTGAAATGTTCATATGGAAAGGTATGGACGGTGAAATTCGGGAACTCGTAAAAGCTTGTAAATCTTGTTTGATCAGTAAACCCACCATGTCCACTAAAGTAGGCCTTTTGTCTTCTCATCAAGCGTCGCGCCCCATGGAACGCCTGTATATTGATTATGTGGGACCCTTCCCCCAGTCAAAGGGCAATGCCAACAAGTTCATCTTTGTGTGTGTAGATGGTTTTACAAGATTTTCCTGGTTATTTCCGACTAAGCTGGCTACCGCTCAGTCAACCATTACTTGCTTAAATTCTATTTTTGCTTCTTTTGGTCCGTGTCAATATATTGTATCTGATAATGCTAAGGCGTTCACATCAAATTTATTTCGTAAATTCTGTTTTGACTTGTCCATCTCTCATGTAACTACTTCTGCTTATTACCCTCAACCATCTCTGGCGGAACGGGTTAACCGTAATCTCAGGTCCGCACTCATTGCCTATCATCATGAAGATCCTTCCAGGTGGGACACGTCCCTGCATTGGATAGCTTTTGCTTTGAATTCGGCGGTTCATGAATCTCACAAGTTTACTCCAGCTTCTTTGATGTTCAAGTTTGTTCCCAACTCGCCGCTCTCTAACCTCTGGTCTTTGAATGACATTCTACCCGAGACAATAGATCCGGATAACATTAAAGATCTTTGGAAGAAGGCTAAAGCCAATCTTAAAGTGTCTCATGAAAAGGTTAGGGAAAGGTATGATCGTGGACGGAGACCCACCACTTTGAAGGTAGGTGACCAGGTTATGGTCAAAAATTTTGTTCCCGCGGGCAAGCTTGCCCCCAGATTTCATGGGCCTTGTATCATTCTCGATTTTCTTACGCCGGTTACCTTATTGCTAAGTAATCCAGCCACCGAGAGGATATTTAGAGTTCACCTGTCCCAGGTGAAACCGGTGTAATTTATGTGTTAACTTGCTTCATATTATTTTGAAAGGATATGAAGGTTATATTTTTTTTTGAGTTTCACTTTTAAGGCATTCTGCCCCTTCTGTAATATTTTGGTTTTAGATGTAAGCCTTGTGTAAAACCTGCCCCGACCCGTTAAACTGCCATCCTGTTCTTGCCACGGCCATTACCACGCTCCCGTCTCCTGCTCCACCTTACACTGTGGCTTCATAATAGTAAATGCCATGGATATCTACACGCCGCTGGCCCCTCAACCTCTCCACAAGCCTGTACCCTCAAAGAAGATGATAGTCCAACACAATTCTGCCGCCTAGCTTTAATGTTTCAGTGCCCCCGCAGCCGCGCAGCGCCGTGCAGCGACTGGGGAGGGGGATGGGCCCCCTCCTCTCCAGCGAGGACGACATGTGCACGGCGAGCCGGAGCTCTCCTCCCGGCCAAGGCTGATGTGCGGCGCACGACCTGCTACATGCCCGCAGCCTGTATCTGTTCACCGCGGGCGCGGCGTACTTCAACACCTCTGCTCCCCTCATAGTGCGGGCGAGCGGTATCTCAGGGTACTTGAGGGGTCCGAGCGGCCTCCGTTGGACGCAAGCTGCAACGGCCGGTCTGGCCATCCGACTCAATCTACATCAACTACATGGACAGTCACCATAAGCAATAACTACACTTGGGAATTCAACAACAATATTTGGTGGACATTGCAAAATGTTTCTTCACCTTTAAGTATTAAAAGTTTATCTTCAGAAATTCAAATTCTACAAACATAAAGACTTTCATTCACCTGCAACAACAACATTTTGAAACTGAATTAAGAAATCTTGTAAATGCTTCTGCTATCTATCTTCGTATCAACATCATTACTTGGACTTTGTTTCAAACTGATTTCATGTGTCACCCCTGGAGGAACTTTTGGGGGGGGAGGTCTGTACCGGGCGGTACACCTCTACACCGTTTATTTAAAAGTTGCGCCAGTTGAAACTCCTCTTCTGGAGGAAGGTTGAACTTTATCTATTCTATTAATTCTCTACTTTCTCAGAAGATGTCACCACGTGGAAAGTTTTGAGTTTTTGAACTGTGTCACTTTTGATGTGTTTTTGTTTCGCTTGAAGTAAGAAGTGTGAACTTTCTCTTCTAGAGGACACTACTGAAGATCAACAATAGCGCACCCTAGTGCGGAGTCAAAGAACTATTTTGTTGGAGAAATTTTTATTTCAAAAGTTTGTTTCTTGTTAAATTTCTTTCTGTTATTGTTTAAGTTGGCTGTATACCCCTCTTTTTCCCCTTGTTTTAGATTTATCCAATCCCGAATTTCTTTTAGTAATTTCTGACCAATCTGGTGTATCTTCCCCCAACTTGTATCTGTTGCGGGGTCCTATCCAATAAAAACATTGTGGGCGGGTGTTTTCATTCACCTAACGCCTAGAAACTTCCGCGAGAGTATTTAAACTGCTGATTTTGGGGTCTCCGGGCCACTTCTGTTCCATCTTTCAGTGTATTAAGTACATAGCAGGAGGCGGGAAGCGCCTCTTTCTTCTTCAGCCGTTCAACACCAGGTAATGGCCTATTAATAACTTCCTTTCTTGCTAGGTCGGCAGTTTAACACTCGCGGCGGGTTCGAAGCATTTCCATCATGTAACCTTCTCCTAAAATGTAATTACTCTTTTCATCTTTTTCTTGTAAAGCTACATATTGGGATAGAGAGTGCTAACCCTCTCGAGCTCCCACTCACATTTGTTTTGAGGTGAACTTATTTTCTCAAACTATTCTTCGTTTATGTAATGTAAAGTGTTCTTCTCTAAGTCACCTCTGTAGTATGGGATTAGCCCTTGCGTTAGTGGCCCAGAGCCAGATTAGGTTTTAAAAACAAAGTGTATTAGGAGTGCAAGTTCGCCTCCTCTCAAATTGTTATTTTAGAGGTCATGTAATCAACCTTCTTTTCATGTAATAGACCTCCGTAGGTTGGGTATTTTACCCCTGTGAATACGTCCTTAGAGGACAGCTTGAAGGTAGAGTTTGGTGTGGCCTTGTGATAGGCTTACAATTTTGAGAGCGGATCGCTCTTTGAAATTTGTTTCTGTATGCCTCGTGCAGGCTTTATGTGTAATGTTTGGAGCCAGTGCTCCTGGGCATGAATGGGGTTTTCTGCCCCTTGGCTAAAATTTTTTTTGGAGTAAGGCGGGGCTGATTGCCCAAGAGTTATGAAGTAAGGGCACTGAGCCCGAATCCAGTAATATTGTACCTACATTTTTGCTACTCTGTACCTGTTATGATTGTTATCTCTTGTTTTTGAAAAGAAAATATAACCTAGTTAAATTTTAAATTAATTTTACATTGCACGTTAATTTCGTAGCTTGAAACCCATTCACACCCGCACCTTCTTTCACCTCTACCTACCACGGATATCTCCGTAACAATAATAAAGAAGAAAAATGATTTATTGTGGAACGATTAAATTCCTGAATTTAGAGATTGCCGCTGAGGACAAAATGAACTAATACAATATAGAATATAGGCCTACATCGCTCTAAGTTTTATAGTTGTGTAAATACATTGTATAGTGCTGAATATTTCTAACTGTAGGTGGGATTAGACGATTCCCAATGAACTACAGATTATGTTAAGCATGTCATACTCCAGTTTGGCAAGATAAACTACTTCCAGAACTGCACAAAGAATGCTAGTACTATACCACATGCTCCAAGCATCAGTGCCCAATTTCTTGTAGATGGTATTTATTTTTGTAGAAGGGGGCTGTCAGAATGTTATGTTCTTTTCCTCATCATCTACTTCCAGTGGTTGGTCTTTATGATGCTCAAACCCGATGGTCGGGTATATTATGTAACTATTAATCTTGCTATTTGCTAGAGCAATCATGTGTATGCATCTAGTGCCGCAATCTAATGATATGCCACGGACTTCATCAACGGCACAACCTTTCCTCCAAAGTTCAAGCACGCCTCCAAACTGGGATAGCAGCTTCCACCACTACTGATGATGATGATGATAATAATAATAATTAATAAAAATGCAACAAATGATGTAAATGTATTTATACAAGTTGTCTGTGAAAAATGTTTATAACCATGATCCATTGACCACTGCAGAATTAGTTTTCTTCAATTTATCATCATAGCACAGAGCCTACGAGCGAGTTGAGGTAATTTTCTAAATTTTCTTGTATCTGAAAAGCCTCTGTGTAGGATTCCTCCAAATTAGCTGCAAATGCAGCAGAGAGGAAGTTTCCAGGAACAGTTGATCAGATTCATGCAGCAAAGGATTTTTAAGCAGAACGTTTTATGCAGCATGCAGCAAGCTCGACAATCTTTGGTTGAACTTTTAAATGTTTTAGAAATAATCTCCAGCAAGAAAGAATTACAAAAGAATTTTCAACTGCTCTTTGAGCTCTTGTTAGTCTGTAATTAAAAATTTATTTGGTTTCATCTCCAGGAAGTTACCAACTGTATAGACAAAGTAGACATGTTTTAAGAGGAAATGCTTCACTGCTTACAATCAAAAACAGTTGAGGTTCTACACTTGCACATAATGGGGTGCAAGTTGTAACATTTGCTAAGCTTGACTCAAGCTTCTGTTCGACGCTTGATTAGAAAAGATACAGCCATCACTGCTTCATCCATATGAACCTGCATAGATTGCAAGGAATTGATATTCAACATCAACAGGAGCCAGAGAACTACAGAATGATGGCCTTTATGGTTAAAAATGTACCACTAGAATTTAATGGGCACATATTTATGTGCTTCCTGTTTGGCTGCAATATAGTTTGGTAAGTTCCACAGCTCCAGGGATTTTTCTACTAAATTCCTCGAAATATTTCTGTGGGTTCAGACATTACAATAGCTCCCTACTTGTTCCAGATGGCGTTGCAGACCTCGATTACAATCTTGTGAACAGTCCTGAAACCCAGTCGGATGCTGAAGCCCAGACTTCCAAAAGAACTTCCAGTAGACTAATATCTAGAAATAAATATGTATTTATTAACAGTCTGCATGCAACGGTAATTGATAATCATATTATTATTATTATTATTATTAATGATATAACTTCTCCCATGAGGAGGCTGCCACAGGATGAAGTGTATTAAAAAAAAAAAAAGTAATGTACAGCCGAATTGGAGAGGTATTTTGCAGGCTTGGAGGAATCTCATTTTCGAGATGGGATCAAGGGATTGGAACATCGCTGGACCAAATGCATTAGTCTACAGGAAGACTATGTTGAAAAATAAAAGCAGTTCCACCGAGGTAAGATAATTCTAGTACATTCCGAGAACTTTTCAAACCACCTACGTAGGTGATCATAACCACTTTTGAATTAACACATTTGTATACACTATCAACCTAATGATTTATCCATACAATTGGAGAAGTTCCAATTTACACTTTGGACAGTTTCTAATTAATGTATGATAATTTTAATAACTTCCTTGTCACAAATTCTGGGTTTTAATTGAAAATGAAAACCTACAGTCTGTTTTCCAGTCTATCACTGGGCCAGGAATGTAATTAATGAAACATATATAGGCTAGTATTACAATGGGGTTCCCACTCCCAAGGCGATTATTAATGACTCATAGATGCAATGAAATAATGGAGAGTGTTGCTGGAATGAAAGATGACAGGGAAAACTGGAGTACCCGTAAAAAAACCTGTCCTGCCTCTGCTTTGTCCAGCACAAATCTCACATGGAGTGACTGAGATTTGAACCACGGTATCCAGAGGTGAGAGGCCGACGCGCTGCCGTCTGAGCCATGGAGGCTCACCTAGTTTTAATTAATGTACACATTTTAGAGAAGCCTCAACATCACAGATGATCTCCTCCGTCGGAAGCTTAAGAGGTGAAATCGCAAAATTTGATCCCTTCTCGAGCACAGACATAGGAGTATCCAAATTAGTGGTGGATAGATTAACCACTACTTTAGAAGAATTCAAGTGTGGGACAGAATTCTTCCTACCGAGCTCAATAGCTGCAGTCGCTTAAGTGCGGCCAGTATCCAGCAATCGGGAGATAGTGGGTTCGAGTCCCACTGTCGGCAGCCTTGAAGATGGTTTTCCGTGGTTTCCCATTTTCACACCAGGCAAATGCCGGGGCTGTACCATAATTAAGGCCACGGCCGCTACCTTCCAACTCCTAGGCCTTTCCTATCCCATCGTCGCCATAAGACCTATCTGTGTCAGTGCGACGTAAAAGCAAATAGCAAAAAAGAATTCTTCCTCTGGCACATCGATAAACGTGAAACTTTGGATACATGTCTAGCCCTTGAAGAAGATGAAAGCAATAAGAAAGCCATGTGAGACACAAAGTCCAAATGATTGAAAGTGTTCACCTCTAATGTCCGACTTAAAGAAAGATGAAGCTCATAAAGCTCACCCGAAACAGAATCCAGTTCCCTTCTCAAAGCATGAATCTGCTCTCGAATGATAGCGAAGCTCGCCCTACGTAGAATTCTACGAGTATGTGGCGATTCAATCGGATAACAGACCATGGTGATCAGATATCCACTTATTAGTTGGTGTGTATTCCTTAAATGTGATACCCTTACTCTTATGGGGCAATTCACTCCAGTGCAAAAATTCACGTTCTCGCAATTCGATACGAACCTTCCTGGTATCAGGAAATTGAGTGCGACTGTTGATGATTAGGTCACGTCGCTCCAATGCCAAGTTGATTCAAGCAGTCATAACTTTGCTTTAAGGTCTCTTGTGCCATTTATGTAAGGGTTGTTCTCTCTGCTCAAAACCTGACACAAGTTTATATGTTGAAGTCGAGCTTCCCAAGAGGTGCAGAAAAGACCAAGGCCTTTGTATTTCCTTCCTGTGTATAGCATATGGTCTGGGGGATCAGTCAGTAGTTGGACTATTTCAGAGTGCTTTTTATTATCTTATCTGCATCAGACAGAAACTTTTGTTGCAGTTTATGCATAGGTGTGGCCTGGATTGGATATATAAGTGTTGGAGTAATTAACAGTTTAGAATATGGAATTTCTGGTCTGCTTGCAGCAAAGGTGAATGAACAATACTAATACTACTATTGATCTTCCACCACTCTTGCACATCCTGCAGCATTTTCAGTTCCTTTGTCACACTGATCCTGAAGGCTTTCCCTGAAACCACATCCTTCAATTCCCACCACTTCATTTTCTTTTCTTGCTTGTTCACCTTTGAATATTTCCTCTTCATGTAAGGTGTAATCAGTAGAGCCCAGATTATATGTAATATAAAAATGAGAAATATGTATGTACATAAATATGTAGCTAAAATTGACAAAATATGTAGTTAAATTTGTAATAAATAAAAATATGCAATTAATATCCTTTATTTGATGTATTCTTGTACACAGAAAAGGAAACTACACCAAAAAAACTTAAAAGTGCAGATATTCAACCTCTAAATTTTTTTTGGAGCTGCAAATTAATAACGAAATATTTTTCGAAAACTTATGCGGTCATCGAATGCCTTCTGTTAGGATGTACTTATTTATAGAAAATGACCTTTCAACTTCACATGAAGTAACTGGCGCGTATTTCAAATTACCGGGCAAAGAAATGTTTAATTGTAGATTTGCTCAAGCAAGGAAGGTCCTTATTTAAGAGAGAATAAATTTGATCTCGTGAAAAACATATATGCTTATTAGAAAAATATTTCTGAAGGTTTTTGTATGGAGTGTAGCTCTTTATGGAAGTGAAGCATGGGCAATAACCAAGGAAGAAAGAAAGAAAGAAAAGGCGCTTTTGACATGTGACATTAAACCGCGGACTGGCGAAGGGATCTTAAAAGAAGAGTCATTAAATCTGAGACTAGAACAATGTGACGAAATTTGTGCAAGGGAAGACTGATACACAGTTCGAGGTACCAAGACTTGCACTGTCAACATAGCTAAGGGATGCGATGCTTTGACAGAATACCGCACTTAATTAAATTATTTTTGAATGTCAGAGACGTACAGGCTTTTAAACTATTACCAAATGTTTAATTAAAAAACTTAAATCAATGTAAAATTAGTGAAAAAAGAATTGTGTTTTCTTCTAAATGTGCAATATCCTTCAACATATTTAAACTACTGGTATGTAATATTTATCAAAATATTTATTATGCATCGAAGTACGTAAAAATATGTAACTTTAATCTCCTGGAATAATGGTCCTTTTAGTGTGATTCGCCAACATTTTAGCTTTTCTTGTAGCTACATATACGGGAACAGAATATGTAATTACATATAATCTGGGCTCTAGTAATCAGTAACAACCAACTTGTGCTGAGCTCCCAAACTTTCGCCATTATAGGTGGGCCAGCGCAAGTTTACATTTGTACTTCATGTTGTCAACACAACAAAAAAGTAGGCCTAAATGAGGAATGTCACCCATCAATCATGATGACAAATCAACTACTTTTTATTTCGAATATAGTTATGCATTTTATACATAGTTTGTATTCATTTTCATACAGAGTATCTGTCTGTTAGGTCATCAGCCCAGAGGCTGGTTGGATCCTCAAATAATACCACCAAAAGCTATACAGTTATAGGGAAACGGCAAAAACCAATGGCAGAGCCCACATGAGGCGTACTAGGCAAGACAAGGAGTGAAGTAGTTTACCATTGCTTTCCTCACTGGGCCAGAGTGTGCCACTGCAGTACGACTGACCCTATGAACAACACCTTTCATAACACTCAGACACTAGTTGTGCTCCGAGTGTCATTACTCAACACCACCCACACCCCAACAGCTTCCATATTGTCACAGCCCTGGATAAGACTGGGACATCAGTGGAAGCTATACTTTGCTCTGGCCTGTGCCAAGAGACGGATACAAAAGTACTGCATTCAACAAGGAATGACAATAGGCAGATACAGAGTATATAAGCTCTTATTTACTTACAAAAATATAATCATTATTTTTTAAATGTAACGTTTAAGCTATCTGCAAAATAAGGATGAATTATTTTCATTTGATTGCCGTTGGCAATATGGCTAGTACAGTGGTGCACTCTATAAGTAACTTGACTACCATATTGAAGTGTTGCCATTTTACCCATTTTCACTAGCGTGGTTAGCACGTTTATAGAAGTTGGATAATTTTGTGCTCTTCGTGAGATAACTGTCATGTTCCTTTTCTTTATTATTATTATTATTATTATTATTATTTATTTTCCACTAATTGCAGGTACAAATTAGGGATGGTGAATGGAGAAAGAGTACCTCCATCACCACGTAAAATTACAATATTCAGATATACAGTTTCATTCTACATAGTGTGCCTATGTACATTTACCGTATTTACATAGACATATTTACATAATACTCACCAGACCTGTTCAACATTCCAGTAATTGACACACACACGCACCCTCTCTCTCTAGGATCCCCACATAGGTCTATACCTTAGCTAGGCCGGTTCACTCATACCCACATACAATGTCACTCACTCGGGATCCCATAAACTTTCATCCGTCCTCCCACTCATACTGAACATTCACACAGTAGAAAATTTATGTTATGTACAGAAGGTTTTGTTATATATACATCCTTTTTACGTCTTTACAAAATTTTTCTGCAGGTAGTTCTTTTATCTGTGGTGGGAGTTCATTCCACAGCCGAGCAGAACAAATAAAGAATCCACTTTGATGTGATGCTGTTCTTGCAAATGGAGGGAAAAGGAACACACCTCGACCTCTCTGAGCAGAACGATAGTTCAGCTGTAAACGGTTGAAAGGGTTTATATGAATGTTACCTGCGAGATATTTCCTCAGGAAAGCAATATCTATTTGTTTACAGAGGGAAGTCATGGAGGACAGTGACCTGGCTGTATTTAAACGACTGTGTTGAGTAACTAGTCATTCTGCTCAGCGTTGAACTCCCTCTAGTTTCATCATGTTCTCCACTGTAGTAGAGTGCCAAGAAGGAATCCCGTACAACAGTATTGGCCGCACTAATGACAAATAGGCTGTCTCAACTGCTTTCTTCCTGGCTCCTGTTGTATGTCCGTCGCCCCCTTCTTGATCCGCCAGCCAGCTACACGCGTGCCAGTGTGTTATTCTTCGAGCCTCGACGCGCAGCCCTCAGTGCGCGTGCCTGGAACGTCGTGTGTGCTATATAAAGGAGCTCCTAGCCTGTCCAGGCCCCCACTAACCCCGGTGTCCAGCTCCAGAATACACTCTACGTCGAGCACGGAGGCTACTCCTCTTGAAAATGTGCTTCGGCCAGGTGGACTGAATTTCTGGCAGTAAGAGGTCTCACCTCGGGTCACCGCTCCTCTTGCCTATTCCGCTGTCCATGCCCAGTCTTACCATTATATGCCACTATCATTCCCTAGCTAATGCAGCTCCCATTATCGACTTAGTTTCGCTAAGTAGGAACTCTTCAGTCATTGAACTTACTTTAATGAACTCAGACACTTCAACAAGGAAGGACACTCTGAGATATTTACGTCAGTGCTTCTGATAGTTTTTGACTATCAAGAACTTTTCATGTCGCCAGGATTATCTTTCCGAAATAGTAGTGAACGTGAATACTCCAACGTGTATATAGTGTACAAAGACAGACTCTTTCTCCAAATTCATAGTTCAATTTGCTTCGAGATAACTTTCAGTTTTGTTAGTGTAAATATTGTAATTTTACATGTGAAGCTAATAAAGAAGTTGTGCTTTTTGTAAACCCAACCTTGTTTACAACAGCTCCCAGTAGAGATCTGCAGATGAATCCCAGGACTCTGTATGCTTTGCACCTTATTTCTTCAACATGCTTGTTCCATTTTAAACTGCTGCAAATGTGAATGCCAAGCAATTTTATTGAGATACAAGGCATCAGGTTTTTACCACACAGTGAAATTTGGTGTTGTAACTGTGATCTTGCTCTAGTTAAGCGGATATATTTACATTTCTGTACATTTATAGACATTCTATTTATTTGCACCACAGAGCCACATTATCCAGATCTGACTAACTTATTTACGTCGTTCTCATTGCGAATGGCTCTGTAAATGATGGTGTCAGCAGTGTACTGTGCCATAGAAGACGATACACAACCTGGCAGATCCAGCGTAATCAGTGAAGTGTGATGCCGCAGAAATGATAACATAGTAACGAATCGTGAACTGATAATCCTTTGCGCCGAGGAATGCCCCTTAATGTCAGGCATGTGAATCAGCACAGAGAACTCCCGAGTTTTATAAAAGGGGAAGGAAATTTTTACGTATTTATGGGCATCGCTCTGTTCCTAGAGATCAAGTTGTGGAACGCACATTGTGAATCAGGTAAGAAGAATAAAGGTTACTAAATTTTCATAAATTTTACTTGGAACCTTTTGTTATAGCACCGGTACATATTATTGTCACATTTATTGGTGCATTTAAAGCGAGATTCTTATCAGCGGATTTCTTCTGTATTATGTAACATGTGATAGTACGACTTATCTAGTGTTGTTTTGTGTAATGCATTTTATTATAACCTTAACTGGTGTGTTGGGAGTGTATTGTTGTTGGCCAATTTTATTTTATTGTGTATCATCACAATGAAATTGAAAGCAAGATTCTAAACACTAAATGTGTCATGCAATCAGCAGTTACAGTGGCGACAACATCGCTTCGAGATGTATGCAGTGTGACCAATATTTTGCATAGCTATCATGTGCAACCTTAACGCTGGCCCACCTTTAATAACCGTGACATTTATTTTACTTCGGATGCTGTTTTCAACAAATTATGTAGTCAAACTGACTTTTCCTGACCCCATTCATATCTATGATATCAACTGTTCTTCCTTATTTATTCTGAAAAAGACTGTATTGACTACAGCAGGGTCAAAAGCCACAAAACTTTCGGTTTTCCTGTTCCAGTAACAGAAAGTTCAGTTTCGTGTATTAAATGGAACAGCCCAGAAGCAAACGTTTTACGAAAATCAGGTGATACTATTGACGAAACTTCGATGATCCCTGCAATAGCAGTATATTATATTCATCGTCTACTAAAGGACATGAGGTGTGAAAAATAAATGGGTGGTAAAATTATCTATCATATTTGCGGGAGATTTTTGCCGAGTTCTTCCCATAATAGGTATTCAAAGGTGGAAGAGGTCACATAATTGGGGTATGTACCCAGAATGCTCAAATATGGCCAAGAATTAATGTATTGCACTTGAAAACAAATATGCCTACTGTACGTGTACAAAGCCTTCCGAAAAGGAAATCGTAGAATGGCTACAACAACTAGGAAATAATGAAATCAAATGTGAAATAGGAAATTATATAATAAGGGTTCCCAATGACTTCATAAGCAATGATTCATTGATAAGCCACGTTTTCGGCAATTGTAGGCAATAGACTTGAATTCATCAGCTTACTGTATCAGAGCAATTATTTGTTAAGTCCCTTCAATGATGACTGTAACAGCATAAATGAAGACGTTCTTCACCTAATCCCACGACATTTTAAGGAATACAACAGCGTCGATATTCTGTTGTCAGATGATTATGCCAATGCAGATCTTGTAAGCAGCATATCAACAGAACACCAACACTCCATTATGCTATTTGGAATGCCCCCACATGTATTAAAATTGAAAGGTGATGCAACTGTAATGCTTATAACAAATAAGCACATGGCTTTTGGTTTAATAAATGGAGTGCGTATGATAGAAAAAATGTAAGACAAAATTATAAAATCGGAAGTCATTACAGGTGCTTCCAAGAAACAGCTGTATCTCCTGCTCTGAATAATTTAGCAACCCATCACATTCTTGCAGAATTATCTGAGGAATCTATAGCTAGTCAGTAGGGTTTCCCTCTAATCAAAGGAGAACAAAAACTGACTATCATGAGTTTCGCAGATGAGACTGTAATCATCGGAAACGGTGTGGAAGCAGCAGCAGCTCAACTGACAAAAATTGCCCTACAACAGTTTCATAAAATAGGCCTCAATATAAATGTTTCAAAATCTGTAAGTGTATGGTGCCAAGAAAGGGAAATATTCTACTGAAAACATCAGTATAAATAAACAAGAACACAAGCCCGTGGTGAATCTATACATTAACCAGGCATAAATTTGTCCCACGAACTGTTGTTTGAACCATAAACTACCCTGAAAAATCTACAGGACTGTGTAGAAATTCTTGTTCATACACCTTTGCTGCAAGCAGACCAGAAATTCCAAATCCTAAATTGTTAATCACTCCAACACATATATCCATTCCAGGCAACACCTATGCATAAACTGCCAAAAAAGTTTCTATTTGATGCAGATAAGATAATAAGAAGCACTCTGAAAGAAGTCCTCAACTACTGACCGATGCATCAGACCATATGCTATACACAGGCCTTTGTCTCTTCTGCGCCTCTTGGGGAGCTTGACTTAAACATATGAACAAGTGTCACGTTTTGAGCAGAGAGAACAACCCTTACATAAACGGCACAAGGGACCTTAAAGAAGAGTTATGACTGCTTGAATCAACTTGGCAATGGAGCGACTTGACCTAATCATCAACAGTCACACTCAATTTTCTGATACCAGGAAGGTTCGTATCGAATTGCGAGAACGTGAATTTTTGCACTAGAGTGAACTGCCCCATAAAAGAAAGGTTATCACATTATTTAAGGAACATACACCAACTAGTAAGTGGATATCTGATCACCATGATTTGTTATATTCAGAATGGCATGAAGCAATCAAGAGGTCAGCTAACATCGTTGCATTTCGCTCCTTACAACACCCTCTGTCTGCGTTGCCAAAGAGAACACGAAACACTTCCCAATGTCCTGGGTGCTTGTCCGTTCGGAGATGTGTTAAGGAATAGTAGACACCACAAGATTCAACACATGATGGTCAGCAAACACAAAAAACGAGGCTATATAGTCTACGATGATGTATCTGAATTGGCAGCAAATGGAAGCACCAGACGAATAAATATCATTGTCTTTAAACCGGAAAACATGAACGGAATGATCATTGACCCAACGGTGCGATTTTAAATTGCATTCTGGTCAACCGGAAGAAGTGGATTTAGAGAAGAGCATTTATGACCCTACAATCTCGTATTATAAAGAAAAATATAGACTGCAAAATATATCTGTCACAGGCTTGATGGTGGGAGTCCGAGAAACAATTCCTCAATTCTTACAGCAGTTTTGGAAGTCATCAAGTTTAGGAACACATCTGTTGACAAACACAGCGTTAGCTGCCATCTGTGGTTCAATATTAATTTTAAGAAACCATTTATGTAGTTAATAGCATTATGTGCGTACTTTTTTGCATCTTAACCCTTTTGCTACCAGAGTCCATACATACAGACGTCCACAGTATGTGCAAGAAATCCCAACGTAACATACATCAAATTAATCAGGAAGAAATGTTCTACTCATATCAACCGCTTAAACAAACTTTAGTACAGTATACAGTGCCGAAAGAAACTAGCAAAATCTAAAACGCATTGACCTTGCGAGCCAGCTGACTACATTCTTGGAGGGAAGTGAACAGTACTGATGCCAGTAGGCGCGCTGTAGAGAAAGAGTTTTTGAAAAATTGCCTCTCAAAAAGAATGCTGTGTACGTAGTGCAGCTGGCACCAAATCTGGAGGCACAAGAAAAAATCTACTTTTATATGCTCAACGTGCAAAAGGGATTGCACCCTTTATGCTACTCTCTGCACAAATGTTAAAAGTTATTGGCACATACCGGTATATGTTTGTATACATATACTGTAAATATATCAACTGTAAACAGCAAAGTGTAGGCTAATATTTTTCGAAGTTAAAATGTTATTTTCATGGACAGTAACATTTTTGTGGGTTTTCTTATTATTTACTATTGTTATTTCGAACATATAAAATTTATGTGCCGAGAAATACAAGTTCCTGGTTGAAGTTTAATCTTCAATAACTGTTATTTTTTCAAAAAAACTTTTGAAATTTAGTGGTTCTGTTTATTTTTAAATGTTCTTTTAAGTGATATGAATGGTTGAAGGCCAGCTTTTTATTTTTTTTTAATTTGAAATTTTGAAGGAATGTGAAAAAAACTTTCAGACTTGGTCAGTGCATTTTGGAAAATTATATATCTTTTTGCATGACTAGTTACTTTTTGTATTTAGTATCTTTTAGAGTATTTACAATGAAATACTAATACCTGTCAATGAATAGGACAGTCCAATGCAACCATTTTTAGTGAACTGTAGCCTACATCGTTAAGGTGATTAAAACATACCTGTAGCAAGTATGCACAAGAAGATTATGACAGGGTAATTGCCAAGGTTCAAAAACTTCAGATGTGTAGTCACAATGGAAATGTAACAAACGGTCTTCCAGAATTGAACAGAATCTGGAACCATCAACATAGACGAGCACCGAGTTTGCTACTCGGGTACAGACAATGGTATGCATGAACATGGGTTAGGAATCCTACTGAATAAAAGAATAGCCAAGTGTGTTGACAACGTTATTCCAGTCTCATCACGTGTTATGTTAGTTCAAATCAAAGCAAGGCCAGTTGACTTAAATATTATTCAAGTCTACGCTCCTACTGCAGACAAACCAGATGAGGAAGTCGAAAATTTCTATAATAGCATAAACCATATCCTGAATAAGCTAAAAAGAGAAGACCTCAACATACTCATGGGCGACTTTAATGCAAAACTTGGGGCGGGAAGAACATCAAACACCGTCGGACCCTTTGGTCTAGGAGACAGGAATGCTCGAGGAGATGAGTTGGAAACAAATCAGCTAGTGGTGATGAATACATGGTTTAAACTACCACCACGCAAGTTATACACATGGAAATCGCCCATGGACAAACCAGGACACATTGTGAGAAATCAGATTGATTTCATGATGGTGAACAAAAGATATAGAAATGGTTGTACATCTGTCAGAACATATTGTACCGGTTACGACCTGTACATAAGTATTTTTTGAGCATAAGTTACGTTTATTTACCACGCGTAATGTTCCGAGCGCGCCTGGTTTGTTTACCAGCAGCGAGAACCAGCTAGCGAGTGTATGACGACTGTGAGCTGTGACGTAGCCACAGGGGCTAGCTAGACCGCCCGCTCGTCTCAACACGTGTTACCAGCCTTGACTGGTATTTTCTGGATTCCACGTCACTTGTTCTAGAGAGTTCGATGGAGAAAATTTTGAAATTTCTATAATAATGATGCTAGCGAATCGAGCGATATGTCATCTTGTTCGGGATCACCTAAACGTCCCAATGCTCGAGTTTCAAGAAAATCCATCGAGGGATTTGGGAGATATTCAATCAAACCGTATTATGACGTAGACATCCCGGATTGAATAAAAAGAGGACCTACTGTAGCCTATTCACACAGTCTCAGCTGAGTAGTCAGCGGGGACACACTTGCTGCTACTATCATCGTGGAACTCTGTCATTATACAAGTGTGGGAAGACGATTCTTCCAAGTACTATAAGTGGACTCATAAGACTTCGAGTGTTGTAGAAAATTTTCTAAGTCTTCGTAAATGAACTTAGAATATTTACAAGTGTTAATTAAATGGACTTGTATTATTTACGTGTCTTCGAAGCTGGAATTTTTCTAAGTGTACGTGAAATGGACTTGTATTATTTACGTGGGTTCGAGACCAGAATTCTTCCAAGTGTTCATTGAATGGACTTGTATTATTTATGTGCCTTTGAGACTGAAACTTTTCTAAGTGTTCACTGAATGGACTTGTATTATTTTCATGTGTTCGAGACCAGAACTTTTCTACGTGATCATTGAATGGACTTGTATTATTTACGAGTATTCGAGATTGGAATTTTTCTAAGTGTTCGTGAAATAGACTTGTATTATTTACATGGAATATTTGCAACTGTTGAGGATCTCATCCTTCTAATAGACAGCGATTGATTAACATTGCTAGTGATGAACTTTAACTTTCCAACGGCTCTAAACAAAGTTAGGCTTTCACTTGCATTTACTCAAAGACTTGTACATTTGCCAGTGTTGGTTTAAAAGACTTATACATTTTTTTATGTGGAAGGACTTGTGTTTCCGTCAGTGGTCACTCAAAGACTTATGAATTTCACGAGTGATTAACTTTAAATATATTCAAACTTCCAAGTGAATGGACTTGTGTTTTCATTCGAGTTTAGGTAAAGACTTGCACCTTCGCCAGTAATGAACTTTGAGTTTAACTATAATTTCACAAGAAGGGACTTGTATTTTTCGTTGCCAAAAGTTATTCAGGGAAGGGGATTTTCCTAGTGATGAACTCTAAAATTATTAATACCACTCATATCGTTTTAGGAGTGTTGGAAGTCTTGATGTACAATTATCAAGAACTCTGCTTATAAGTTGATCATCCAAGGTTTTCATGGACTCAGTGCTACTAGTGACCTTGGGAACATCAATCCTCTCAGTCTCATTGCCTCATCGCCTGGATCACCGGGGTTCGACCCGGGCCTCAGAGTTCGAGACATCTCTACTTGCCGTCAATCCAGACAGTCCAGCTGCCCCTGTCTGGAGTATCTGGACTCCCTGGAGTCTTCTGGAACGTGCTTCAACCAGCTTGGCTTGGTGAGCTGGAGAACCCGAGCCATACTATTGGAATACGAGGAAGACAATCCATTTCTACTTAGAGGTAATGTGCCAATTCATGACTTATTTGAATAAACTCTTGTGCAATCAGAGTTAAAGTTTTTCTGTAGATAGGACCTACCTCCTGTACCGAGCCCTAGCTACAATTAATCCAGTTTTTTGCCCTGAGAACTATAGTCATGCTACTTTAACATTTAATCTGCGAGTCGGGCTCTTTTACCGGTACAATATGCAGGAGCAGACATACAATCAGACCATGTCCCAGTGGTTGGAAATTTTAAGATCAGAATGAAATATGTCGTCTCCAAAACAGCACGGAAATACAACTTGAGAAAATTGAAAGATGCTACCATACAGCGGACAGTCAAGACAGCTCTAAACAATAAATTGATTGACAATTGTGACAATGTTAATGAAAAACTCGCACACCTACAAGAAGTGATAAAAGGAGTAAAAGAAGATCATTTGAGACCAGACTTTAGAAAGAGGAAAAGGTGGATGACAAATGAGATTCTGGACCTAATGGAAGAACGAAGGAAGAGAAGAGGTAATTTGATGGAATACAGAGCGGTTCAAAATACAATCAGAAGGAAAATTAGAGAAGCCAAAGAGAAAGAGAAAACTGAATTACGTGCAGAAATAGAGTTTTATCAGAGTAGACATGACAATTTTAATGTTCACCAGAAGGTCAGAGAGGCAACAAAAAAATATTGCAAATCAAACTGTGCAAAGCTTGTAGATAGTAGTGGTAACCTCATAATTGACAAGGAAGAAAAAAAGAGAAAATGGGAGAAATATCTGGAACAGTTATTCCAAGATGACATGAGGAGAGAGGAACCAGAGATATCAGATACAACAGGACCAGATATCCTAGTAAGTGAAGTGGAAGCGGGAATACAACAAATGAAGGAAGGGAAAGCAGCTGGGCCAGATACAAGCAGAATTTCTCAAACTGCTCAGTGAGGAAAAAATAAAAATGATCGCAAAAATATTCAACGACATTTACTCATCAGGTAAAATCCCTCCAGAATGGTTAAAATCAGAATTTACTGCTTTACCTAAGAAATCAAATGCCAAAGAATGTGGAGACTACCGTACCATCAGTTTAATGAGCCATCTGCTAAAATTATTTCTTAAAGTGATATACAAGCGGATATACAGTATTTGTGAAGAACAGATAGCGGTAAACCAGTTTGGATTTTTGAAGGCAGTTGGCACTAGAGAAGCAATATTTAGTGTACAGGTACTGTTCCAAAAATGTAGGGATATCAACTGTAATGTATTTGCATGCCTCATTGATTATCAAAAGGAGTTTGATTGCGTGATTCATGAACACCTGATAGACATACTCAAGAAAACAGGAATTGATGGGAAAGATCTAAGAATAATAGCAAATTTATACTGGAACCAATCTGCAGTCATGAAAATAGATCAAGACCAATCTGAGCAAGTGAAAATACACCGAGGGGTCAGGCAAGGATGTATAATATCACCGATACTCTTCAACCTGTATCCTGAGCACGTATTCAAAGAAGACCTATTTGATGTGGAGGAAGGAATTTCAGTGAATGGTGTCAAACTCAACAATTTGCGCTACGCAGATGACACAATTGTCTTTGCAGATACGATGGAAGGGCTACAGAAGTTGATGAACAAAATTTCTGAAACAAGCAAGAGATATGGTCTGGACATCAACACTAATAAAACAAAATTGATGATCATCAGTAAGAAGAACATCCGAGGCGTGAATCTGTTCCTCAATGGAGCAAGTATAGAGAGAGTTTCACAGTATTCGTACCTGGGTACCATCATTAACGAAGCATGAGACAATTCGCAAGAGATAGTGTCGCATTGGTAAAGTGAGAAGTGTTTTCAATTCAATGAGCTCAACCTTCAAGAATCATGACCTTACCAAGGATACCAAAATGCGCCGCCTTAGGTGCTATGTGTTTTCAGTTCTCTTTTACGGTGTGGAAACATGGACGCTTACAAAAGCCACCACTGCTAGACTGGAAGCATTTGAACTCTGGCTATACAGAAGAATTTTGAGAATATCATGGACTCAGAGGATTACAAATGTTGAGGTTCTACGCCGAGCTAACAAGAGACCAGAGCTGATCAACACCATCAAGTGTCGTAAACTACAATATTTTGGACACATCATGAGGAATCAGAAAAGGTGTGAGCTGCTTTAACTTATCCTGCAAGGGAAAATAGAAGGAAAAAGATCTCCTGGGCGAAGAAGAATTTCCTGGCTCGACAACCTTAAAACCTGGTTCAACAAAACATCTGCAGAACTGTTCCGAATTTCAATGGATAAAGCCCGAATAGCCATGTTGATCGCCAAAGTCCAAGGCGAACAGGCACACTAAGAAGAAGATATTTTCCATTACTTTCCTCACGCTTCCATTATCATCAGTTTCATGTTTAGTCTTTGTTCGCAGCTATTGCTGCGACAGGCCACTAGTAATAGTTGTATGATATTTTGTAAAATTAATTAAAAGCAATGAATGTGAAAAAAGAATTCTCTTACCTATGAAGAATATTAACATATAGGCATAATCTTTCATTTAGAGAAATATTTGTATTTTTAACCTGTGCAAGATGAATGGATATACCAATGAAAGCAATTTTAAGTTCAAACATTGATTTTGTGTGGCTATGGATAACTAAGATACATCAGCGGTCTCAAATATCACCTCACCATGTTCTGGTATGTCGCAAGAATACCACTTCACAAGTAGAGGGTTAGAATCTTCTCAAAAAGTTGAACATGAACCAGATGACCTATTCTAGATCTGTATACATCGCTGTGGTTAAAGACACAGTAATGTTCCTCTTCCAAACAAAGGTTGTTCCAGTAATCACTTATGGTTTGGAACTAATCTGGGAATACCTATATGCCGATGACCTAGTAATATGTTCTAACAACAAAGACGATCTTCAAGCAACTATGGATAACCTTGAAATATATGGTGTGAAGACAACAAACTTAAAATTAACCTGGACCAAACAGTGCAAATGGTTTTCAGAAAGGGAGGAAGATTAGCAGCGGGCGTCGACATAACATACAAAGAAGAGAGGTTGAAGATAGTAAGCTCCTTTAAATACTTTGGCATCACACTTCAGCCAACGCCATTTAAGATCCATATAAGGGAAAGGACATCTGCAATCATTAGGAGTATTTATGACATACAGCACCCTACAAAACTGTCTTTAACCACAGCAATGTTCCTCTTCCAAGCAAAGCTTGTTCCATTAATCACTTATGGTTTAGAACTAATCTGGGATTATACCACGTTACATGATTTAAATTTCATAGAGAATGTAAAAGCCAGGTATCTCAAACAAACGTTAGGCATTTCAAAAATAGCACTATCTAGAATGGCATATGCACTGGCACAGGAGCCTTTTCTTATAGAAGAACTCAGACTGCAGCTACCTTCTACCAAAACAGGAAGCAAAATTCTTACAATTGAGAAAGAAAATAATAATAGTAATAAGGATCACCGAAAGAGTACAAAAGGCCGGTTTCTTCAACCAATGTTAAGAGTTAACACTCTTGTTAAGTGGACTTAACACACACTTTAACAAAATGACTGTCTCATCAACAATTGTTAACACTAACAATTGTTAATACTTGTGTTACATTAACCTAGCACCAGACTAGTGTCAAAGCTCTTAACAAGTGTTAAAACTTCTAATGGCGGCATGTAGAAGACACATGTTTGAAGCTTTACTGATGTATGAAGAATATCTACAGGCTGAAGAAGGCAGAGAACAACCCATACAAAGAAGAAACAACTTTTTAGAATTATCAGAGAAGCAATTTCTACAAAGGTACCTAATTTCCAAAGCTGTAGCAAAGAAAGTCCTAGAAGAAATTGAAGATAGGTTAGAGTTTCCCACAGGCAGAAACTTACCAGTGCCTCTGATGCAGCAGTTGCTGATTACTCTTAGGTATTATGCTTCAGACTCTTTCCAGCTAATTGTCGGTGACTGTGTACGTGTGTGTAAGGCAACAGTGTGTAGAATTGTGCATAGAGTTTCTGCTGCCATTGCAGCATTGGCAAGGCATTACATTGCTTTCCCTTCAGTAGAAGAACGACCAAAAGTCATTAAAGATTTCTATGAATTGTCGAATTTTCCCAGTGTTTTAGGAGCTCTAGACTGCACCCATATAAGAATTCTGTCTCCCGGTGGTGAAAGGGGTGAGCTATTCAGAAATCGAAAAGGCTATTTCTCTGTGAACGTGCAAACCATTGTGGATGCAAATCTTATCACAGACATTGTAGCACGCTGGCTAGGTTCCATACATGACAGTACCATATTTAATAACTGTCAAATCAGGGCAGATTTTGAAATTGGAAGGATCACGGATGGCATACTTTTAGGAGACAATGGATACCCATTGAGGAAATACTTAATGACTCCATTTCTGCAACCTGCTGGGAGCCCAGCTAAACTACAACAGGGCGCATATTAAAGCAAGAAATTGTGTTGAGAGAGCATATGGTGTGTGTAAAAGGCGATTTCCTATTCTCAGCATGGGGCTCCGAACAGAGATTCAGAATAGCTTAACCATCATTGTAGCTACTGCTGTTCTGCACAATATTTCTATTTTAACAAAGGATGACATCCCCCCTGTTAATGCAGTGTTACACGAGTATCTCGATGAAAGGAGAAACAGGAACCAGGAAGTTGATCAAGACCCTCCTAGACTTGCTATAGAAGAGCCCAGAAATGCAGTTGTCCTTAGGAATGCTATAGCCGAGCAACACTTCAATTGTAAGTAACAAACTAAAATATTTCCTGCTGTAACAAATATATTTATTAAAACTTTTTTTACACTTTTTACATTCATTATTTTACAAATTTTCTAGGCCTAATTTTTTCATTAATAATTTATTTTTCAAGCAGGCATTCTCAGTTTTAATGCGGGCTTCCTCAATTTTAATATTTAGAAGTTCGTCCTCTTTTTTAAATTTTTTAAATATTAATTCTTTTTCCAATTCGCAGAGGCTGGAACTAGCGCCAGCCAAATTGGCGATGTTGGTGCGGCAACGCATGGCTTCAGTCGTCCTCTTCTGGCGAGGAGCTGGACTGTATTCGGATGACCTGACTTTTCCCTGAAATAAAAAATAAGTGCTTCAGTGTATTGTTTATATTGTTTTAAATTGATTTGTATTATTTTAAAATTCATTTCTAGCACTGCTTTGGCAATAAAAGTAACTGAAAATATATATTTCTTTTAGATAAGAATTAAATCTGCTACTTCAGGCAGCTGAACATACAAACAGATGAAAGGAGCAAACTCATCACAGTGAATGGATGGTAAATTATAAAAAAGAGCAGTTTCAGAATAAAACAACTCTTCTTGCCCCCTCTTCTACCACATGAGTAAGAAGAGGCAACAATACTTTTAACTGCTGTTATTTGTGGTTCTACATCCGTTCACAGGTGAAGTCTTCCTTTTTTGTATGTTTACATTTCTTTGTCAGCGTCTATTAAGCATGTTACTTTACAAAAGTACGAAACGGTATTGAAACAGCAACACTGAAAAATATAGTTTCCATCTGTTTGCATGTTATTTGTCCAATTTGCCTCCAAATCTAGTACTTCAATCTTTTTTACATAAAATAAACCAATGTTTCAGAGAACCTCGCTTATTAAATAGCTAACCTATATCAATTGTACTTTCCTTGGCACCAAACTAAGATCACTGACAACACTATAATTTCCCCACACTCAAGTACCTTTCTGTACCAGCAGATCTTTTAACTGGAAATATACTTCCCAATGAGATTACTTTTTCTCCATTTCCATTCACAAATCAGGCCAGGCCTATTTATGATTCTAGGGACAAGTTTTAAAAATACCTGCATGCCATAATGGAAAGACAGTTTTTTCAGTATTATCTTGAAATTTAATACAGTTGAACCTGCCCTAACGGACACCTTTATTCAGCAGACACCTCTCTATACGGACATTTTCCCACAGGACTGATTTTATTTTACATAAGACGCATGTTAAATAAGCCTCATTTAAGTGGACACCTAAAATACTGGATCGCAGACACCGCTATTAGTCTCGTCCACTTTACTTCAGCAGACACTTTACAAGTTCCAACACACTTTTTTTTTTTACACCGGTGTATGTCATGCTTTCTTTTAAAACCATTCTGCAGACACGCAGGAATTCCTTTTTTAATGTTTGTACAATTTTGTGTGCTAGGAAAAGAGAGAAAAAAATGTCCATAGGGATGCTGTAATAGTCATGAAGTTATTTCTTCTACACAGGTCTCTTTCCACACCTTTCGTTACGGCTGTCTTGCATTCTAATTAATGTACATACTGAGATTTTTACTTGATCGAGAATGCTGCCAGTGACTGTTTACTCGCAAGTTTCCACAGGATTTTCCAACCTTCCATAATTTTATCCATAACTCAGATTGTCACTGATAACGTCAAGATCAGATAGTTCAGTTAAACTTGGAAAGGAGACATTTGCTAATTGTTGAGACAGAAATACTGCAACATTTCAATTACCCAGCAACAAGGGACAAGAAAAATGTAATTACAGAAACTGCAAAAGGACCTTAAATGGGAAAGCTCGTTGAAAAATTTGTGGGAAAACCCAACTAAACACAATTGTGAATAATAGAAATTAAATTTAAAGAGAGTGGGAAGAAAATGGGAAATGAGGAGTGAAAAGAAAGCAGGAGTCAATTTTTGCAGAAGTGGACATTGCGGTATATGAATGGTTCAAGTGTGTTCGAGCAAAGAAACTGAGGTTGTGTGGGGAATGTTACAAATAAAAGCGTGAGAAATCACAAATAATCTGAACGTTTAGATTCTTAAACAGAGGAAGAATTTGTTTGTCATGCTCGATTGCAAGTACAGGAATAACACAATGGGACCATTTAGTAGACTTAATTCCCTTTTCAAGAATATCGCATTAACGAAAAATGAGTGAATAATTATTTCCTGAAGCTATAATGTTTGTAAAATCACTTCTAATATCTCTCAGGCAAATATTTAGTTACAAATGATTTATATTTAAGGTGGATGTTCTTTGTCGTTAAAATGTTAAATTAATTTTTACAACCTTGTTTCAGCGGACACCTTTCATGATGGACATTTTTCCGCGGAACCGATGGTGTCCGCAGAAGAGGGGTTTGACTGTATATTACTTAGGCCTACTGACAGAGATAAAACGTTACTGTTTTCAAGATGAAGAAATGTAACAATTTTACCACGCGTGAGTGAGTCGTCAAAAGATTCTGGCAAATGAACATGAAAGTTTAGTTCCAAACCACAGGTAAATTCCAAGAACCTCAACTGAAGACTACACAGTATTGTATACATAATATCTTCTCTTTTAGAGGCTGCGAATTCAGGATAGAGGGACGATTAATTTTGGAGTGTATCATTACCAGTAGCCTACTGTTGTTCCCATGGGTAACAATACCAAAATGAGAGATTCAATTATTCAAATTAATACATTATTTAAGCCTTTCCAGCAAAATTTAATTTAAAATATATCATGTTGGTTGGTTGGCTGAACCAATAGAGTTCCTATCTTCCATTATCACTTCTCTGCTTGGGATCAGAAATCCATATCAGAACAAAGCAGTGGTGGGACATACGTATATTACTCAAGTTTACTCCAACCCATCCCAATCCTGTTTACATCCCACATCTGTTCTCTATCAATATTTTGCTTGAGTTATTAGATGGTGGTGGTGGGCTAAACATTATTATGGTACCTCAGAGATATCGCAGAAGTTCTAACATGGGTCTCTACATCATGATTGAAGAAGCGGAAGAGGGGCGTTGGGCATTCTCAGTAGGGACAACATGTTCTGGTGATTAGTTATCTATACAAAAAAAGATATTTCCTGGTTTCTGACAAAAAAACAGATAATCTCATAATTTTGACAAAAGTACGTTATTTCTGCCGTCTTCATGTGCCACATTGTAGTAGCTACTAACATGAGCTTTATTCGGTGGTCTGGTCGTTCATAAGTAAAAAGCTGAATATTGCGCCATGAATTTTACAAGCTTTTGTGTTTACGTGGTGCAGTTAAGAAAAGGTAAGTATTCAGGAAAGAATTATATGGAACTTACATTTGAGACGTATGCAAACAAAGCACGTGTATAACCTCAACCAGTGAAAATATTAGTCTCTTCCTCATTTTAATTCCTCAAGTTCCAGAGTTTGGTGCGAAAGTAACACTAATATTTCAAGATACTTAAGGGGGAAAGTTGTAATGAGTCGAGTGCTGATGAAGAAGACAATATAGAAATAGACAATGTCGTGCCAACTGTTACTAATGACGAGTGTGTAGAGCCGTCAGATGAACCGAACAATATGAAATCCACCAAACAATCAGAAACCAGTGAGTGTAAAGAATCCTTTCTGGGTAATCCAAATATTATTATACCACCTAAAAATTTCTTCAACCTGTGAGAAAAGTATTATATCGTACTCCTAGCACGTGGTGGTGGTGATTATTGTTTTAAGAGGAAGTACAACTAGGCAACCATCCTCTACATAACACTAATCAGAGAGAAAAAAATGGGAGGGATCTGACAGTTCGAAAAAATGAAGGCACCAGCCAAAGAAAGACAAGGGCCACGAAGGGCGTGGAAATGAAAGACTCCCTAGCCCTTGGAAACCTAATAGCGTCAGGGTCGGAAAAGAACAAGAGTTGACCAAGGGAGATCGGATAGGATAGATGAAAGTGATGAGCCTGGCACAAGTGGAATCAATGCCAGGACTCAGCTAAGGGCTCCATGGTCACCAACCTACGCTCCGAAGTAGAGACCCTGGAGCTTTTAGTCACCTCTTACGACAGGCAGGGGATACCGTGGGTGTTATTCTATAGCCTGCACCCACAGGGGGTCGTACTCCTAGCAGAAACATAATCCATTCTGTACAGTCTCCACTAGGTGAGGCCATACAAGCATGTGATACACAAATATGGCAGAAATTCAGTATGTGCAGCTTAAGTTTTATAGCATTATAAGGGATTTGAAATGTTAGAAATCTTATGTGGAATACCTTGTAGAGGAGAGATGTGTTCACTGCAACAGCCAGGGACCCATCCACTGTCCCCCACAAATACATTTACTTTTATAACCTAATATAATTTATCACACACCATGCTTCATTGTTCAAGCACGCTGTAGCATTTCCATTGGCTGATATACAATTGGAAGTGAAATGCATTCCGTTACCAACCCGCGCACAATAAAAACACAACTAAATGCAATCTCTAATGAAACGAAACAAAGTACAGTACAGACCAATAACTTTTGTCACTAGCAGACACGATAAATTACTTCAGCGTTTTGAATGCACTGCTCTCACCGTACGGAATGCTAGAGGCCTAAAGCCGCTTCGCAGTCCTAACCTGAGGGCTCGTGCCCCCAGACCCCCTTTACTAGGTCACAGTCCAAAGCAATCTGCATGTTCGTAAATTGAAAACTAGTGCCGCCACACCTAACTATGCACTGCATGCTCACGACCATCGAGAGAAGTCTGAGAGAAAGAAACAAATGACAGTGCAATTGAGCCTAGATGTCTGCGCTGAGAAACTGTTGCAGTAACTGAACTTTTGCCCACAAATATCCTTCTCTGTATGTTTTGTAGACACTGGAGAGAAACAATTGTATGCCAGAAAAGACAGAAAAATAAGTACAAATCATCTGTTCGTACACAAGATGATGTGTCTCATCCCTGTTAAGCCTTTAAACCCTGTCAGCTGCACTAAAAAAATAATCACAAAAATAATCACTTATCAGTTCGTTAAATTTTGGACGGTGTTTTATGTGGGCGCAGATACAACAATGAACTCTGAAAAATGTGAATTTCTGTTATTATGGCCTCAAAACTAATTGGCCCTTGAACAAGTCTCATAAAAACTAATTGGCCCTTGATCAAGTCCCGTAAGAACCAAAGAGAGTCTTCTTTTTACGCAAGTATGTTGTCCTGTGCCACCTGCTAACCTCCTTGATGGATGTCAGAAGTACACTCAGTATCCACAGAAGCATTATTCATAAGATAACTACTATATGCCATAACTTTATTTTGCATGTTACATACTAGGGACAACAAACCAATTTGCTTTAGGGTAGTGAACGTACTTCCCAGTCAAGTCTGTCATGAGTTAGGTCTGCCAGCAGCCTTTGCTTTCTCTTTCAAGTGCCAAATTGATTTGAGGCACGCTTGCACTTTGGTGATAAAAATATCCAACTGGAAAGTAAAGAGAATGACTCTTTTGTATTTGTTAACAATTGAACACCAGTCTTTCATAACTGACGAACAGCTCCTCGCCTTTCTAGATGTACATTCCAAATAAACCTAGGAAGTATAACATCAAATTGGTAATGACTTGTGATACTAAAACAAAAATGCAGGTTTAAGAAGAGAAGTGGAAAATAACAGCAATTAACCTCAACATTTTCCAAAGTTCATATAGCAAAGCTTTCACCAATAACCATCATGTATCACTGCTTAAGAATATAGCCCTCTTGCATGCAGTTCTGTTTACATGTACCTATTAAGCACAAAATGGGGCCGATGACCTAGATAGGCCCCTTTAAACAACAAGCATCATCATCAAGTGCAAAATGAAAATCTCAGAAGACAATTGCTCTAATTAGTAGGAGTTTTCATTACCTACAAGGCAAGTGATAGTATAGTAAGGCCTAGTCCCTGTTGATGATAACTAACACATTCCCATTTTTTCATTAAGGAAACACAGTTACTTACATTTTTACTACCCCTGGAAGATTTGGGAGTATCCAATGTGTTTTGCTCTTCTTGGGTCGTCTCCTCCAGAGTAATTACCTCTTCAGTCCAGGTAGTAGAATCATGCGGATGACATTCACTTAGGCCTACCACAGTAATGTCGCCTAGAATAAAATAAAAAATAAGGTTATATTATGTTGAATTGCACTGCAATGTAAACTTACTAGTAGGAATGTTGGAAATAGGCAAGCATGGGAGAAATATATTAATAATATATTAAATATACTTATAGAACCATCTATATAAGACCAATAAAACTTACCATTGTATTCCGCATCGCCGTCGAATGGGTTCTGTAGCGGTTCCACGCGGTCACCCATTATCGCAAGCAATTTTTCGCTGCAATCGTTCATCCCTTTAGGAAAAGTACCACCTCCAGTTTTATACGTTTCAATTTTCACCCTGGCCTTTTCCTTCTTTGCGTTCCTCTTCATATTCACATAAAATTGTTTTAACTGTTTCGTACAGCGCTTTGTAACTCGAATATCAGAGTTAAATTCCCGACACAGTCGGTCCCATGCAATGTCTTTTTCTTTTACGCTGACACAGTCCGTTCTCTTATTTTCTATGATACTTGCATACTTTGCGATCAAATCTACGAACAAGTTCCTTTCATACTCGTTATAGTTGGGTGTGCGTTGCCTCTTACTGCTCAAGTTATCTTCGCGTTCACTATCCATAACCTCTATAATATTATGATGAACTTCACAAAACACGGACCAACTACAAGTGCACGAGGTTCCAATTAACCGCGATAAGCGCCACGTGCGCCTGCATGTAAACAAAAAACAAAAGAACCTCACGGGAACGTGTTAATTTGACTCTAAGAAATGTTACTTAACAAATGTTGGAAATGGGTTCGTGAAACAGGGGACTGTTAACCGAAATGTTAAAATAATAACAATTGTTAGTTAACAAATGTTAAGCTACATTTAACATACAGTTGAAGAAACCGGCCCAAAGTGTATCTAAGATCAGTCTATGCTATACCGAGTCACAGATTTCGTTCTGTTTTTGTACTTTAGGAGACGATATAATGCGTAGGAGCAAAAACAAGTGACGTGAAATCAGGTTGTGGTAAAGGATGTTTTATAAATGGAGTGATTTTGTTTCTTCAATATCTGCTTGAAGTATTTGTTGCGATCATATAAGTGCTAATAAGTTGGTGGAAGTGTTATTTTAGAGTAGATTGAACATTTTCTAGTTAATTTTTAACCATTAAAACTTAGGGATATTGGTAGTTATAAGTTCTAAGAATACCCGTCAAAGAGCGGTAAGTGCTCTTGGATGGAATAAAACGAATGTACATTTCATAGCTTACCTCACCAGATAGAGTCACATTCACATGAGAGTGTTAGTAATATCTTAAGTATTTGGTGTGTGAAACAATTCACATCTTTTTAAACTAGTTCGTATGTAGAGAGCTACTTTATTTGAGGTCCGAAAAAAGAATTCGGGAGTAATGACAGAAATTTATCTGGTAAAGCTAGTCAAGAAATGAGCGTCCTGTATGTGAGAAAAAAGTACAAGAAAACGACACAGCAGTATTATGTAATGGATTATGCCAAAGATGGCACCACTTGATATGCGCAGAACTCCAACAAGGCCAATTCAACGCGCTAAAGAATATAAATAAGAGGGAATAAAAACTGCTATGGCTCTGTTACGACTGTAAGCAAGATTTCATCCTATACAAAGCAGAGAAAAGTATGCAAACAGTCATAGAAGACCTACGCATAGGGATGAATCAGAGGATGGGAGAATTGGCAGAAGCAATGGAGAAGCTAACAGCATAACATTAGGCCTACACAAGAAAATAAGATAAAACCAAAACCACATCAAAAACAGATATTCAAACAATACAAGAGAAAGCCAAACAAGATGTAAGACCGTCTGTAATAGAAGAGACACAAAACCAATCAAAGAAAACATACATGGTAAAACAAATAACTCCGACTCAACAAGAGAATCAAATCAGGCATAGAAGAGCCAGCAAAGGAGACACCAGACCCAAACTGAAAAGAAAATGACTGAACAAGAATTACAGACGTCCGAAACCCCATGGACAGAAGCAGTGGAAAAGAAGAAAACCGGCAACTCAAATTCATAGGTACAAAAACTGAAAACAACAATGAGAACATTCTAAAAGCCGGGGAATGCACCGCCTGGATATATGTAGGGTGACTGCACTCCTCTGCAACAACGGAGAACATCAAATATTATTTGAGAAACATACCTGGAAATATAGAATGCAAACAACTAGAAACATTAGGCTCAAATAAAGCATTTAAAGTGGGGATCTGTTTTGGAGAATTAGAGAAGGTAGGAAAACCAGAGTTCTGGCCAAAAAGGGTGCTAGTAAGAAAATTTCTTTTTCGAGGTCACCGAACCGGGACAAGGCTTGAATAAAGAGTCCTCAATAAACATGAAGATCCTCCTCTGGAACACCGAAGGATTAAAAACTGCCTTCGACTTTTCCCCAAAAAGCATAATAGAGAATATGGACATCTTGATTGCCACCAAAAGTTTCCTCTTGGAACCGATAGCTTTGCATGGTTTTTACGGACACCATCTATATGTTGTACCAACAGCAGGAACACCAGCTGGAGGAGTAACCTGTTTCCTCAAGGCAACAGCAGGACATAGGAAGAATGTGCTCAAAAAAGAAAATGCCATTATCGTTAAAACACCCTATAGGCTATCACTGTTACAGGAATTTACATGTCTCCTGATAAATCAACAAGTGATTCTAAGTGCGACAGAAGAGACATCAGAAGAAGAAAATGTGATAATCGCTGGGGATCTCAACTGTAGGATCAATCTACCAAACTCCAAATCTGAAATGGTCATCGACGCTCTAAGGGAAGAAGGTTTTCGACTGATCAACAAGAAAGAACTAAAAACAAACTGCGCACCCAATGGAACCAGCACAATAGACTTGGTTTTCTATAAAGGAGAAAAGATAAAAGTAAAGAAGCAGGTAAGCCTATGGACATCAGGAGCAGTCCCCATCAGAAAACATTCAAATATAAACGGAAATAGAAGTAAGAGGAACATCGAAAACCTATATCAATACAACAGAGGATACTAAACTTTCAAGACTGCTTGACATAGACATCTATATATATAAAATAAGAGTTTTGTCTGTACATTGCTCAGAATTTGAAAAATGGTATTTCTGTATCGGTCGTGTCCACAGTAACAAGAAAATGTACTTTTTACTTTTCCGTAATGTCTGCCTGTCCGTCTGTATGTATGTACACGCATCACTAGAAAACGGCTAAAGATAATTCAATGAAAATCGGTATGCAAAGTCGAGGAATAAGTTGCTACAATCTAGGCTATAAATAATTTTATTCACGCTGAGTGAAATGGTAGTTTAGGGGAAGGCCTAAAATTTAATTCTCAAATATTTATATTATTAGTGGCCGTGTCCATAAATACTTCATAACCAAAGTTACATAGAATTAAATTTATGACCATTTATGTCATATGTAATTTTACCGTACCGGCTATGATAACGCAGATATTCATGAATTTGCATTTTTGTTGCTAAGTCCATATCAACGCCGAGCCATGAGAAAATGGGTTAACAGAATTTAATGAAAATCGGTATATAGAGTCTGGAAAAAAGAAACTACAGTCCAAGCTATAAAAAATGTTATTCACAATGGATGAAGCTGTAGTTTAGGGGAAGGCGCCTAAAATTTTCATTTTTAAATAGCTATGTTTTTGGCCCTATCGAAAAGTACTACATAACAAAAGTTACAGAGAATACAATTTCCGATCATTTATGTTTTATTCAGTTTTACCGTACCGACTATGATAGGAGTGGTATTTCAGAGTCGGACGAAAACTAAATGTAAAGGCCTACAATATCGAAAGCGCATAACATTGATCAACAATAACATTACATTGACCATTGTTTATTGTGATGTTATTTGTCCCTTATACTGCCTCTCAACAGCGATAGATGGCATTACTGCTGCGTACTGAGTATAGTAGCCTGACTGAATATTGGCAGGAAATAGCCAGGGAGATAGGGAACTTTCTTCTTCAGCATGCCATTCCTCTGGTTCATACATTTTCTGATGCAACTGGTACGTAAGACACTGGCTCTTCATAGTATTCCAGTTATTCCATCCCTACTCTGATGCGCTGTCTTGAATGAGCAGTGTGCATACGTTTGCCCTGGGAGTCTCCACTCCACTCCACTCCATTCCCCTCCCCGCCGAAAAAGGATGAAGAGTGTTCACGAATCACGGCTGTCTGCGGCTTGGTCATTCCAGCTTTGGAACTTTGGACTGTTCGATCGGCAGTGTAGTCCTGTTCATTAAAAGTGAGAAAATGTGTGATGTTTCATTTGATTATTTCATATGAAAGCATTGCTTTTAATCGCGCCATTCCTACTGACGTCATTATAATGTATGTTCATTTCAGTTCGGAAAACCACTAAAACAGTCTTTCTGATGATGTAAAAAGGCAGGTAGAGAGCGAGTGTCTAGCATTATAGGTAATGAAAACTCCCCAACCTAATTGTGACTGATGGTATGCAAGCGGGTCTACCATTTTATTGAAAATTACCTAACTCAGTCATCATATGAGAAAAGATGTTTGGTGACTTCCCCGTCGCGTTTCTACGGTAACGTTAAGAGCTATGAAATTTAATACAATCTTGCTAACAACGTGTACACTAGAATTCCGTATACAATGTAGAATTCCATAGCGAAGCACGGGCACATCAGCTAGTAATAAAGAAGTCAGAAGAAATTGAGAAAGCAAGGAATCTAATACATCGGGGTAATATAAACAAGGCAATGAATATAGCGACATCCCTAATAGAGAGAGTCACCTTTTCTATAAAGAAACAAAGAGCCCAAATATGGTTTCACAGCGAATGCTATGTCAAAAGAAAGATTATGTTACAAGCTCTTCACACAGCTAGAACAACAGAGAATGCTGAAGATTTGAAGACCTACGCGGCAAGGAGAAAAGAATACAGAACAATGTTGAGAAACAAGACAGCTGCGCATATTGAAGCTCTGGCCAAGAATCTTATATCGGAAGCTAAAACAGACCCTTTTGCTGTCCTACAAAGAAAACAATCTGAAAATCACAGAAATACCCATGGAAAGTTGGGAAAAACATTTCACAACAGTGCTCAACAGATAAAATAAATAAAGAACAATAACACGATTACCAGTAACATCTACACTCAGCTTGGAAATAACAAAAGAAATAAAACAGACAATCAATGCCGAAAAAACAAAAAAGCAGCAGGACCAGACAAAATTTATATAGAACACAATGTGACCTCCTTCCAATATGGACAGAATTGTTTAATTAATGCCTACGGACAGCAACAATCCCAAATGCATGGCGAACTGCAACCCTGAAAATGCTATATAAAGGAAAAGGAAGCACCGACAACCCAAGTTCCTAGAGAGGAACAGCATTTGGAAGTAATGAGTACAAATTGTTCACAAAGATAATAGCAAATCATCTCACTGTAATAGTTGATCTGCTCATTCCGGAATGCCAATTTGGATTCCAGAAAGGAAGGAGTACAACTCAAGCAGTGGAATTTCTCAAAGATAAAATAGAAGAAGCCCTAGTAGGCAAGAATGGGAAATACTACGTCGTTATTGTGGACTACGAAAAAGCTTTCAACTTCATCGACAGGGACTTATTGAAATTAAAACTGAGGAACTTGATCAGAAATCACAAACTTGGACACATCACAGACACGATCTTAGACTACAATCTTTTGGAAATAAAGGGTGACGGTATAACCAAATCTAAGAAATTGCTGCAAATGAATGGAGATCCTTTAAGTCCACTTCTATTCAATATTACGACTGCAGACATAACAAACGTTATAGAACACATGCCATCAACCTTGCTGATAATGTATGACGATGATATGGCTATAGGATCCACATCCAAAGAGGACCTCCAAAATACCCTGACATGGCTAAAGGATTGGGCCATGGAAAACAAACTAGGCCTAATTATAACCCACAAGAAAACAGTGCAAATGGTTTTCAGAAGAGGAGGAAAAGTGACTAAAGATGCAGCTTTAAAATTAGGGAATGAACCGCTGGAAATTGTGAACAAATTTAAATATCTGGGAATATCACTCCAACCAACAATGACAATAATTCAAAAGAGCAACCGTGGTAGGGATTTCAGCTCTATCAAGATTAGTATACCAGCTCACAAAAGAGACTTTCTTCATTGAGCATATACATCTCAGCCTACTACTACCAGCTACCCACCAACATCAGGAAGCGCATCATCGGATGCTGTCAGAGAAATCAAAGGAAATCGACCCCGAGTTTTTTGATATGGACACGATGATAGATCGAATTGGACCAAGGAGCTTCAGGAGCAAAGACATGTGATAACCACATATGAGAAGGAAAAGGGAACGGCAAATGTACCGGCACAGGAGCCTTTTCTTATAGAATAACTTAGACTGCAGCTACCTTCTACCAAACAGGAAGCCGGAAGAAGGAAAAGAGAGGAAATAGATCTAAGTTTCTATTCCACTGAAGCCATGATCAACAGGAGCTGGACAAGACTGAACAACGACTTAAACCTCCAAGTGCTATCATCTCACTATGAGACAATTCGAGTCCTGGCTCAAGCGCTATCATCTCACAGTGAAACGATTCGAAAAATTGGTATAACAATCGATTTTACGAATATTTTCGTTGCAAAATGAAATTCTCTATCTGATAGGCCATGCAAGTCGGTCTTTGGTTGGGGGAAGGAAAACAGTAAGTGGTGATCTTGTCAGCAGTGAACTCGTCTTTGTTTACGTGTACTCAAACTGTCCAGTTGCTTTGAGTTTGCTAACCAATTTGTGATAACTGTGTGCCTGATTTACTTTATTTTAACTGGTTTATTCTAGTTTAGTGATTATTACAATATAAACATGAGTAAACTAAGTGGTTCAAGTGCAATTAGAGAAACATTGGAAGAGTTTGAGAATGAAGAAAGTGTAGAAGATTTTCCTGATGATTTATCAAAAGACGACTTTTCTTCTGGAAGTGGGGAAGAATATGACCCTAATTTATATATCCATGACTACAGTGTTGCATCAAGTAGTGATGCAGACAACCCAAACGTGCGAACCCTACCAGGTACAGCTAGACCTAATGGCCCACCACAACAGACTCTCGAGTCTCTTTACCTGTAACTTTTTTATTCATTGAAGTTTATATTATCATATATCATTGTGCTTGTAATGAAATTAGGCCAATTTTGTATATCTTGGAATTTAATTTCAGATAATGTAGTGCTTGTTACCAAGCTCAAAAATTGGAATATTTTTTAATTTAAAAAAAAAAATATGACTAATCATCCATTATACTTTTACTGGATACTTGCAAGTAAAACATTTTTTCAATTTTGTTTTACGTCGCATCGATACAGATAGGTCTTATGGCGACAATGGAACGGGAAAGACCTAGGAATGGGAAGGAAGCGGCCGTGGCCTTAAGGTACAGCCCCAGCATTTGCCTGGTGTGAAAATGGGAGAGCAAAGGGAGGGCTAGCATGTCTATTATCAGCTAGAATGTCACCTTTCAGTTTAGTGTGTAAGACTGACAATATTTTAATGATCAAAACAGCATTCTTATCTGTGATGGGCGCCTATTTTCAACCTGAATGGAAAGAAGACGACATTATAAATAAACTGATGTTAGGTATCTCTAAATTGGGAAATACAGATCATCTTACAATTGCTGGGGACCTAAAGTGCCGTATAGACATTGCAAACAAAAAAGCGGAGATGGTAGTAAATTACCTGGAGACAGAGGGATTTTCATTACTAAACAAGAAAAATGAGAAGACACACATAGGCCCAAATGGAAGAAGCACTACTGATCTTACATTCAGCAATAAGATGGGTTCCAAGGAAGTGAGGCCCTCGGTACTAAAAGAAATAGCAATAAGGAAACACCTACCAGTAGAAATTGTCATAACATAACAGGAAACTTTGATTCGTTAATCAGAACCAACCACAAGAAGCTGCCGCTGCAGAAAATTGATGAGGATAAATTAGACGCCTGTTCTGTATTAGTACCAATGATCTTGAATGAAATACAAAGTGGTGACTTAAATGGGTCCCTTCCATACATAGAAGATATAATTAAGCAAACGTTAGTTCCACGAGATAACAAAGAAAAGAAGTCTAAACTCTGGCTTAACCATATCTGCTACAAATCCAGGAAAGAAGCATTAGATGCCCTTCATAAAGCCCTGGAATTTCAAACACCAGAAGCACTTGAAGAATATTCCGAAAGAAGGAAACAATGTAAAGCAATAATTAAAGATGTAAAGGAAAAATTCAAGGAAACGTCAGAAGAAAATATGATCAAGAAAGCAGAAGAGGAATCATTTTCAATCCTGATGCAGACACAACCAAAATATACGAGGCAGATCCCACAAGAAATCTGGGAAGATCATTTCACTGAACTACTACAAGCAAAGGAAACCCGAGACTTGACTGAAGATAGTGACTGGGATACAGCACCAATTGAATTATTCACAGTTGAAGAATTAGACGAAGTCGTCCGTGAGAAGACTAGGAGAGCACGAGGTCCAGATAACATACTCTACAAACATATCAAAGACATTTGGGCAACACTAAAAGAACCTATCACGGAACTTATGAACCAATGTCTCAAACAAGTTAAAATACCAGACAGGTGGCGGGAATCAACTTTAAAAGTGATGTACAAGGGTAAAGGAGATGTTAGTGATCCGAACACCTACCGTGGAATCACTCAAGTGCATATTACTGAAGGTTCTTACAAAAACACTGACATATCGATTGAGGGATGTAGTAGATGAATGACAAAATATTGGAAGAACAATTAGGATTTAGAAGAGGCGGATCAACAATCCAGGCAATCAGTTGCTTGCTAGAAGATATTAAAGAAGCACTCAGGTTGCAGAAAGGAAAGCTCTATGCAGTGTTTATAGATTTCCGCAAAGCCCTTGACTCCACAAGCAGGAGCCTGATCCTTCGGAAACTGGAAGAGATAACAGGAAAAAACTGTTACACAAAGCTTATTAAAAATGTATTATCAGAAAACGATGTGAGAATATGCAATGGTTTAGCACAGTGAAAACCAATCCTTCAGGCGGTAGGGGTCCTTCAAGGGGATCTTTCGAGTTAACTTCTTTTTAATTTAACACGTTGGGTGCCACGTGCCGCCATATGGCGTCACGGTGGTCTACAAATTTGAGATGGCGTGACGCCATATGGCGGCACACCGTTCTTGAAATCAGAGTTGGCGTGACGCCATATGGCGGCACAGTTGAGTTTCAGACGATGCGCCGTAGATAATCAGCTGTGACATCTATGCGCGTAAAATTGGTACTACGTGAAGGGCGAACTTCAGGGTCTATTCCAGCTATGTATTTTTACTGTATGCCACCATGTGGCGCCACAGTATTCTTCCGAAGCCACTGACTGGCCAGTGGTCTTTGTCACAGGTGAAAGCGCGCCAGGCTTTGTTTATTCCTCGTTTACGTACGTATTATCACTCAGTTTATATAGTTGTGCAAAAATATAAAAAATTGAAGATATTGGTAATAATCTTACGAGGGAACACATACATGTGTTACACTCGGATTCGGTTGAAATTTGGTAGGAATATTCGTGGGAGGCAGTAGAATGCCAAGGTGAAAACTGCATGTACCCAGCGCAAGTTTAAACGCCAAAATTGAGCAAATAAATAGTCATAAAATTAGAAGTACCACGGGAGTATCGGGGTGTGGCGGAGAGGTAGGGAGGAGCGAAACATCGGACGTGAACCAACCGGGCTGCGTCGAGCTGCGCCAGCAGCCAGCAGCCAGGTAGCGTACAGTTAGCGCGTTTCCCTTAACTTCCCGATCAGATGTGCAAAACGTAAATATGAATACAGCACATGAAACAAGTGTACAAAGGACGATGTTTGAACAACGATGCCAATAAGGTTTGAAAAATTACAACGAGTAACAAGAACTCGGGCATGCCGAGACGCATATTTTCATTGTTTAGAGTTATCAGAAAACTGTTCACAACAATATGTAATGCAATATAAGTACTTGTTTTGCATTTTACTAGGTTTTCATAAATATTGCGTTAATTTGAATTAGGAAATAAATATCCCGTATTGGAAATTCGTATTGAACATTCCATGTCAAAAAATTCTGTGACACCATATGGCGTCACGCTATATTTTATCTTTCCTAAAAATTGATGTGACACCATATGGCGTCACGCATGACCATGGTATGGTGAGATAAAATTTACTTAGTACATCATATAAATACATCCCAAGATTATATAAACAGTCTACAACGCGTACAATTGCTTTGGCACCAGCGGAATGCAATTCAAAAACATGCCTGGCACCAGTGGAATAGTGTGCTACAATCGGCTCGGCACTCAACGTGTTAATAACGCGTGATGTTACAGAAGTAATTGCTACAGTTCGTGCAAAAATCTATCTATACACGGATGACTTGGTAATTGTATCGCCATATCGAGATGAACTTCAAAAAGCAGTCGCTAATCTGACAAATTAGTCAAAAGAAAACAATTTAGAAATTAATGATCAGAAGACAGTAGTCATGGTTTTTAGAAGGGGAGGAAGACGAGCAACATCAGACATAATACGCTACGAAGGTTCACCTTCAAGGGGATTGTCAATACATTCAAGTATCTTGGAATTACTTTTCAGACAACTGGAACCACATTTACAGCTCACATAAAGTAAAGGACTCTGGCTGCAACCATAGCAATAAATGACATAGATCGCCTTAGTCAACTGTCAATCAAAACGGCCTTGAAACTCTTCCGCCTCAAAGTTACTCCAACTGTCACAGCATTGAAACAATTTGGAATTTCCTGAAAAAGAAAGATATAAAGGAGATAGAAAGGGTGAAAGCAACTTTCCTTAAAAAAGCCCTATGCATATCTAAATACACACTCTCTAGACTTGTGTATAAACTGACCCGAGAACCTTTCTTCATTGAGGACTTGCGACATACAATGACACTATAATCAACAAAGGCATATCAAGAGCTCTTACATGAATTAAAATTAAAGAAGACAAAAATTTGGAGTGATTTCTGTATAACGGATGCAATGACAACAGTCAATTTGTGTCAGAGTTGCTTCGACCTCAGACATACAGTGACCCGTGCAGCTGTCCATGGCTTCCAACATAAGGCATGTGGTGTACCTAGATTTCACGATCCGAACCAGGACTGTGTATGTCGATGGTGTGAGAAGTTCTGTGCTCATTAGCACGCACTGGAGTCTCTGAAGAGACCATGTTCTCTGACAAAATTTTGTAGTGATTAAGTTTATACTGCACATTGTGCGCTTTTCTGTGTAATTAAAAATGGGAAACCATGGAACACCATCTTCAGGGCTGCCGACAGGGAGATTCGAACCCACTATCTCCCGGATGCGAGCTCATAGCTGCGCGCTCCTAACTCACGGCCAACTCGCCCGGTGTGTAAGTAAAACATCCTACTATTATCTTATTCTCTAATTCTTCCTGAACAAATTGATATACAATTTGCCATATGTATTTACAAATTTGTATTTATTATATGTTTTTAATGTAACTGCACGCTGCCTTAAGAATGCTCAGCACTTGAAAGTGAAACCATCAGCAAATGGAGGGTTAAGGAGCCCTATAAACAGACTGACAATTCTCGGCTATCATCATAAATTATGCACGCGAAAAGGTTTCCATGAGCCCTCTATAGACGGTCTGTGTATCCTGTGCGGTAAACATCATTTCAGCAATTGCGCAAAAAGAGTAAAGTCACTGATAGACTACAGCAAGCAATAAACTTTGCACATTTGTGCGCTATTCTGTTAATAATAATAAATCAAAAGTAATTGGCATTCGATTTTCATCACAATACTGAAGGGTTAAAACGTTATACTCAGCCAGAAAAATGGAGACCGCTGATTACTTGGAAGCATATGCCATCAAAAGAAGAAATTACAGAAAACTTCTAAAAGAGAAGCGAGCTAAATACCTGGAAGCAGAAGCCAAGAAGATTGCAGTCGAAGCAGAAACAGACCCATTTCGGGCCCTCAAGAAAAAGCAAGAGTGTAGAGCGAGGGAAATACCAATGGAAACATGGGAAAAACACTTCTCAGCGCTTCTAAACACGGACAGCAGAGCAAAAGGTGACACCGCAAACCACCCTATCGATCCAGAACACGAAATTAGACTAACAACAGGGGAAGTACAGATGGTAATCAGCAAAGGAAAAAAAAAAAGGGAAGTCAGCAGGACCGGACAACATATATACAGAACACTTAAAAAGTACTCAAGACCATTTACTACAGCTTTGGACAGAACTATTCAACAAATGTCTAAATTTAGGCAAAATACCGGAAGTTTGGAGAATGGCAACGCTGAAGATTTTGTACAAAGGGAAAGGAGAAACTGACAACCCCGACTCATATAGAGGTATAGCTCTAGAAAGTAACTTTTACAAAGCATTTGCAACTATTGTAGCGAATCGCCTGAACAACGAAATAGACCCATTCATACCAGAATGCCAACTAGGCTTCCGCAAAGGAAAAAGCACGTTACAAGCCGCAGCATGCCTGAAAGAAAAAATTGAAGAGGCACTGAGGCATCCAAAAGGGAAGTACTACGTCGTCTTTGTCGACTATAAGAAGGCTTTTGATATTATCGACAGAGATATTCTGATAGGAAAATGGAAACAAATGATTGGCGACAACACGCTCGTGAGAATCGTTGAGACCATACTAGACTACAACCTAATCAAAATTGAAGATGGAGCATCCTCATCCGGGAAAGTAATTCAAACAAACGGGGTACCCCAAGGAGACCCGCTAAGCCCGCTACTATTCAACGTAGCAACGGCAGATATCAAACAGATAATGACGGACTCCCCTGAGACTACTCTAATAATGTACGCCGATGACATGGCTCTGGGATCGAGCTCAAAAGCAGAACTACAGTCGACAGTGATGAAGTTAGAAGCTTGGGCTTCAGATAACAAATTTGAAATTAACCAGGAAAAGGCAGTACAGATGGTCTTCAGAAAAGGTGGCAAGGCGGCCAAGGACGACGCTATAACATTAAATAATAAACCACTAGAAATAGTCAAGAAATTCAAATACGTGGGCATCACGTTCCAAACGAGCATGGCATCCTTCAACAGCCACGTCATAGACAGAACGACAGCAGCAATCAGAGCCATCCACAATATCAAGAATATTTCTATGCTATCCCTTAACACAGCGATGACTATTCAAGACCGCAATAACCCCAATTGTCTCGTACGGAATCGAAATAATATGGGATAGCCTGACAATCGGTGACTTGGAGAGGATAGAAAGGGTCAAAGCAAGGTTCCTGAAGAAGGCCCTAGGAGTAGGCAAACTGGCACCCTCCAGACTTGTTTATGTACTGGCACGGGAAACTTACTTCATTGAGGATCTACGACTCAATCTACCACTGCCATCTACCGGCCCATTCCAAGAGCTTCAGAAAAAACTTCTCAAGAAACGCGCGGAAACAGACCCCGAATTCTACGGAAATGACGCCATGATCGATCGAAACTGGACCAAGCAACTTCAAGAGCAAAGACATGTCATAACAAGATATGCAATACATGGCTTCCACTACAAAATATGCGCAAAGACAAAAGTCCACAATCCAACAGATGACTGTGTTTGTACACTGTGTAAGGAAAAGTGCGACCGCTACCATCTGCTAAAGTGCAAGAACAGAATAAAGACTCTAACAGAATACAGCACAATGTAAATTGGGACAACAAACTTAATACTCATTCGAGTGCTCCTTATATAATTAATTAAAACGTCTGAAGATAACGATCAATATCCCATTAACAGCAGAAAATCTCTCACAATAACTTCAAATGTATTCATATCGATCACAAGAAATGTGGAAAATAATTACGGAGAAAAAGTACGGTAAGGAGCCATGTCGTTTCAAACAAAAGGCGATCGCGGAATACCAACTTAACCACAATCATATGTGCGGCCTGCCATGAAGTGGTTTGCTAACCGCAGCGCTACGATTAACCGTACAGCAAATTTCTTCAAAATTACTTGACTCATACCGCTCACACAAAGGCTGTACTTGAAAGCCAGAGATCATTGTCTCAGAAATGAGATAATATGAATATTAGGCAGGTCTATGCCGTTAAAATACGAAGAATATTTCACAAACAAAACACGGGACGTCTGCGCGTCAATATTTGTTAAAGGGATAGGGAGCATTTACGGTTATAACAAAAATATCAGCTTCTCGTGGTACTAATATTGCTGTGATGTATTTCTAACAGCTAGTTTATTGAAAAATACAAATAATCACTGAGCTAAAATGTAAAATAGGAAAAGTGTCTGGATATATGTAAACGATGGAATTTCGGTAACGATCTCCAGACAAACGACAGATCTGAACCAGCTGCAGAGATATCCAACTACTTCCAGCAGTTACAACATTTTGTTACTATACTAACTCTCGAGGCTTCTTAAACCGCGATAAATAATTTCCAATCCTTGCCAATAAACCTTACTATGTTTACGCAGTCACTAATTAAAAGGTACGTCCTATGATAGCAAGAGTGACAGAAGCTAGCTCATCAATGTGGGTTGAGTGTTCTTGAGATAAACAAGACATGAACTGTGACCGTACAGTGGAACTTTAGCGAATACGGTGGGAAGCTGCTTCTAAAGTACATGTACCCAGAAATAATACTATAGCATTATTAAATCATATGTAACAAGCTACTTACGAGGACAGTTGTGAGTAATTGCTTTGTGCATTATTGTCAGAGTTCATTATAATATTTTCCGAATCATATTTCGCTCTTGGAAGCAAGAATTCATAGCTTATGTTAGAACAGAAACAAGTTAACCTACCACTGAAGTTTTAAGGAACTTCTGCGGGCAGTCAACTGTACTAGCCAACATTTTCACATGGTAATGGCAAACTGTCATTAAACTGCACCTTAAGTAGAAGTGTAGCTTTCGTGGAACTAGAACAGTCAAAGCGAATTACAAGTTTTGACAACCGTAATCCTTCACGAAAGTAAATGTAGAGATTATGAAATTCCTACAACAATCATAAAAGCTTACCATACAATAACCAAAATACAAACTCTCGCTTACCTAATCTCAGTTCTCCGAAGTTTCCACATCCTATCTTCTTCCCGACTCTAAAGTTGGGACCAACCATCAACACACCCGAACTACTAGACCCAGTGTGTCTGCTGGTATGCATGTTAGTTCTTGTTCCTCCGGCACTTGTACGTGAAACTCTCTTCGCAGCTTCTTCGCGTGTATCTTTTTCCCTTTCTCTGTCTCTTCCGTCGCGCTTCTGCATACTGTGTGGAACACTAAGATCGAATTAAATGGATTAGCACTGAATATGGCTGCTCTTGTCACAGGTAGGCCTCGGGCCTACAGACGATACTTGCAGCCATGCAATTTGTCGCTGCACACGTTTGGCTTTCCCCCTCATTAACCCCAATTAAACATCGGTGTTTGACACACATATATAAGCTATTCACAGCCTCGGACTTTTGGCACATTGCTATATATTTCTCAAAAAATGAAGTAGTTCACTATCACCCAGACAATACACAGACACATCCATTACTACTTCTCACTTTCCTGTTCCCGTCAACTCGCGGAATGATACGAACAAAAAAAAAGCGAGAGTAAATAAAAAAAAAGGATTCACAAAATATCGCATATACTATATCAGTTACAATCCTAATAACGTGAGTAATTTCCTCTATAGATTTAGGACAGAATCCTACCGCTCTGAAAGAACGTAATATATTTCCAACATTCAGTACTACTTGCAGGCCAATTCAGAGCAACACATTTTGATGTGTAGAGGTGATTCAGGCGCTTGCGCAATGTATAACCCTATATAAATAAGAGTCAAATTGTTGTCCTTAATGTTTTGACGGAAGAAGTCATATGAGTCACAACTGCCAAAAATCCAAGTTGTGAAATGGAAATACATTTTGTTATTCTATTACCTTCATTTATTTTATGACAGAAACAAATAAGAGACGTGTTGATAACTCAGTGCGATTGCAGCTTGTGTTGCCTAGGAAACCAATGATGCCAGTTTTTGAAAAGTTCATCTAAATGTTAATAGCCTCCACCAGGCTAGATCTGTAGGTCTTTCGTAAAACTCATTCCGTTGCCAGTTTACGGGGGATATCTGAAGTCATGGATGCCTTACGTGGTCCTAACGTTCATGTTATCTTAAGTTTGAAAGAGGGTAAGTTATTACGGTGATGAGATTTTAGGTTAAGAGAGAACTTGTTTTTGTAATACCATTAAGGAGACCTTCACACTTCTAGAATTGAAATGGAAATTGGTGTTGTTGTTTTTTTTCTTGTTTCTAAATATCCAGAAAATTTTCCTGCTGAAAAATGGCAATCAGTCTGTACGTAATCTACTTGAATCGTGAGTCTGTTACTTGACATGTGCCAAACAGGCCTAATATAAATCCGTGCATTTGAGGGTGAACAATGAACAATTTTGAATTATGCTCTTGTTAGAATAAGCTATTTGACGGACAGTTAACATGGATATTTACATGTTAGGCCTAGACTAGGGACCCTAATTTTACGATGCACGTTAGCCTACCATAACATTTTAATATCTCGAAAATGTTCACTCTCAGAACATACATACTTCTCGTAACGCATTGACAATGCGATGTTCCAGTATTTTCTTGCAGAATTTTCTTTCATACGAGTGCTTTCACATGTTTAGATCGCTGAACTCGTATATACAGTACTTAGGTTATTCATCATCATTAACTTAGTCGTTTTGATCATTGCTGAGCGTCGGGACCTCATAACCTCTGCATTCCAGCCTTGATGAGAGCCTCCATCCAGAGTGGCTTTCAGCTTTCCGTAACATGATCTGAAGAGGCAAGCCGGTGATCTTCGCCTGATCTAACCGTCTACTTGCTGTTCTTCCCCGTGGTCTACTGCCTTCTGCTTTGCCTTTCAAAATAGTATTTTCTAAGTTTTCTTCTGAAAATGTGGCCAAGGAACTGGAGGTAACACTCACTCACATAAACGGTCCAGGTCTCACAGACGTACAAAATGTCTGACAACACTAGTGATTCAACCAAGCGCATCTTTGTAGCTTTGATATTGCCCGGTTCTGCCAGATCTTAGTGAATTTAACCATTGCAGCATGACCTAGAACAATATATCTTTTGATCTCTGTTTCACAGTTTCCCCTGTCATTGATGACTGACCCAAGGTATACAAATTCCTTTACTATTTCCAGGTCCTTTAGACATCTTGTAAGTTGGATTTGATCTTGCCGATCAACTACCATTAATTGAAGACTAATAATCTTCACTCTTGTAAACAGGTCAGTGAGTTCCTCTTCACTTTCAGCTATAACGGAAGTGTCTTCTGTAAATCGCAGGTTGCTAATTTTTCTGCTCCCAATCAAGATACACCATTCCAGCCATCAAAAGCTCTCTTGAAGACACATTCTGCATAGATGTTGTAAATTGAGGTGATAATATGCAACGTTGCCTTACTCCATTTGTTACATTTATTTATTTTCCGTGTCCAGATATACTGCTAAATAGGCCTAATGTTTCTCCGATATTTGGCTTCAAGGACAGCTTTATTGTTGGCCTGCGGAACATCTTCCTTTGTGCACGGTGATAAAAATGAAATGAAAATGGCTTTTAGTGCCGGGAGTGTTAGAGGACAAGTTTGGTTCACCAGCTGCAGGTCTTTTGAGTCAACACCTGTAGGCGACCTGCGCGTCGTGATGAAGATGAAATTATGATAAGGACAGCACATACACCCAGCCCCCATGCCAGTGGAATTAACCAATTATGGTTAAAATTCCCAACCCTCCAAGAATCGAACCCAGGACCCCTGTGACCAAAGGCCAGCATGTTAACCATTTAGCCATGGAGCCGGACTGCACAGTGATAGTAAATGCTGACAAACCAGAAGGTGTTCTTCATCCTGTAGTAGTGCACAATCACAGGTCATGTCTCCTTGTACATAGCCCCAATTAACTAGGTTAGACGTGCACTTTAAAACACCTGTGCGCATCCGATTAAGGGTTTTCCAGGCAGGATAGGAAGGCGGAAACCTGCAGGCGGTTCTTCCTTTGAACTCGGGAATGGGTTACGTATTTGTGTTGCCACAGTTCATGCTTTCATTTGTCTGGCGTATCAACAAGTGGTATGGTTGTTCTTAAAACACTTTTTCTTTTTGCGAGTTGCTTTACGTCGCACTGTCGCACTGACACAGATAGGTCATATGGCGACGATGGGATAGGAAGAGGCTAGTAGTGGGAAGGAAGCGTCTGTGGCCTTAATTAAGGTACAGCCCCAGCATTTGCCTGGTGTGAAAATGGAAAACCACCTTCAGAGCTGCTGACGGTGGGATTCGTGCCCACTATCTCCTGATTACTGGATACTGGCCGCACTTAAGCGACTGCAGCTATTGAGCTCGGTGACCTGAGTCTAATGGGCTGCATTTGATGGCCATAAAGGGGGTGACGTGGATTAGTTGACTGCTTCCGACGTTCGACTTCTGCTGCTACTTCCCTTCTTATGTGAGGAGGGGCGATTCCTGCGATAGGATAGATATTTTCTGTTGGAGTTGGTCCCAAGACACCATGTAATTATGCAACCAGTGTCGTTCACAGCAATATCTATTTGCTTAGCATGGGCAGAGTTTTTCCTTGCGGGTGATGCATATTCTGCAGCTGATAGGCAGAGGGCCAGGGCAGATGTGCCTAGGACATAAGGAATGCACCCCAAGACCTTCCTGTTAGTTTTCTAATATTATTCCTAGTGCACACCTTTTGTTTGGTATTCTGACAGTTTTGTTTGAAAGATAATGTTCTGTCCAGTTATACACAGAAATACCTTGGTGTGAAACAGTGTTCAAGTACTACTCCTCTCCATTACACGCACAGTTTTCTACTGGTTTCTTCGTTACATAGATGAAAGGCACAAACTTAAGTTTTGCTGGGGTAGGGTCTCAAATGATTGTTCTCGTAGTATGTAGCAAGTTCTTCGAGATGTTTTGCCAGCTTTTCTTCGACCTCTTCAAATATATTTCCCTGTGCTGCCGCTGCTGTGTCATCAGCGTAGATAAACTGCTTGACTTCGACAGGAATTGGTCATCAGATGTTATAGAGCAGTGGTGCAAGAACACTTCCTTGGGGTAATCCGTTTTTTGAGTTCTCAAACGGCTGTTCTTATTTTGAAGAGAGATGTAAAAGCGCTGATTTTGAAGATTGCATTCAACAAATTTTGTAAAATTATAGTCCCTTGTTTGATACACTTTATTCGCCAATCTCTTATGATTAATGGTATAAGCTGCACTAAGGTCTATGAAACAACACCATTCACTTGTCCCCGCTCGTAGCCATCCTCTGTATTGCATGTTATAAATCTCATTCCATATTGACGGTTATCACTTTACAAATAAAAAGTTTAATATAATCCTCCTTTTCAATACAAAACAACAATCTATAACTTACTAGATGGGACAATATCTATACATGTTTCAGCCTATCTACCCCCTGTGGGTGGGGGCGGTAGAATAACACCCACGGTATCCCCTGCCTGTCGTGAGAGGCGACTAAAAGGGGCCTCAGGGGCTCTGAACTTTGGAGCGTGGGTTGGCGACCACGGGCCCCTCAGCTGAGTCATGGCATTGCTTCCACTTACTTGTGCCAGGCTCTTCACTTTAATCTATTCTGTCCGACCTCCCTTGGTCAACTCTTGTTCTTTTCCGACCCCAACGCTATTAGGTTTGTGAGGGCTAGGGAGTCTTTCATTTTCACGCCCTTCGTGGCCCTTGTCTTCCTTTGGCCGATATCTTCATTTTTCGAAGTGTCGGATCCCTTCCATTTTTTCCCTCTGATTAGTGTTATATAGAGGATGGTTGCCTAGTTGTACTTCCTCTTAAAACAATAATCACCACCACTATCTAAAGGCCATCCTCAGTAGGAGCTCAAATATTACATTTATGCAAACAAATAAAAACATTGATGAAGTGTGTGGAATTAACATACAATGATCTTGATTGGCAAAGTAAAAACATTGAGGTAGAAAATCCTCTTGTCTAAAAACTTGTTTGGTCGACATAACACTTGCTAATCCTTTTTTTAAAGTAGAACACTGTGTTTTTATTCCCTTTATGACGGTCTCGCTATGCTGCGCAATTTGTAATTCTTCAGATGATTGACGGTATTCACGATTTCACTGAAAATAATTATAAAGTGTGTAAAATTCAAGAAATGTGCAGTCCTGCAACTAAGATTTCATAATTCCAGTGTAGAAAAGTATGCTTCGTTTTATCCACTATGAAAACAACCCATTGGATATTTAACATGTGCAGTTTACTCTCACAGCTATAGCTGTGCTTGGATATAAATATTGAAATATGAAGACTCACATTCTTACAACATATTGCATGAAAGTTTAATTACAACCAATGGCCATATAAATCCAAATAAATACAAAGATAGTCTTATCATTCTGTCAAACAAAACTTTGTCAGTGGTATGTCTCTGTCAACAGGAAGTGGCATGGTATCTACCACATATTTTCTCACAATGAGAGCATACACAGTCTGAATCAGGGTGATGAAACATTAATCTTCTGTCTAACTTATGGTGGAAACCATGCACCACGAATCTAGTCGTTGTGTGATACAGCTCGTAATTTGTTCTTTTCCAGCCTTGCAAGATGATTGCAGCAATGGTAAAGAAGTCATCCCAGATTTCTGCCCTCTTTGCTGATAAATTTTGCAGGGCATTCATGTAGCTGGAATTGGCTGGAAGGAGCAGCTTAAATCTTAGCTCCTCTATGTAGTATAGGCCTAATTCCCTGGCTAGCACGTATACAAGACAGGACGATGTGAATTTTGACAAGCAAAGTCCCTTTTTCAGAAAAGTTCATTTTACACTTTTGATGTCTAAAAATTGTTTTTTTGAGATGTGTCTAAATATTTTCTAGAGCATATGTAACAATAGGTGATATCTTTATGTTGAACAGCTTAAGAGCTGTTTCGAGGGATTGTTTGCTGAGCTACTTTATGTCGAGCATATTACAGAAACACAGTATTCATACTCTGTCTGAAAATAATACTTCTAGCATAGCACCTAGTCAGAAGCATTTCAAGTTTAATGCTTTGAATGCATACCTCTCCTATGCATCACCTCTCTCAAACTATATCAAACCAAACAAACCAAACAACTCTTTAATAGACTGATTTGCTTGTAGTCTCAGATATAATACTTCATCATTCTTGTAACAGACGTTCTATCGAAGACGCCTGGCTACATATTTCGTGATTTCTGATTCTTGTTTTAAGGTAACACTACAGGTGCTTGATTGGGTTCAGATCTGGACTCTTTGCTGTAGTGTTGGGAATATTTATTGGGTTGCCATACTTCCTAAAAAGAAACTGGATTGTTCTGAACTTAGCCTTTGAAAGAAATACCCCACCTGAATTTTTAGTTTCTTGATGGTGTGGGTTGCTGTAGTCACATCCTACTTCTTGAACCATGAATAGTTGTTAAGTGGCCTAGTATGTGGTACCGAGAGTCGGGATACCAGTTGTTATGGAATGGGAGTGGGCATCTCGGACATATTGTGAATCATGACCCTCTTTTTGCTCAGGCGGCTAGGACTATGGAATCCACCAGTGGCCCTTAACCCATTAAAGAAGAGATCCTCATTTGGACTATGTGTAAGTGAGGGTAGCATCCTGCTTCTCAGAATTTTTCATCGAGTACGCTCAGAATATTTTAAGCAAGGCTCGGACCTACGAGAGTAACGGAGTCCCACTCCCATTTGACAGGCGAGGGACTCCTTGGAAACAACTTGGCAAACAAAATGGAATTCGATGGGGAGCTATAAATATTAATGGGGCTTATGGAAGAAGGAAAGTAGAAATAGCTGAGTCAGCAAAGAGGATGTGTTTAGATGTGTTAAGGGGAGATAATGAGGAAGAGATAGATTATAAAGTATATTTGATGGGTGTTAAAAAGAGAAGGACAGAGTGTAGGGTAGGACTGTTAATCAGGAATAATATTGCATGCAACATAGATTGTGTTTGGCACCTAAATGAGCTAATGATGTGGGTAGATTTGGCGGTTGGAGGAACTAGGGCGAGAACTATCTCGGTGTATTCACTGTGTGAGGGTGCAGATGAGGATGTTGGCAAGTTTTATGAAGCATTGAATGACATTGTAGTCAGGGTCAACAGCAAGGATAGAATAGTGCTAATGGGCAATTTCAATGCGAGAGTTGGAAATCAAACTGATGAATACAAAAGGGTGATAGGTAAATGTGGGGATGATATGGAAGCTAATAGGAATGCAAAGCGTTTGCTGAACTTCTGTCCTAGTATGGGATTAGCTGTTACAAATACCTTCTTCAAACATAAGGCTATTCTCCACTACATATGGAAGAGTAGGGGCACGAGATCCATAATAGACTATATTGTAACTGACTTTGAATTCAGGAAATCTGTCAGGAATGTGAGGATATTCCGGGGATTTTTTCATGATTCAGACCACTGTCTGATATGTAGTGAACTAAGTATATGTAGACTTAGGATAGAGAAAGTGAAATCTGTCTGTAGATGGATAAGGGTAGAAAATCTCCACAACGAGGAACTTAGACAGAAGTACATGGGTATGATTAGTGAAAAGTTCCAAACACTGGACATTAAGCAGATTCAGGATATAGAAAGAGAATGGGTTGCATACAGGGATGCCATAGTAGAAACAGCAAGAGAATGTCTAGGAACAACTGTGTGTAAGGATTGGGAGAAAGCGAACCTGTTGGTGGAATTATAAACATAAAAAGAAGGCGTATAAGAAATGGCTCCAAGCAAGTGCTAATGCAGGCAGTGAATTGTACGTAGAGGAAAGAAACATAGCGAAACAAATAGTTGGTGAATCCAAGAAGTCGTCGTGGAAAGATTTTGGTAATAACTTGGAAAGGCTAGGTCAAGCAGCAGGGAAACCTTTCTGGACAGTAATAAAGAAGCTTAGAAAGATAGAGAAAGAGAAAATGAATAGTGTTTTGGGTAAATCTGGTGCACTCGTAATAGATCCCAGGGAATCATTAGACAGGTGAAAGGAATATTTTGAAAATCTTCTCAACGTAAAACTGTAGTGATGTCGCAAACAGCCGACCTTATGGGGAGGAGGACAATGATGTTGGTGAAATTACAGTTGATGAAGTGGAAAGGATGGTAAATAAACTCCATTGTCATAAAGCACCAGAAATAGATAAAATTAGATCAGAAATGGTGAAGTATAGTGGGAAGACAGGGATAAAATGGCTTCATAGCGTAATAAGATTAGCATAGTGTGTTAGTAAGGTATCTTCAGATTGGACAAAAGCAGAATTTGCACCTATCTATAAGCAGGGGAACAGGAAGTATTGCAACAACTATTGAGGTATCTCATTAATCAGCATACCAGGCAAAGTATTCACTGGCATCTTGGAAGGGAGGATGTGATCATTAGTTGAGAGAAAGTGGATGAAACCCATTGTGGTTTCAGACCACAGAGGGGCTGTCAGGATCCGATTTTCAGTATGTGCCAGGTAATTGAAATGTGCTACGAGAAAAATAGACACTTATGTTTTGTAGATCTAGAGAAGTGCACTGAGGGAAAAGATGTTTGCAATACAGGGGGACCATGGATTTAAGGGTAGATTATTAAAATCAAAGGCATTTATGTTGACAATTGGGCTTCAGTGAGAATTGACAGTAGAATGAGTTCTTGGTTCAGGTTACTTACAGGGGGTTGACAAGCATGTAATCTTTCACCTTTATTGTTCTTAGTTTACATGGATCATCTGCTGAAAGGAATCAAGTGGCAGGGAGGGATTCAGCTAGGTGAAAATGTAGTAAGCAGTCTAGCCTATGCTGACGATCTCGTTTTATTGGCAGATTGTGCCGAAAGCCTGCAGTTTAATATATTGGAACTTGAAAATAGGTGTAATGAGTATGGTAGGAAATTAGTCTTTCTAAGACTAAATTGATGTCAGTAGGTAAGAAATCCAAGATAATTGAATGTCAGATTAAGAATACAAACCTGGAATAGGTATATAATTTCAAGTATTTAGGATGTGTGTTCTCCCACGATGGTAGTATAGTAAGTGACATTGATTCAAGATGCAGTAAAGCTAATGCACTGAATTCGCAGTTGTGATCAGCAGTATTCTGTAAGAAAGAAGTCAGCTCCCGGACTAAACATTCTTTACATTGGTCTGAACGCAGAGTGAGAAGAAATTATTTTATTATTCGTGTCAGAGGTACCAATATATACAAGAAAGGGATACTGAATATGAAAAATATCATGAACAAATTAATCGTATATGGTTATAAATGAAGCACTTGAGAAATTTGCATATGAAGTATAACAAATGGAAGAACATACATAAAAATCAAAAAGGAGAAATTGAGTATTACTTGAAAATATCTACACTATATATACATTATTTACACAAGTTGTGACCAGTATTTGGCTACATTGATGGCATTGTTTCTAGCCAGTACCAATTGCAACCCTGTACATGAATCTGGGCATAGACGACAGTGCAAGAGGTTACAAAACGATAAGTTAAATTGTACAAGATCCACCTTTTCAATACAAGATATGTTGTTGGTTAAAATTACATCATCATTTATTAAATGGTACTGGTTTCAACATCCATGGACGTCATCATCAGCCAAATAGGGTCATTATACAAAGATACACATTGAAGTTAAACACACAAAATTGACCCTCATAATTAAAAATATTATTATTATTATTATTATTATTATTATTAAAGCGTCCTTATTGTGGCGAAGTTAGGGCTCTTAGCCCTTTAGATTTGGGTGCTTTGTACAGCATTGGCATCAACGTATGTAGAGAAATGTATGCTAAGTGCGATGCAGTAATGTTAAATACATTGAAAGAAGTGGATAATGTTCCTCTGTGAGCATAAAAACCATACTAAGTCAGTAGATAATACATATAAAAACCATCTTCGTAAATACGATGTTTTACCATATTTTTCTGGAGCGAGTGGATCTTGTGACCGGAACTGTATGTTGAAGAAGTTAAAATATTCCCGATCCAATGCGGGCCTGTAGTATGAAAGATAAAAACGAGTTAACTCGGATAGTGGAAATGGGGCAAGAACGTAAAGCTTTATGAATCTAAAAATTTTAAGACTGTCAAAGACTTCAGACTTATTTCTACGAGGCTTCTCAGCTTTTATTTTATTTGTGACTAACAAGTCGTCAATTTGTACTAATTACCTATTCAAACCTGGACATTTTCGTATGGTGATTATAGCTACAAATTTATAAGTCCAGGTCCAAGGGTTTCAGCCATTCTACAGCACTTTCTGAAAGATGAAACAGGTCGCTGGGACTTCCGGAGTCGGCATGAAGAGGGCAGTGCAGGATGACATGGTCCATGGTCTGCTCCTCGTCAATGCATTCACACATTGGAGAATCCATCCAACCGTACTTATGGCATCAGAAATTGCAGCGTCCATGCCCAGTTCGCAGTCTGTTGAGGCGACACCATGGTTTTCTTGGAAGGTCAAATCCCTTCATTTTCTGGGTTGGATTTGGACCATGAGCATTTGTTCCAGATGTTGAAATTGACCACTCATCCCGCCAGCTCTCATTTAGATTAAAATTTTCCCTCAAGAGCCGGCCAGCAAGTATACGTGCTGGTCTATACTTGCTGGTCTCCTAGATCGAAGTCGTCGTAGTGATGGGTAACAAAATTCCTGGTGAACTGGTAATGAGGGAGATGACCAGATCTTCTTTGCTTCCCTCAGCAGAGCTTCCTTTCTCCTCAGGTGGGGTGGTGGGATATGACTAAGTATGGGTAACCAGTGGTGAGGTGTGTACTTTACAGCACCAGTACCAGTTATGCATCACATGGTATTATTCAGCCTAGTACACTTTATGCACAGTATTCCGCCGCGGAGTAGACAAGAGTGATACCCATTAATCGTAAGCAGTCAGCCGAGGCTCCCGAGGAACTGCCACAAAGCTTGTGCAGTATGTTATTCCTCGTAGCAATTTTGTGAGAGAGCTTGGTGAGATGTTCTTTGGAGCTCAGAATTCTGTCCAGTGTGACTCCTAGATATTTTGGGAATGGGTTATACTTAAGTTTTTCATCAAGGAGTAAAACAGATGGCTTGTAGTTTGAGAGTCAGTTGCTGAGATGAAAACATGAAACCTCAGTCTTAGAAACACTTGGGATCAAACGCAAAAACTTGAAGAATGTTGCCAATTTGACCAAGTCTGCTGAATAAATGCCTTCTCCATCCTCAAAATTTCTGCTTTGAGCTACCAGTGCAATGTCATCTGCATATATGAACTTAGTAGCTCTGGTTGATGGTAAGTCATGGATGTAGAGGTTGAAAACTGGGGCCAATGCTGATCCCTGTGGCAGACCGTTATTTAATTTTCTTTGCAACTTTTAGAATCGCCTGGGAATACTACAAACTCTCTCTCACAGAGCATGTTGGAAATTAGGATATTCGCACAATGAGTCCCCACCATGCACAGTGCCCCATTTCATTTGATTGTCCTTAGATCTTGCAATGCCAGTCCTCAGTCTGTTTAACGACTTCCATGTACACCATCCCTCTTCTTGACAAGGAGGCAACTCTTTTTAATTTAAACACGTTCCGGATGATCTGGGTACCTTTGTTTCCATAGCTTAACCCTGGACTTTCTTGGGTCAGAATCAAGTTGAGCAGAAGACTGTTGAAAACTCTTCCTGGACTTCAGTCGAGCTGGTGGTGGCTGATGTTCATGAAGGGGATGGGCTGAGATGCTGCAAACCTTTTTCTCTCGATATTAGTGGCCACCTCACGCCTAATAATAGGTGGGGCTATACCTGCAAGTGAATACAACTTTTGTGTGGGTGTTGTTTTTAAACAGCCTGTGATTAGCCTGCAGGTTTCATTCAAGTCAGTGTTGACTTTCTTTGTGTGAGCTGATTTGTACCACATGGGACTAGAGTAGCAGAGTGCTAGGGTAGTCGTTCTTACTGTCTGGGGATGGGTACCCCCATACAGAACCAGTTACCTTACGCAGGAGGCAGTTTCGTAATTAAATTTTTGCCTTGAGTTTGGTGCAGTGTGTAGTGAAGGTCAGCGAACGATCCAGGGTAACGCCAAGGTAAACTGGAGTATTACTGTGTTTCAGCTCCATTCCTTTCCATTTCACACTCAGCTTCCGCGGGGCTTCTTTGTTCTTTAAATGAAAGGTGCACACATTAATTTTCGATGGGTTTGGCTTGAGGTGATTTTCCTCATAATAATCTGAGAGCATCTTCAAAGCAGCAGTAAGGTTTTGTTCCACTTGCTTGAAGTTTTTAGTCTGAGTTGCCAGGGCCAGGTCATGTGCGTACAGGAAGCTCCTTGTGTGAGGTGGAAGAGGTTGGTCGTTGGTATATATGTGGGAGACCTTTCGTCCGTATTCTCCATCTACTCTGCTGTCCTTGGAATTCAACAAAGAAACGTTGGTTCTGCAACAGCGTGGCAATAATCTTTGAGAGCCTGAAATCCATAGTAAGATGATAAAACTTCCTTGGAATTGTCTGGTGTTGTACAGTATCATATGCTGAAGAGAGATCAATTAATCAACTCCAGTAATATCACCACGCTGAAATCCATCTTCTATGTGCTGTGTCAGATTAAGGATCTGTGTACAACAGTTCCTTCCTAGTCTAAATCCAGCCTGCTCTGGGATTAAAAGAGGTTCGACCACTGGTGTTATACGGTTCAGAAGCATTCTTTCAAAAATTTTATATAGATGGCACAGGAGTGATATTGGTCTGACATTCTTTGGATCCGTAGGCTGCTTACTAAGTTTCAGGATTGCAATCACCTTAGTCTTCCTCCAGATTTTAGGAATTTGACATCATTCCAGACGATTATTGAAAAGCTGTAGAATCCATTGTTTGGTAGCATTCCCAGATTGTTGAATCTGCTCCATACACATGTCATCTGGACCGTCTGCCTTGCCAGTTTTGCTCATTTTTATGGTGTTTTCCAGCTCGTTCATAGTGAAGGGATTGGACAGACTGGATGTTTCTTGTTCGATATTTCTTTGAAGTTTTGGTGGTCTTTTTCTCTTACTGTTTTGCCATTTATTAGGAGTTGATAAGCTATCTGGTTAGGTTTAATATTGCTGTGTAGAGGACTTTTTGTGGGGTCATTTTTCAGGCATCTAAGTAGCTTCCAAGCTTCTCTGCTGTTTTTTTGCCATATCCAGTTCTTCCATCAACTTAACCCAATGTTTTCTTTTTATTTCACCCATGGACTGGATTAGTTGTTGACCAGCCTGAATATTGTCCTCACTGAATGGATTTTGTTCATAGAACAGTAGGTATTCATTTAATTTATTTACTGTACTGTCGTCCAGACCCTGTATGTGCTGAGACCTACAGCCTCTTGGATTGACATGCGAGAGCATTCTTGCACGGTATCGATGAACACATCATATTCCTCTGGAACAGGTTCGATGTCTGCTACCATTTCATCTAAGTGCTTTGTTTACTTCAACCAGTCAGCTTTCTTAAAGTTGTACTGTCTTCTGAATGGCACAGATTGTGGTTGAACTCATGAGATAACTTGGCGCATAATGGGTCTGTGTTGTGTGTTGGGTATAGGTTCGCACACAGACTTCACACACTGTTGTGATATAGCATCGCTGACAAAAATGAGATCTGGGTTGTATCCACGTCTCCACTGACGACTATTGAAAGAAGCAGGAAGTTGAGCTTGTTGAGTAGGTAATATGATGTCTGTAAAGGAAATTTACGTAGGGTTATGGTCATGTGGCTGAATTTTTTTAGATTAGGGATACGTTGCAAGTGATAAAAATCATTGTTATCCGTATTGAAGATACTGAATGTAGGACGCTAAAAGGTTTGTTTTGTCACCTATTCAATACATATACATTTTACAATTTAGGAATTTATTATTGATTCCACTTGAGACATGTTTCGCCCTTCATTGAGGGCATCATCAGTCAAATTATCTCCTCAAGGCAAAAATCAGGTACCTGGTTAGTAGTTGACATGCACAAATTAATACATATTATTAATACACATTACAAAAATTAAGTATGAGAAACAGTTGTACAATAGTGATGGTTGAACATATAGGTTTATAGAATAAGAAGTCAGCACCAAGCGTAAAATTAAAATAGTAGAGTTCGGCAGTGGTGCTCTGGAGAACAGTTCACGCAATCATGGGAAAATATAAAGTTTTAAAAATATTTACATTATAACAATCAAGGGAGAAAGGGTGTAGTGCTCGGCGTCAATGTTTGTAACCAAAAATTAATGTCAATGGTTGGTAACTATACAGTATTTACATTGTCCAATTGAACAGTTGAGAATAAGGTTTTTAAAAATATTTACATTATAACAATCAGGGGAGAAAGGGTGTAGTGCTCGGCGTCAATGTTTGTAACCAAAAATTAATGTCTTGGTTGGTAACTATATAGTATTTACATTGTCCAAGTGAACAGAGATAATAGATATAAAAAAAAACCCTTTATGAACAAATTTCCACCTTACTACAAAAAATGAATTTTCAAGGCAACAACTTGTCTAAAATCTTCAATACCACATTAACTAACTCACCCAGCACGTCGACAACAATTACCCCCCTACCCCCCACCTCCCCCTTTCCCTCCAATTTCCCCACACACAACGACAGCAAGCCCATACATCCTCCCACCCAAGCACCTCACCCTCCACCACGACCCCACCGATACAACACGAGAAATAAAAACCACTCGACCTTCATAAACACAACAACACCCAACACAAGAAAATAACATTCATCGCATTAACAAAAAGACATCAATACTATCCGCGTACGTTTCGAGTCCATATATCCCCCCTCCCTCTTTTTATAAACCAACACTATATCAACCAGCACTCCCAATACACAACAAGCTTGCCCCTCCACTCTACCTTCCTCCATTCTGACAGCTCACCTCTGCGCATGACTCCGCCCATGCCCCTCCCCCCCAAAGCTCTCCACCCCTCCCGCCGCCATTGCCAACTGCATGTGCATATTACCGACTGAGCCTCCTTCATAGTGCACCAATATTCATCAACAATTACCTCTCAGCGACACATCAGGTATGTAACATAACATTTACTCTTCATTATTTACCATAAACCTTTCTTACACACCAACTAATACTATTAACATCTGAGTTACAGATAACTTCCACTTCATACAATAAAACTTTCAACAACACGCCAGAACCCAGCGCACATCGGCATGAAAATGGCGTGCCACTACGGCTCCTCTTCACAGTCAGAATGAGAAGATGCCTCATCCCAGCTACAACGCTCTGACTCTGCAGTTACCGTATACATTCTAATCTCTTCACCGCAGTTCACAACACAAGCAACTCTATTCTATTTCACCAAACCAGCAACAGAAAACAACAACTTCATCCCGAGGTCCGTCATACTTTTTCCACGGAATGATATCAATATAGTCTCACCGGCATCTCACACCGATGTCTTCACATAACATTCGAAGCTACAGAAGTTAACTAAAAGAATAAGCGAAAGTTTCAACCCGCAACATATTCCTGATAAGCAATTACCTACAAATAACTGTCATCATTGTTGCCATTAAAACGCACTGAATACCCATGAGTCTCCATCCACACTGACCAGTCTTTGTACCGATCTCGGTGCTGCAACCAGACAACTTTCAGCTTGAGTCCTATAAAACCTCATTTGGCTATGAACATTTCCCTACCCCCCGGTGATTTTAACTAAGATAAACCACTCTGCATATTGTGAAATGTCAATGCTACATTCTTCTTCCAACCTTTAAAACAACAGGACGCACTTGGTACTAGATTTTTTAATATCCTTGCTCACCAAGCTGCTTTTGTGTAAATATGTATATAAATTGTAAAATTCTCAACTGTTCACTTGGACAATGTAAATACTATATAGTTACCAACCATTGACATTAATTTTTGGTTACAAACATTGACGCCAAGCACTACACCCTTTCGCCCTTGATTGTTATAATGTAAATTTTTTAAAACTTTATATTTTCCTATGATTGCATCAACTGTTCTCCAGAGCACCACTGCCGAACTCTACTATTTTAATTTTACGCTTGGTGCTGACTTCTTATTCTATAAACCTATATGTTCAACCATCACTATTGTACAACTTTTTCTCATACTTAATTTTTGTAATGTGTATTAATAATATGTATAAATTTGTGCATGTCAACTACTAACCAGGTACCTGATTTTTGCCTTGAGGAGATAATTTGACTGATGATGCCCTTAATGAAGGTGAAACATGTCTCAAGTGGAATCAATAATAAATTCCTAAATTGTAAAATTTATATATGTTGAATAGGTGACAAAACAAACCTTTTAGCATCCTGCATTAGGGATACGTTTCCAAATACGGCATCAGTTCGAGAGGTCATTAATCAACGACTCTAGAAGAGCTGCATCTGCTGTATTCCTGATCTCCTTAAATATCTTGCAGTCATCAGCAAGAGTTTTTGTTGAGTTTGGATGGCACATCGTCCATAAACATGAAAAACAGCAAAGAGCCAATAGCACTCCCTTGTGGGACACCAGAGGTGACTGGCAACCGTGAGGATGATGTGCTTGATATTACTACAGGGGCCATTGACCTTCGATGTTAGGCCCCTTTAAACAACAAGCATCATCATCATCAAGATATTACTACTCTCTACCAACAGTTATGTAGGACGTCAGCAAGACGGGCCAGAAGACTGCCATGTATATTAAATTGTTTGGAGAGTTTATGGAGCAGCAGAGTGTGGTCTACAGAATCAAAAGCATTTGAAATGTCTACTTAGCAGATATCCAGCTGTGATTTAGCTGCAGTGGCATGTGATGGAAAACTATGCAGAGTGGCCAGGTTTGTTGGACAAGAGCCACCTGGTAGGATACCATTCTGATTGGTTGAGATGTAGGGCGAGGTGAATATGAGGAGATGCTGGTGTATAATCTTTTAAAAGATAAAGGTGAGAAGGTGCTAGCGTTGGGGCTTAGGAAGAAAGGAACATACTCAGAAGAGAAGCGAGGTGGACCAAGGTTAGGGAGTTTTCCATCCATAAATTCATCCGTCATTTATTCAAAGGTAACAAAATATTTAAAATATCATAACTGAAGCACCCTTTCAGAAGTAAACCAGTAAACTTCTATTGGCCTCGTACATACAACAGAGAACAGAAAAGCTATTACCCACAGGTAATATAACAGAAATACAACTAGTACTAGAATGTAACATAAAAGAAATACATATTAAGAAAAAGAAACTGCCTTCAACGGGCTACGAATCCGGCACATCCACACAGCACAGCACACGCAGAAGCACAACTGTAATCCAATTACACACCCATTCGCGGCCACAAGCATTAACCCCTCACTCAATGTACACATGCAACATTCACTCACAACTTACGCTCAGATGTTCGCAGCCCAGCAGCCTCGGGTTCAAAAGGAACCCCAAAGTAGATGCTCTGGTAAAGCGACAAATAAATAATGAGACACAACCAGCCACCAAGACTACGCTTTAAAAGGGAAGGGGTAGGAACAGTAGGGAGAACAACCAATGTAGAAACAGCAAATCACAGCTCAGGCACACTTCAAATGTCTGTACGCGTCTTTTGAGTCTGAGAGTGTAATAAGAAGTTTCTCGCTATACAATTTTTTTTTTTTTTTTAAATACAAGAAAAACATCTGTGAGATCCCCCTCCCCCCCCCCGTCTGAGACCGGGCCAAGCCCATACAACTCACTTCACACAGTAGCTGTCGATATAACACGTATCTAGGCTTCTGAGAGTGAGTTGACGAGGTCAGTTACCCAACCGGTTTTTCCAGTACGCGACACACACCCTACGCCAGGTGTGCCGACTGTCAATACGAGTTCATAGAAGGTAAACAAAGCAGGTAGCACACTTCACACAGAGGAGACTGAAGTCTCCAGCAGCTGGACAGCAGAGTAGATCGCAGTGGTAACAAGCAGTGTCTCAGGACAGCACACAGCATATCCTCGATGAGGCAGCGTGTTACAGGAATAGAATAATGATGCCCCAATATCACTTAGCACAGCACCAAGCACCAAAGAGGGAGGCTGCAAACTTCTCCTAGTGGATCGGCTGGCCATCTTGAACAGTGAGGATCGGATTTCAGAATTCTCCAAAGTCTTGTTAAAACCACGCTTGCTCCCAGAGGAATTCCTGCAACATAAATCAAACACAGCAGAAAGGCGGCACCAAAATGAGGTAAAAGGACTGGGGAACAAGGTATACTTCTCAAACGTAGTAAACTAGTGAACGACAGGACATTACACACACACACACACACACAGCACATGTACTTAATCCAATATGAGGCCTCAAATCAAAGAATTAAAATGCAAGCTGAGAAGAAATATATATGTATAGAACTTACAATAGTAACTTTACAATATCCTAAATGTGACCTGACCTGACAAATCATAACTCCAGGCATAAGTTTAGGGAAATAGAATAATACATATCCTATTATTGACCTATGGCCCGCAGCAGAGTCCGCTGGCGAAAATTCATCGAAGTCCTATGCTCCTGAAGGAGCCACAGGAAATATTGACCTGACGTACAGTGCGCGGTCCAAACATTTACTATCTCGGTCATCAGTTTCTGAATTAGTTACAATATTAAAAGGCAGAACACTTCATAACTTAGACTTTACCACGAGACCAATAGTATATTACCGAAACTTGGCAAGAACAGAAGTTACCAAGACATTTTCTTAATAAAGCATTAAGTGGCCTTTACCTGAGAAAGATGTACATGGGTCAATTTCCCGTTTGAATTATCCCGAACCAAAAGAGTGACGGCCGTCAAATACTTCACAATTTCCCACGGAACTCGATATCGAGGAGCTAGTTTATCAGCCTGATGATTGGCCTTAGAACTCACAGGATAATTCTTAATGAAGACAGAATCTCCAACCTTGAAATAACTACCTTTGCGACCTTTATTATAATAACGCTCCTCACGAGCGTGAGAAGCAAGAAGATTACGACATGCTCTAGTCCAAGACTCACAGATGGAAGATGGTTCAATAACCTGTGGCAAAATCATTAATTGACCAGAGATTGGCTAATGGAGAATTAGGAGAGAACGCAAATATGAGTTTGATAGGAGTTTGCCCATGCGATTCATGCTTAGCTGAGTTGAAAGCCAAGGACAACCATTCCAAATTAGAGTCCCAACGAGGGTGATCGTTAGAGTGATAGGCAATCAAGGCTGATCTCAAGTTGCGGTTAAAATGTTCTGCATATGAAGGATTTGAATAACTAGCACATATCTATGGCCTGACCGGGGACACCGAAAAAGTCCTAAATGGTCTACAGACAGTTTATAAGAGTGTTTAGGGATTGTAGTAAGACTGTAAAGGAGAGAGCATATTTGTCTCTGGTGAGACCCCAACTAGAGTATGGTTCCAGTGAATGGGACCCTCACCAGGATTACTTGATTCAGGAACTGCAAAAAATCCAAAGAAAAGCAGTTCGATTTGTTCTGGATGATTTCTGACAAAAGAGTAGCATTACAAAAATGTTTGCAAAGTTTGAGCTGGGAAGACTTGGGAGAAAGGAGACGAGCTGCTTGACTAAGTGGTATGTTTATATAGATGTTGATTCCCATAGGGAATCTGAAATATTTGTTCCGAATGAGTAAATTTATAGTACCAGTGTAAATGCTCCGTTATTGGACATTGTAAATTTTCTAGCTAACTCATTCCTGGTTGCCAGCGTTTCGTTCTCGTGTGCCAGGTTGGGCTCATCAGTTGATACCTAGCACACCTACCAAGATGCTGGCTAGTGCATACTGTGGAGGCCACTGCGTAGGCTACTTGGAGCTACCGGCAGTGCCAATGCACTATGAAAGACTTTGTCTCTTTACCAAAAATTGATGCCTGCTTGGCTATCAGGTGATATAGATGTTAATTGCCATAGGGAATCTGAAATATTCGTTCCAAATGAGTAAATTTATAATACCAATATAAATGGTCGGGGAATCAACATCTAGATCATCTGATGGCCAAGCAGGCATCAATTTTTGGTAATGAGACAAAGTGTCTCATAGTGCATTGGCACTGCCGGTGGCTACAGTGGCCTCCACGGGGTGCACTAGCCATGCGTCTTGGTAGGTGTGCTAGGTACCAACTGATGAGCCCAACCTGGCACACGAGGGCAAAATGCTGGCAACCAGGAATAAGTTAGCTGGAAAATGTGTAATGTCCAATAACGGACCATTTATATTGGTATTGTAGGTGGTATGTTCCAAGCTGTCAGTGGAGAGATGGCGTGGGAGGACATCAGTAGACAAATTTGAGTGGTGTCTTTAAAAGTAGGAAAGATCACAATATGAAGATAAAGTTGGAATTCAAGAGGAAGAATTGGGACAAATATTTGTTTATAGGAATGGAAGTTAGGGATTGGAATAACTTACCAAGGGAGATCTTCAATAAATTTCCAATTTCTTTGCAATCATTTAAGAAAAGGCTAGGAAAACAGCAGATATGTAATCTGCCACCTGGGCAGTTGCCCTAAATGCAGATCTTGAGTGATTGAGCAAGTAGTAATATGGGTTATCCCTAACCCAAAGCAGAACTTCTTAAATGCATAAGAAGTGAACACTGAAGCATTGTCCGACACCAGATACTGGCAAGGACCAAACGCTCCAAAAATCTGTTTCAAACATAAGACAGTACTTTTGGTTGTGGCATCACGTTGGGAAATAACCAAACGAAGCAGAAAAATGCATCAACACAAACTACCACATATCTACGGCCTGACTGGGAACACGGAAAAGGTACTATATGGTCTACAAACAGCTTCTTCATAGGGTGTTTAGCTTGTTCAGAGGCAAGGAAACGTAAGCGGGTATTCTGAGCTGACCTATTTAAGGAACAGACAATACAAGATCGAATGTGCTTACCTGAAGATGGTTTTCTGTGGTTTCCTATTTTCACACCAGGCAAATGCTGGGGCTGTATCTTAATTAAGGCCATGGCTGCTTCCTTCCCATTCCTAGGCCTTTCCTGTCCCATTGTCGCCAAAAGACCTATCTGTGTCGGTGCCACGTAAAGCAAATAGCAAAAAAAAAAAAATAAATAGAATGTACTTACGAATATCTCCATCCATACCCTTCCATATAAAATGATTTCTAATCTTTGCTCGAGTTTTGAAGATCCCAATATTACCACCCAAAGGGGAAACGTGGAAATATTTGAAAATCATAGGGACCATGGCAGATGGAAGAACAACTTTCAACTTACGATCATAAGGAGAAACACAAAGCAGCACACCATCCTTGATGACGTATGGCTTGACTTCTTCTCCCTCAGAAATTCTTTGGATAATGCCAGCGAGTGTTCCATCATTTCCCTGATGCTCACGCAATCCCTGAAAAAATTCGGGAATTCCTAGAACAGAATTAGCTGTCCCAACCTTTTCTTCTTCTACCAGATCATCAGTACCAGGGTAAAACATACGACTCAAAGCGGCAGCAACGACATTCTCGGAGCCCTTAATATGCTTCACAGAGAACTTAAAAGTGGAAATACGAACGGCCCAGCGAGCGAGTCTACCAGTCAAACGAGGTTTCCGTAAAACCCAAGAGAGAGCCTGATTGTCGGACTCAAGGTCAAACTCAGAGTGCTCAGTGTAAAAACGGAATTTTTCCAAAGCGAACAATTCAGCGAGTGCTTCGAGCTTGTACACAGAGAATTTTACTTCCGCGGAGGTTAACGTTCTGGGTGCACAAGCAACCAGACGGAGCCCTAGCTCAGTGTCTTGGAGAAGAACCCCAGCAATTGCGCTCCCAGAAGCATCCTTCTGGATAATAAATCGCTTGGAGAAATCTGGGATAGTTCAGACGGGGGGCTAGCAATAGCAGATTTTAAATCCTCAAAAACAGCTTACTGCTCAGATCCCCAAACAAACTTGACTCCCTTCTTCCGAAGATAGTTCAGTGGAATAGCCCTCTGAGCAAAATTGGGCACGAACTTCCTAAAGAAATTACACGTTCCAATGAAACGGGCAACAGCTTTGATGTTACGAGGTGGGTGGTACTCGCTTATAGATTTGGCACGATCAGGATCAATAATTACTGCACTAGATGGCACAATATGTCCCAAGAACAAAATCTGTAGTCTGGTGAACGAGACCTTGGTAGGTTTGACAGTTAAACCTGCCTTCTGAAGACAGCTAAAAACTTCCCGAAGGTAATTGACATGTTGATCAAAATCCTCACTGAATATAATCAGATCGTCCAAATGATTGATGATGAACTTGAATTTGATGTCAGAAAGAACTGTGTCTAACAAGCGAGTTAAAACAGAAGCACATGTGGTTAAACCGAAAGGAATTCTCTCGAATTCGAAAAGGTAGCAAAAGCTGTGAAATGTTTAGATTCATCTGCCAAGGGAAATTGAAAATATGCCTGATTCAGATCTAAGGAAGTGAAGACACTGGCCTCACTGAACCAAGCTAAACACGACTGTAAATCAGGCAATGGGACAGATTCAATAGCAATATTTCTGTTCAGTACCCTATAGTCAATAACTGGCCGAAATCCACCTTGAGGCTTAAGAACCAGAAATACCGGTGACAAGTAGACAGATGTAGACCTCCGAATGATACCTTGATCTAAAATAGCTTGGATTTGCTCCTTGAGGACTTTCATTTTGGGCGGTGCTAAACAATACGGGGGTGTGATTGGTAAGTTCAATATTGTACTCGAGGACGTTTGTTAGCCCAAGTTTATCCATAAGGACATTGGAGAATTCCTTACACAAACTCTGAATATACACTGCTTGCTCAGACGTCAGATGAGACACATCAGGTAGGGCAATATCAACAGACGACACCATAGTCTCATTCGATTGACCTTTCCATTTGAAGGATATTGATGAAACACAGGGATTAATATCTTGGGCTGAAACTGAAAATGAATAGATCCTGCAGACAAATTAAGAGTGAGCAGTGAAATTGGCTCCCAGTATGACTGCACAGGATAACATACAATAAAGGGAAATTTGATTGTCCACCTTTTTTCAATACATAATATGTTGTTAATATAATCACAACATTTTTTATTCAGTACCGGTTTCAGTGTCTATGGACTCCATCATCAGCTGAAACAGGTTGCGTGAACAAAGATATTATACAAGTAAGTAGTACATATAGTAGACCCTTCGTAATAAGGGACATTAATACGATGAAGTAAAAATACAATGCTGAAAAGAATATAAACAAATTATTTGCTTGTTGGTCAAAGTACAAAATGAAAGCAAAGATATTAACAAATGTTTAAAGACTTGATCACTTTGGAATGGTTAAAAAGTCTCAAGCGTAGCACTGCTAAACCCTAGGTGAAAATAAAACATGGACATCCAAAAACTAACATAGGCTGCAGCCCTTCCACCGAGTATTGATAATAAAGTAACATAAGTAGGTTTGATGGTGGCTTGTAACATCAACTCGTAAAAAGAAGCCATCATTTATGAGGTACTCAGAGAAGTGGATCATATTGCAGGCAAAGAGAAAGTGATAATATGGCCAGAAAGTTCTCAATCCAATTCGGAACCTGAAGTATGAAAGAAAGTTATGAGTTAAAATGAGATATTGGAAATAGGGCAAAACACTGTAAAGTTAAGTAGGAGACTCGCCTCAAATGGTCTGATGTATGCATGGAGAGTGGCAAGGAGCCAGTGCTAGAGTTTGCTGGAAGCATAGAAGATCATTAAGGGAGGGAAAGTGGTGGGTCAGGAACGGGGTGAGGAGGGATGATGGAGGGGGTGGAGTCAGATGGGCGACTGTAACAGTTCATATATATGACAAACTGGCAGGAGCTTCAAGATTAGATATGCCAAACATCTCGATGCAATTAAATAGAATAGGTTTTCCACAGTTGGTCAGCACATACAAGATTATAAACACAAATTTAATGGATTAGATCAAGATTTAACAATATTTGACACGTTGAGCAAAGACCCCCTACTAGATATCGTGGAAACCTGTTACATACATCTAGACCAATACTTCAATCCTAATCTCAACTTGAACAACATTTCCAAAAAGCCCAGAATTTTATTTGATTCTCTTATTTCAGTTCTCAACAGTGTTAAACTCCCTAAAAATAGCTTGTTTTTTCAGATTATACATCACACCTTATCCTTCCCTACAACTGCATCCTATGTCGGTTTTTGGATGTCCATGTTTTATTTTCACCTAGTGTTTAGCAGTGCTACGCTTGAGACTTTTTAACCATTCCAAAATGATCAAGCCTTTAAGCATTTGGTAATATCTTCCCTTTCATTTTATACTTTGACCAACAAGCACATAACTTGTTTATATTCTTAAGGGTCTATTATATGTACTACATATTTGTATATCTTTGTTCATGCAACCTGTTTCAGCTGATGATGGAGTCCATAGACACCGAAACCGGTACTGAATAAAAAATGTTGTGATTATATTAACAACATATTATGTGTTGAAAAAAGGTGGATTAATCAAACTTCCCTCTATTGTATGTTATTTCCTTTCAATACAGACCAGATATGAAGTTTTTAATGTTGAATCCACAGGATAACTCGTTGACAACCACGAAGCTGTATTTCCGAGAAAAGGAAGCTATTCTTACAGAAACTCTAAATCTGCCAAGAATACCTAGCTTACTGCCATTCGCCGTCACATACGTAGAAGACACAGGTTCTAGTCTATTAAACTTCTTGGAGCTCTTTAGCAGTTCATAAAGTCCCTTATCAATTAAGGACACTACACTCTCCGAATCAGCTAGGGCAGACATGGGTACCTTGTTTAATTTAACATTCAAATAGGGTAGTTGAGGTCGACGAATGGCCTTTACTCAAGTCCAATCTCGCAAATTACTAGGAGACCCAAACAAATGGCTTTCAAACAAACTTGAAAGGTCAGAACACCCTTCAGTTTCAGGAATGAACATCGGCGGATGACAGTCGAGTGCGGCACGCACTCCTCCTGCCACTCTGTTACGTGATAGCTTTCCTAGTTAACTCCTGTTGCCACGATCACCGCTAGATAATTGGGTACGATTTTGTTGATGTACAGGACAGTTAGGACGTAAATGTGTGTCAGACCCACGCTCCTGACACTTACGTTCTTCGGGCTGAGAACCCGAGTTAACACTGCTAGGTTTAGAAAACTGCCACCGAGGACAAGCATTTCATAGATGATCTGCTGATTTACCCAGAAAACAACGTCATGTTTTGTCTACAGAAGGCGAAACAGGGACAGAAGCGCCACTAGATGACAGTCTATCGATATTACGGAGTGAGTCTGCATACTTCACTCCTTCTGCAGCAACACAAGCGTTTTCTAGCTGAAGGAAAGAATTAGGCCTTGATGAAAATGACAAGTAAGACCTGTACTCGGGCGTCAGACCTTCAATAATAGAATTCACAATCTCACCTTCCGAATATTTCAAGCGGAAAACTCTCGACAACATTTTAATGTCCCTAACATACTCTGAGAGTGATTCATTACTTCGTTGTACTCGAAAGAAACGTCGCTGCACTAGAGGTGATAGTGCTCTGGTAGGAATACATTCATGTAATAGTTTCACATGGAAATTCGCAAGAGAATCACGTTGACATAGCCACAGCTATGCAACTAGCTAAGTTTCCAGAAGCATGCAGATAAATTATGTGAAAAATTAGATCATCTTTGACACCATATACAGCACTGTGCTCAAGAAATTCAATTAGTGTGTGCAAGAACTCAATAACTTGTTCGATATAGTCTATAGAATAAGACTTCATCCCTTTAATAAGTAATTGCAGCGCATGTGGTAGCTTTGTGAAATTAACGACTAAAATATTCTCTGTCGCACATCAGGCGGTGGCTGTAAAATCCCTTGTTCAGTAAGTTCAGCAACTTCAGCAGGCTTATTTTCAGTTATCTTCCATGATCTACGCTACCAAAAGCGTTGGATAGATCAATAGCGGTCCAGGCCATTTGACCTCCTGAATCTAAAATATCTGCTTTGGAAATTACAAGGACGGTAATATAGATGATTGATATGGCCTTGTAGTAATACTTAACATGGCTTAGCTCTGTTCGTACTGTTACATAGCTGAAAGCAATGGGAAACTACAGCCATAATTAACTCCCCGAGAACATGCAACTCTCACTGTATGATTGATGTACTGATGATGGCTTCCTCCTGGGTAAAATATTCTGTAGGTAAAATAGTCCCCCATTTGGAACTCCGTGCGGGGACTATACAAGAGGGGCAATCATCAGGAAGATGGATGCTGACATACTGAATTTTAGAAATTTCAATGGTTGTGGTAGGTTCGAGAATCTGAAAAGGGAAATGGTTAGACTAAAGTTAGATGTAGTTGGTCTAAGTGAAGTATATTGGCAGGTGACTACAGAATTATCAGCACAAAATCAAACATGGGAAATGCAGGAGTTGGTTTTATAATTGATAAGAAAATCGGGCACCAGCTATGCTACTATGACCAGCGTAGTGAAAGGATTATTATTGTTGCCAAGATAGACACCAAGCTAATGCTCGCAACAAAAGTGTAGGTCTGTATGCTTTCTAGTTTAGTGGCTGATGAATAAATCAAAAGAATGTATGAAGAGAGAGAAGATTTAATGCTGTGCCCGTTCACATGTCCGCGACAGCTTTCAAAATGGCGCCGACTGAAGGTATGGGCCATGTAATCTATAGGAAGCAAAGAATAGACACCAGTTGCGATGACACAGAAGGCCATACACGTCATGGAACGGTCAAGTATTCAGGGTGAAACGGACAGTGGACTGTCTACTGTATTGTTTTAAAAAAAAAAAGTAGAAAACTTGATTGTTAAGAAAACTCCATCTTAAATTTTCTCAACGGAGAGTGAGGACGGAATTACCGACCGCGGTATAATTCTTTTAGGAATAACAAAGGATCTAAAGATATATTAAAGAAAAAAGCATCGGAAACGAGAAGAAACAAGTCAAATCACCAAAAAATAGCATAGTTGACTCGAGATATTAAGAAGGAATCACCTACAAGAGCTACGAGATACGCGTGGGTGGATACTCAGCGCAGTGATCTATAGTCTGCAAAGGGAGACCAAGCCAACATAAAAAGGATCACACACAAGAAGAGAAACATCTCCAATGATTGAATCAGAATAAAAATAAGTTTTCCTCAAGATCTACAAGAAGGGCAGACAGAGAATAGATGCACTGAAATCATTACCAACGAAATCGAGGATACGTCGGAGAGCCACGAAAGAAATAATAAAATTAAGGATTACAGACATCAAAAAAGAATTGTATAATGGCTGTACACTGCACTATAATCATTAATTTAGATGCTGACAAGAGGACCATGAGGATGATGTGCTAAGTACACATGATGGACCAAGCTGGGAACCAGTACATCTTGCTATACGACCGAGCCATGATGAGGAAGACGACGGTAAATCATCCGACCGAGCCATGATGAGGAAGGCGACGGGAAACCATCCGACCGAGCCATGATGAGGAAGGCGACGGGAATCCAGACAGCACTTCCGTGATAAAGAAGCGGATGATGTACCAGATGTCCAACCTATGACCTAACCGAAGACCCAACTACATCCATTTGGGAGCAGAACAGCTGGACCAGGGACAACCATGAGCGAGCTAAGTCATTTACAATATTTAATCGCATAATTTTGGTTTGCCTACACATGTACCTTAGGTATGTGCCGATGGGCCAATTATAGACCGATACATAAGTAATGCAAGTGAATGTTACCAACGAAGTGTGAGATATTTAAGTCTGTAGTTACATGATTTAGCAATATAGCAGTAGTTTCTGATGTAATGGATATATACGTCAACGTATATCGGTCAAAATACTCGTATGTAGCGTGAGGTTTGAAAGAGAAGTTCGGAAACAGCTGATTATAATGACATACTGGCAGATTACAGAGATTTCATAGAGGTAAAACTACAAGTCGACGTCACGATTGGTTGCGCGCGGTGTAAAAATAAACAGATGGAATCACGCATTGTTTTACCTCACAATAAGGGCATTGAACTCAATCATAGGTTATGAGATATAGCGACTTTTAAATGTTGTTTTAAGAAACAGTGTGGTACTTTGACATGGTCGTGTGTTTGGGAACGCGACGAGTTATTATTGAGGCTACGATGTTAAGATATTATATGGATGTTGAAATAAGGTTACGATTGTGCTAACTGGAGGAAAGGTATGAGTTATATAGTGATATGAGAAGTTTTATTCGCACTACGCAGGGGCCATTGAGTGCCTGCAGTTTAAGATATGCCACACTACATTTTTTTTTTTTAGATTCGTATACGTAAGATTGCCCACACCGCTGGAGCGACCTAAGCCAAGGTATGAACAGAATTTACTATTGTAGAAGTATGCTTGTGACGGAATCGTATGTCAACTTTAGATGTGTTGTAATGAATATCGGAATACAACGATACGTTTGATAGCTGTATTTGACCAAATGCATTCACGACACCGATATATATGAGAGTATGTTTCTGAACACCGCGACATAGCGCTTGCATAGTAACTGCGTATGAATAAAGTAGCTTGCATTGAAGTAGAATGTTATGGAATATAACGAAGGAAAGGGACATTGAACCTAAAAGGACATGTGTATGACAGCCAAAGATTATATTGAAATTAGTTAGATAGCTAAATAGATTAACATATTCTCTGTTTGAACTTACATTTTCTCAACGAACTACAGCTAGGGAAAGGCTAGAATAGGAGCCGTATTTAACAGGCACTAGGAACGAATGCCTTAGTTCATAAGAAGTTATCCATGCACAACGAGAACGTAGCAATAAAACAATGAGTTCGGATTTACTCAGATTTACTCAAATTTATTCAGATTTACTTAGATTTATTTAGATTTACTCAGATTTATTCAGATGGAATTATGCATTTAAGTTCACTCATATGGATTCATCCAGTTAAATTTACCCATCTAGATTTACTTATTTCAGTTTGCTTATATGAATTTACTTATTAGTGACTCGTCATTGACTTAGTATTAGCTACAATTTACCATGTGATGTTCTCAACGCTCAATTCTAATTGGATCGGCGAGTAAATATATCCGTGATACAGTTCAGTCCTCCGATTTAAAAATGATGTTTTGGTTCAATTTAAAGTTGAACTTATTAGTGGACTTGAGATACACTTCGGCTTGACATTGTGTCTAAGTGAGACTTGTTTAATTAGTCTTAAAGGAAATGAGCTATCGTAACAAGTTGATTGTGTTGGTATTACACCTATGTCTCAACTGCAGTATGGACCTTAGATGTCCAGTGATCTATTGTAAATGTGTACATACTCAAATTTTACTTCACGAAGGAACTGATCTTCATAGTTTAATACTGGATATTATTTTCCTTTCTACGAGCCAGCGCTGACTCATAATCCATACTTGTTTTTACGCAATTCCAAATAATGACTCGCATAAAATCCCAATTTAATAATCCAATATTTTATCAATAAATATCTTATTTATTTTCTACATTTGTATGTGTCATGAATTCTTTCATTATAGCCTAGTTCATAAGTTAGTTGCTAGCTAAGAGAAGTATTGAGTAATTAAGTATTCCATTTAATCATGACCAGTTCTCACGTAGTCAAATATTCAGATAAAATTTGTCGACGGTTACTACTATTACGTCGTGAGTTTCTATAGGCGTCACCCGTGAGTTGCTAATCTCTTCGTACTCACGTTAAGCGTATCCTGTAGTAAGATTACATGTCTTACTTGCCATTAGAAAACCCTGAGGTATCCGCTGAGCGACCCCATTTCGTCTGACTAAGCTGCCCAACGATGAGTTGAAATGGAGGTATCGGGTAAAGAATGTAACGTTCGAATAGACGCAGTTGTTACAATGCGATATGTAAAACGGGATGAGAATCTATTTGTGATGGGGGACTGGAATACAGTGGTAGGCCAAGGAAGAGAAAGTAATGCAGCAGGAAAATTTGGATTTGTTCAAAGGAAGGAAAGAGGAAGTCTACGTGGACAAGACCTAGAAACACTGGAACGTATCGAATAGACTTCATTATGATTAGGCAGAGATTCATAAACCTGGTGCTGGATTGCAAGACTTTCCCAGGAGCAGACGTCGACCCTGACCACAAATTATTGGTCATGAAATGCCATCTGAAGTTGAAGAAAGGAATGAATGCTAGGATATGGGATGTAGACAAGTTGAAAGAAAAGTGTGTGAGCGGTTGTTTCAAAGAACATATTCCACAAGGAATAAATGAAAAGGCTGAAGGAAACATAACTGATGAAGAATGGACTGTCATTGAAGAATGAGATCAGTTGGGCTGCTGAAGAAAGGAAAGATCAACTAATGCATAAGTCAAGGGATACTAGACCTGTTTGATGAACAGTAGAAATACAAGAATGCAAAACAGGAGGGGTGTAGAATACAGAAAGAATGCCTGAAAGAGAAGTGCAAGGATGTTGAAGGCTGTACATTCTTTGGAAGGTAACATGCTGCCTACAGGAAAACCATGGGAACCTTTGGAGAATAGGTGTATGAATATTAAGATCTCAGATGGAAAACTACTTCTAGGCAAAGAAGACAAGGCAGAAAAATGGCAGGAATGTATCCAACAGTTTTATCAAGGTAAAGAATTGGATGATATGGTTCTGGAACAAGAGGAAGCTGTTGATTTTGATGATACAGGGGGATGCAGTTTTGAGATCAGAATAGGAACAAGGCACCTGGAATTGATGACATACGTTCAGAAATACTAACTTTCTTAGGAGAAACTGGCATTCAATATATAATTCAAAGGAGGGGGTGTTCCACCTGATCAATATAAAGATATAAAATTCAAATCCTATATATTTTACATACTAAAACGTTAGTACTAGTTTCGACCCTCTGCTTGATACATAAATAATTCTTGAAGACTAAAATAGCACTCTTCAACATGATATGTTAAAATATTGTATTATAGTTGCTGCTGTCCTTAAAATGTCCACTTGGTAGTTAAAACAGAATTGAAATTGTGCACAACACAATCTTCACAAATTATATGAGCATTTATGCTCAGACTGTACAAGAAATGTTATGATTTGTAGTGCTGTAGAACTAGCTTTGGCAGATGTAGTTCATTGCATTATGGTATAAAAGTTGACCTGAGTGTACATTTTTTCATGTTCAATAAAATATGATCAAAAATGAGGACAAGAAGAAGTTCAGCATTATTTTAAAAACATTTGAGGTACCAAACTTCATGCGTGTGTAATGTACGATTAAATTGATTCTGTAACAGCTAATGAAATCCCTGAAATTTCCCAGGATTTGGTCTTTTCTATGATTATCAGATTCTGGGTTAGTATCTGTATAGAGCTTATTAAAATATTGTTAAAAGCAGTACAACATCCAATTGCTGTAAACTTAATTGCAAAAATTGCTAGCCAGATATTAGTCAGATGTGTGGTTCCGGATGTTCTTCAGATTGCTTGGACAGTTATAATATTTAAGGGCACATGTCTGTGAAGACCACAATAAAGTAGTGGAAAATCACTCTTTGCCATCATAATTTGGACAGAAATACTTGGTTCTAGGTGGACAAAAATGATCATGTGCAATATTTATTTCATGTCAGTGTGTTGAATAGAATGTAAAATGTAAATAAGGTATTATATACAAACAAAACACTAGTTGGGGGCTTCATTCATTCCATTCCAGACCCAGTCGAATGACTGGAAAAGGCTGTGGATTCTCATAGAAACAAAGCAAAATACATCTTATGTCACAAACATATTTTACACAAAGTCTGCCCAGAAATGGGCAGCAGCAATTCCCTCTTCAGTGGCTTGAGTCTTGAAGTGTACAACGAACAGGGCAGGACTGACAGTCATATTGGTGTTGGGTATTTTGTTGCTCCCCACAATCGCAGAAGTCAGACTGATCTTTCAAATAACCCCCCTTTTTTTTAATTATCCTTGGATTTACCTACTCCACTCCTCAATTGATCCAGTGCCTTCCAGGTTGTCCATTGCAAATGAAGACCAGGGGGTGGAGATTCAGAAGGAACCATCCAGTCAGAAAGACACTCCATTTTTGCTCGCCACATACCGCAACGTATTGTTCTTGTTAGTTTATCCAGGGCCTTGGAGACATTGAGGAAAGTTTTCCTGGACTTCAGTCTTTTCGTGGTGGTGGTGATTTGTGTTTTAAGAGGAAGTACAACTAGGTAATCATACTCTTCAGCCTTCTGGGTGGAGGTCGATGTCCAAATAAAGGGTTGGTGTTTGTGAGATCCACCTTCGACCTCTCTTGCCTTGCAAACACTTCCCGCCGAATGTTTGGAGGAGCAATACCAGCCAAGCAGTACAGTTTGTCAGTGGGAGTAGGTTTCAGACACCCAGTAATTATTCTGCATGTTTCGAGAAGTGTTGAAAGATCATGTGCAATGAATGAACAATTTAGATTGTTATTACCTTATTAGTTTCTTGTTATAATTCATGGTTAATTTTTTATGGCTAAGGCTGCAAATTCATTCCTAGCTGCCGGAAGGGTGAACGTGGAAACTATTCGTGTGACAGCTACTACCCACAATATGTAGGTACAAAGTAGACTACAATCATCATATATGGTTTTTTGTAGTTTTATGTAGCATAAATTCAAATATAGTTATTCAAATTCTCTCAAATATGTTTGTGGGTTACTGTAGTCACGTCCTAGTTCGTGAACCATGGGCAATGGCTGAGTGGCCTAGTAAGTGATCCTAAGAGTCGGGATACCAGTTGCTATGGAATGGGAGTGGGCATCTCGGACATATTCTGAGTCATGGCCCTCCTTGTGCTCAGGCGGCTAGGACTATACAATTCACCGGTGGTCCATAACCCGTTAGAGGAGAGATCCTCACTTGAACTATGTGCAAGTAGGGTAGCATCCTGCTTCATGAATTTACCGAGCTCAGAACAATTTAAGCAAGCCTCGGACCTATGGGAGTAATGGAGTCCCACTCCCATTTGACAGGCGAGGGACTCCTTGGAAACAACTTGGCGAACGAAATGGAATTCGATGGGGAGCTATCAATATTAATGGGGCTTATGGAAGAAAGAAAGTAGAACTGGCTGAGTCAGCAAAGAGGATGCATCTGGATGTACTGGGAGTAAGTGATATTCAGGTAAGGGGAGATAACAAGGAAGAGATAGGAGATTATAAAGTGTACTTGATGGATGTTAGAAAGGGAAGGGCAGAGTCTGGGGTAGGGCTCTTTATCAGGAATACCATTGCACGCAACATAGTTTCTGTTACGCACGTAAATGAGCGAATTATGTGGGTAGATTTGTCAGTTGGAGGAATTAGGACAAGAATTGTGTCCGTGTATTCACCATGTGAGGGTGCAGATGAGGATGAAGTTGACAAGTTTTATGAAGCATTGAGTGACATCGTGGTCAGGGTCAACAGCAAGGATAGAATAGTGCTAATGGGTAATTTCAATGCGAGAGTTGGGAATAGAACTGAAGGATACGAAAGGGTGATTGGTAAATGTGGGGATGATATGGAAGTTAATGGGAATGGGAAGCGTTTGCTGGACTTCTGTGCTAGTATGGGTTTAGCTGTTACGAATACATTCTTCAAGCATAAGGCTATTCACCGCTACACATGGGAAGCTAGGGGTACCAGATCCATAATAGACTATATCTTAACAGACTTTGAATTCAGGAAATCTGTTATGAATGTAAGAGTTTTTCGCGGATTTTTCGATGATACAGACCACTATCTGATCTGTAGTGAACTAAGTATCTCTAGGCCTAGGGTAGAGAAAGTGACATCTGTCTGCAAATGAATAAGGGTAAAAAATCTCTACGACGAGGAATTTAGACAGAAGTACATGGATATAATTAGTGAGAAGTTTCGAGTAGTAGACAGTAAGCAGGTTCAGGATATAGAAAGTGAATGTGTGGCATACAGGGATGCTGTAGTAGAAACAGCAAGGGAATGCGTAGGAACAACTGTGTGTAAAGATGGGAAAAAGCGAACATCTTGGTGGAATGATGAAGTGAGAGCAGCCTGTAAACGTAAAAAGAAGGCTTATCAAAAATGGCTCCAAACAAGGGCCGAGGCAGACTGGGATTTGTACATAGATGAAAGAAACAGAGCGAAACAAATAGTTGTTGAATCCAAAAAGAAGTCATGGGAAGATTTTGGTAATAACCTGAAAAGGCTAGTTCAAGCAGCAGGGAAACCTTTCTGGACAGTAATAATGAATCTTAAGAAGGGAGGGAAAAAGGAAATGAACAGTGTTTTGAGTAATTCAGGTGAACTCATAATAGATCCCAGGGAATCACTGGAGAGGTGGAGCGAATATTTCGAACATCTTCTCAATGTAAAAGGAAATCATCCTGGTGGTGTTTCAAGCAGCCAAGCTCATGGGGAGGAGGAAAATGATGTTGGTGAAATTATGCTTGAGGAAATGGAAAGGATGGTAAATAAACTCCATTGTCATAAGGCAGCAGGAATAGATGAAATTAGACCTGAAATGGTGAAGTATAGTGGGAAGGCAGGGATGAAATGGCTTCATAGAGTAGTAAAATTAGCGTGGAGGGTTTATTTATTTATTATTTATTTGGCGTATGATGAATAATGACAACCTATAAACTATTTGCACAAGTGAAAGATGAATACAGAGTAAATACAAATTAACATAGTCAAAGAAAGCAATTTACAAAGTTTGAAAGAACAAGAAGAAAACACAATATATTTACATCATTATCCACCTATCAACTCTGACAGTTCGTATGTACACATTGAGTGCGAGTGATACACATCTCACTAAATGTGAATGTCCAAACCCGCCACCCACTTCGCTGCTTCCTGTGTTGCTGCGTTGAGGTCTTCCATGGTGCCAGTGAAAGCACGGAGTGGACATTCCTGCACTACATGTTTCATTGTTTGTCCAACCTCCCCACAATCACAGTATGGAGGAACTGACCAGCCCCAGGTGTGTAAAGAAGATGCTGTTCTACCTACTCCACATCTCATGCGATTTAGTCTACTCCAGGTGCAGTGTGGCAGATCGAAGCATGCCAGCTTTGGGGATGGATTATGAAACTTATTTCTTTTAAAGACCACTCTGTTAACCATTTAGAGGTCGGGTTGAATTCGCTGGATGTTATCTTCACTGCAGTCTTCCAAGCAGGCTGGCGAGACTTAAGGCATGTGCATTTCTGTCTGATATCCTCATGAACAAGTAAATGTTCATTCTTCAGCATTCTGGTCCATAGCTGAAAAAGGGCCTTCTGTCTCCTGATATGTGGAAATAGTATGTTGCTGAGAACCGGTTGGTAAGGTACCTTCAGATTGGACAAAAGCAGTAATTGCAGCTATCTATAAGCAAGGGAACAGGAAGGATTGCAACAACTATCGAGGTATCTCATTGATTAGTATAGCAGGCAAAGTATTCACTGGCATCTTGGAATGGAGGGTGCGATCAGCCGTTGAGAGGAAGTTGGATGAAAACCAGTGTGGTTTCAGACCACAGAGAGACTGTCAGGTTCAGATTTTCAGTGTGCGCCAGGTAATTGAAAAATGCTACAAGAGGAAAAGGCAGTTGTGTTTATGTTTCGTAGATCTAGAGAAAGCATATGACAGGGTACCATGGGAAAAGATGTTCACTATACTGGGGGACTATGGAATTAAAGGTAGATTATTAAAATCAATCAAAGGCATTTATGTTGACAATTGGGCTTCAGTGAGAATTGATGGTAGAACGAGTACTTGGTTCAGGGTGCTTACAGGGGTTAGACAAGGCTGTAATCTTTCACCTCTGCTGTTCGTAATTTACACAAATCATCTGCTGAAAGGTATAAAATGGCAAGGAGGGTATCAGGTGAAAATGTAGTAAGCAGTTTGGCCTATGCTGACGACTTGGTCTTAATAGCAGATTGTGCCGAAAGCCTGCAGTCTAATATCTTGGAACTTGAAATAGGTGCAATGAGTATGGTATGAAAATTAGCCTCTCGCAGACTAAATTGCTGTCAGTAGGTAAGAAATTGAACAGAATTGAATGTCAGATTGGTGATACAACGCTAGAACAGGTAGATAATTTCAAGTGTTTAGGTTGTGTGTTCTCCCGGGATGGTAATATAGTAAGTGAGATTGAATCAAGGTGTAGTAAAGCTAATGCAGTAAGCTCGCAGTTGCGATCAGCAGTATTCTGTAAGAAGGAAGTCAGCTCCCCGACGAGACTATCTTTACATCGGTCTGTTTTCGGACCAACTTTGCTTTATGGGAGCAAAAGCTGGGTGGACTCAGGATATCTTATTCATAAGTTAGAAGTAACAGACATTAAAGTAGCGAGAATGATTGCTGGTACAAACAGGTGGAAACAACGGCAGGAGGGTACTCGGAATGAGGAGATAAAAGCTAATTTAGGAATGAACTTGATGGATGAAGCTGTACGCATAAACCGGCTTCGGTGGTGGGGTCATGTGAGGCGAATGGAGGAGGATAGGTTACCTAGGAGAATAATGGACTCTGCAATGTAGGGTAAGAGAAGTAGAGGGAGACCAAGACGACGATGGTTCGACTCTGTTTCTAACGATTTGAAGATAAGATGTATAGAACTAAATGAGGCCACAACACTAGTTGCAAATCGAAGATTGTGGCAACGTTTAGTAAATTCACAGAGGCTTGCAGACTGAACGCTGAGAGGCATAATTCTATAATGATTATGTATGGTTGTATGTATGTATGTATGTATTTTATGACTTATTTTTTATAAATAAAGACCTTTATTCTTGATTTAAGTTCACGATTAAGACAATTTGCACATTAAAATAGTGTGCCAAACTTCATTTTTCGGTCATTACTGGTTTCTGGGATGTTGGACTGATATTTTTTTTACTTTGAATTGCTCTCCTGTAAAAGTGTACATTTTAATATATTACATTTACTATCTCTGTAGGTATTAATGACAAATAAAATTCCTCACTCTGTTTTAAGGTGCAATTAAGTTAAAAATGGACTATAATCCTGAATGTAGCTCTTTATGTATAAAAATAAGGTCAATAAAACTTTTGACAAAATTTTAAGAACAATATTTGAAATATATGAAAATAGGCCATGTGGTCGGCCCAAGAAATGCTGGTTTGATCGCCCTCAAGAAGGCATGCGCTATGTTCATCTTGTTTCAAATGCCCTTAATAGAACCAAGTGGAGATTGGCTTGCAAAACAGCGAGTCCTGCTCCATTGCGGGACAGACGCTAAGAAGATGATGATGATTTCAACTTTTCTGACCAAGCAACTATTGCTTTCAACTTTTGTATCTTTTTGTAAATATCTTTATTATAATAGGTAAACTTCAATGATTCACCAGTATTAGTTGCCTCCTCTATCTGGACATTCTTTCCATCTACCTTTACCTAGGAGCTTCTGAACATGGCTAATGCTCTGCTGTCTATTCCACAGTAATGTTCCACTGAGAATTATTTTGTAGTAATAATCCCTTCTGCTTGGTAGCAAAATATGGACCATGTGTATAATGTATATAATGACGCTGGATTTAGAAAGTTAAACTAGTAGTATTTCTTGCTTGTTGTTGTAGGGTAATTACGGTTTAACTTCACTTTATTATCACTTATAATTTTAAGGTAGTAGTAAGATCAACCTATAGTATTGTAAGCCATAGTGTTAAGCACTGGAAATATTTAAGTTGTGTGTGAATTTGTATATGATGATGCTGGATTTAGAATGTTAAATTAGTCATTATTCTTGTAATATTTTATTTCCATGGATTTGCTTGTTGTACTCTTGTTGTTTGTTTGTTTGTTTGTTTGTTTGTTTGTTTGTTGGTTGGTTGGTTTGTTTGTTTGTTTGTTTGTTTGTTTGTTTGTTTGTTGTTGGGTAATTATGTTAACTTTACTTTATTATTACATTACTGTAAGTGACCATTGCCACCAGGGTGTTTCCCAATTGCAATGTGTTTGTTAATATTAATAATAACAATAATGCCTAGATATTTTGGACTTGACTGCATTAGGTTAGTAAAATTCTTTCTTGAATAAAATTACTGTGTCCACCTATTCAATACAATTGTATTTTGTAGTGATTAAATTCTACATGAAATATAAACACTAGTTAGGGACATGTTTCGCCCTAGTTTTGGGCATCTTCAGCCTAATAATAATAATCTTAAGGTCAGATCTTAAATCTATAAACATTGGAACTTAATACTAAACTTAAATTAATATCAAATACTAAATACAATGGTCTTATGCTTATTACAAAGTTTTAGGTGATATTTACATAGTTTCAATATGTACATTAACCAAATGCCAGAATTTGTGAACAAGGAAGCAATAAAATATTTTATTTTACAATGACAAGAAAACGTCTGAAACGTCTGGATGAAAGTTTATGCAAATGTGCACGTATTGGCTAGAGATTGATCACGGCGTGAATTGAGGCTTCTCCAACTTTATGGATAAACATTAGGTTGAAGGTTTTACAGCTGGTTCGTTCAAAGGTGGTTATGGTCATTACCATAAGTATATTGTTGCTAAACCGGAACCACGGTTAAAGTCGATCGTCTTTGATTTGAATATTCCTTTAGAAAGGAGCATGGTTGGACGGTAATGTTTAATAGGTTAAAGCATGTATGTTGGAAAAATATTGTTGGTATTGTTCATTGGTGCTCATCTGATAAAATGTTTTGAATATTGTGTGCCATTCTTGTTGATTAACGTTCCCATTGGTGCATTGTTCAACCTTGGGAGGAATTATGAGATGTCTGTAAATGAATAAGAGAAAAAAGGGAATTTAGAATGCGAATGTACGTAGGTGGTTTGAAAAGTTCTCGGAATGTACTAGAATTAAGAATCTTACCTCAATGGAACTGCTTTCATTTTTCAACATAGTCTCCCTGTAGACTAATGCATTGAGTCCAGCGATGTTCGAATGGCTTGATCCCATCTCGAAAATGAGATTACTCCAGGCCTGCAAAATACCTCTCCAATTCGGCTGTCAGTTCTTCCCTTGTAGAAAATCTCCATCCACCGAGGAAAATTTTCAGCTTGGAGAATAGATGAAAGTCTGATGGTGCCAAATCAGGTGAATAAGGTGGATGTGGCAACAATTCGTATCCCAGTTCATGAAGTTTTGCCATGGCATTAACACTTGTGTGCGGCGGAGCATTGTCCTGATGAAAGATGACCTTTTCCTTGCCAAACCAGGCCTTGTTTCGCGTATCTTTTCCTGTAGTTGGTCTAGGAGGTTTGCATAGTATTGCCCCGTAATTGTTTGGCCAGTGGGAAGATAATCTATCAGCTGAATGCCTTTTGCATCCCAGAAAACTGAGGCCATGTCCTTTCCGGCCGAACGCACTGCCTTTGCTTTTTTTGGTGGTGGTGAATCAACATGTTTCCACTGCTTTGACTGCTGTTTTGTCCCTGGGGTATAGTAGTGGACTCAAGTTTCATCTGTAGTCATAAACCGGTGCAAAAAATCTTGTTGGTTGCACTGAAAACGGGCCAGACTTTGTTCGGACATTTCCAATCTGGTGCGTTTATTGTCCAATGTCAAGAGCTGCGGCACCCATCTTTCGGATAATTTTTTCATACCCAATTCTTCGGTTAAAATATAATATACCCATTCAGAAGACATCCCTACAGCTTCAGCAATCTCCCAAACTTTCAGTCGACGATCCTCCATGACCATTTTATGCACTTTTGCGATAAATTCTGGGGTCGTTACACTTTTTGGCTGTCCACTACGCAGATCATCATCCAAGCTCTCCCAACCAAATTTAAACTCGCTGGTCTACTTGGCAACAGTTGAAAATGAAAGAGCAGAGTCCCCCAGTGTGTTCTGAAAGTCGGCATGAATTTCCTTTGCTTTCATACATTTCTTTACAAAGTATTTAATCACTGCTCGAATCTCAGTTTTTTCCATTGTCACAAATCACTACGCTGGAACAACAACAAAGAGTCGTCACTACCACACTCCTGCAGCTAGGGCACGCAGTAGCGTAGCCAGGATTTCAGTTTGGGGGGGCCCATTTATTTTGATAGGTGTCCAGACTTCCAGAGTTTAGGTGGTATAGCATACCTAAAAAGAAAATGAGTGTCCTGGGATCCCAGTAAGAGTGGTGGATTCGTGCGGATTCCGGAAGCTAATAGTAATCATCTTCATTATTATCGTCATCATCATCATGATCGTCGTCGTCTTCTTCTGTTTTTCCCACATCTGTGGGGTCACGGGTGCGAAGTGTGTCGCACATGTGAATTTGGCCCTGTTTTACGGTTGGATGCCCTTCCCAACACCAACCATATATGGAGGGGTGTAATCACTGTTGTGTATTTCTTTGGTGCTTGGTAGTGTAGTATGTTGTCTGAATATGAAGAGGAAAATGTTGGGACAAATACCAAGTCCCCAAGCCAGAATATAAATACGGTAATTTTATTATAATAATGGTCATGTGATAAGCTATAAAGAAGTGACATTTTATACGATTAATGCGGCAAAGAAACACACACATACACGTCGAATAAAGGTTTCTCGCCCTTCTTCTCCATGGCTAGATGTTGAAACCAAGAGAATGATGGCCCACCGTGACTCGTTATTTCGACATTATAAACAAACCTTAGATGACATAGACTTCGAATCTTACCGCATCTTAAGAAATCGGACAAAGCAGTTAATCAGAAATTTTTAAAATGTGCATATTTCCGGAATTTAGCTAACAACTTTAATTCCAATCGTGCATGGGACCAATTTAGAGCTCTGGGAATAGGAAAACATCAACAGAGCCCGACAACTCCTGACATTCTACTTGACAAACTCAACGATTACGCTAGTAGAACAAATATTCAACCTACCCCAATTAACTGCACCGACTCACCGCCCTCCCCTCCAGCTAATCCACCATTGACATTTCACAGTGTCACAGAAAATCAGGTTAAAAAGGCTTTGTACTTTATTAAATCAAAGGCCACGCGCGTAGATGATATTTCTATTTCTTTTATACATAACATTATGGGTGATGTCCTGCCTATACTGACGCACATACTGAACTACTGTTTACTAAACGGAATTTCCCCTACCGTCTGGAAAACGGACAATATTGAATATTATACTGGTACCTAAGTTTAGACCCACAATCACTCTCTGACATTCGTCCTGTGTCCATACTCCCTGCGCTTTCTAAAGCCTTTGAACGTTTCGTATACGAGCAAGTTCTGAAATACCTAGATAAAATTGCTCCTTTGGACCTTTTGCAATCTGGATTTAAGAAGGGTCACAGTACCGCGAGCAGCACTTTTGAAGGTAAGAAGAAACGCTATAGACAAACGACTGCTCACTATACTTATCATTCTTGACTTCAGTAGCACCTTTGACACTATAGAAATTCCGACTATAATAAAGTAAATGGAACTGCTAAATTTCGACCTGGCTGCACTTAAGTTTTTTAGTTATTATTTGAGTAACCATCAACAGCATGTAACAGTAAACGTCAAGGCCTCTAAATGGAAAATGAAACTTAGTGGTGTCCCACAGGGCAGTATTCTAGGGCCCTTATGTTTCTGTATTTATACCAATGACATACCATCCGTGACAGGAAATAACATATCGACACTGGAAGACAAATATTAACAATGACCTCCGATGACTCAGTATATACGGTATGCACAACGAAATTCTCTTATACTAAACCCCACAAAATCTCAGGCAATCATAATTGGATCATGAAAATTACTGAGCTGCTCAAACAATGTCGCAATTCCGCCTATCCTACTGAATGGTAACATTATTCCCTACAGTAAAACGGTTATAAATCTCGGCTTAATTATGAATGAAACACTTGATTGGTCTGGTCACACGAAAGAAATACGTAAAAAGACTTTTGGTGTGCTTCACCCTCTTAAACGGCAGAGGGATATATTTCCATTTGAGCTAAAGGCCAAACTAATACAGACACTCATTCTCCCTATTTGTGATTATTGTGACGTTGTTTTAGTTGATAATGGCGAGAGAAGAAGCACTTAAACTTCAACGAGCACTGAATTCCTGCCTGCGATTTATTTACACCATCGGGTACGATGTTCATACCACCCCATACTATCAGGCTGTGTCATGGCTGAAGTCTGATAAACGCCGACAGCTACACACTTTAACGATGATGTTTAGGATTGTTAGCTGAAAGTCAGCCACTGTATATTTCTTCTAAATTCACCTTTTTATCATAATTTCACAACTTAAATACACGTTCTGGATCTTTTCTTTCTATTCCACTGCACCGCACAAATAAAATTAATAAATCGTTTGTAGTGATCGACGCCACATTATGGAATTGAAGGATGATAGGAAAATTTAAACGGTCCACCTTTTCAATACAAAAATGTTATAGTTTATTTATAACATGTATTTTTGCTTGGAACTAGTTTCAACGCTGGTTTGCGTCGTCATCAGCCAAAATGTGGGAATAGGCAAGCATTTAGGCATTTATATTACACAAGGCGTTGCATTAAACAATACACATCTTACAAGGAGATTAAAACAGGGACGAGTATAGAAACAAATGAATCGTTGAGAAAACAAAAGTTATACATATTAAAAATAACCTTAACCACACATCTTGCAGTGCGAAAGTGTTCTTCTTGAATGATTCCTGAATATAAAACACACGTGCACACATTTCTGAAGAGCCAGCAGGCAGGACAAAGTAAAGTGAAACCTTAAGAGTTCTCATTTTTCTATGTTCTGACTAACTAATGAAGTCTCCCTTGAGTTCCTGATAAACATACAAAACAGGAAATTCTCTTTCACTCTCAACAATAGCTATAAAGACCAACGGTAAATTTCATTTTAAATATTGTGCAGAGACGTGAAAGCATGATCTTGAATATAATATAACTCCTTCATTTAACCCGATTTTTTACACAAGGTGTTACATTAAACAATACATATCTTACGAGGAGATAAAAACAGGGACGAATGTAGAAACAAATGCATCGTTGAGAAAGCAAAAATTATACATATTAGAAATAAGCTTAACCACACAACTTGCAGTGTGAAAATATTTGCCTTTCCTGAATACAAGACGCACGCGCACACATTTCTAAAGAGCCAGCAGGCAGGAAAAAGTAAGGTGAAACCTTAAGAGTTCTTCTGAGAAGAGTTCATCATTCTTTCTATGTTCCGACTAACTAGTGATGTCTCCCTTGAGTTCCTGATAAACGTACACAACAGGAAATTCTCCTTAACTCTCAAGAATAGCTATAAAAGACCAACGGTAAATTGTATTTTAAATACTGTGCAAAGATGTGAAAGCATGATCTTGAACATGATATAACTTCTTCATTTAACCACCTTTGAAAGTCTCTCTATATTACATAGCTTCATTAACACACCATTCTGTAGATGCACAAAATAATCTTGTAATCTTCACAGGTCCGGTATTCAGCTCGACAAGAATATAAAATAGGTATTAAGGAATACGTTGTTGAGAGTTTGGAGGATGACTGTGCCAGTATTTGTGGTGTATTGTTGCAGCGTTACGTGTAGGGTGGGGGCAGGTTTCTATGATGTTTATTGCGGGACATGAGGCGGTAAAGCTATGGCGCGAGATGAAGAGGTACAGAGCGTGTTGGATAGTTTAGGTCTGGGGAGCGGCCGTTGTTGGATTAGGAGGGGAGAAGGGAGGAGCGGTAGGGGAGGAGGAGTGGAAGGAGGGGAAGTATGGAGGGTGATGAGGTGAAAGTGTGTGGCGTGACAAAGTATTATGCATAATCTGAAAGACAGATCTGTTTTTCGGGATATTCATGTTTTTGAAAAATTCAATGAGAAAGTCGAATAGGATCTTTGGTTTCTCTGAGATATCATTTAAGTTTAGGTTGGGATTGAAATATTGGTCTAAATGAATTATAGAGGTTTTCAGTGACGTCTAGGAAAGAACCTTTGTTTAGAATATCTAATACCTCAAGATCTTGATTTATTTCAGTAAAGTTGTGCTTAAATTCTTTTATATGTAGGCCGACCGCGGAAAAACGGTTGTGTTTTATGGCATTGACATGTTCTGCATATCTGATTTTAAAGCTGCGTCCTGTTTGCCCTAGGTAAGAACTTTTGCAGTCTTGGCAAGAAAACCTATATACACCTGATTTAGAAAAAGGACTATTTTTATTTATTGATGAAGAGTTGTGTAGGATCTCTGTCCTTCTATTGTTAGTGCGAAAGGCTATTTGAACGTTGTGTTTTTTAAAACGTTAGTGACGTTGTAAATTTCTTTATTGAAGGTAAATGTGGAAAACGTGGCAGTGCTAGTATTGTCTTTTATCAGGGTGGTTTTTGGGCGGTGTCTGAATTTATTGATTATTCTTTCAATAAAGGATTCATTATATCCATTGAATTTTGCTATAGGGCGAATGGTGTTCAATTCTTTATTTAAGTTTTTTCTTGACATCGGAATTTTGAATGCTCGGTCTACTAAGCTATTATATGTAGCCGCTTTGTGTGTTTGGGGGTGTAGTGAGTCATTTCTTATAGTAGTGGCCGTTTGAGTGGGCTTTCTATAGATACTATATGTGAACGAAGAGGGGTGCCTATTGATTGTTAGGTCTAGGAAGTTGATGGAGTTGTTTGTCTCTGATTCTAAGGTAAATTTAATGTCATGATCAATATTATTAAGGTTTTTGAGGGTGGATGGTGCGTCTATGGAGCGTTCATCTAGGATTATAAATGTGTCATCTACGTACCTAGCCCAGAATTGGATATTAGCACATTTGATGTTATTGTCGATGGCGGTGTGCTCTAGGAAATCAAGGTAGATCTCTGCTAAAATTCCTGAGGCTGGTGAACCCATAGCCAAACCATCTTGTTTGTAAATGATCTTATCGAATGTGAAGTAGTTATTGTTAATTAGTAATCTTAATATGGTCATAAAGACTTGAACTAGTTTACTTAGTTGATTGTTAGCAAGTAAGTTCTTTTCGATGATCGGGAATAATGAGTTGGTGTTTATACTGGGATACATGTTGACTATATCAAAGGAGTGCATTGAATGATATGGTTGAAGCTTGAAACTGTTTAGTTTGTTCACTAATTCTACAGTGTTCCTGATGGATTTATTTGATGAGAATTTATAATGTTTATTAAGAAATTGTTGGATAAATTGAGATAATTTATATAAGGGGCTTGGTCTGTAGTTTATTATGGGACAAATAGGGACACCGGTTTTGTGGATTTTGGGTAGTGCTTTAGCTGTTGGTAGGCCTGGGTTCATAGTAATTAACTTTTGTTTTTCTTGTTCAGTGAGGAGAAAAGAAGTGCTCTTTAGAATTTGTTTCAATTGCCTTTGAATTGATTGTGTTGGGTCCTTCTTAACTATTGAAAAGGAGTCATTATCTAAGAAAGTTTTGGTTTATTGAATGTAATCTGTTTTATCCATAATGACTGTTGTGTTGCCTTTGTCGGCCTTTGTAATGATGAGGTGGTTGTCTTTGACTTTCTTTTTAAGATTGAGAATTTGTTTTCTTTCAGTAAGGGAGTCTTTGTTGATTTTGGTGATAGGGGTCGCGGTGCGATTTTTTGAGAAAAAACTTTTGTTTAATTGTTTTTTTACGTCCATTCTGAGTTCGTCTTGTAGTTCATATGGCATTTTGCTGATAGCAACTTCTGATTCAACTACGAGTTTGGAGGCTGTAAGGGCCGAGTTGAAACAAGGCCAGTTGTGCTTTGGACCTTTCGAAAGAATTCTTATATCATCCTCATCTAAGTTGGTGGTGGAAAGATTAATTACTGGTGGGTGGAATTGTTGTAGAGTGTCATTAGTGAGGTTAGGTTTGCTGTTAGGTTTTGGAGGGGAGTTGCTGTGTTTTTCCTTATTTTTAAGTGCTACAAGTTTTTTCTCTAGTGTTATCTGTTTTTTGGACAAAATATTGAACAACTTGATTTGGACTTCGTCTTGAAAAAGATTCCACTGAGCATTTGAGAGTAAGGTGGCTGCCTCTAAGTGAGTTTCATATAAGCGATGATTTAAAAACGACTTTTTCTTATAGAGAAATTTTAGTTCATTTTCTAACCAAAGTTTGTTTGTCCTAACCTGAACATCTTGTTGATGGGGAGGAACAAAACGTTGTTTCGTGACGCTTTTAAAAAAATTAGGGGTTAAATTCTGTGTAATGCACTGTTTTGAATTCCCTGTCAGCTCAGGTCAGAGAAACTAGCTCTTTATCAAGATTTAAGGTCACCTGCCGAGACTACCTGCTGAGGACAGCTGACTGAATGGTTGAAGTGTGAATGTGTGCATGCCTGAGGATTAGTCATTTTTAAGAGTTTTTAATATTGAAATGAAATGGCGTACTGCTTTTAGTGCCGGGAGTGTCCGAGGACATGTTAGGCTCGCCAGGTGCAGGTATTTTTATTTGACTCTTGTAGGCAACCTGCACGTCGGGATGAGAATGAAATGATGATGAAGGCAACACATACACCCAGCTCCCGTGCCAGCGAAATTAACCAATGATGGTTAAAATTCCCGACCCTGCTGGGAATCGAATTCAGGACCCCTGTGACCAAAGGCCAACTCGCTAACCATTTAGCCGTGGAGCTGCACTTTTTAATATTAATTTAGTTAGTAATTTTTTAAGTTTATTTTTAATTCTATTAATTTATGTAGTTTTAACTGTTTTACGTATCTCAGTATTTTATTTAAGATTTTGATTAGTATGTGGTTAAGTGTACGAGAGGGCCTCGAGCCCTAACTTCACCACTGTAAAGAAAGCACTAATAAATAAATAAGTAAATATAGAATGTAAAGGGTATGGGTATAGATACTTTGTTAGTTGGTAAAGAAAAATATACGTCACAACATATGCTAGGGAGTGTTTACCTTGTCCTATTAGTTTCCCTAGCGGTTAGGGCAACGCAGCTGTGAGCTTGCATCCGGGAGCCAGTGGATTCGAACCCTTCTGTCGGCAGCCCTGAAAATGGTTTCCCGTGTTTTCCCATTTTCACACCAGGCAAATGCTGGGGCTGTACCTTACTTAAGGCCACGGCCGCTTCCTTCCCACTCCTATGCCTTTCCTATCCCACCGTCACCATAAGGCCTATCAGTGTCGTTGCGACGTAAAGCGAATTGTTAATTCGTTTCCCTCGCAAGCCTGGGGTGCAGAATATAGTAGCATAAAGTTACAGTTTTATGATGCTAATATTTGTATGTATAATTTTTATTAACGTGCCAGAAACCAACGACGTGGAGCTGTAGCCATTTCAATACCGTTTTGAGGGCCACCGACCAAAGTCGGGATTTGAACTTGCGAATTCGGACTCAGAAGGACAGCGACTCAACCAACTGAGCCACATGAAAAGGAGGTGTTTGTGATTATTATTATAAATAGATTCAGTTAGTATGTTTACACGGGTTTTATGAAGAACATTTATTAAGGCGTACGTTTTCCAACTGTCCAAAATGCACGAGATCGGACGGAAGAACTAGCTGGAAGCTAAAGAGTCTTGCAGGGGTGTCGCTTCCTTCTCTGTACATTTTTCCAAACCAAACTCCATGGCGTAACACCCCCGAAGGGCCATCGCCTACCACGCGACCGCTGTTCAGCCCGAAGTCCTGCAAATTACGAGGTGTCGTGTGGTCAGCACGACGAATCCTCTCCGCCGTTATTCTAGGCTTTCTAGACCGGGGTCGCCATCTCACCATCAGATAGCTCCTCACTTATAAACTCGTAGGCTGAGTGTACCTCGAATCAGTCCTCAGATCCAGGTAAAAAAAACCTGACGTGGCCGGGAATTGAACCCGGGGCCTCCGGTAAGAGGCAGGCAAGCTACCCCTACACCGCAGGCTCGGCTTGTTACTTTTAGGTCTCCTTACTTTAGAATTAGACTTAAGGCATCCTGCATTCGATGCCCGCCACTGACAGAGTTAAGAAAGGCATGGGATCGGGAAGATACAGGCTTGTTTGTAGGTGGAGTAGAGCTGGCCATGAGTCTCCCGTGATCGAAATATCTACGACCTGGCAGGTAGTCACCTTCGCGGGGCGTAGTACCAAAGTGTTTCCTTTTTTTAAGAAAAAAAAATTAAATGAAGATTCTACTTCCTCACAAACGAAGAACGATATTATCAATTTTACAAACAGTTTGAATAATGCAGCCGGTTTAGAGTACAGAAGCTATGATTCGATTGTTGGATATAATTACATGGTAACAATCAAAACACTCAATATCTACAGAAGATCCGTCACCGCACTCGGTAGGACCTGCTTTCATTTCATATCCACCGGGCGAGTTGGCCGTGCGGTTAAGGGTGCACAGCTGTGTGCTTGCATCCGCTTCGAACCCCGCTGTCGGCAGCCCTAAATATGGTTTTCCGTGGTTTCCCATTTTCACACCTTAATGACAGCTGATGGCGGAGCTGTTGAGGATCCAACCAGCCTTAGGGCTGAAGACTGAACATACAACATACAATTAAGGCTACAGACGCTTCCTTCCCACTCCTAACCCTTCGTTGCCATAAGACCTACAGTGCGACTTAAAGCAAATTCTAAATACAAAATAAAACATCTTTTCACAACCTTTTCCAAGGAAAAGTTGTATCCACGCTACTGGCCTAGACTTGCCCACTGAAATTATTTCGTGGGTACGCCACTGCATCCACTCACCATTTAAGGTACAAGGTAAACCGGAAGAATTTTTGATACTCAAAATACACCATCATAAATGATGCAGTTATGACTCAAAAGTACTAAAGAAAGGTAAGGCACGCGACCTAGTGTTTTAAGTAGAATCTGAATCAATAGAACGTGACTTCCCATTTTAAAAATGTTTCATGCATCGACTGCAACTCAAGTCTCGGCCGTCTTGATGAGAACAAAGAACCATTGGAACTGAGTTATCACGTCCGCTAATTACAAGGTAGTTGCATGCACTTTTGATGGTGCCATTTGAGGTTCCAATCAGTCCCCGGGCATTTGACAAAATATATAGACCTACCTATAGAACTAAGGCACGCACCTGCGATCTGTTTTGCTACTGTTAGAATTAAAAAAAAAAATCATAACTTACCGAGGATGCCTCTCTAGCAACAACACAGACACACAAATTGAAACTCACTCCCTCTTCCCCTCTACGCTCCACCCCTCTGTTACCGCATTAATACTTCACTAGGAGAAGTAAGGTTAGTCGTTCAGACGCAACCTGAATGCATGGTTCCAGCTAACATCGACAAGACAAGTAAGTTCGTCCACTTTTATGCGGTAAACACTTTCACTTTACACTTATGATTATACTGGGCTCTACATTCACATTCTAAATTCCCTTTTTGCTCTTATTCAGTTACAGACATCTTATAATTTCTCCCAAGGTTGAACAATGCACCAATGGGAACGTTAATCGACAAGAATGGCCCAATATTCAAAAAATTTTTATCAGATGAGCACCAATGAACAATACCAACAATATGTTTCCAACATACATGCTTTAACCTATTAAACATACCATCCAACCATGCTTCTTTCTAAAGGAATATTCAAATCCAACACGATCGACTTTAACCACGGTTCCAGTTTTGCAACAATATTGTAATGGTTGTGGTGTCCGCCATGCCAATTCGCTACGCGCCGGGGCATCATCGTATCAGCCGCACCCCCTTACGCTCGAGCGCGCCAATCAAGAGCAACACTTGGTGCTAGGCTGGCCCTCTCGCCTCCATCTGCGGTCTCACAGCAGAGGACGACGGAAATTACTTGACTATTAATTTGGAGTCTTCTATCTCCCAAGATTCCTGGATACATCTAGTATCCGGACTGTTCTGGAAGGCCCAGAGCAGGTATATAAGGAGAGGAGTAACTTGGAGTGACAGTCAGTTCGTCAGTGAGAGATGGAGTGAGTGAGTAAGAGCGAGATTGTGTTCGCTGGAGCGCAGCCAGTGATAGCCTGGAAGAGTGCAAACTGACGGAGCATCTGCCTGTTGCAGCCAAGGGCTCGTTCCTGTTTTTCTGGGGTGTGCGTGCGTGCGTGCGTGCGTGCGCGCGCGCGCGCGCGCGCGCGCGTGTGTGTGTAAGTTGTAATCTCGGCTATCGTCTGTGTGAGTGTAAATCTGTAATTGTAGTGCTAAGTTAATAAATCTTAGAAATAGGACGCTACCAGGTTCTGTAGTCATTTATTCATTTATTTACCCCGCCAACACATTAAAATATACTTATGATAATGACCATAACCACCTTTGAATGAACCAGCTGTTACACCTTCAACCTAATGTTCATCCATAAAGTTGGAGAAGCCCCAATTCACGCTGTGATCAATCTCTAGTCAAACAGTTGGAGAAACTCCAATTCACGCTGTGATCAATCTCTAGCCAATATGTACACATTTGCATAAACCTTCATCCAGACGTTTCAGACGTTTTCTAGTCATTGTAAAATAAAATATTTTATTGCTTCCTTGTTCTCAAATTCTGGCATTTAGTTAATGTACATATTGAAACTACGTAAATATCACCTAAAACTTTGTAATAAGCATAAGACCATTGTAATTAGTATTTGATATTAATTTAAGCTTATTATTAAGTTCCAATGTTAATAGATTTATGACCTGACCTTAAGATTAGTAGTAGGCTGAAGATGCCCAAAACTAGGGCGAAACATGTCCCTAACTAGTGTTTATATTGCATGTAGAATTTAATCACTACAAAATACAATTGTATTGAATAGGTGGACACAGTAATTTTATTCAAGAAAGAATTTTACTTATTGTATCTTCAATACGGAACAAAATGAGATTAGTTACTTGTAACTGCATTAGGTTCACGCAGCAACTTCATGCAGCCAGGTTCTAACATATGTATGTTGGTTATCACAACACACGACTCTGGTACACTTGCCTTGACTCCAAACAAGGTCAATAATTCACTCTATCAACTCATCTGACAGTTTCATACAGGGGCGGTTTCTCCATAAGATTGCAGGTTTGCGCTACCCCCATTAAATTTTTATGTTTATTTTAGGTAAAGTTTTATCATTTGGATTACTCAACTACTGTGTTTTCATTCAACAAGACATACCTTTCAAGAGCTTGAAAGAGCAAATATTGACTACATGGTACTTTACAAGCCGGTACTCTTAGATGTTCACTGCAGGAGCCGAAAAGTTTGCAGCGGGAAGTCAACCTGAGGTAGGATGAAACCTGGGCTGCTCGAGGGGTGCGCGGGGCTGCTAGAAGTGTGCTTTCAGGCTTCTAAAGGGGTGCGCGGGGAAAGGAAAACATAGGCGTGGCATCTTATACATTGCTTAAATGGAGGTTTATCAACCTGGCTCCTCCTTCCACGGCCCACTGGATCTCTCTCTGCGCTAAGGAGCTAGCTAGAACGAAGCATCAAATCGGCCGTGCTGCTACTAGCAAAGTCGCTAGAGACCGTTGCTGCTCAATGTGAGATTCTGGTATAGGACAGGAGTGTCATCTAGCGACACCGGATGGAAGTTCATCTGCTGGATCACTGCCGATTGGATCCCTCGCTGCGCTCCGTAAGGAGCTAGGTAGAGCTATTCGTTTTGACTAGAGCGACGCATCAAGTCGGCCGTGGCTGGATATGTATAACTAATGGTTCTAAATTTGAAAATAAACACCGCCATTTCTTTCAGTATAATCGTGAGCTTTGTTATGTGCGTACAAGCTAAGTAGCTTATTGATTTCATTGTGTAAACATTTGTGTCAGCGTGTGTGTTTTTATTATTGTGCGTTTTTATCAGTTAGTGGTATTTTGCCAGATCATGAATACGGTGCAGTCTTTAATGTCTAGGCCGTTTCCGCAACGGACTGCCTAGGAAAAATCCGAGGTGAAATGAATGGGAAGGCCCACGCAACGTTTAATTTCAAAACCAGATACATTACAACAGGATATTTTTTCAATACAGGAATTAGGCTACCTCAAAGTGTTTCATTTCAGTATGGTAAAAGAATTTTTAAATGAAAAAATGTTAATGCTTTATAGTAATATTCTTGAAAATAGAAATGTAAAATGTTTGTTTTATTTTTAATAATAAAAAAGTATTGTTGATGTATCTAGATTTGAAAATTAGCCTGTAATCATATTATATCATTGGTAAAAATTGTGCACTACTGAACTTTTAAATCACCAGCCGCCACTGGTTTCATACACTGAAGTACTCGACACAAATCACTCGACAACACACTTCAACACCAACAATTCAACTACTCCTACCATACTACTCCTTGTTTGTGGTGAGCCTGCTTTTATATACCTGGTGATGAAGTTCTAGTATCTTTGGGGTGTGTCTAGAATAGGAACGTTCTAGTTTTACTTCCAGAAAATCCATGGAAACGCCAAGTGAAAAGCACAAATGCTGAGGCCATCACATGCCCTCAAGCTGGCTGGTAGCTCCCCAGCCTGACTTGGTCATTCCTTCCAGTAAATACCAGAGATCAGAGAGGGTTGGGGGGTAGGGACCTCCAGAGCCTTAAAGACACATGAGCACTTAACAATATAATGCAGGACTTGAAATAGTTTTAGTTCCTTAAATGTAAAGCTTGTGTTTCCCACTTTGAATCTGTCAATTTCTTCATTTTTATGTTCAATGGTGACATTGAATGCATATGCATTTATCTCTAAATTATTTTTTTTAAATTAGTGTTAATCTATCTGAAATTGCAGATGACCTCAAGGATCCAGAATGCTTCATTAAGTTTATAAATTAATAGCCTACGATGGTGATGACTAGACGAAGAGTAATACACACATCAATAAAAAAACATTTGTGATTTGCTGCATGTTGAGTGCATTGGATGTAGATGATGTCTCGGTATCCTGATTGATCCCTTCAATGCTGTGTGGGCAACGATGTGGATGACATCATTGTTTATTCTGAGTCTGTTGCAGAAATCAATTTTTAAAAAATGTAATCTTGCCCTGGCTCCGACGTAAGTCCCACAATTTGAAGGTGTTTTGGGTGATATTTGTGGAAGTAGTATATATTCTTTGTCACAACAGTCTCAAATCTGATGGTTGGGTTGGTTATATACCCTCTGTTTGTTTTTTGTCAAAGGGGATGATTTCTATTCTTCAAGTGCTGCCAATAGTGAAGATGTCATGATCTTCTTCATGGACGGCGATGCCAGAATCTTTCAAGCTCGTGGCTAGGATGGAATGAATGCTGTGCTGTCTGGCATCGATTAGAGTTTTGTCTTGCATGCGGTGACCTAAGATGTGAGGGAGGATTTTGATTTTGTTGTGACAGGGTTTTAGGTCCTGCGTGGAATAACTCTTACTGCAACAACATTGCCTACCATCTTAAGGCCATCGTGCAATTCGCTGCCAGTGAGTCATTGATGGTTTTGAACCCACTTGTGTTGGCTTAGGTGTCTTCCTCAAATAGAATAACCCTTTTACTTTTCTGAAGGAGATGAGACTGTTTTTCATATACTGCTTTTCTCAGAGCATTGCATAATTTTATGGAAGTTTATGTTCTTCTGGTAAGGGTTTTCACTCTGTTGTACATTCAGTTCCTGGAGGCAATGGATACCTTCCTCATGAAGTTGTCTACTGTTGTGAATGAAAGAGTTGTTGGCTGTGTGTAAACATTTAATTGAATTTATTTGTTGTAGTTTTGAAAATTCTCAGCATTATGACAAGTGTGTCTGATGGTAAGCAAAGTATTTCTTTTGTTGAACATTTAATCATTATATCTCCACCCTCTAAGAATGTTTGTGGTATTGTTTTGGTTAATGTCGTTTGTAAGGAATATATGAGGGTTGGATAAATTGATGTGTTATGCATCCAGAATGTCCGGTACAGTTGAAGGAGTGGACAGGATACAACTGGTTCAGGTTGGTTTTTGAGGTCACAAAGAAAGATCTGAGTGTTGAATCAGAAAAACTGACAGCATGCTACTTCACAGCATTTTATACTAAAATCATTGTAGCCTACATCATCAGGTTGCTGTTGATAAGCTTTCTTTTGACAATTTTAATTGATGTGCATTGTTTCTTAAAAGTTAAAGGCCTCCCTTAGGGGGAGATTCTGGCTTTGAATTTGATGAGCTGAAAAGTTATCTTTTAAATATCCTTTTGTCAGTATTTATAATATTTCAGATCCTTACTATGACTGATATCTTCAAAGAGATATGGTAAGCATCATCTTTTGTGAGATCTTGTTTCACAACTGATATTTTGGTATCACTTTTGGTGATTTCTTTTCATATAGTCATGCTAACGATGATGTGTGTGTTTTTTATCTTCCTTTAGGTCGAGGATTCAGCTTCCTTGAGCATTCTGTAATGATTGAAGCTACTTTAAATGGCCATGTTTTGGGGACACACATCATTCCACCTGCAGAAGAATTCAGTATAAGTGTGGAGCTAATGTGGGAAGTAGCAAAGAAAGCTTTACGGAGGTAAGAATTCTGAAACTTACTTTTACTTCATTTTCAGGTGTATTGGACTATTTATTCCTGCAGTTGTAGGTATACTTGGCTATTTATCTCTATAATTTTACCTCTGATAAATGTGTTTTTAGATTACAGACTGGTTTTATACACAATTGACTGGTTATGAAAAAATCATTCAGATATTCTTGATTGAAACCTCTTTTTAAGTCGCTAACAAATGTCTTATATGAGGATTACTGTACTTCTTCATCAAATGTCTTATGAACATTTGAAAACCTCTTATTATATTTTATGGTTAAATGATTTTGTATTTCTATTGTTTTAACTAATAGTTCTTTTCCATTTCATTTCACTATTTTAAGACCAGAATTTTAATTGAAAAAAATCATAATTTAGGTACATCCATGCATTTCTGAGGGCAGTGTTGCTCAACTTTGGTCTGTAAGAGTGAGTGAGAATTGTAAGGTAGGCCTATTTGTAATCTGTCAGATTTCTTTAAAGTGGCAACCCCTGTAAGCAACCTTTTACTTAGAATGGATGTATATTCTCATAGTACCAATGATTCCTTGCTAGATGACCACCTGTTTTTGACTAGTAACCTCAAGATATAGACCAAAATTGAGTTATAACGCTCCTTGTAGGTGGCCATGCCTATATAGTATCCTCAAGACCACAGAAATATCAATCTTTAATCACCAAGATACTGTAGATAGAAATGAAGATGAAAACTTGTTTGTTAAAAATGAAGCCATGTTTTCCAGTGTTGACGTAGTTATGTAACAAAGGCTTCTCAGTCTGGCATGTAACAAACTGACAGACTGAAAAGCCTTTGTTAGATGAAAACTTGGACTAGATCGTTGCAGAATGAAATGTGCATCAAGTGAATGGATCAGAAAATCCTTCTGGAAAAAGTAAACTAGTATGGAATTGGAGGTCTCCCTAATTCCTGTGATCAGAAATACGTTGCTGACCTAAAATGTTTTGACCAGCAGAAGTGCATGTGCTTTTACTTTTTGGAGCCTCACAATATAATGTGTGGAGTTTCACAGGGTTCTGTTCCAGGACTACTCTTGTTTCTTATTAATTAATTATATTCACATCAAAGCTCTGAAAAATTGGTGCAGTATGCAGGTAACTTGGTTTTAATTAATGTATCGGAAAGGAATACAATGGTTGAAGAAGACATAAACAAAAATTGCAAAATACTTAATTCCTGGGTTAGCAGTAAATAACTGTGATAAAACTGTAGCTGTTCACTTTCATGCACAGTGCAGTTAAACAATAAGAAAATTAACATAGTCTCAGAAATTGAATTTCTGGATTTGTAGCTATGAAAAGACTTAAAATGGAACATAGGCCTATATATTCATCATATTCATGAAATGATTCTAAATTAAATAAATTGTTGTACATTATGAATATTAAAAACTAAACTAAGTTGAGGAATTTTTTGTTGTGAATAGGATACTTACTTTCATCACCACCTTTCATTCTATCTTAAAATATGGAATCATTTGCTTGTGCTATTCTCCTGGCTGCGCCAGTACAATTGAGATACAGGAAAGAAGAGAATAAGAAACTGCATATTACTGTTGTGGATGATAGCATTGTGTGTGTTATATCAATCAATCAATACTGATCTGCATTTAGGGCAGTCGCCCTGGTGGCAGATTCCCTATCTGTTGTGTTTCCTAGCCTTTTCTTAAATGATTTCAAAGAAATTGGAAATTTATTGAACCACTCCTTTGGTAAGTTATTCCAATCCCTAACTTCCATTCCTATAAATGAATATTTGTCCCAATTCGTCCTCTTGAATTCCAACCTTATCTTCATATTGTGATTTTTCCTACTTTTAAAGACACCACTCAAACTTATTCGTCTACTGTCATCATTCCGCGCCATCTCTCCACCAACAGCTCTTAACATATCACTTAATACCAATATAAATGGTCCGTGATTGGACATTATACAGGGGTGAGTCAATAAATAAGTCGCAAAACTGAATTGAGGCAAAAATAATCAAAGTAACTTTCTGACATTTATTTCATTTTTCCACATATTCACCCTGTACATTCAGGCACCTATTCCATCTCTTCAAAAGTCCTTGAAAGCCAGCAGCAAAGAAGTCCTTTGGTTGCTGTTGCAGCCAACGTGTAACCTTATAGATCACGGCATCATCTGTATCAAAATCATGGCCACCCAGATGATTTTTTGGGGCCCAAACTACGAAAATCACTGGGGGCTAAGTCAGGACTGTACGGTGGATGTTCCAAACGCTCCCCATCTCTGATGCTTTTCCTTCCATGGTTAAACTTCTGGATCCATTTGAACACAGCTTTCCATGAGAAACAGTTTTCACCATAGACGGGATGCATTTCGCGATGCACTTCTTCTGTGGACAGTCCTTTGGCCCACAAAAAAACGCATAACAGCACGCTGTATTTCCTGTGTACAGTCATGCAACACATGTGCCATCGTCCACTAACAGCCTCTGACTGAGTCAGTGCCTGCGAGATGTCGTACGACAAGCATACATATGCTGCCATCTGTTGGAAAAACTTGCTCGCGTAATTTTAAATGGTATAAGGTACACACATTTTTGCAACTTATTTAGTGACTCACCCTTGTAAATTTTCTCTGGTTGCCAGCGTTTCGCACCTGTGTGCTAAGTTGGCACTGCCGGTGGCTCCAAGTAGCCTACGCAGTGGCCTCCATGGTATGCACTAGCCGTGCGTCTTGGTGGGTGTGGTATGTACCAACTGATGAGCCCAACTTAGCACATGGGAGTGAAACGCTGGCAACCAGGTCTAAGTTAGCTGGAAAATTTATAATGTCCAATAATGGACCATTTATATTGGTATTATAAATTTACTCATTCGGGACAAATATTTCACATACCACTTAGTTGAGCAACTCGTCTTCTTTCTCCCAGGTTTTCCCAGCCCAAACTTTGCAACATTTTTGTAACGCTACTCTTTTGTCAGAAATTGCCCAGAACAAATCGACCTGCTATTCTTTGGATTTTTTCCAGTTCATAAATTAAGTAATCCTGCTGAGGGTCCCATACAATGGAGCCCTACTCTAGTTGGGGTCTTACCAGAGACTTATATGTCTTCTCCTTTATATGCTTACTACAACCCCTAAACACCCTCATAACCATGTTCAGAGATCTGTACCCTTTATTTACAATCCCATTTATGTGTTTACCCCAATGAAGATCTTCCCTTATATTAACACCTAGATACAATGATCCCCAAAGGGAACTTTCACCCCATTAACGCAGTAATTAAAACAGAGATGATTTTTCCTATTTGTGGCTTTTAACCTCGTTTATCATCATACCATTGCCTGCTGTCCATCTCACAATATTATTGAGGTCATTTTGCAGTTTATCACAATCTTGTAACTTATTTATTACTCTATACGGAATAACATAATCCATAGAAATCCTTATCTCTGATTCCACTTCCTTACTCATATCATTTATATACATATAAGAAAACATAAAGTTCCAATAATACTGCTTTGAGGAATTCCCCTCTTAATTATTACAGGGTCAGATAAAGCCTCGCCTACTCTAATTCTGTTAGATCCGTTTTCTAGAAATATAGCAACCCATTCAGTCACTCTTTTTTCTAGTCCAATTGCACTCATTATTGCCACTAGTCTCCCATAATCCACCCTCTCAAATGCTTTAGACAGGTCAGTCGCATTACAGTCCATTTGATTTCCTGAATCCAATATATCTGCTATATCTTGCTGGAATCCTGCAAGTTGAGCTTCAGTGGAATAACCTTTCCTAAACACGAACTGCCTTCTATCAAATCGGTTATTAATTTCACAAACATGTCTAATATAATCAGAAAGAATGCTTTCCCAAAGCTTATATTCAACGTATGTCACTTACCGGCCTGAAATTTTCAGCTTTATGTCTATCACCCTTTCCTTTTTACACAGGGGCTACTATAGCAACTCTCCATTCATTTGGTATAGCTCCTTCATGCAAACAATAATCAAATAAATACTTCAGATATGGTACTGTGTCCCAACCCATTGTATTTAGTATGTCCTCCGAAACCTTATCAATTCCAGCTGCTTTTCTTGTTTTCAACTTTTGTATCTTATTGTAAATGTCATTGTTATCATATGTAAATTTTAATACTTCTTGAGCATTAATCCCTTCCTCTAACTGGACATTATCCTTGTAACCAACAATCTTTACATACTGCTGACTGAATACTTCTAACTTTTGAAGATCCTCACATACACACTCCCCTTATTCATTAATGATTCCTGGAATGTCCTTCTTGGAACCTGTTTCTGCCTTAAAATACATATACATACACTTTCATTTTTCTCTAAAATTTGTATGACTGCCAGTTATGCTTGCCATCGTGTTATCCTTAGCCGACTTCTTTGCTAGATTAAATTTCCTAGTAAGTTCCTTCAATTTCTCCTTACTTTCACAGCCATTTCTAACTCTGTTTCTTTCCAATCTGCACCTCCTTCTTAGTCTCTTTACTTCTCTGTTATAATAAGGTGGGTCTTTACCATTCCTTACCACCTTTAAAGGTACAAACTTATTTTCACATTCCTCAACAATTGCTTTAAACCCATCCCAGAGTCTGTTTACATTTTAATTTACTGTTTTCCACTGATCATATTTACTTCCTAAAATTTCCCTCATACCTGCATTATCAGCCATAGGATACTGCCTATTAGTCCTACTTTTACGACCTTCCTTTCGATCACATTTAATTTTAGGCACGACAAAACAGCTTCATGATCACTAATACCGTCTATTACGTCAGTTTTTTTATAGAGCTCATCTAGTTTTATCAGCACCACGTCCAGGATATTTTTCCCTCTAGTTGGTTCCATCACTTTCTGAATCAGCTGTCCTTCCCATATTAGCTTATTTGCCATTTGTTGGTCATGCCTCCTGTCGTTCGCATTACCTTCCCAGTTGACACTTGATAAATTCAGATCTCTCGCTATAATCACATTCCTTTCCATGTCATTTCCCACATACCTGATTAGCTTAATTCTGAATCAGCGTCAGCGCTACCCTCTCCCGGTCTGTACTCTCCAAACACATCAAGTTGCCTATTATCTTTGGAAATGAGCCTTACACCTGGAATTTCATGTTTGTCATTTTTTACTTTTTCGTAGTGTACAAATTCTTCTTTCACCAGAATGAATACTCCCCCTCCCACCATTCCTACTCTATATCTGCGATACACACTCCAGTTCCGTGAGAAAATTTCTGCATCCATTATATCATTTCTCAGCCATGATTCAACTCCTATTACAATATCTGGTAAGTATATATCTATTAAATTACTTAATTCTATTCCTTTGTTTACAGTACTTCTACAGTTCAACACTAACATTTTTATGTCATCCCTACTTCACTTCCAGATCCCTGTAACCTTATTACCGCTCCCTAGACCACCCCGTTTCCCTGAATGTTACTCCCTATTACCCTTCCAAACAAATTTCTTAACTTGTACGTACCACTGCGGTTTAAGTGAAGGCCATCTGAGTGCAGATCCCCATCTCCTACCCACCCATTAGGATATGGGTTGCAAGGATGCTGGGGACAGAAAAGAGTAACAAGTATCATAAAAGGGGCTCAAGATAACAAACATGTAGAAAACTGCTTCCAAGTATGGACATACTTCCATTTCCTTGTCTATATGTATTGTTTGCAAAGAAGAGCTTTGTTCTTGATACTGAAATGTTGAAAGAAAATTATGATGTAAATAGCTACAACACGAGGAATAAATCAAATTTTCATTTGAAAACTGTGAACACAAGGTTTTTACCGACAAGGACCCCTCAACTCTAGTATTTGACTATTTGGTAAATTACTTGATAAAATGAAACACATTGAATGTAATGCTCATTATAAATCTGCTGTGAAGAAGTACCTGATGCAACACTGTTTCTATACAACGTACGAGTACCTTTTTATATACATTTTTTTGCTAGTTGGTTTACGTCGCACCGACACAGATAGGTCTTATGGCAACGATGGGACAGGGAAGGGCTAGGAGTGGGAAGGAAATGGCCATGGCCTTAATTAAGGTACAGCCCCAGCATTTGCCTGGTGTGAAAATGGGAAACCACGAAAAATCATTTTCAGGGATGCCGACCGTGGGGTTCGAACCTACTATCTCCCGAATACTGGATACTGGCCGCACTTAAGCGACTGCAGCTATCGAGCTTGTTTTTTTTAATATAAAAAAGAGACTGTATGTGTATGTTCAGCCCTCAACCTGAAGACTGGATGGCTCCTCAACATCTTCAGTATTAGCTGTCATAGATGGCCTAGGCATCACTGAAGAGGCCTACTAGGGAAATGGCGAGTAAGGTTAGTTTCCTCACTGAGCCAGAAGTTGCTATTACATATCACTCTGCCAAGGCCACAGAAATCCATGCACCAACTGACCCCACGAGCAATATTTTCACCCCATTCGTAGCAGGAACTCTCTGCATGAGGAATCCCATTACTAGGTTTGCTCAGACGTCATTCACTTTCATACTGCCAAAGCCAAGGATAAGACTGAGATAGATCAATGGAAGTAACAAAATTGCTCTAGTCTATACCAGAAGACATAGTGCACTGTAAACACTAGGTCTTGCCAGCACAGGCACCAAAAGAGACTATCATGTACAAAGTTAACAGCATAAAACTAACCCCATGGCATTACAATCCAGAAAGGCCTTGGCCTACCAGGCGACCACTGCTCAGCCCGAAGGTCTGCAGATTATGAGGTGTCGTGCGGTCAGCACGACAAATCATCTCGGCCGTTATTCTTGGCTTTTGAGACCCGGAGTTAACTACATAGTTGGTATTTTATATATGTATATACATCTGTCTTTCTTCTGCCACTTTGCCCTGTGTTACGGTTGGATGACTTTCCTCATGCCAACCCTATGTGTAGGGATTGTAAACTCTATTGTGCTTCCATCGTAGTTATTATTGTGGTGTGTTGCGTGACCTAATGTGTGTATTAGGACAAACACTAACACCCAGTATTTGAGTCAGAGGAATTGACCAGATGTGGCTAAAAATCCCACACTTGGCCACGAATGTAACCTGGGACCCAGTGAGCTTGAAGGCCTCTCTTCTGACCAATCAGTCCAGGAACTGGACAGGTACATATGGATATAGTGGCGTAAATATTGTAACATTTATTTGTAAATTAAATGTCATCGGTGTCATGGTATCATATACTCTTCATAATCTCAGATATTCCTCTACAGGATTGACTCCTCTTACCTTCAGGCATAGGTAGGTTCCAACGGAGGTATTGGTCATAACAGAATTGATGGCCTAAGATTGGTGGACATCTTGTGCAGTGGCATAAAATTCAACTGTTAACGTGGTCTTTGAAAATTTGGACATAAACTAGAAGTGCCCAGAGATAATCTGCCCAAGAAGTTGGGTAACTGGTGTTGTTTCTTTAGAAAGTGTTTTTGAAAGTCTTGATTTACTTTTGATTTATCTATAAAAGTGATTAGTTTGTTAAGAAAAGTAATCTTTAATGAATCTTATTCTTTGACAAGTTTTCTTCATGGCTTACCATTTGAGTTTTTCTTCCATCTGACCGGGCAAGTTGGCCGTGCGGTTAGGGGCGCGGAGCTGTGAGCTTGCATCCGGGAGATAGTGGGTTCAAATCCCATTGTCGGCAGCCCTGAAGATGATTTTCCGTGGTTTCCCATTTTCACACCAGCCAAATGCAGGGGCTGTACCTTAAATAAGGCTATGGCCGCTTCCTTCCCACTCCTAGCCCTTTCCAATCCCATCATCGCCATAACACCTATCTGTGTCGGTGCGCCTTGAGTTGGTGCTGCATGTCTTGTGCGAATGCAGTCAACGTGATGCCTCTCCCCCTGTGTGCGGCGAACCAAAATGCAGCCATCATTTTCAAACAAACAGAACCTGTATTAGTTCGAATACACTATCTGCTGCCATTCCTGTCCCCAGTGACGTTGTTCCATACACTATTGCAGTCTACCATGTTTATGAACATTAGTCAAAGGTAGGTGGAGAAGTGGACGACGCACCAATAACCCAGACCGTAATAAACGGCAACGGACTGTTACTTCTGATAGCGTACAATGTGTTACACTGTACCACTGTTGTGCCAGAGCCGGGGAGGAAGCAGATTTGTCCTGTAATGCCATTCGAATGAGGTGTCAATCTTTTCGGGGGGGTGTCTGGGTGATGCGACCAGACTCATCTCGTCGTGTTCTACGGACGTCTGTAAACCATTTGTACACATCTGTTGCACTGCCGACACACTTCGTCCCACTCGAGCAGCAATTTCCCCAATGCATGCATCACGTTCTCTCACGCCAATAATGCACCCTCTTTCAAACTCACTCATTTGATGGTGCGATTCTCGCATACGTCTACAAGGCCTCCTGCACACTGATCCATTATCTTCGGTTTATAGTGATGAGTGCTGCAGGCACATTTTACCAGTCGGTGGTGGTGTGCCGAGATATCAGTGTGGACCTTGCACCTGAGGGCCGACATGGTTAAATGCTAATCATTTCGTCAGAACATACAGTACTAACGCACATGACCTGTGAATATGAACTTCCTATCTCTAGTTTTTCAAGGTGTTCTGATTTTTAAGAACATGAGTTTAGAATAATAACGGTATGAAACCAACCATCATCATCAACATGCAAGCAATAGTATAGACGCCAGTCCTCAGACCAGTTGTGGAAAATGTACGGAATTAGTGACCGTTGAAGAGGTGGTATGCTGTGAAGGTGATTGTCGGAAATGGTTCCATAAGGACTGGGCGGGAATTACCAAAGGAGAATTTAACATACTGAAATGGAACATGTGTAATCTTATGTGGCTATGTACTTCGTGCTAAATTCGGCTTCTTGCGAAGAAACCCAAACAGGAAGACAAATTCTCTGCACTCAGGAAAGAAATTAAGGTTTCCAAATTACAAATGACCATTCAATTAGAGGAAATGCAAGATATGCTGTTAAAGAATTTGGAAGAGCTGATTATTATAAATTAAACAGTAATAATACCCGCTGCTGGAAAACAGTTATCTGACAGCCAAGTCAAAGAAGAAAATTAGAGCAACCACAACAAACTACATACATACGGTGGTTCAGAACCTTGCGGCATGGAGGTTAAAAAAAAAAATACACACGAAAATGAAGAACATGTTGAATGAGATGAATGGAATACTCAGATTCATAGGAGAATAACAAAAATTAAAATAATGTTGGCAAAAGACAGGAGGCAAATGGGGAGTTGAAGGCTGCAGAACGCAGGTAGCCACGGGATTGGGGTGGATTTTAGTGTGCCTGTTATGGTTCTCATACATTCGTTCAAATGGACGTCGATCTTCCTAGTATGAGCGCTGCGTTGCCACACCGGGGCACAATATTCAGCCACTGGATAAACCATGGTGAGGGCAGTAGTGCATAGTGTGGATGCATCAGCTCCCCATGTCGTACCAGCTAGTTTCTTCATGATGTTGTTTCTTGACTTAAGTTTCTGACTTGTGTTTCCCAGCTGTTTTTTTATATGTTAAGGAACGGTCTAAGGTGATGCCAAGGTACTTGGGGTTGAAATTATGTTTAATTCTTTGTTGGCAGAACACAACGTTGAGCTTTTGGTGAGCTATTTGGTTACACGGATGGAATGAGCATACCTCTGTCTTAGCCAGATTTGTTCAATTTACAGTCTATATTGATATACATTGAATATTATTTGACTGTCCAAATTCATTATCAAATCCGATTATATTGGTATGTTTAAACTATGTGCAAACTTCTATCAAGTATAATCAAATCACATTGTGTTCATTTGACTAGTTCACAAACCTTGTTTACGTATAGTAACAAACATCACAAAGTTGTTAAATATAAATATACGTCTTTCACTACCAGAGAAGTTGTTGGATTTTGTTCTGTTTACAACAGGAAAAATTTTACTAAAGGCAGTTGAATACTGTTGAATAGCCAACTTGTTATACAATGAGAGGGGACATCTTTCAGTGCCAGTTGTCACATAAATAGCCAAAGTTGTACGAGAGAATTCTGGAAAATGTATCTTGAAAAGCGGCTGAAGGTAGAGTAGATGTCTGTAAGAATACAGAAAGTACAATATAAGTTAATGAATAAAATGGGAACTTAGTTTACCCGTTATCTAAATTAAAATTGTGCCCTCTCAATCTCTTGGAGCGCCTGCTGTTTGTGTTAAATGTAAATTGTTTGTTGGTGTCTATCTGCTGCTTGCTTCCATTTGAAACGGAAGGGGTTGGATGACTTGAGGGTGGGAGGGACTTGTGGATGGAAAACTTGGAGAGGGGATTGCGGCTGTTTGTAACTTAGCGCAGCATAGCTTTTTAATATATCATGGAAATGGATGGGATGACAAAATAAAAATGTATGTTAGCTTACTCTGTTGCTTCCTTCAAATCATGTTCAGGATTAACATACTGATCCATATTTATGAAGCAGTCTTCTGTGATATTGAGCACAACACAATAAAAAAAGAGATTTAGTACACCCTAATTTACAAAAAAAGTTCATTTTATAGTATGTACCTTTATCCAAAACAGACTTATTTAATGATTTAATAATATGATCAATAGCTATTAGCAGTGGTTACAAGAAAGTATTCATAGATAAAATAATCAATAAAGTTAGATATAAACCACAATCTCAGTTGAGTAAACAAACCAAACAAAATAACAATTTTGCCATTTTCACATTTAACAATAAGAATAATATCCTCCAAATTACTAATGCATATAAGAAACATCAAGTTAATATAGCATACAAAACTTCTAATAATAATAATCATAATAATAATAATAATTGGTTTCATAATTCTAAATCTGTCGACAGATCACGTAGGTTTATCTGTTCAGGTACCTGCCTCTGTGGATGCGTGGTAGAGTGTCGGCCTCCGGATCCCAAGATAGCGGGTTCAAACCCGGCAGAGGTAGTCGGATTTTTGAAGGGCGGAAAAAAGTCTATTCGACACTCCATGTCGTGCGATGTCGGCATATAAAAGATCTCTGGTGATACATTTGGTATTTACCCGACAAAATTAATTAAATCTCAGCCATAGACGCCCAAGAGAGATCCGGTTTACTCTGTCTGCCATCTAGGGGACCTAGAGTAAAACGGAACGTCGAAATTGACGAGCAGACAGCCAGAAGGCGTCAAATCGAAATGTCTGCAAACAGTAGCTGAGGCCATACGATTATTAATTATTATCTGTTCAGGTGTCTACAGATTAAAATTTATAGATTGTCCAGCCAGCTACAGAGGTCACACAGGGAGAAACTTTCAGATACATTACTTGGAATATATTAATGCCATGAGACACAATAGATTTTCAACTTTGTGGCAACATATGTTAGATTCTGATCACAAGTTTAACAGTATTGAACAAACCTTCAAATGTTAAATGTCATGCAAAGGGGCAACTTACTCAATAAATATGGATCAGTACGTTAATCCTGAAGAAGCCTCCATGGTTCAGGCGGCAGCGCGCCAGCCTCTCACCACTGGATACCGTGGTTCAAATCCTGTTACTCCATGTGCAATTTATGCTGGGAAAAGCAGAGGCAGGACAGGTTTTTCTCTGGGTACTCCAGTATTTCCTGTCATCTTTCATTCCAGCAACTCTCTCCATTAACATTTCATTTCATCTGCCAGTCATTAATCATTGCCCCAGAGGAGTGCGACAGGCTTCGGCAGCTGGCACATTTCCTATCCTCGCCACTAGATCGGGGCTTCATTAATTCCATTCCTGACCTGGTCACATGACTGGAAACAGGCTGTGGATTTTTATTTTCACGTTAATCCTGCACATAATTTGAATGAAGCAACAGAGAAGGCTGGAAAGTACTTTTTTATTCTGTTAACCCTTCCATTTCCGCAATATATTCAAAGAGTATGCTTCACTAAGTTACAAATATCCACATGTACCTCCCATCCTTACATCCTCTGACACCTTCCTTTTCACATGGAAGCAAGCAGCAGATAGACACCAACGAACAATTTACATTTAATGCTACGTAAAGGCGCTCCAAGAGATTAAGAGGGGGGTCAATCTAAATTGGATAACGGGTAAATTATGTTCCCATTTTATTATTCATTAATATTTTCTTTTCTGTATTCTTTCAAAAATCTACTCTACTTTCGGCCGCTTTTCAAGATACATTTCCCAGAATTCTCTCGTACAACTTTTTAGCTATTTATGTGACAACTGGTACTCATTGTATAACAAGTCGGCTATTCAATAGTATTCAACTGCTTTTAGTAAAATTTTTCCTGTTGTAAACAGAACAAAATACAACAACTTCTCTGGTAGTGAAAGACGTATATTTATATTTAACAACTTTGTAATCCTTGTTACCATAGGTCAAATGAACACATTGTGATTTGATTATACTTACTAGAAATTTGGACGTAGTTTAGACATACCAATATAATAGGATTTGATACTGAATTATGATAGTCAACTAATATTCAACGTATGTCAATATAGACTATAAATTGAATGGCATATTACATTGTATTACAAATAGTCTAAATAAGTTTTTTAATCCTATTTTTAATTATTTTCACATAGATTTTTTTTCTTTATGGCCTACATTGGACCACTCTAGTCAATTATACAAAGGATTTCTTGATTTCCTATCAGTCCAATATTTTTTCATTCTGAGAGATGCTGCCTTTGTTCTGTTGAAAATACCCTCCCATTAGACAGACCTTTTATTGATCTGGGGGTGTAGCCTGGTGTGTGTGTTTTGAAGTATCTTAATTTTTTCTGTTTTGTTTTTGAGACCGTCTATTGTTATTTGTAGTTCTTTAATATCCTCCTTAATTTCCGTGAACCATTTAATCTTGGTCTTGCTATTCCATAATTTTTCAATTATTCTTCTGCTAATTCTGGTGTCAGGTGTTCTGATAAGATGTCCAAAGAATGATACACATTTTTTTCCTAATCGTGCTCAGTACTGGTTCAATTTCCTTACAAACTGTTTTATTTAATGCTATTCTCCATTGTCCATTAACTTGATACTATTTATTTATGCATGTTTTAATTATTATTCTTTCTGTCTGAAGTATTTTGTCTGCTTCAGCTGTATTAGTAGTTTTAAAAATGGGTTCACTAGCATAAGTTATTCTGGCTGTGTGACTGTTTTATAATGTTGCAATTTTGCTGCTATCGATAAGTTTTTTTAATTGTATGTAGTCTTGGTAATATAATTTGCTTTGTTTAATTTATTTATTCTGTTATGCCTAGCTGGTTTCTCATTAAGATTATAAGTATGATTTCTCCTAAATACTATCAACAGTTTTGATTTCTTGCCCATAAATTATTATTTTATTAACCAGTGGGTGATGTGTAAACATGATCTCAGTTTTTTTCAAAGTATTTGTAAAAACCTATTTTTTGTGCTTTTTCCTGTAAAGATTTAATTTGGTGTCGAGTTTCTTGAATGTTGTTAGACAGTTGAGCAAGGTCATTAGCAAATCCTAAACAATTTAAACAAATTTTGTTTGGAGCTTTCAACTTTTATGTTCTTTGGGTTGACCTTGTACCATTCCCTTATTATAAATTATAATGCACAATTAAATAATAATGGAGATAAAGTCTCCTAGTCTTAAACCTGTTTTAATCAAAGGTGGTACAGAATCTCTCTTCTAAACTTTACTTTTGATATGGTATTAGTTAAAGTATGTTTTATCAGTTTAATTCATTTAGGATGGAGTCCGAAACTCCATAAAATTTTCAGCATTGAAGGCCTATGTATACAATTATATGCCTTCCTAATGTCAACAAGTGTTATTACTATAGGCTTCTTTGGTTTTCTGTAGTACTACTTTATTAATTTTAGAGTGATGATCTGTTCAGCACAACTTCTCCAAGGTCTAAAGCCTCCTTGGTATTGTCCTAACTCTTTTTCTAGTTGATCTTTAATCCTTCCATATAAGATCTTGGAAAAAATCTTGTATGTATCCGGAATACTCTTATCTCCTTTTTTATGAAGAGGGTGTGTTAACGCTGTTGTCCAATGTTCTGCAAACTGTTCACTGATCCAAATTTTTGTTAAAGCCATGTGTAAGGAAATCCAAATCTTATTACTTGAATATTTCCACATCTCTACAAAAACCTGGTCTTCTCCGCATGCCTTATCATTTTTAAGTTCTTTAGTGCTTTTTCTAATTCTTGAAATGTTGGAGAGCCTGTGTTATTAAATTTGGTTTTTATTGGAGTCATCATCATCTAAACCATCTCCAGTTTCCCGGGTGTGGTATATGAGACTCCTCCATCTCATCCTGTCCTTGTACCATTCTTCCTCCACCAATTTGTCCCAATCATGACCTCTCAGCAGTACATCGCTCTTAACTAAATCTATCCATTTCCTTTGTGGCCTTCCCACGGGTCGTCTTCCTTCTACTTTTCTGTCAAATTCCTTCCTTGCAGTTCTGTTTACTGGCATCCTCTTTATGTGACCAAACTGCTTCAGTCTTGATATCTGAATCTTATTCAGGAGAGAATCATCTATTCCTACTTCTCTAATTTTCTCATTCCTAATCTTGTCTTTCCTGGTTTTCTGGATCATAGTGTGTAGGAATTTCATTTCAGCTGCCTGAAGTTTGGAATTATCTGTATTGGTCAGCGTTGTAGTTTTGAGACTGTATGTAAGAATTGGTGTATAATAGGACTTGTACAATGTCATTTTTGTTTTCATGGGTATTTGCTTATCCCACAGCAGGTGTCTTACCTGGTGGTAAAATTGTGTTGCCTTATTGATTCGATTTTTCACCTCATGTTTTGCTAGGTTGTCATTTGATATAACGCTACCTAAGTATTTGAAAACTGGAACGCTGTCTAGTTGGGCTTCATTTTTTTTTTTTTCTAGGGGCTTTACATCGCACCGACACAGATAGGTCTTATGGCGACGATGGGATAGGAAAGGCCTAGGAGTTGGAAGGAAGCGGCCGTGGCCTTAATTAAGGTACAACCCCAGCATTTGCCTGGTGCGAAAATGGGAAACCACGGAAAACCATCTTCAGGGCTGCCGATAGTGGGATTCGAACCTACTATCTCCCGGATGCAAGCTCACAGCCGCGCGCCTCTACGCGCACAGCCAACTCGCCCGGTGGGCTTCATTTAACATGACTATTGGTTCTGCTCTTTCCCCATACACTTTCATCACCACTGTTTTGGTCTTACTGATGTTTAAACCATATTTCTTAAACTCCTCATTCCACCGGGCGAGTTAGCCGTGCACGTAGAGGCGCGCGGCTGTGAGCTTGCATCCGGGAGATAGTAGGTTCGAATCCCACTATCGGCAGCCCTGAAGATGGTTTTCCGTGGTTTCCCATTTTCATACCAGGCAAGTGCTGGGGCTGTACCTTAATTTTTTTTTTTTTTTTTTTTTTTTTTGCGTCCCACCGACACAGATAAGTCTTATGGCGACGATGGGACAGGGAAGGGCTGGGAGTGGGAAGGAATCGGCCGTGGCCTTAATTAAGGTACAGCCCCAGCATTTGCCTGGTGTGAAAATGGGAAACCACGGAAAACCATCTTCAGGGCTGCCGACAGTGGGGTTCGAACCTACTATCTCCCGAATACTGCATACTGGCCGCACTTAAGCGACTGCAGCTATTGAGCTCGGTGTACCTTAATTAAGGCCATGGCCGCTTCCTTCCAACTCCTAGGCCTTTCCTATCCCATCGTCGCCATAAGACCTATCTGTGTCGGTGCAACGTAAAGCCCATAGCCAAAAAAAAGAAAAAAAGTACTCCTTATTCCAGCTTTGCATTCTCTCTCCCAATTCCTCTTCTGAGTCACTCTAGATCGCAACATCATCTGCAAATGTGAAGACTTTGATATCTCCATGTTCTTTCCTTTTAATAGATTTCATTACTACATCCATTACAATAATAAATAGAAGTGGTGACAATGAGCTGCCCTGCTGCACTCTTCTCTTTGTTTCAAACCAGTCCGACAAACCACATCCTACTTGAATACAGCTTCTATTCCCACTATACAACATTTTCACTTTGTCTCTGAGGCTGTCTCGCACTTGAAGTTCTTTCATGCATTGCCAAATTCTTTCCCTTGGTATACTGCCGTATGCTTTCTCAATGTCCAAAAATATTAGAAATAAAGGGTTGTTCTTCTCCCAGTATTTTTCCATTAGCATCCTAATTGCAAATATAAGGTCTGTAGTTGACCTTCCTGGTCTGAAACCATACTGCTCTTCTTCCAAAATTGGAGTATTTGTATTAATTTGTAATAGTTCCTTAGGTTCTTCACAGATCAAAAGTTTACTGAATGCTTTTACCATAATCTCAGCATTTTCTCTACTGCTATGTGCTATTTTTCCATTTCCATCTTTCAACATGAATGTAGGAGGAGCAAAAATTTCTTCCAAAAATGTTATAATAGTCTCTAGAATTGATGCTAGAATTGATGTTATGATAATTAACTTCAGTGGAGTTTATTGTATCCTTTTGAAATTCTCTCTTAATTTTTCTAATAGTTTGCAAAAAATTTTCCTGATATTTTTTAGGTTGATAGCATTTTCTGATTTATGGGCTTGGAACTTTAACCATGCCTGATATCTCTCTTTATGAATTTCATCACATTCTGTCGTCCACCAAGCTTTTTTTTTTAATTTAATTTTTTTTTTTTTTTTTTTTACTTTTTACGGGAGTTCAATGGAGCTAAATTTTCAGCTTGGTTTTGGAGAACTGGAATAAATTCTTCAAGATCAAATGTCAGTTTTATTGTTTGCGTGACTTCTTCTATTTATGATTTATTAACTGGTATGGGTCATAATTGCTCTTTACTTTATTAGTTTCGATATTCTTCTTCTTCCTTAGTGGTGTGAATTTAAGTTTAATTTTGACAATGTAGTTATCAGAACCAGTATCTATTCCTCTTAATACTTTTACATTGTGAATTTCCTTATGGAAAAAATTATCCATACAAACATGGTCTAGCTGTCATTCCCCTTTTCTCCAATCAGGATGTTTCCAAATTTTAAGCTTGTTTGGTTTCCTTTTGAAATATGATGATTTAGATATAAGGTTATGCTCTCTGCAAAGTTCAACAAGTCGTTCGCCATTCTTGTTTGTGAATTTATGTAGAGCCCATGTATTAATATTTATCAACAGGAATGAAGAATGATATATTCATACAAACTTTAACTAAATTTTAACGAACTATGTGTTTAAATGGATATCATGTTGTTAACTCCCCAACCACCATGCTCTGCTGTATGTTTGTATAACAAGTTTTAATGGATGCTAATTTGTATTTTAATTTTTTAATCATGTTTATCTATTAAGCTGAAGATGACCTAAAAAAAGGGCCAAAAATAGTACTGAATAAAGTATGTTCATGTAAGTAGAGTTGTGTTGATCAGGAGGGGCAAATCTTTCCAATTCCTCTTTGTCATCGGTCCAGTAGTTTTTGAGTCTATTAATCTCAGATATTCCAACATCCACTTTTATATATATATATTGTACCGGGAAGTGATTGTGGGGTTTGAGCATGGGAGGATCTCAGGTAGTGTTCGGTGTTTTTTTGGAGCAGGTACAGAGACGGATAGTATCGTAGGACGAATAATAGATGGTAATACTTTTTTTTGGTAAAATTTATTATCAATATCCACAGATATATCACCCTGCAATCTGAATTGAAAAGCTCAAATTTGTAGCTAATGTTTGCCAAAATGTAAAATCAAAGATTTATGTTATGATCTTCTTGAGGTCTGTTTGCTTGAGAATATTAAAAAAAGGAAATATTGCTCTTCCATAAATCATAAACAACCTACAGTCTTTCTAAATTTCAATGTAAACACAAAATATCACTTTGCACCTGGGATCAGTTCATTATTTATGGTGCTGACCTACAGTCTTTCTAATTTTAAACCATGAAAATGAACACACACTTGTCATGGAAAAATTAAATAATATCTCTTGCTGAATGTCTTTCAGTACGTTTGAATTTTTTTTAAAATGGCATTAATAAAGCACTTGAAAATCCTAAAGTTCATCTAGGTAATGTGATTTAAATTAATTAATATCTTTGAAAATTAATTTATAGCAAAATATGAACTTCTTTTAAATGACGATAAAATTATGAATTGATATCCACACGAAGCACATGTAAGAGCACTATACGGAATTAAGTGCTTTGTAAAAAGTCAGTCAGTTGTGATTACTCACTCAGAATACGAGAAGATCTGCTTACAAGTGTTGGAGTTGTTGACTTGGTGTCTGGAATATTCTGCGGAGTGTGGACGAAGGCTCGAACTCAGCACCGGTGATGTTCAGTGAAGATACCACGTCTATCTCCCACGTCGATGTCCCTCGATGGGTACCATAAGTGAAGAAACCATGTGAATCCCTCTTTGGAAGCGACGTTCGATGTAGCAGGATCTCATAGCACTTTTGCCAAGGTTTCCGTTGTTCTTAGAGGCAATATCGGAACACGGAAAGTTCACTTGGCACTATTGAATTCACAAATATCACGGATATTAATACTACACACCGTCGTAATGCACAGTTCTATTCTTACACTGATTTTATGATGTTGAATTAACATTCACAGTCCATGCTGCAGAAAACACAGTTCTTATATACACAGTTCATGGGTTTGAGAATTAACACAGTTCATAATCGTCACTAATTATGTCTGAAATATGATTGTAAAGTAATAAACACAGTCCATAAGCACTTGAAAATGTGATTAGTAACAGTCTCTATCACAGTCTCTGAGCAAATATTATTCGCAGATTAAGGTGATTTTATGGTTGTATTTGCACCACACTAGTCTGTTCTACTTAATGTTATTGTAAAAAGTCCTTAATGTTCGTAAAATATTGGACACTTCAATTCTCACTCCAAATTATAGCTTTACTCTGTTAATAAATTCACAAGTGTGAATTCACAGTTCGTACTGAAACAGGAACGCCCGTACTTTAGCTTAGTGGAGAGTATGGATTGACGCCAGGGCATGTACGGTCCATACTCAGAATACCATGGTGTGAATAGTCAGTTACAGATTGTGTCCTTGCTTATATATTGTGATCTTTTTATGGCTGATGATGACATTATATATGTCAAAACCGGTCCCAAAGTTGAATAAAAGGTATTTGTAACATAAACACATACCTAATTAGTATTGAAAAGGTTGAACCTAATATATATCTTATCGTTAATCTCAATTCAATACGGAAACATTAATGAAGTTCATATCTTTAAGTATGCATAAAGATGCACACAAAATGCTGTCAACTTGCGTACACAGATTTACTCACAATCATTTACAAATTAAATACACGTAACCTTAATCACTGCCGTTGCAAACAAAACACTTCACTCCGAAAACATCAACAAAGCACCATTCTTAACAACTGCCTTTCACTAAGCACATGCCACATGGAGATTGCAACCTTAAAAGAATTGACTGCTGTCTGCTTACAAACATGTCTGCCTAAACACAACACAAGGTCACCAGTAAACTCTCGTTAAACCATATTTCTTACTGAACAGTAACTCAAAATCAAATCAAATCAAAATCTCTTTATTTGCAAATGAGGTGTCTACCTCGGTGGCAAATGGTACACTAAAATACACTATTGTCAAGCACTAAATATTAAATTAACAAGAGAAGAAAATTTTCCTATAATACAATATTATACAATTTATGCTAACAATTTTTTCTATTAAACACAGCTCATCCTTAATAAATTTATATTGTTTAAAAAATTCTACTTATATCTCTGTACTACTTACAAATATAGTCAACTGATATACAGTATGTGGAATTACTTCAAATGATACTATACAACTGGTATAAGATTAAAATAGACATTGCATTTATTTATTTATTATTATTATTATTATTTTTATTTTTTTTTACCCATTCTGGAACCTAAGTAGCATAACGACCTGCTGCGTCTTAACCAGAGTCCCTTTTGCCACAACTTTTCAGAGTTCTTGAAGGGCCTTTACAGCTACCGTAGCGGTCCCAGGGCCCTCGAAGATTTAGAATTGTTTTGGTCAGTCTATCGTTCAGTCTGAGAATGTGACCATAGAATACAACGGCTTTTTCCTGATAGTGTCCGAGATTTTTTCACAGTATGGCAATATGTTTAATGAGATTTCCTTTCAATCCATACTCCCTTTGTGCAGACTGATCGAAAAAATGTCCATAACATTTTTCTTTCTTGCTTTCTATATCTTTTATGAGTGATCTTCCTCCAATGATTAAGGTTTCCGATGCTTCAGGTTTTATTACTATATTATAATGTCTTAGTTTTGTTTTCTGAGATAATGATTTTTTGTTATGTGTTCCAAGCGATTCGATATGCTTTCTTTAATTTAGTAATTCTCTCCTTGTTTGCTTCACAATTTAATCCAGGAGGTTGAATGATTTCTACATGGTATTTGAATTATTATTATTATTATTATTATTATTATTATCATCATCATCATCGTTGTTGTTGTTGTTGCTTTTGCTTCTGCTGTGGTACACACACCCATATTAAACCTTGTCATTACATTTTTATTGGCAGTATCAGTACAGTTAAGCATGCTTGATTCTGATACATGCTAATAATAAAATACCTTAAAAGTTACCTCATTTATAAAGAAACTGCAATTCAGTTAATTCAAGGAACAAGAATCCACCTGATCGATACTTTCACTGCAATTGTTGATTCTTCTGCACTGCAAACTATTCACTATTTTAAACACTAATACTAATCACTAGAGCCCGGAATATATGTAATATAAAAATGAGAAATACGTACATAAATATGTAGCTAAAATTGACAAAATATGTATTTAAATATGTAGGCCTAATAAATAAAAAAATGTAATTAATATATAAGCTTTATTTGATGTATTCTTGTACACAGAAAAGGAAACAAAGTTGAAAAAAGTTAAAAGTGCAGATATTATTCAACCTCAATATTCATTTGGAGGTACATTTTATTTTATTTTTAAATATTTAAAACTCTATTTGTTTGGGGCATTGACGTATAGAGATCTTTTGCCCCTACTTGTACCATGTGATATGAACTCGCATTTAATTGGAATGGAGGAAGTGTAGAGTGTTGAATGTGAGGAAAGGAACGTTAAGGACGACACAAACCCCAGTCCCCAGGCCAGGGATATTAATCATTTACAATTAAAAACCCCTGACCCAGCTGGGAATCGAACCCGGGGCCGCTGGCTGACAGGCAGACACGTTGCCCCCCTACATCACGGGGCCGGACTTTGGAGGCACAAGTAATAACTAAATATCTTTCCAAATTTTCTGCGGTCATCGAATGCCTTCTGTCTGTTAGGATGTTCTTATATTAAAAATATTAAAAGAAAGACCTTTCAACTTCACAATGAAGTCATTGGCGCGTATTTCAAATTTCCCGGCAAAGAAATATTCAATTGTAGACTTGCTGAAGCAGGGAAGGTCCTTATCAAGAGAGAAGAAATTAGATCTCATCAAACACAAATATGCTTATTAAGAAAATGTTTCTGAAGATTTTGTATGGAATGTAACCCTTTATGGAAGTGAAGCATGGGAAATAAGACGCTTTTGACATATTATATTAAACCAAGGACTGGCGAAGGGATCACAAAAGAAGAGTCACTAAATGTGAGAGAAGAACAATGTTACAATGTTTGTGCAAGGGAAGATTGAAAGACACAGCTCGAGACTTGCACTGACAACACAGCTAAGTGATGCAGTTCTTTGACAGAATACCTCACTTTAAATTATCAAATTATTTTTAGAGTTAGAGAAGTACAGACTTTTTGAACTTTTTTCAAATGTTTAATTAAAAAACTTAAATCGATGTAAAATTATTGAAAAAAGTATTGTTTTCTTTCAGATGCTCTATATCCTTCAAAATATGTAATATTTATTGAAATATTCATTATACATCGAAATATGTAAACATATGTAACTTTAAACTCCTGAAATAATGGTCATTTTTAGTGTGATTTGCCAACATTTTAGCTTTTCTTGTAGCTACGTAGTTGGGAACAGAATATGTAATTACATATAATCCGGGCTCTACTAATCACTGTTAAATAAAAACTATCCAGAACTTACGCTCTCCACTCTGCAACTGCTAAAAGCGAACTGTAACCTAAAATTCGAAACGTGTCGAAAACCTCACTCTGTGAATGATCACCAGAACATGTTACATAAGTTTAGAACAATTATAAGTGAGTTTGCAGTAACATTGCCATAACACCCGCTGCTACAGCTTCTTCTATCTTGTCCCTTTTTTTGGTGGGTATGTCAAAGCTAGCCTCTAGCTTGATATTGTAAAATGCATTGAAACTTTCACTCCCTCAAAGGTTCACTGACCTTCAAAAGAGTTACCAATATTCACTATGAGAGCGAATTAGCCCCAGTGTCAGGATAAACGTAGAAAACATGTAATACAATCATACTTTCATTTTCTCATATCATTAATTACTTCAGAACAGTGGTACTCAGATATTAATTTGGTCTCATTAAATTAAGTATCTAAAATATAAATAATATAACATTTCTAAACTCTTAAGTCCGAAAAACTGGTGGGGCTTTAGCCTTTAATGATGCACCACCCCTGTTCTTTAGTGTCAAGTTTAATTTTGACAATGTAGTGATTAGAACCAGTATCTATTCCTCTTAATACTTATACATTTCCTTATGGAAAAATGTATCCTTACAAACATGGTCTAGCTGCCATTCTCCTGTCCTCCAATCAGGATGCTTCCAAGTTTTGAGCTTGTATGGTTTCCTTTTGAAATATACTGTATTTAGATATAAGTAGAGGCATGATAGTTTCGCATTAATGATAAACGTGACAAAAAATATTTTGAAGCGATTTTGCAACATCTTTACGAATCACATTTTTCTGGTTAAGAAAATATGGATATTATGTTTGCGAATTAAAGCGATAAGGCCATTTTAAAGCGAAATTCAATTCTTTTACAATAAGCGCGATATTACAGCGAAATCTGTAGTGAATAACGAACTTGACATTTTGTTCCAAGATTATGTATGCAAAGAAGCCCGCCTGGTGGCCATGATCGTTAAGGCGCTGAAGTCTAAACGGTCTAACACCGAGGTTCGAGTCCCGTTGGTCGAAAAAATTTTCACCATCAGAATGTTGGCCGGCAGGGTAGGGGAGGTGGTGGTATACAATTTCTAATCACTAGATTGCGTGCCAAAAGCCTGGATTAAATTCCAAACCTCTCCGCAGTGCTCATATGGAGTGAGGGCATATGACGCTGTTGATGGTGATTCGTCCGTCGGATGGGGACGTTAAGCCTTGAGCAGACCCCTTGGTGCTATTCGACAGGAGTAGGCTATGTGCCGGCACCGGGTTTCACCCTCTCCCTACTATCATATATCACGTCATTCATTTCATCTCTCATTAACTCCTCTGATGAGGTTGACGTCAGGAAGGGCATCCGGTCATTAAAAAAAAAACGCCACGACAAATTCATCTCACCTTATACCCGACCCCGTAGGGAAACGGGACAAGGGCTGGACAAACATTATGTATGCAAAGAAAAAGGAAGAGCGAAAAAATTCATCAACAGGAAAGAAATGTTATCATTAATGTTCTGGAAAATCTCTTTAAGACATGGCATCAAAGAAAAGGGGTTGGCTCCAGGCTTCTTGCCAAACGAAATGTTTGGAATGTTGTTCTTGTAGTGGATGGTAATCCCACCCCAACCTGTCTCCTCATGGCATTGTGCAATCCTGGAATCCCTAATGACGTCTACAAGCAGCAAAATTGACTGGTGTATTTCAGCTTTGTGGTCAGGTTAAATTAAGAAAGTGATCACAGACAGTAGCGAAGATGGGTCGCTCGACAAGTGTTATGGTGCACAGCAGAGCTAAACAGTTTGCGAATGAAGGCTTATACGTTTCGGAAAGCAATATTTTAATGTGTAAATTTTGTAAAGTTCGTATCGAGTGGGAGATAAAAGATACTGTCTCAAAACATCGTTTTAAAAATAAGGAACATTCAGAATGTAAGTTTAGCACTCCAACAGTGAAACGGGAGGCAACAATAGAACTCATTACATATGCAAAAGAAAGGTAAGAGTGAAAAAATGGAATTTATTCACGAAACAACACCGATGCTACTCAAAGCCAACATCTCGCTGGAGAAGGTAGACGACCCTGCAGTCCAGAAATGGCTTTAAAAGTATGTACCAGGTATGTACAGTCTATCAATTAACCCTCCAAATCAACGATCAGTGATAGTAAGTAGGTTTTCTAAGACCTCTTTCTGATAAAAATTGTTTTTTTTTTTTCCTATTGGTTAGGATCAGGAGACCTTCCCACAGCCAACCAACTAAGGAAACAATACGTCCCCCATTGCTCAAACGAAGTATTAGCAAGCATCAAACAGGCTTTGGAAGGGAAAATGGACTTGGCTCTTATCTGCAACGGAACTACCGACTCTTCTGGTCAGTGTGTGTTCACAATCTTGATCAAAACTCAAGATCCAGTATCTGAACAGGAAATATTTTTGTTAGAATGTGCGTTTCTAGATGCTGTGAACAGCAGAACGTGTTCTCAAGCAATCCTCCATGTTTTGCATAATTTTGGAATTAACCATGAGAATGTGAAGTATGTGATAACTGATTCTGCCCGTATATGTTAAAATGTTGTGAACTGCTTAAGGGAATTATGGGAGACCATTTAATTCAAATCACTTGCTGGGCTCATAAATTCAGTTTGTTCGGTGATGTCCTGCAAAAGAATTTGAAAGAACTTAATGCCATTGTGTCAAAAACAAAGAACTGTTTTTAAATATTAAGGCAAATCAAACACGCATTTCGTTCTTACCTAGACAAAAACTTCCCAGATATGTCAATTTCATTGTATCCCGAGACTGTGTTGAGTAGATGGGGAAGTTGGTTTAAAGCTGTCAATATGGTCATGAAACTCATAAATAACGATTAATGCTGCCTCTTACATACATGCAAATGTAGATATCCTCCACTCATTTTTCAAACAATTGTCACTGAAACCTGTACCGGTGGTAAACTGGTTGGCAGAAATGGAAGATGCCAGATTTTGCAACCTGGTAAAATCCAAAGCAGCATTTGTTTTTGAAAATTGCAAGTTTATTGCAGACATTGTTTTGGAATTAGAAGGATCTAATTATCCGTATTTGCAGTTGCTTGTTTTGAAAATAACAGAACTAAAAGATAGAATGAATGTAATTTTTTCTGGCCATATTGGTCAACTAGTAAGATTATTGAAGGGTTTAGTGAATTGTTAAAAAAGTGAAGCGACTCTTCTCTTCCAAAGTGTTAGTGTCTTAGTTGTAAAGAAAATTGAAAAGCGCATGGTCCCAAGTGACGCTAACATTTTAGTTGGACTTTTGAATGATTTGTTTCATCCAACTAATGTAATTCAATCAAACTATACAAACGTTTCGTCACTGAGTGAAAAAGTACAAAAAATGTCTTTAAAATGTTGAAGCAGTCTGATATTATTGTTGGGTATCCTGCTTTTAAAGACATTCTGCGAAAACAAATTGAAGAAAATCCCGGTCAACAAGTTGATATAACTCAGTCACTGCTAGCATCAAAATTAATGCACCTGAAATTTGCAAATTCTGTTTTAAAGTCTATTTGGGTTCTCTGTTCATCCGTTGATGCAGAGCATTTTTTTTTTTTTTTTAATTTACAATTTTTTTGTCAATGACCGGAGACAACTAATGAAAGAGAGCTCCATTGTAACATGTGCTATGTTATCTTTTCACAAAGTAAGGAATGGGTAAGATGGCCCAATGATACTGTAATGTAAGTGCTATGTAATCATAATCAGGAATAAAATGAAATAATATTGGATGTTTACTAGTAATTTATACATCTATCATTCATATAAATAATTCAGAACCACAATAATGAAACCTGTAATGATTAATTTTAGAGTTTCATTGAAGAGAAATTAAAGTGATACGACAATATCTATTTTGCAAAATAACATGAAAATTAGTATCCTCACGAAATTGTTCAAAAATTAATGTGAAAAAATCATACCTCTAGATATAAGGTTATGCTTTCTGCAAAGTTCAACAAGTCTTTCGCTATTGTTGTTCATATTATGTTAAGCCCATTTTCCAATTATATCTCTATATTGTTTTTTTCCTTCCTAATTGGGTATTACTCTCTTAATACAATTTTAACAATACATTTATTGGATTTTTTTTTCAATATTTGTTCAAGGAAATCTCAAAATGTAGCCACTTATTTATTTATTTTTTTGTAGAGGGCCTCGAGCCCTAACTTTGCAACTGAAAAAAAGGCATTAATAAATAAATAAATAAATAAATAAATAAATAAATAAATAAATAAAAATAAATATTTTTTATTAGTAGGGGCATGGGCAGTAATTAGAGTATAAATTTTATTTGTTGTTTTAAAGGTCAGAGTTACAATCATTGGTGATCAATTATAGAATGTAGAATTATATAATGTATTATAGAATGTATTATTTTAAAATCCTGTACCAAATTGGGGAACATTGATTCATAACTCCTTGGTCAGGTGTCTCATTATAAATTCTATAACCTTGTGATCAAAAGGTTCTTCCATTGTATTTCTCATTTGTTGATAGCCCACTATTAACATTTTTTTTTGTTTATCTATTTTATCTGTAAAATTCTTATTGTGCATTGCAATATAGTCAATATGTTGATGTTTAATCCCCTTAAGTTTAGTTGGTTGCAAATGATCCGACTCATTGCTGTTGGCTACCTGCTGAATCTGAAATAGTCTTTTCCTGAAGCTTGATTGGGCAGGTCGGTGAAATTATTATCTTAAAATACTTTGGCTATCAAAGGTAATGAACTGTAATTGGAGGAAGCTCCAAATTACAACAATGGTAGTTAACCACAGAGGTGGTTGTTGTCTGTTCAGGCGCGAGAGCTATTTTATTTGTCTCAAGTCCACCGGCAAGCCGGTGAGGAATCCCCTATCCTCCTCCTGGGACTGCCTCGTCGAAGTATCGCCTTTCCACCTGCTTCGACACTGTAGTAATCTCATGGATTATTATTGTTATTGTTCAGGGGTTTCCATGGCTCACAGAGGTGTAAGAAGCGTGAGGGTTGAATGGGTGGACAAGGAATTAACTAGAGCATAACTTAACACAACAAATTTTGAAATTTTCCTTCTCTCCTTTTTTTTTTAAAAAATTTAAAATTGATAAATAGAAAATCTGAATAAATAGCAACCATATGATGAGCTCGTCAGCTTCAACAATAACATTGATGTAAGGTCCAAAAATCAGGTACAAAACATGAGAGAATTACAAATGCTAATTTACACAGAAATGACCTGAATTGCTCTTGGCAGTTGCAAGATTTGCAAGAGCACAATTTCCTCCTATCCTTTACACAACAGGGGAGTCTGTGCTCCAACTATATCATCGTGCAGCCTCACAGTGGCATCAGTTTCTAATTGCGCTGTTGCAACCTATCGGTTGTCCTTAATTAAATTATTTACACATCATTGCCCTGATGTGGGCTTATATATTGCTCAACAGTTTGTAACACACTGTTTCTAGAGGCAACTAACACCAGAAACAATTACCAAATAAACAGGGGCATGAGTGCCCATATTAAATGATCTTAATATAAAAGGAAAAGGTTGGTTTGAACTGGCCATAAACAAAATGCAAGGAGGCAAAGTACTTGCACTCCTTCTAGAAATACTTAAAACCCTAAGTGGATTTATGGTCTAATGATACAGAGGCTAAGCCTATTCTACACTGGGGCGACTGAATGAGAAACATTAAATTCCAAAAGAAGTGTTAAGAATTTTAGTGGTTTAGAAACTTCAGTCACTGCATGCCAAGTTGAATAGGAATCAGTAGAGGTTAATCATTCTTTGTTCCCTTACATTACATATTTCCCAGTAGGGAATAGAATAGAGTCCTCAGACTTGCCAAAAATTCTACATTTAAACCACAAAATTTAGAAATTTACATGAAATAAGAGATTGAGACTTTCCCCTCAACCTATCTGCAGGATCTATCACATGTTTATGGAAATTCTGCTATTACCTTGCATTGCTGGGCCTTCCAAAAGCTGCCTGCAGCCCCTGCCTCCTTTTGGACCTGTCGCACACAATTCACTGAAGCAAACAAGACAATACGGCCCTAAATAGCCCAGCTTTTATAGTATTTTTTAGGAGAAGCTTCCAGAACTCTTTACTGATAGGCTGGATTCCTGAACAGACCTCCAATTTTGATTGGCTAGAGAAAATATTTACAAATTTCTGATAGGTTGATTACTATTAAAGAAGGAACCAGCAGAAGTGTAGACAACTTTGATAAATGAAAAAATAACAATCCTAAGAACCAGTTTGAAAACCTCAAAATTACAGATTTCTTTATGAAGTACTTGTAGTTTACTCCGCAAGTTGGAGCTATAGTAGAGACATCTAACAGTTGAAAACCAAAATATCTTGTAATACATCAGTTGAAGTTAGATTACATAGATGGCCTTATAGAAGGCGTGCAGTTTAACTGGCCACAGAAAGTGTACCCCAGTACAGACCTCCACCCCTAAAGGTTTTACAACGGTATGAACAGCTTTGAAATCTTGAATCTTGGAATGCATAAATTTTGAGAAAAACAAATATAAGTTGGAGTATATCTTGATGGAGAGTCTATTCTTGTTTGTTTGTTGAAATAAAGTAGTCTTGATAGTATTGCCGAAGTAGTCCAGTCCAGGCTGTAGTGCCCAGGTTTGACAGCAAGAGCGGCCGCCACTGCCGACATTAGGAGTGGGTCGCTCCGACCCCCTACGTACCCTGAGATACCATCCTCCCGATATACTAAGGGCCGAAGCCAAGGTGATGGCAGCCAAGGACCAAGCAGCACGGTCCAGTCCAAGGATAGAGGGGGAGGTTGTGTCCAACCTCCCAGCATCTCCCAATGATGACAGTCCCAAAGGAGGCAGTTTATATGGAGTCTAGGCCTGAATGAGGCGGGCCCATACCCCACGCCAGCAACTCTCCCGGGTTGATATGACATGGCCTCGGATGAAAGTTGGGTGCTGTAACATTCAATTGTGGGGCAACAGTAACTGTTTCTCAGATGGTGCTACATTATGGTGTAGATAAGTTTTGTGACTTTGGAGGAGGAGCACACAGTTTTCTGACTCAGGTTTGTAGGCAGGGACTGTAATGGCCGAATAGCTTAAATTTATAAAAGGGAAGATTTTTACAACAGAATTTGCCAACAAAACAAAATTTGACCTTCAGGGTACAACTTGATCCTTTGAGCAAGAATACTTTTACATACATATTTTTTGATAACCAAATGTTTACTTCTAGTAATACTTAAACTTATAAATATCCTAAGGAAAGAAATATAATTACCTCAGCAACTTAATCGCTTGTTGGCATATAATGACAAAGCTAAACGCCTTCATGCAGGCTTGACTTGAGACAGGTGAATGCGAAAAATCAATTCGGTCTCCGGATTACTCACCAAAAGGGTGACAGGAGTGAGAAATCAAGAATGACGCATGGTCCATGAAATTTGGGGGGGCAAGTTTGCCCGCGGGAACAACATTTTTAACCATGACCTGATCTCCAATTTTTAAATTGGTGGTTTTTCGTCCACGGTCATACCTCATTTTTATTCTCTTATGAGATGCCTTAAGGTGGTTTCTAGCCTTTCTCCATAGATCCCAGATATTCTCTGGATCTATCGTCTCCGGTAATAGCTCGTTGATTGACAACAAATTGGACAAGGAAGTGTTTGGGACAAACACATAAGAAATATTGGAGAAAACGTGTGACTCATGAACGGCCCAGTTAAAGGCTAATGATAGCCACTGTATGGACGTGTCTTACGAAATAAATTGGAAGTGAACTCCTTAGCATTATCGGAAACATTATATTGACAGGGTCCAAAAGATGCAAATGTAGAATTGAGACAAGAAATAGTGGTTTGTACAGTGGCAGGCCTGGTCGGAAACAGCCATGAGAATCGTGTAAAACCATCCACACACACGAGAATGAATTTATTCCCCTTTCCTGTAGATTGCGAGAATGGTCCCACATAATCAGTATACAATCGCTCCATAAGGCGAGAGGTTTGGTGTGATGACAATAGCCCTGCTTTGGTAGATAACGTGGGTATGCTAATCAAACAAGTTTTACATGCTTTAACCAGTTCTTCAATTTTGCTGTCCGTACTCTTCCAGATAAAAAATTCCCTTATCATCTCTCTGGTTTTAAAGATGCCCAGATGTCCACGTAATGGGGTCTCATGGTAATATTTGAAAATCATTGGTACTACAACTGCTGGAACAACAATTTTCATTTTTTGATTGTGCCTTTAGGGGCAATATATGACCCCATTCCTCAAAACATAAGGGACAACATGTTCCCCAGAAAAAAGGGTTTCCATGTTGGGAGCCAGCACTGGATCTTCACATTGGTATTTAGCTATATCATGATATAGCATAGGGGCATCAGTCAGAATCGCACTTATACCAGAAGGTGTGGAAAGAGAAGGCGGAGGGATTTCCTCCAAGTGAACAGCATTGTTATCAGTAGAAAACATCCCGCTTAATCCATCTGCCGACCACATCCTCAGATCCCCAAATGTGTCACACATCAAACTGAAAAGCTGAAATCCTAATATCCCAGCGGGTGATACACCCGGTACGACGGGGCCTTGCTAATACCCAGCTTAGGGCCTGATTGTTAGTATCTAATTCAAATTTAACATGCTCAATGCAAAGGTGGAATTTTTCAGAGTACTACAAGTCCTCCTAACTCGTATATAGAATATTTGGTCTCTTGAGGCGACAAGGTCCGAGACTCGTAGGCGATGGGCCATCTTCAAAGTTTAGAATCCTGAAGAAGAAGAAGAAGAAGAAGAAGAAGAAGAAGAAGAAGAACCGCAGCGACCGCCAATGAAGACGCGTCGGTCTGTACAGTAAATTTGCTTTAAAAATCTGGCATAGCCAAGACGGGTGTTCCAGAGGGCTAATTTGAGATCCTAAAAAACGGCCTATTGAGAAGGGCCCCATTCAAATTTGACACCTTTCCTGAAAAGAAGATTCAGAGGTACCACCCGATTCGCGAAGTTGGGGGTGAATTTTCTAAAGAAATTTACCATGCCGATGAATCTAGCAACCCCTTCAACATCTTTGGGAGGCCTGAAATTCCATATGGCTTGCATTCTGGAATGATCGACTGAATCTCAAGAAGGACATAGATGGTTTAGCAAACCATACTTTTGACAACTTGACCATCAAACCTGCTTTACAAAAGCGTTTTAGAGCTTCCTCTAGATGTTCTAATTCTTCGAAGGTCTCAGAGAAAATAACATCATCTAAATAAATAATGGTAAAGATTTTCAAATTTAATATCAGAAGACCCTATCTAGCAGCCTAGTACGGAGAGCGCAAAAGGCATGCAGTTTTATTCGTACAGGTTCCAGTCAGTAGCGAAAGCAGTCGGATGTATCGATTTTTCCATCAAAGGTATCTGATTATAGGCTTGGTTTAGATCTAAGATGGTGAAGAACTTAGCCTTACAAAACCAAGAAAAGCATGAATGCAAGTCAGGGAGGGGTACTGATTGTAGAACAATGTTACGATTCAACGCCCTGTAATCAGTTACTGGCCTGAAGCCACCTTGTAGTTTTGGCACCAGAAGAATAGGTGAAGAATACGCCAACTTGGAGGGTCGAATTATACCATCCCTCAACATCTTGTCTATAATTTTTTTTGGAAGGCCTTTGTTTTAGGCAGAGATAACTTGTAAGGAGGAAATCTTACAGTGTAAACTCTATCTTGTATTCAATTAAGTCAGTCACCCCAAGATTTTCCGAAAACACATCGGAAAATGACTGACATAATTTACGAATGCAGTTAGCCCAATCCTCGGGTAGGTGCATAAGGTCTAATGCCATCTCACCCTGAGGAGGCGACATAAGCAAACAGGAAGCAGAATTACACGTCAAAATGTGTATATGAACATTATTATCAAACTTGAATGTACATGACTTCTTTTGAAGGTCAAGCACCAGACCGTAGTGTGGCATGAAATCAGCCCCTAATATTGCAGGGCACGACAAATTTTAAGCAACAAACCACTTAAATTTCCAGGTGAATTTTGAAATACGATTTTTCGCATGGATAAATTATAAGATTCTAATGGGGAAGAATTAGCCAAAACACATTTTACCGAAAAAGAAACAATTTCAGGAAATTTACAACAGAACTTAGAATACCATGCTGCAGAAATAATAGACACAACACTTCCTGAATCTAAGAGGGCAGTAACAGGTTCATTGTTTATTTCAGTTTGAAGGAATGGCATAAATCCTGGGGTATCAGAAGCAGTTATCAGGCATTCTCTAGGACCTTCAAAGAATGCCTTCCTTCCTCGGTATGTGAAATGTATGTGTATGTATGTATGTATGTATGTGTTTAGCATCAGGTTTAAACTGGGTGGAGCCTGGAGGCACGGACAGGGGAGAGTACTCAGCCGGGCACTCTAGTCAAATTGAGTTGCTGTTGCTACTAGAGGTAGAACAAGGAGTACTACTCTGTAATTTACAATTCTTAGCCAGATGTGTGAATGATCCACATTTAAAACAGCCTGAAGGAGACGAAGGTCCATTCTTAGATCAACTTGTTTTCAATACAGGACACTTCTTTCTTAAATGGTCCGCTGACCCACACGCATAACATTTGCAGGGAGTGAAAGTTCATTGAGGGGGTGGCCGAGAAATATTAGGAGAAGGTGGTGGGTCCTGAGCGCCTCAGAGAATATCGCTATATTTTACTCCTTCCGCCGACACAGACATGTCTTCGAGTTCCCTAAATATTTGAGGATGGAAAGCAAAACACAAATATGATCTACTAGCTGATGTACCCGTGCTTCGCTACGCAATTCTACCTTGTATACAGAATTCTAGGTTAGGTAGTGTACACGTTGTGAGCAAGATTGTATTAAATTGGATAGCTTTTAACGTGACCCTAGAAACGTGACGGGGAATTCACCAAACGTCTTTTCTCATATGAAAACTAGGTTAGGGCACTTTCATTGTATATGTAGGTCCACTTGCCTACCATCAGTCACAATCAGGTTGGGGAGTTTTCATTATAATGTCAGATACTCACATTCCACCTCCCTTTTTACATCCTCAGAAAGACTGTTTTAGTGGTTTTCCCAACTGAAATGAATATAGGTCATTACAGTGACGTCAGTAGGAATGGCGCGATTAAAAGCAATGCTTTTATATGAAATAGTCGATCAAATGAAAACCCCCACATTTTGTCACTTTCAACGAACGCTGCTGATCCGACAGTCCAAAGTTCCAGAGTTGGAATGACCAAGCCACAGACAGCCATGATCGTGAACACTCTTCGTCTTTTTTCGGTGGGGAAAGTCGAATAGTGCAGAGTCCCAGGGCAAAAACTATGTCTTTTTACTAATCTGTTTCTTAAGAGTACCTGGTGAGTCAGAAAATCTCAATTCAGTACACTGGCGGCGGAAAAATCTATCTGACTTGGAGGCAAGTTTTTCCTCCAAGCCAGAGCAGAAACCCCCTCTTCACTGCTAATTTGGAATAAAATGAATGTAGAAATTAATAAAAGTGGAGAGGAAGAAGTTCTTAAGAAACGGCTCTTTTCCGGGTTGAATTTTTTGAGTTATTTAATGAATTGCGGTGCTATAATTTGGAATAGGTCTAAATTGTTATTCCTACCGGGCGAGTTGGCCGTGCGCGTAGAGGCGCGCGGCTGTGAGCTTGCATCCGGGAGATAGTAGGTTCGAATTCCACTATCGGCAGCCCTGAAAATGGTTTTCCGTGGTTTCCCATTTTCACACCAGGCAAAAGCTGGGGCTGTATCTTAATTAAGGCCACGGCCGCTTCCTTCCAACTCCTAGGCCTTTCCTATCCCATCGTCGCCATAAGACCTATCTGTGTCGGTGCGATGTAAAGCCCCTAGCAAAAAAAAAATTGTAATTCTAGACCAGGTCATACAACAACAACAACTACTACTACTACTACTACTAAGTGAGCCTCTGCCTTAAGTGGGCACACTGCTCATTCAAAACAGCGCGTCAGAGTAGGGATCGAATAGCTGGAATACTATGATTTACTATTGGTCTAATGGGACACGACTGTTTGTGTATTTTGGGGAGGGCTCTTAGTGTGGGGAGTTTGGGATTTTGATGATGAGGCTTTCTTTTTCTTGTTTTATGAAAATAAAGTCTGTTTTCTTGATTGCTTGTTTTATTTCGTTTTGAAATTTATTTGTAAGGTTGCGTTGTAATTCTTGAATACCATAGTTGTTGATAAATTCTATTGTAGCACAACAGATTTATTAGCAGCAGTCATTGTGTCCTGTGTTGCATAAGCAGTAAGCAAATTAGAACCAATAATTTGGTCATCAATATCGGATAAATTTTCAATTTTAGGAATTTCATTCCGAAACACACACATATAAATGTTCAAACAAGCTTCAACTTTGTCACGTAAGTTGCTGCTAATAAATTACGTTGGTGTTCGACAAGAAAGGCTAAATGATGGAGGGGACACGTACTGGTTGTTGTAATAAATATAAAGTCAGAAGAGAGTTCATTGAAATTAAATTTGTTTGGTAATGCAACGGTATACTTTAAAGTATAAGCATTATCCTTTTTCCTACCCTTTCCTGTCTGACCAGGCTTGCCTGGGAGGTCCAATGGCCCTTTTAAGGGCCCCTAAAATACTCTGATAGCAATAAAGCGGCCGGCGCAGCTGGGCGCAATGGCCGCACTCAGAATCACAGACTGACCTTGAGCGCTGTGACGTCAGAGATAAGGCACTCGTCTATAATAAGACCATGACGGGTGCCGCTGTAAGACTTGCCGGTGAGTTTCTAAGTCTCTTATCAGTGCTACTGCACATGCGTAGTTAGCGGGGTATATAAGCGCGTGCAAGCTGGGAACGTAATTATTGAAGCAATCTGTCCTGATTGCCCTGGGGATATTTTTCTATTTTAGAGAGAGCAAATCATTCAACGATTGCATTTCTTTTTGATAAGGCACTAAAAATTTTGTGGAAGGTTGAAATTATGCGGGAGTGTGTTCTTCTCTTTGTTACTGATGACCGGGCGAGTAGGCTGTGTGGTTAGGGGCATGCAGCTGTGAGCTTGCATCCGGGAGGTAGTGGGTTTGAACCCCACTATCGGCAGCCCTGAAGATGGTTTTCATGGTTTCCCATTTTCACACCAGAAAAATGCTGGGGCTGTACCTTGATTAAGGCCACGGTTGCTTCCTTCCCGCTTCAAGCCCTTGTCTATTCCATCATCGCCATAAGACCTTTATGTGTTGATGCGATGTAGAACAAATTAAAAAAAGAAATTTTTGGTGATGCTGCTCCATACCTGGTGAAAGCTGCTGAAGGCCTCTAGATGTTTCATCCAAGAATGACTCATCTCACTTGCCTTGCACATACTATGTGTAGGATGGCAGAAGGAATTCGTGGAAATTTTCCAGAAGTCAATAAATTAATATCTAATGTCAAAAATTATTTTTGAAAGCACTACTGCGGGTTGCAACTTTCAAGGCTCACTGCCACGTATTATTTTGAAAACTACTTCACTTTCAAAAACATTGTTAATGGCTTCAACAAAGATGATGCCTCTTCTATCAAGATTGTGCAGGAATTGTTTTTCAACAGTTTGTCAGAAAGTCTGGCATATATTAAGTCGAACGTTGGAATTATATAGAGTGCAATTACTCGTCTAGAAGCTGCTAGCATAGAAATTCATGCCAATATTGATATTGAACTTCCAGTACAACAATCACCTGGAATAGTTGGCGGCAGTGTAAAACGGAAACTTCATAATGTGCATAATCGATATGACTATTTTTTTGTTGTTGTGTATGCAAGATAAATGCTGTTATTAGAGGAGAAGGTACCAGTACACTTCAAGATGAGTGTGTACTCGACAGCAGTGATTTGACATTGTATAAATATGCACCAATAACGTCTTGTGACATAGAAAGGATCTTCTCTTCTTACAAGAATGTGGTAAGTGATAATCGGAGGTCTTTCGTGCCTGATATTTTGAAGAAGAATCTTGTCATACACTTCAGTTCCATCTGCGGAGAAGAAAGGAAAAGGTATGCGAGTTTGCACTATACAGACCCTGCCGCCCTTCCATAATGTATTTGAAAGACAACTACTTAATTTGTTTCCAACTACTTAATTTGTTTACCGGGCGAGTTGGCCGTGTGGTTGGGAATGCGCAGCTGTGAGCTCACATCCAGGAGATAGTGGGTTCGAACCCTGTCGGCAGCCCTGAAGATGGTTTTCCGTGGTTTCCCATTTTCACACCAGGCAAATGCTGGCAAATTAAGGCCACTACCACTTCCTTTCCATTCCTAGGCCTTTCCTGTCCCATCGTCGCCATAAGATCTATCTGTGTCAGTGCGACGTAAAGCAACTAGCGAAAAAAAACTTTATTTGTTTCGTGCTGTTCAATTTAAACTTTAACACATTTGAATAGTATTTATGAAATCTGGGATTAAGTGTTCCAAAATATTTAAAAAATAGATTGGTTTCTTGTATTTGAAACCACCATTGCAGGGTGCAAACATGTTTTAACTTTTAAAATGTAGTATGATCTCATAATCTTAACGATCTTAGTACTATGTATTCACAAATGTTTACCGAGCTCGATAGCTGAAGTCGCTTAAATGCGGCCAGTATCCAGTAATCAGGAGATAGTAGGTTCGAACCCCATTGTCGGCAGCCCTGAAAATGGTTTTCCGTGGTTTGCCATTTTCACACCAGGCAAATGCTGGGGCTGTACCTTAATTAAGGCCACGGCTGCTTCCTTTCCATTCCTAGGCCTTTCCTATCCCATCGTCGCCATAAGACCTGTCTGTGTCAGTGCGACGTAAAGCAAATAGCAAAAAAAAAAAAAATTCACAAATGTTTGATAAGTGAATCAGACAATAGACTGTGAATAACTGCTAAACATGTATATTCAGAAAATTAATATGAAAGTAATAATAAAGAATTTAGTTCATAAATATGTATCAAAGGAATTGCTGTTTCGATTTATAATTTATTTTTAAATGGCCATTTTTAGATTAATCATTTTCAGGTCATATTTTGTCATTTTTACATCATGTTTCTTCACTTTTAAGGTCATATTTGCTTGCCTATTTGGGCTATTTTTAGATCTTAAACATCCAAGCCCCACTAATCATATTGTTCATAAGTGACTGCTTTTCAGAATGTGTTGATTTGACAGTTATTCCATTTCTTGTGGAAGAATAGTAAAAGGAACAACAATACATTTCAGGTTTCGAACTGGAAATGTTCCTGTGAAGGTGGAATCGTTTACAATAGCTAACCAGGAAAAACATGAACGTATTGGCTACCTTCTCTTAAATTTACGATCTGCACAAATAGCTGTATCTGGCAGATCTTTTCAAGTAAGAATGCATTATAAATTATCAACATTCTGACTAAAGCTTGTATTTCATTATTAAAAAAAAAATTGCAGTTATTTTCATAAAAATGTTACTACTTACATTTTATAATCCTGGGTTGATTTTTAGATTTCTGGAACGTGGCATCCTTTGCTTGGAGTTAAATCAGATCACGCCTCGTATCGACCTGAGTTGTTGTTAACTGTTCACGTTGAGGATGCAAATCCAGAACTACTACCCGTTAACGTAACACGAGTGAGTACCATTTATTTTCAGCTCTAAGCAGTGCACATGCAGGTACATTGTAATTGGATTGACTTACATTTGAATATGATAAATATATAGTAAAAGGAACAACAATACATTTCAGGTTTTGAACTGGAAATTTTGAATTCATCCTCATGACTTCTTTTCATCTTTCTTTGTGTCCTCCCCACTCCTCCTCAGTGACTTAACCAAATATATGTAGGTAGCTAGCTGGATCATTGGTTGTGGCAAGTGCAATTTTTGAAGGGCTTGGCCTCATTTAAAAGTATCAGGACCTCACCCCCTCTCTCTCTTATTAATCTGGTGTTAAAGTTTAGTGTAAACTGAGTGAACCGCAGGGCCATGTGCATCTCTAGAAACAGAAGTCTCACTTCTAATTTTTTGACTCCTTGTTAATGCAGGTAGAACAAATAAATGTATGAATATCCATCAAAGACAGCTACAAAAAGTAAGAAAATTCATAAAGGTTAGACAGAATTACAGATCAGTGGAAGAAGATGACATTGCTGAAGGAAGAGACAACGATAAACTGTACAATGTCGTACACAGCAGTCTTCTCATAGATAGGCTCTCTCCTAATTAATTCCAGTTCTTCAGTCCATGAAAAGGTTGCTTCTACTGTCCTTATTCATTTTTGTTTTCATGTTTGTCCTTGTCTCTCCTTTCTTTTGCTTCTACTTCGTGCACTGTCCTGTCGCTCATATGTCGTTGTGCCTACATAGACCAGGATATATATGAATCGGTTATTAAGGAAACAATGTGCCCTTGACAGAGTTTAAAGGAAACACTAAAGCTGTCTGTGCATTAAATTTTTTTGTTACCGTATTTTTTGCTGTGCAATTGAAGACAAAATTACTTCAAGGATAAGCTGTAAATTCTTCAATTATTCTTTGAGTGGAGAATAACAAAGTTGGTGAACTTCATTTTTAAAAAATTCTAAATGTAAGAACAGAAAACTAAAATGAGGTTATATTTGATTGAGAAGGTAATGTTTATGTTTTACATTTATTAGTGCAAAATATAATGGTTTTCATGAGTTTCTTCTTTAATATTCCGCATATTCAGTATCATTTGTTCTAGACTACTGAAAGATTTCTTCATAGAATGACAGTGTGCTGTCATCAGGTCGAATGTAAGAACTGGGTTTCTTAATTTCATCATTTTATTGCTATTAATGGGAATTTGGTACAGAACAAATTTTGAGACGTTACTAGTCGGCTACCTCTTTGCTTCAACTCAAAGATTTTCTTTGAAGGAAGGGATAAAAACTCGGGTTGTAAGTTTCAACAATAGGAAAAGTCATCTCCGTTTTAATTACTGTGTTAATGGGGTAATAGTACCTCATGGGGATCTCTGTAAGTACCTAGGCATTAATACACTGCTGTGCAAAACTAGGACGGGATAGATAAAGCAACATAACAATATCAACTACTTGGTGGAAATGAATGAAAGTGCGGTAACATGTTGCCAGAGATCTCCCACACGTGCATAGAAACCTAATTTGAGGTCAGTGTGACTATAGCGCCAAATGGGTCTGGCCCCACAAAGCGAGGCAGTTGAATGAATGGGACAAGACAGTGTAAGTAAATCAGCGAGCTGTTACAGTGTACTGTGGTGGTGTTATTCATTTCAACATGGCCTGGAGACAACATGCGAATGACTTCACATGGGGAAGAATCATCAGGAAACTGGAAGAAGGATGAAGTATGACGAGTGTAGTCCAGGAGTTTGGTATTGCTCACAGCATTGTTCCACATGCATGGACGGCATTCCGAACCATAGACACTGCTGCCTGAAGGAGGTGAGGGGGTTGACCACGATCAACTACAGCAGCAGATGACCGCTACATTGTGCAACAGGCAAGAAGAGACTCAAGTCAAACAGTGGATGCAATTGCAACCTCATAACAGGACTGTAAGGCACCCAATCTCGCGCTCCACAGTGACATGGCGACTGCATGGGGGTGGTCTGTTTTCCTGATGACCATTACATTGTGTTATGTTGACACCCACACATCGGCGGCACCGTTTGCGATAGTGCCAAGAGCATCAGGTGTGGACCGACAAGGAGTGGGGTCATGTGCTCTTCTCAGATGAGAGCAGATTCAATCTGAGTAGTAATTCTAGATGTACCCCCATCTGGCGATAGGTGGGAACACGTAATGCACCTAGGGACATTATCGAACATGATCATTTTGGTGGTCTAAGTGTTACGGTGTGTAAGCATAATGTTGCTTGAGTGTACTGACCTCCAAATCATTGGAATGATATACACTCACCGGTCAACGTTGTTGTGACAGTGTACTCCTTCCCCATGTGCGTCTTTTCAGGGGTACATTCGGCCCTGACGTAATTTTTATTGATGACAATGCACGACCGCATCAAACAGCACAGTTGGAGGAGCTCTTGGAACACGACAATATTCAGTGCATGGATGTCTGCGTATTTCCCTGACTTAAATCCCATCAAGCACGTGTGGGACAGGTTGGGCAGACGTATTGCAGCATGTCCACATGGAACGCCCTTCCACAAGAACTCCGTACCAATCTTGTGGCCAGCATGGGAACTCATTGCAGAGCATACATCACTGTACATGTTGGTCACACACCCTTTTATGAGTCGCAGTGACTTACATGTAATTTTTTGTCTCTGTATAGAAGTGTCATTTCTGTTCATCTCATCACATATTCCTTTCAGTTGCCCACCGTACCGTACTGTAGCAGAACTGTATGGTTCAAGTTTCATCGAGCTATGTTACTCGGCAGCGACACAACATGCGAAAGTTACTTTCGTCCTTCAGTTTTGCACAGCAGTGTATAAGGAATGATCTTCATTGGGGTAATCACATTAACGAGGTAGTAAAATGAAATGAAATGGCGTATGGATTTTTGTGCCAAGAGTGTCCGAGGACATGTTCGGCTTGATTTGATGCCCGTAGGTGACCTGTGCATCGTGATGGAGGTGAAATGATGAAGACAACCCCCATGCCAATGAAATTAACCAATGATGGTTAAAATTCCTGACCCTGTCGGGAATCGAACCTGGGACCCCTGTGACCAAAGACCAGCACGGTAACCTTTTAGCCATGGAGCCAGACAACGAGTTGTAAATAAAGGTTATAGATCTCTTCACATCATTATGAGGGTATTTAGGGCTTGTAGTAAGTATGTAAATGGCTTATAAGTCTCTGGTAAAACACCAATTAGAGTAAGGGACCCACACCAGGACTACTTTATACAAGGACTGGAAAAGATCCAAAGGAAAGCAGCTCCATTTCTTCTTGGTTATTTCAGACAAAAGAGTAGTATTACATGAATGTTGCAGATTTGGACTGGGAAGACTTGGGAGTAAGGAAACGAGCTGCTCCACCAGGGGGTATGTTCGAAGTTTTCAGTGGAGAGATGGCATGGAATGACATCAGCATGAATAAGCTTCATCAGAGGTTTTAAAAGTAGGAAAGATCATAATATGAAGATAAAGTTGGAATTCAAGAGAAAGAATTGGTGCAAATATTCATTTACAGGCTGAAGAGTAAGGGATTGGAATAATTTATCAAGGAAAATGTTCGATAAATTTCCCCTGTCTCAAGTGCCTTTTGGAGATTTGTCAGATGGCAATGGAAGTTTCCACTCTTACATACATGTTATCTCTTTTTCTCTTCATTTATAACCATTATAAAGTGTGCCCTTATGAAATCGACTATCGATATTCAGACCTTTTAATTTCATGTTTGATACTGTATTATAATGTTGGTTAAGCTATTTTCACATGGGTTTGAGATTTGAGTCATCAGAATACACACCCCTATGTCTTCTCACAGAAGGCTCGTGATTGAGTTAAACTCTGCCTATTAACTTCAAAAATCCCCAGTTCATGCCACCGAAAGTTCCCTCTGCCTTCTCGACTCGCTTGGGCATGCCATCCAGCGCTCCATGTTTCGAGGCCCTGTGAACTTGCTTACAAGCAAAGAAATATAGACTGCTTTATCTCTTAGGTCCTTGATTCATGCCCCTCTTGGGTATAATACATACATGCATGTAAATAATCTTCATTATAAGCTGTTATGTCTTTCAGCATTCAGTCTTCAATCCTCTGTGAATTTACTAACTGCTGCCACACTCCTATATTTGTAACTAGTTATGTAACAAACTCTTATCTTCTCATTGTTAGAAACTGATTGCGAGTCTAACCACCATTGTCTTGGTCTCCCTTTACTTCTTACCCTCCATAACACAGTCCATTATTCTTCTAGGTAACCTATCCTCCTCTGCCTCACATGACCCACCACCGAAGGCGGTTTCTGCATACAGCTTTATCCATCAAGTTCGTTCTTAATTATTCTTTCTCCCCTCGTTCTGAATACCCTCCTACCATTGTTCCCACCTGTGGGTACCAGTACTCATTCTCGCTACATTCATGTCTGTTACTTATAAATTATGAATAAGATATCCTTAGTCCACCCAGCTTTAACTCCCGTAAGCAAAGTTGGTATGAAAACCTATCGATGTAAAGATAGTTTTGTCCAGGAGCTGACTTCCTTCTGTTGATCGCAACAGTGAGCTCACTGAGTTGGCTTTGCTGCACCTCGATTCAATCTCGCTTAATCCTCTACCGTCCTGGGAGAACACATAACCTAAATACTTAAAATTATCTACATGTTCCAGCTTTGTATCCCCAATCTAACATCCATTTCTCTTGGATTTCTTACCTACTGACATGAGTTTAGTCTTTGATAAGGCTAATTTTCATACCATACTCATTGAACTTATGTTTAAGTTCCAGGATATTAGACAGCAGGCTTTCGGCAATATCTGCCATTAAGACCAAGTCATCAACGTAGGCCAAGCTGTTCACTACATTTTCACCTAACCGAATCCCTCCCTCCTTGCCACCTTATACCTTTCAGTAGATGATCCATGTGAACTACGAATAACAAAGGTGAAAGATTACAGCCTTGTCTACCTCTCTAAGTACCTGGAACCAAGAACTTGTTCTACCATCAGTTCTCACTGCAACCCAATTGTCAACAAATGCCTTTGATTGATTTTAATAATCTACCCTTAATCCCCTAGTCCCCAAGTATGGCAAACATTTTTTCCCTTGGACTCTTGTCATATGCCTCCTCTAGATCCACAAAACATAACTTTCTGTTAGCTGGCACATACTGAAAATCTGATCCTGACAGTCCTTATGTAGTCTGAAATCACACTGGTTTTCATCCATCTCAACCACCGATTGCACCCTTCTTTCCAAAATGCTAGTGAACACCTTGCCTGGTATACTGATTAATGAGATACCTTGATAGTTGTTGCAATTCTTCCTTTTCCCTTGCTTATATACCAGTGCAATTATAACTTTCATCCAATCAGAAAGTACCTTATTAAAGTTCCATGCTAATTTTATTACTCTATGAAACCATTTCATACCTGCTTTCCTACTATATTTCACACTTTCAGGTTTAATTTCATCTATTCTTACTGCTTTATATCAGTTGATTTTATTTACAATCCTTTCTTCTTCCTCAAGCGTAATTTCACCAATATCATTGTCCTCTTCTCCATGAGCTTGTTGTTCGCGATGTCACCAGGAAGTTATGAGTTCACCTTCATTATCAACATTACCCCTTATCCAGCTCCTGCTGAGTTGGGGTATATGAATTCACCTTATGTACTCAAAATGCTATTCATTTTCTTTTGCCGGGCTGAGTGGCTCAGACGGTTAAGGCACTGGCCTTCTAACCCCAACTTGGCAGGTTCGATCCTGGCTCAGTCCGGTGGTATTTGAAGGTGCTCAAATACGACAGCCTCATGTCGGTAGATTTAATGCCACGTAAAAGAACTCCTGCAAGACTACATTCCAGCACCTTGGCGTCTCCGAATACTGTGAAAGTAGTTAGTGGGACGTAAAGCAAATAACATTAATCATTTTCTTTTTTCCCTCCATTTCCAAGATTTTTTTATTACTGTCCAAAAAGGTTTCCCTGCTGCCTTTCCAGGTTATTATCAAAATCTTCCCATGACTTTTTCTTTCAGTTTATTTCTTTGTGTTTCTTTCATCTATGTACAAATCCCTGTCAACATCAGTCCTTATTTTGAGCCATTTCTGATACTCTTTCTTTTTTACATTTAAAAGCTGTTCTCATCAAGATGTTCGCTTTTCCCCATCCTTACACACAGTTGATCCTAGGCATTCCCTTGCAGTTTCTGCTACAGCTACTGCATCCCTGCCACCCATTCATTCTTTATCCTGAATCTGCTTACTGTCCATATCTATGTACTTCTGTCTAATTTCCTCATCCTGGGGTTTAATGGATTCTCCAATGTGTGAATGCAGTGAAGAGGAGCAGACCATAGACCATGTCATGCTGCGCTGCCCTCTTCATGCCTACTTCAGAAGCTCCAGCGACCTGTTTCATCTTTCAGAAGGTGCTGTAGGGTGGCTGAAAAACTTCAACCTGGAATGGTGAATTTGTATTTATAATCACCATACGATTAAATAAATAAATCCTGGAAATTTTCTACCCTTATTCATCTGCAGAAAGATTTCACTTTATCTATCCTAAGCATACAGATACCGTACTTACTGCAGGTCAGATAGTAGTCCGTATCATTGAAAAATCCCTGGAATACCCACACATTCCTAACAGATTTCTTGAAGTCTAAAGTCGGTAACTACATAGTCTATAATGGATCTGGTGCTCCTACCCTGCCATATGTAGCGGTAAATAGCCTTATACTTGAAGAATGTATATGTAGCTGCTAATTCTGTCCTAGCTTAGAAGTCCAGCAAATGCTTCCCATTCCTATTGCCTTCCATATCTTCCCCACATTTACCGATCACCCTTTCGTATCCTTCAGTTGTATTTCCAAATCTGATATTGAAATCTCCCATTATTACTACCGGGTATCCCATCTTTGCTGTTGACCCTGACTGCAATGTCACTCAGAGCTTCATAAAACTTGTCAATTTCATTGTCATCTGCACCCTCACATGGTGAATACACTGATACATTTCTAGTCCTAATTGCCAAATCTACCCACATCATTTGCTCATTTACATGCCTATGTTGTGTGCAGTAGTATTCTTGATGAACAGTCCTACCTCACACTCTGCCCTTCCCTTTTTAACACCTGTTAAATAAACTTTATAATCTGTCTCTTCCTCGTTATCTTCCCTTACCTTACTCTTAACACATTGAGATGCATCCTCTTTGCTGACTCAGCCAGTTCTACTTTCTTTCTTCCATAAGCCTCATTAATATTGATAGCTCATCATAATTCCATTTTGTTCGCCAAGTCATTTCCAAGAAGTCTCTCGCCTGGCAAATGGGAGTGGTACTGCATTACTGCCATATGTCCGAGGCTTACTTAAAATTTTCTGAGCGTGCTCGATGATAATTCTGTGAAGCAGGATGCTACCCTTAGTTACACATAGTCCCAGTGAGAATCTCTCCTCTGACAGGGTAGGGAGCACTGGTGGATGGTATAGTCCCAGCCACCTGAGCACAAGGTGGGCCATGACAAAAGAGTGTGTGGTAAAAATAGAATAATCACACTTTTATCACAAATGGCAAAAATACTAGAAAGAATATTAGTGAGGAGAATGAGAAAAAAGTTAGGAGAGTTGCAAGGGGAACCGTATGGCTTTAGAAGTGGAGGATCTACAGTTGACCCCCATCCGCAGCATGAGGCGTTTAATGGAAAATAATTGGTCTGGTCATGACATTCATAGATATAACAAAGGTATATGATAATGTTCTCAGTGAGATGGTGTGGGAAACCATGGTCAAAAGGAGACTGGAAACACAAACTGTAGAAATGGTGCAAGCATACAGACTCCATTTGAAAAGAAATGAAACCAGACTAAGACAAGGGAGTGTGCTGTCACCTTTTTTGTTTCTAATGGTTATAGCCAAAATTGTAAAGGAGACAACGATAGCTTATAGGAATAGGCAGACAAAATTATTACTATTTGCAGGCAATATTGTGGTCTGGGGAACAAACAGCAAAGAAGTACTAGAACAAATTGCACTGAACAAGAAAATTTTAAAGTATGGTATGAAAATCAGTACAGAGAAAAGCAAGGCCATGACAATATCAAGAGGAGAAAGATGAAGGGAAAGACATTTTGAAAATTGATGCTCAAAGCCTTGCAATTGTTGAAGTTTCAAGTACTTTGTGAGTGAATTAATGCAGAATACTAGGCTGGACGTGGAGATTAGTAAGAGGGTGCAAGAGAGCAATGCATTCTGCCAATGTAAGAAACCGTGTCTGAAATAAGGAAGAACCAATGAAGTGTACAGAGATAAAGTACAAAATGTATTATGCACCCATATTGACTTACTGCGGTTGAGACTTCGACAGTGGCAAATCAGGAGGGAAGTAAAATTCAAGCCAGTAAAATTAAATACCAAAGAAGTATGATAGGAAAGACAAGGAAAGACAAACTGAGAAACAAAGAGGTGAGATAGGAGTACGGAATGGGAAACCTAAACGAGTGAACTGATAGGAGTAAACTAAAATAGTTTGGACACCTAAAGGGTAATGGAGGAGAAAAGAATTCCAAAACAGATGATGGAGATGAAGTTTGAGGGAAAGAGAGCTAGAGGGAGGGCTAAAACAAGGTGGATCACTTCAGTAAAGAGGAGAGCAAGAAGAAGAAACCTGAACTGGGACAAAATGATGGAAGAGGAATGGTGAAAGGAGACAGGAAGGTGGAGAAGTGCTATAAATGCCCCGACCTGGCACGAGCTGAATAAGGGGAAAGGAGGATGATGAATTGGAGGAAATTGTGAGAATTTTATTTACTAACGTACTTGTTTTTGTTGGGTTAAATAAGTCTTATGGTATGGTTTATGGCGTCCACGCATGTCCTTCCTAGCAGTACCAGGAGAAGGAGCATTTTGTTAAGTATACCTAATACTCATTCGAGAGATGTCAAACATTTTGAGGAGCAGTTCCAGACACACCTTCTTCTCTACTCCACCAACTATAATGCTATGTACAAGAGTATACAGCCACTTGCTCACAAATTTTTTTTAATGTTTTCTTTTAACTGGAATCGGCTGAGCACACGAGAGCAACCAGTCCTTCTGCCATTGAATACTGTTCACTCTATAGTACCCTTCAAATAATATTTTTCTCTCCTCTTTTGAAATAGTAGTGCATTTATTCTGATATTTTCTCCATAGACAAGGATTAGGTTTACAAGCCTTGCCTCATCCTAAGCTCGCTTCAGTTTTTTGAGAAGTCCTTTTGTTTAGTTTAGGCTTTGCTTTCAGTTTTTGTTGATCGTTTTTTCCCTGACCATTTTGATTAACTACAACAAGGTTGTCACTCAGAGGAACACAGCGCTCACATGATTTAACTGTTCACTTGTACAGTGTTTTAAAGCTTTATCACAATTGTCAAAGTTTGCTAGTTGGTTTACATTATCATTATCACCATCACATTGTTCATTTTTCAATCAGTCACTACGAATCTGCATTTAGGGCAGTCGCCCAGGTGGCAGATTCCCTATCTGTTGTTTTCCTAGCCTTCTCTTAAATGATTGCAAAGAAATTGAAAATGTATTGAACATCTCCCTTGGTAAGTTATTCCAGTCCCTAACTCCCTTTCCTTTAAATGAATATTTGCCCCAATTTATCCTCTTGAATTCCAACTTTATCTTCATATTGTGATCTTTCCTACTTTTAAAGACACCACTCAAACTTATTTGTCTACTGATGTTCTCCCACGCCATCTCTCCGCTGACAGCTTGGAACATACCACTTACATAAATAAATTATTTCTTGAATAAAATTACTGTGTCCACCTAAAAGTCAGGTTGTGACTTCCCAAGTCTTCCCAGCTCAAACTTTGCAACATATTTGTAAGCTACAAATCGAGCTGCTTTTCTTTGGATTTTTTTCAGTTCCTGAATCAAGTAATCCTGGTGAGGGTCCTATACACTGGAACCATACTCTAGTTGGGGTCTCCCCAGAAACAAATATGCTCTCTCCTTTACATCCTTACTACAACCCCTAAATACCCTCATAACCATGTGCAGATATCTGTATCCTTTATTTACAGTCATATTTATGTCTGACTCGTTGGCTGAATGGTCAGTGTACTGGCCTTCGGTTCAGAGGGTCCCGGGTTCGATTCCCGGCCGGGTCGGGGATTTTAACCTTTATTGGTTAATTCCAATGACTCGGGGCCTGGGTGTTTGTGCTGTCCCCAATATCCCTGCAACTCACACACCACACATAACACTACCCTCCTCCACAATAACACGCAGTTACCTACACATGGCAGATGCCACCCACCCTCATCGGAGGGTCTGCCTTACAAGGGCTGCACTCGGCTAGAAATAGCCACACAAAATTAGGCTATATTAAATCAAATTTATGTGATTACCCCAATGAAGATAATGATCCCCAAAGGGAACTTTCACGCCATCAACGCAGTGATTAAAACTAAGAGGACTTTTCCTATTTGTGAAACTATCAACCTGACTTTTATCCCTGTTTATCATCATACCATTGCCTACTGTCCATCTCACAACATTATCGAGGTCATTTTGCAGTTGCTCACAATCTTGTAACGTAGTTATTACTCTGTACAGAATAACATCATCTGCAAAAAGCCTTATCCCTGATTCCACCTCTTTACACATATCACTGATATATATAAGAAAATATAAAGGTCCAATAATACTGCCTTGAGGAATTCCCCTCTTAATTATTACAGGGACAGATAAAGCTTCACCTACTCTAATTCACTGAGTTCCATTTTCTAGAAACAGAGCCACCAGTCACTCTTTTGTCAAGTCCAATTGCACTCATTTTTGCCAGTAGTCTCCCATAATCTACCCTATCAAATGCCTTAGACAGGTCAATTGCGATACAGTCTAATTGACCTCCTGCATCCCGGATATCTGCTATATCTTGCTGGAATCCTACAAGTTGGGCTTCAGTGGAATAACCTTTCCTAAACACGAACTGCCTTCTATCAAACCAGTTATTAATTTTGCAAACATGTCTAATATAATCAGAAAGAATGCTTTCCCAAATCTTACATGCAATGCATGTCAAAGTGACTGGCCTGTACTTTTCAGCTTTATGTCTATCACCCTTACCTTTATATACAGGGGCTACTATAGCAACTCTCCATTCATTTGGTAAAGTTCCTTTATGCAAACAATAATCAATCAAGTACTTCAGATATTGTGCTATATCCCAACCCATTGTCTTTAGTATATCCCCCAAAACCTTATCAATTCCAGCTGCTTTTCTAGTTTTCAACTTTTTTATCTTACTGTAAATATCATTGCTGGCATAGGTAAATTTTAATACTTCTTTAGTATTAGTCACCTCCTCTATCTGGACATTATCCTTGTAACCTACAGTCTTTACATACTGCTGACTGAATACTTCTGCCTTTTGAAGATCCTCACATACACACTCCCTTGTTCATTAATGATTCCTGGAATGATTCTTGGAACCTGTTTCTGCCTTAAGGTACCTATACATACTCTTCCATATTTCACAAAAATTTGTATGGCCGCCACTTCTTCTCAGTCTCCAATATGTTGCTTCTTTGCTTCATTGGAAGGGTAGGCATCAACATTCATTGAAGGGTTATCTGTCAACTCTGTATGGAAGCTATATTATGCCAAGATGGCCAAAATTAAAATTTGCCCATGTGTTGTCACTTCACTTCAGGAAAACCTGTCAGGGATAGAATTCGGCAGACGTGTAGGAATGAATTGAAGTGAAATGGATTGAACATCAAATTATTACATAAATTGAGAACTTCGGTCATTTTGACATATCTTTACTCTTGATATGGGAAACATAGGATTAAAGAAAAATAAATCCACAAAGGAGACAAAAAGTTAAAGTTGAATACATGTGGTAAAGCTAAGAACATAAATCAAACAGTGGAGGAGGAGATGAAGCTGGGAATGAGAAATGAGCCTGTTGTGGGGCTAAGATGAAAGGGGTAAATAAGAACAGGGAATTGATGAGGATTCTGTTTTGACTTGTCCATCTCTCATGTGACGACTTCTGCTTATTACCCTCAACCATCTCTGGCTGAACGGGTGAATCGTAATCTCAGGTCCGCGCTTATTGCCTATCATCATGAAGATCACTTCAGGTGGGACACGTCCCTGCATTGGTTAGCTTTTGCTTTGAATTCGGCGGTTCATGAATCACATAAATTTCCTCCAGCGTCTTTGATGTTCAAGTTTGTTCCCAACACGCCGCTCTCTAACCTCTGGTCTCTGAGTGACATTCTACCGGAGACAATAGACCCGGATAATATTAAAGATCTTTGGAAGAAAGCTAAAGCCAATCTTAAGGTGTCTGATGAAAAGGTTAGGGAAAGATATGATCGTGGACGGAGACCCACCAATTTGAAGGTAGGTGACCAGGTGATGGTCAAGAATTTTGTTCCCGCGGGCAAGCTTGCCCCCAGATTTCATGGGCCGTGTGTCATTCTCGATTTCCTTACGCCGGTTACGTTGTTATTAAGTAATCCAGCCACCGAGAGGATATATAGGGTTCACCTGTCGCAGGTGAAACCTGTATAATTTCTGTGCTAACTTGCTTCATATAATCTTGAGAGGAATATGAAGGTTATATTTTTTTGAGTTTTCACTTTTAAGGCATTCTGCCCCTTCTATAATATTTTTTTTTATATTTAAGCATTTTTGTAAACCTCCCCCGATTAGTTAAACTGCCATCCTGTCCTTACCACGGCCATTACCACGCTCCCGTCTCCTGCTCCACATCACACTGTGGCGTATGGGAATTAAATAAATATCTCCATGCCGCTGGCCCCTCAACCTCACCACTATGAATGTACCCTAAAATCATTCTGGTCCAACAGAAATTCTGCCGCCGAGCTTTAATGTTTCAGTGCCCCCGCAGCCGCGCGGCACCGTACCGCTACTGGAATAGAGGAAGGGCCCCCTCTCCTCCAGCGAGGTCGACCAGTGTACGGCGAGCCGGAGCCCTCCTCCCAGCCAAGGCTGATGTGCGGCACACGACCTGCTACTTGCCCGCAGCCTGTATATGTTCGCCGCGGGCGCGGCGTGCTTCAACACCTCTACTCCTCTCATAGTGCGGGCGAGCGGTATCTCAGGGTACTTGAGGGGTCCGAGCGGCCTCCTCTGGACACAAGCTGCAGCGGCCGCTCTGGCCATCCAACTTAATCAACCTTGAAAATATTTAATCAGCTATATGGACATTCCAGTTCAACGTTACTACCTTTTCTTGGATTTTACTGCCATACCTGGTGGACTTAGAAAATTTTTCCTCAACTTTAAAAACTAAAGATTTCCTTCTGAATTTAACTTCTACAAACATAAAGACATTACTTCAGCAGTTACTACGAGAATTTTTGAAACTGGATCAAATCAAATTTCAACAATTTTGATAAATGCTTCTGCAATTAATCTCCATATCATCATAACTTGGACCTTGTTTTCAAACAAAAGTTTATGCTCTTCTGTGTTACCCCTTGGAGGAACTTTTAGGGGGGGGGGAGGTCTGTACCGGGCGGTACACCTCCACGCCGCTAATTAAAAAATTGCGCCAGTTGAAACTACTCTGGCGGAGGAAGTCTGAACTTTATCTAATGTATTAATTTTCAAGTTATCCAGAAGATGTCACTACTTGGAAATTTTGAAGTTTCTGACCTGGGTCGTTTTCTACGTATTTTTGTTTTGCTTATAGTAAGAAGAGTGAACTTTCTCTTCTAGAGGACACTACTGAAGAACTACAATGGTGCACCCTAGTGTGAAGTGAAAGAACTATGCTTTTGGAGAAATTTTGAATTCATAAGTTTGTTCTTTGTTAAATTTCTTTCAGTCATTGTTTAAGTTGGCAATATTAACCCTTTCTTTCCCCTTGTTTTGAATTTAGCCAATCCCAAATTTCTTGAATTAATTTTCCACCAATTATGTGTTTCTTCTTCATATTGTGTAGGGGTTTTCTTGGTTAGCCAATAAAGTTTTTGTGGGAGGGTGTTCTCATTCCACAAACGCCTCGAACTTTCCGCGAGAGTATATAAACTGCTGATTTTAGGGTCTCCGGGCCACTTCAGTACTATCTTTCAGTGTGTAAAGTACATAGCAGGGGGCGGGTAGCGCCTCTTTCTTCGGGCAGCAGTTCAACAACAGGTAATGGCCGTATAATAACTTCTTTTCTTGCTAGCTCAGCAGTTTAACTCTCGGGGCGGGTCCGAAGCGTTTCCACCATGTAACTTCCCTAAAATGTAAAGACACCTTGTATTTATTCTATCTTTTAAACTACATATTGGGATAGAGAGTGCTTAACCCTCTCGAGCTCCCACTCATATTGTTCTGAGGTGAACTTATTTTTCTCAACCGATTCTTCCGTAACAGTAATGTAAATTGTTTCTTTCTTAAGTCACCTCTTTAGTATGGGATTAACCCTTGCATTAGCGGCCTAGTGCCAGATTAGGTTTTTAAACAAGTGTTTAGGAGTGCAGATCGCCTCCTCTCAAGTGGTTATTTTAGAAGTCATGTAATTAACCTTTTTCTCACTTAATAGGCCTCAGTAGGTTGGGTATTTTACCCCTGTGTCTATGTCCTTAGAGGACAACTTGAAGGTGGAGTTTGGTGTGGCCTTTAATAGGCTTAATGTTGAGAGCGAGTGGCTCTTTCTCGAAAATTGAGTGTTGTATGCCTCGAGGAGGCTTTACTGTGTAATTGGGAGCAAGTGCTCCTGGGCATGATTGGGGTCTTCTGCCCCTTTGTTGAATTTCTGTATATTGTAAGATTGGGCTAATTGTTCATGTATTGTGGGTTTGGCTCTCGGAGCCCATCCTGTAACTCTGTAATTGTACATTCTCGAATAGTGGCTTTGCTACTCTGTACCTGCCATTCGTGTTATTTCTGAATTTTGGAAAGAAAATATAACCTTGTTAAATTTTAAATTATCTTTAATTTCGTAGCTTGAGACCTGTTCACCCCCGCACCTTCTTTCACCTCTACCTACCACAAAAATACGGTAACAGAAATATTTGGGAATTAAATTTCAGGCCTTCCCCTAAACTACCATTTCACTCAGCGTGAATAAAGTAATTTATAGCCTAGCTTGTAGTGGTTCATCCCCCGATTTTACATACCGATTTTCATTAAATTCTCACCGGCCGTTTTCTCGTGATGCATGTACATACAGACAGACGGACAGACAGAAATTACAGAAAAGTAAAAAGTGCATTTCCTTGTTACTGTAGACATGACTGATACAGAAACCGCATTATTTTCAGATTCTGAGCAATGTACAGACAAATACTCTTATTTTGTATATATAGATATTCCAGTATAAAAGCATTAATTTCTGTTTGAAACTGTTCCTCTAGAATGGCTATATTATACAGCTATTACTAAAACTCAGGTGGATAATTCAGTATTGCCAGGCATGAAAAGTGGGTGAAGGTATATATTAAGGTCATGGTAAAATATTATTAAGTAAGAATGAAGTGTTGTAAAGATTAGTTAGTTCACGAGTAGTTGGTCAGTACCCTTTAATTTGATACCTATTTAGGAGCAATCTCTCTGGAGCTACAAAAGCCTTCATCAAATTTAGGCATGCTATTAATCTTTATTACCTCCTTATGAACCAGTAACAAATCACTGAGCCAGGCAGTTCCTTCAAAAGTTTCTCACTGTGCCGAATTGTGATTCAAACACTTTCTGATAAGATAATCAATGAATCAATGGAACTATTTTCTCTTCACGTATGTCTACACATGTCTACACATAAGTTCCATGGCTTGCCTCTCTTAACAACATTGTCATTCCGTAATGATACACCACTCACTGTCTTTTCTATTACCTAGTGAACTGGATGGATTACTCGGTTCAAAGAGCAAGCCCCATATTTCAATCTCTTTGGAAAGGAAAGGAATCTACACAGTATCAGAGTACTGTAGTAGGATACTGCTGGAATGTCAAGACATCCTGCGACTCTTCCTTGAAAAAATAACACAAAATCTGCCAAATGCATAGTGACCAGCACTGAGAATAAATGTTCATGCACATTTCTTTTCAAATGGTTCACTCCATGTCAAATAAAAAATACAAGGCACATTTTCCACCACTGTATCACCAATTTGGAAAAATATTCTTTCTGGATAAAATTATCAGTGAAGTAACATTATTGTCAAATATGAGTTAAATAAAATTATAATATTTTATGGCCAACAGGACCACCCCAGTCAGTTATACAAATAAGAAGATGATGATGATGATGATGATGATGATGATCATCATCATCATCATCATCATCATCATCGTATGGTTTCAGGTACCTTATGCAGGCATTCTGATATGCCACCATCTAGGCTGCTTGGTGCGTCAATTTCAATGTTCTGTTGAACTCTACCAGACAGCAGTGTAAACTGGATCTATCTTGGTTTTACCCTGTGGGCGTGGGCAGTGGAATGTCATCCATGGTATCCCCTGTCTGTCATAAGAGGTGACAAAAGATGCCTCAGAGACTCTTAATTTGGGAGTGTAGGTTGGCGACCACGGTGACTCAACTGAGTCCTGGCATTACTTCCACTTACTTGTTCCAGGCTCCTCACTTTCATCTATCATATCCGACCTCCATTGGTCAACTCTTGTTCTTTTCTGACCCCAACGGTATTAGGTGTCGAAGCCTAGGGAGTTTTTAATTTTCATACCCTTCATGGCTCTTGTCTTTTTTATGACAATACCTTTATTTTTCGAAGGTCGTGCCTCTTCCACTTTTTTCCGTTGATTAGTATTAATAAAGGATGGTTGCTCAGTTGTACTTCTTCTTAAAATAATAATCACCACCACCACCATAAGTGAATTTAAAATTATTGCAGAATTCCATAGAATATATGGATTTAATTTTGAACACTGAGTTCAACATGATGATGATGATGATGATGATGATGCATGTTGTTTAAAGGGGTCTAATATCTAGGTCATTGGCCCTTAATTGTAAGAGATAAAACAAAATTTAATAATAATTAAAATTTAAAATTTTCCCACTGACTAGAATTTAAAATATGATGATTAAGAAAATGATTATGAATTTAAAATAATCAGTGGGTCAATCAATACTGATCTGCATTTAGGGCAGTCGCCCAGGTGGCAGATTCCCTATCTGTTGCTTTCCTAGCCTTTTCCTAAAAAAAAAAAATTTCAAAGAAATTGGAAATTTATTGAACATCTCCCTTGGTAAGTTATTCCAATCCTTAAGTCTAATTTGCAATGTGTTATTTTCTTACAGAATGTATTAAAATGGAATAAAGCATTGCCTTTGAAATAAAATAATTTATTTCATTTAAATGAAAAGTTTAAAAACACATTAAAAATACACAGAGACAGGCTAAAACAGAACCAATAGAATATCAATTAAAAGCAAATAGAAAATTGACTTTCAAACACAATAAAACTGGCCACTCTCTCTCAAAAAACAGATGGCAAGGTTTACTGACTCAGCATGAAGATTAATGTAGAAAAGACAGCAGTAATGATGTATGTTCGCCAGCTAATTGACATCAATATCAATTTGACTAAAACAAGTGAAAACTTTCACATTTCTAGTGCAGAAAGTTGTGGATGAAGCACAACTAACATAATGAGCAAACTTGTCCAGGCCAAGGTAAAAAAAAAAACATTCTAATCACTATAACTCCTATCCAAAAAAGTGAAAATAAAATTGATAAAAATATATATCTGGAGTGTTGCTCTTTATGGCTTGTAAACATGGACCGTTTATAAAAATAATTAAAGGGATTTAAGCTTTGATTTTGGAGATGAATGAAAAGAATACCTGGATGGCTGAAATATCTAATGAGGCTGTGCTTGACAGAGTTAGAGAAAAGATAAGTTTTTGGAAGGAACTATTAAAATGAAGAGATTGGTTTATTGCATACTTGTACAGGTAAAATACCTTTATGATTAGGGAGAAGAGGAAGAAGCAGGCCAAGATTACTGTTCACTTACCAAGATATTGTTGATGTGAATGCAAAATCCTATGTTGGAATGAAACAACTAATAGAAGAATTGCTGTCCACCAACCTTCAGATTCCTCTTGACTGGCTCAAATCAACTTTTGTATCATTGCCTGAAAAATCCAATGCCAAATTCTGCAATGAATATAGAACAGTTAGTTTGATGAGCCATATTCTAGAAATATTCCTAAGGGTCTTGCATTCGAGAATTTATCATAAATGAGGAGAATATTGAAATCTCACAGTTTGGCTTCAGAAATGGTTTTGGTATTAGAGGGGTATTATTCAGTCTGCTGGTATTAGTCCATCAGTGCTGGGATGTCAATATAGGTGTATTTGTTTGTTTCATTGAGTACGAAAAAACTTTTCATACAGTCCGCCGTAACAAACTCGTGAATATTCTTCGAGAATTGGGGCTCTACTGGAACCTGAGTGCTGGCATAAGAGTCGAAGGTCGTGTTTCAGAAGAAGTGTCTATTATGAAAGGAGTTCACCAAGGCTGTATTCCTTGACCAATACTTTTTAGCATCTATTCAGAAAAGATTTTTTGAGATGTTCATTATGGAAAGACTTTAGAAGTTGTGGTTAACAATCATCATAAATAACATCAGGTATACCGATTACACTGTCCTACTTGCAACTGATCTCCAGGATCTACAGGAACTACTTAATGTTGTCAATGAAGCCAGCAATGCCATGCGCTTGAGGCTGGAAAAGAAATGCAAAAAAAGACCTAGTTGATGGTTGTAAGTAAGAAAGAAGATGGTATTCGGAGTAGTCTCAAACCAGGAAAGGATTGCAAGAGTGGCAACATATAAATACCTGGGATGTGACGTTAATGATGCTGGGACCTTGCTTGTGAGATCTGATGCAGAATTGAGTAGGACAGAACTTCTTTTCAGTAACTAGAAAAAGGCCTAGTCAAGCCATGACCTTTCCATTACACTAGGACACTGCTACTCCGGTGCTAGGTTTTCAGCATCCTACTATATGGCGTTGAGGCATGGGCACTAACTGATGATGATGATGATGATGATGATGATGATGATGATGATGATGATGATGATGATGATAATGATGCTTGTTGTTTAAAGGGGCCTAACATCGAAGGTCATCGGCCCCTGGCACTAACTGAGACCATGTGCAAGGGACTGCAAGCATTTAAAATGTGGGTGTTCTGAAGGATACTGAACGTACCATAGACAGCTAAAATAACCAATATCGAAGTTTCACACTGTATGAACAAAGAACCAGAAATTATTATTACCGTAAAGAGATGATGATGTTGTGGTGATTATTGTTTTAAGAGGAAGTACAACCAGGCAATCATCCTCACCGTCAAGAGAAAGGAGCTAGAATACTTTGGTCATATGATTCAGAACGGTAAACACCATCATCTACAAGTAATACTCCAAGGGGGAATTGAAAATGTGGTCCAGAGAGAAGTAGGACATCGTGACCTGGTAACTGAAGCCAGTGGTTTGGGTTGGTGAAGCTTATTTTATTAAGAACAGCTAAGAACTAACAACAGATCATGCTACTTACTGCCAACATTCTGTGGGGACGTGGAAGATGACCTGAACCTTCAGATTACCAGGTAAGTTGGCCGTGCGGTTAGGGGCGCGTGGCTGTAAGCTTGTATCCGGGAGATAGTGGGTTCAAATTCCACTGTCGGCAGCCCTGAAGATGGTTTTCCGTGGTTTCCCATTTTCACACCTTAATTAAGGCCACAGTCACTTCCTTCCAACTCCTAGGCCTTTCCTATCCAATCGTCGCCATAAGACCTATCTGTGTCGGTGCGACGTAAAGCCACTAACAAAAAAATTCAGGTTGAGGAACCAAGAAGAAAAAAGAATTTAGCTCCTCAGCTACATGTTTCAGAGCATGATTGTCTTTTCCCTTTAAGATATCAGTGTGTGTGGATTTTTTTACCTATCATCAGCCTTCATAAAACTAGACTCCCTTCGTGGAGAACAATAGGACTACCTCACCACAGTTACCCTTTATTAAAATCATCCTCTTATTAACTGGGAGTTTTTTTTAGCTGCCACTCCTTTTCCAAGATGCCCAGGTGGGTTAGTGTTGTAGAGGTTAGATACCCATAACAGATCAAGATGGTAGTGATACTGCCTCTTTTGCAGCTTGGTCTGTTCATTAATTTTTTTCCCTTACCATATGGCATCAATTCTAGTGCCAAAATCATGCAGTCCAGCGTGTCTGGCTCCATGGCTCACTGGTTAGCATGCTGGCCGTGGGTCCAAGGGGTCCTGGGTTAAATTCCTGCTCTGTCTAGGATTTTAACCTTATTTGTTAATTCCTCTAGCTGGTGGGCTGGGTATTGTGCTGTCTTCAACATTAATATTCATTCTTGGTAAGGCCCCATCCAGACACACAGTTCTGGGCTTCAACTTGAAAGACTTGCACTAGGCCTTTATAGAGGTTATTCCATTATTATCCATACAACCCAGCTTCAAGATCATAAATCTGCTGCTCCAATGGGTGTTGCTAGAAACAAATACTGTATAAGCAGTCTGGTATGAGCCCAGAGAGTTGATACATTTAAGACAGTAGCGCCATTCATAAAATTATTTGTGCAAACAGCAGAGCTTCTAAGATTGCAAAGAGATCCTCACTTTTTTAATGAGAAACTACAATGTTTATGGTTTCCTTATTATGAACAAATGTAAATCACTCCCTCTAACCTTTGATCCATCCATTATCATCCCTATGCCTGGAAATGGTGAATGAGGCTGTGGAGATATCAGTGACAGACAGAAGTACTAATCTTCAATACTTTTGGTCCATGATGAAGATCTAGCCATACTTCCAGATCTTGCCATGGAGGTACTACCCCATTATGGGTATCCCAAACAGCCATTAACCCGTGGCTGATTTCATCTTTTCTTTCAGACAGTTTAGTAGGTTATTTTGTTGCTGTTACCTCATTATCTGTAACATAACTGATGTTTAGGAACTTGCAGTTATTTTTCAGCTTCTGAATTTCCCTGTTAATGTTAAATTTTCAACTGCTTAATTTAGGGTTGGTTTTTGAGTGATTATAATGAAGACTGTGAATATTAGGAGCTTATTCATTTATTCATAACTTAAGGCATAAATTACGTGTAAAATATTTTTGTAAAAAGTCTACAACTGTACCTATTTCTTTCCCTGCAGCAAACCTTGTTCCCTACCTGAAATCTGTATGAGAACAGTCTATTCAGTTAAGGGACATAGTGTATAAAATGTTGTCTTTATCCTTTTTCCAAACTACTTTCATTCCATTTATCGATTATTTTAACAATATCTTTTTTCTTTCTTTCCAGAATGGTACTAATGGAACAAATGTCTTCTCTCATGCTAGACATGTATTCACTCCTCAGCTGTTTGAAGATGAGGGGATAATACAGCTTGGTCCTAAGGATACTGCTAACGATGTTTTCATGCTTACTATATTTGTGGGAGAAGCAGTGAATTTACATCTGGTATTTATATATTTGATCAATTTTCTGGTTAAGACTTGCCCAAAGACCCTGTGTAAATTGATCCAAATTAATTACCAAGTTTTGTCAGAGAAATTTACTCTAATCCAGATTATTAAGCAGATAATTTTGTAAGAACAAAGGGGTGAGAGTTGCTGGAGTTGCTGGGACCTTTAAGCACAAAGCATTTGCTGTTGGATAGTTGACTACCAGTATTTCTATTGATAGCTCGGAGATTTTTCACTATTTATGCTGTCTCATTCATCCCTTTAAACCAATTATACAGTACAGTGAGTTTCTCTCATCGGTTGGCGGGCAGCCACGCCCAGCTTATCTGCCTCCAGTTGACTCGTCACTTCCCATTACACACTGCAGTGACAGCGACACACCCACACTTTGCAGTTCAGCTCCATGCTTAGAACATGTATTAAGAGTTGATCTGTCGCTCAAACTGTTCTCGAGTTGTGAAATGTTACCTCAGAGTATAATTCTCATAATGCCTCCACATGTGTACATGGTAGAGGAAAGGGTATTTATGTACGATAATTATGTAGAAACAGACTCTTTTAGGGAAGTCGTTAGGCGATTTGTAATACAATTTCCAGGTGTACGCCCTCCACATAGAGAGATCATGCGGGAACTTGTAAACAGATTGAAAGGAACTGGTTCTTTACTCAATAAGAAGCAAAGTGTTAAAAAACGTGTACTTAAGAAGGAAAAGGGATTGAAATTGCAGAAAGATTAGAACATACGCCTACAAAATCCCTAAGAAGCCTTGGACAAGAAGCCGGAGTTTCAAAGAGCTCAGCATGGCAAGCTACGAAAATGTTAAAATTGGAAATGCATGTGAATCGGAGTTTCCTAAGACAATGTCAGAAATGAGTCATGTGGATGCAGGAGGAGAACATTTCCAACATCTCCTGTCATAAGGTACCAGCTTATTTTCTTAATTCTTAATTACTAATTTTCTTAATTATTTTCTTAATTTTTATTGTAATCTCATGTTATTCATGGATAAAGTGAGCAAAAAAGCACGGATAAAGTGAGCGAAGTACTGTCCTTGTTGCCATGCCATGGAGTGGGGAGTGATGAGTCAACAGGAGGTAGATAAGCTGGCCAGCCGATGAGAGAAACTATTTGTACTAGTTCTGGGTAAATGCTTGGATTTGTAATCATGTCCTGTTAGGTGGTGGTGATTATAGTTTTAAAAGGACATACATGTAGGTAACCATCCTAGTGCATATTTACCCAGTTCTTTGAGGCAAAGGTTTCAGTCTGTCTCATTAATATTGCTTTATAATGGACATGAATGATTATTCAGTAAGTTTTTATTTTGAAGTTTTTTCTGATCTTCCTTTCCTTATGCAGGATGCAGTAATGGAAAAGTTTTTATACTGCGTTATGAGGTGCTTCTGGATTATTGTCAGGGTTGCTGGATTTCTCCTAGTGTATTATAGATGAGAAATTTCAAATACTAAAATAGGTTGGTTGCCCTCATTTCGGCAAACAATTAGAGAGTTTCCCTACTTTTTATGACAAATCTGGCAAGCCTATGTATAAGTTTAATTTGCATTATCATAGATATAAGATCCCCTCACAATCTCAGATATGTAATCATCATCTTTGACTGTTGCTCTTTCTTGACCATTATAAACCCATACTGTAATAACATAACTAACCCAGGAGACGTATTCACCATCATGGGCATTCACCCACTTGCAGGGAAAATGTCTTCCCAGTTACTGGTTTTTGAATGGCTGAAGAAACCAGTTCTCAAACCACAAGCTCTGCCATTATGTTTGTACATCAGAACTGCCAAACCTTCTTGTTGTAAGATCTGATGTACTCATTCTTTTTTTATCAGACTTGAGCATTTCTTATTATTGTTAAAAATGCAACGGGCACCAATGAAGAGCACAATCGGCATGTCGGCCAGTCACTTACTGCATCCTCCCAGTTGCTGAAGTCAGTTTGGCATTTCTTCATATTATATTAATTTATGTCATTATATCATTTTTACTCTCCTCACTGATTATGTTGCCCATACTTCAATTGAGAATACATCATTTGCTTTAGTGTTTGCTAGACATGTGAGAAATATGGCTGGCCTGTCATTGAAGTTCTTGAATGATAATCATTGCCTCATTGGTAATGGTACTGGTCTCTTCCAAAATACCTATGTTTGTTGAATGGTCCTGCCATTTTACTTTTAATAAGGGAAGGCCACAGCTATGGGGTTACCGATTTCGTTCAAACTTTGAAAGGTTTGTCTACTTGAAAAAAAAAAAATAAAAGCACATAAATGATAGAGAGTTTGTGCCATTGGCCCTTATGTAATGAGAAAATGGCCTTTCAAGTTTGATTTCACTTGACTTATTTCCTTTAATGCCTAGTTGGAACATAGGGCCTCGACGAAATTTCTCTAGCTTGTTTTATCTGCCGCCAGTGCTTTCACCTCCATGTTTTGTTGATTCCAGCTATCTCCCTGTGTATGGTTCTTTTCCAGATAATCCTCGGTCTGCCTTGTCTGCGACCGCCTTGTGGATTCCAGCTCAGTACCTGCCTTTTGATACTTCCTTGCGGTCTTCTCAGCGTGTGTCCAATCCATGTCCATTTTCTTTGTGTTATCTGTAGCTGTATTTGGCTTTGACTCTTGGCCTTCCAAAGGTCTTTGTTTGAGATAGTCTTCGGCCACCATATTCTTGTAATGTACCTCGAGCAGTGATTTGTAAAAGTCTGTAACCTTGTGGTAATGTCTTTGATCACTTTCAAGGTCTTGCTTCCATACAGTAACACAGATTTAACATTTGATTTGAATATCCTTAGCTTTGTTTTTATGCGAATGTGAGGGGATCTGTGTATTGGTTGTAACTGTGCAAAAAGATCATTTGGCTTTGTTTGTACAACCCACTATATCTCTAAAAGCACCTCCATCCTCACTGACAGTGCCTCTTGAGTAGCAAAATTCCTCTACTCTTTCTATATCCATTCCATCTAGAGTCAGCTAGAATTATTACGATGGTTTATTCACATTTCCTTAGTCATTTTCTAATTTACCTGTAAGCCTACTTCTTTAGGGTCTATTTTTAAGTCATTCAGTTTATTTCCACATCCTGAAAACATTCTGAAAGAAGAAAGAGATCATCCTCATAATCCATTTCTTCCAATCGGTTATTTAATCCCCACTGAATGCCATGCTTTCTGTTCGTTGCATCTCTCAACATACAATCCAGTGTCATGATAAACAAGATTGGCAACTGTAGACCGACCTTCTCTGAAACCTGCTTGTTCTTGATGTAGTCTCCTATCAAAGACACTGCTTATTCTGTTCGGTACGATTTTTGACATCACTTTTCCCCCATATGAGAGCAACGTTATTCCCCTCCAGTTATTGCAATCCGAGAGGTCACCTTTCTTCGGTATCTTGGTGAAGATGCCTTTCTTTCATTCCTTATGAAGACTACTTTGTTCCATATTAGTGTTAGAAGTGGCTCCATGATTTCTGCTGTTTAATGTGGATCTACCTTTAGGACTTTTGGGATAATGTTATCTACACCGGGTGCTTTGCCTCTTCAGTCAATACTGATCTGCATTTAGGGCAGTCGCCCAGGTGGCAGATTCACTATCTGTTGTTTTCCTAGACTTTTCTTAAATGATCGCAAAGAAATTGGAAAATTATTGAACATCTCCCTTGGTAAGTTATTCCAATCTCTAACTCCCCTTCCTATAAACGAATATTTGCCCTGATTTGTCCTCCCACGCCATCTCTCCACTGACAGCTCGGAACATATCACTTAGTCGAGCAGCTCGTCTCCTTTCTCCCAAGTCTTCCCCAGCCCAAACTTGCAGCATTTTTGTAATGCTACTCTTTTGTCGGAAATCGCCCAGAACAAATCGAGTTGCTTTTCTTTGGATTTTTTCCAGTTCTTGAATCAAGTAATCCTGGTGAGGGTTCCATACTCTAGTTGGGATCTTACCAGAGACTTACTTATATGCCCTCTCCTTTACATCCTTACTACAACCCCTAAACACCCTCATAACTATGTGCAGAGATCTGTACCCTTTATTTACATTCCCATTTATGTGATTACCCCAATGAAGATCTTTCCTTATATTAACACCTAGGTACTTACAATGATCCCCAAAAGGAACTTTCACCCCATCAACGCAGTAATTAAAAGTGAGAGGACTTTTCCTATTTGTAAAACTCACAACCTGACTTTTAACCCCGTTTATCAACATACCGTTGCTTGCTGTCCGTCTCACAACATTATCGAGGTCATGTTGCAGTTGCTCACAATCTTGTAACTTATTTATTACTCTATACAGAATAACATCATCTGCAAAAAGCCTTACCTCTGATTCCACTTCTTTACTCATATCATTTTTCTATATAAGAAAATATAAAGGTCCAATAATACTGCCATAAGGAATTCCCCTCTTAATTATTACAGGGTTAGATTTGTTTCACTGCTTGAGCGATCTCTTGTCGTGTTGGTGGTTTTACCGAGATATATCGAGCCTCTGAAATGGTTTCACCTTTTTCAGCTCTTTCCTTGTCAAGTTTATTGAGTACTTCCATGAAGTACTGTCTCCATCTTTTCAATTGTTGTGTGTCAGATGTGAAGGCTATTCCGTTTGCATCTCTGACTGGTTTCTCCGCAGAAAAGTTCCTCCTGTACCGACTATTGCTGCTTTTGCTTATGTTGCCAATTGGTCTGTGAACACTTGTTTATCTCTCTGCACTTTCTTCTTAACCTTTCGTTGGCCTCCCTGTATTTTGTCATTGTTGCTGCTTTCAGGTTTCTTGTTCTCCTGGAGTTAATGAGTGTGTTGCACTCTTTGCTTTTGGATTGATTTCAAAGTGTCATCCGATATCTATTCTTTCCTTTCTGGGTCTTTGTAACCCATTAGCTCTTCATGTGTGTCGAGAAAGACTTCCTTGACCATGTTCCATTCAGTATTTACCTCTTCATCTGGTTATTCAGTGAGGGCCTCAGACCTATTCTTCAATGTATCTTAAGTTAATTTTGCACTTCAAGTTTACAAAAAATCCCTAAGCTAAAACGTTTCAACTTATACATATCATTTTTGTCCCATATTGGCATCAACTCATAAGGTTAGGTTGAAAGAAGAATCCCATCTTCTAATACTTGTTTGTTTTTTACTGCTAGTCTATGTATTTATGAAACATAATCCAGCTTAAAATCGAATTACATTATTTTTTAAAGTACATGTTTCATTCCTAATGTGGAACATCTTCAGCTAAAGAAAGGATGCAAAAAAATTGGCATAAATGAAATAAAAATGCTGCTGATGATGATGATGATGATGATGATGATGATGATGATGATGATGAGATAAAATGTTCCTTCATGTTGAGTGTCCGGCTCCATGGCTAAATGGTTAGCGTGCTGGCCTTTGGCCACAGGAACCCCGGGTTCGATTCCCGGCAGGGTTGGGAATTTTAACCATCGTTGGTTAATTTCGCTGGCACGGGAGCTGTGTGTAGGTGTCGTCTTCATCATCATCATTTCATCCTCATCATGATGTGCAGGTCGCTTACGGGAGTCAAATCAAAAGACCTGCACCTGGCAAGCCGAGCATGTCCTCGGACACTCCCGGCACTAAAAGCCATACGCCATTTCATTTCATGTTGAGTTAAAACCTCAACAAGTCAGTGTTTGAGATAAAAAACTGATGTAAGGGGTCTTCTTTATTCAAAATGTTGGAGAAGTGTATACTTTTAATATGTAAGGGATCTTCTTTCTTCAAAATGTTGGAGAAGTGTGTACTTTTAATATCTTGAGGATAGACTTAAAAAAAATTAAATTTAAAATACGATTACTTGGGAAAACTCCTTCAGAATAATCAAACTTGAGGTTAAGTTTTTGTTATAAAGTATTAAGATGTAGAAGGGAGTCTGAAAATTTAGAATAAGAAATAAAAAAAAGAACCTTGTAAATATACGGTGGTGAAATGTCGAAGGAACAATCAAAATGCTTACCTGTATGTTTACTATGTTTACTTCTTCCTTTGCATCTTTAGCTGACTAAGTGTGTATTTGTATGGCTGTGAGAGGAGCATGAGGCAAAAGATAAGAAACGGAGGAGAAACTAGGGGAAATGTTGTGGAGAGTGAAGCTGACGGGAGGGAGACGTATGGGATGCTTTTTCGGATCCTTTTTGATGGCCTTCCTACATAAATCTAGATTGGAAGCCTCTTCCAACAGTAGGTATATTTACATTATCGGTTATTTCATGTACATTGTGACTAGGGTTTTTTTGGTCATCAATCTCAGTATAAGTGTTTTCTAAAATATCCATCAATTTACCCTTATTTAAAGTTTGCAAAATGGTTAAGCCTCTTTTTATTGTAGTAAAACTGTGATTATATTCATTTATGTGTAAGCTCACAGCCAAATATCTCTTATGTTTTTCAGCATTTACATGTTCCTGGTATCTCACTAGGAAATTTCGTCCTGTTTGCTCAACATAAGAAATGGCACAGTCTACACACTTGAGTGTAGATATCCTCAAATTTTAAGATCTATTACTACTTGCAGCACTATGGTGATTAAATATTAGATATTGATTATTATTACTGGTACGAAATACTATATTGAAACTAAGTCTCTTGAAGATGTTAGTCATTTGATAATATTTCCATTCTTATAGGTGAAGTTGGCAAAGTATTTCTTTTTATGCTCTCTTTTAAGCTGCGTGTGAGGTTTACTTTTTATTTTCTTTATTAACCTGTCAGTGTAGTTTTTTGTATAACCATTACTTGTTGCTATTTTGTAAATAAGGCAGATTTTTTTTCTGAAAATTCCTCTTAGACAAGGGGATATTATAGGCTCTATTCAATATGCTTAGAAAAGAACTTCTTTTATGTGCTTGAGTGTGATGTGAATCTTTCCGTAGAGTATTTATGGTTTGAGTTGGCTTTCTGAAAATCAAAAAGGATAGGTTTTCTTTTCTTATAATTACAATGGCCGATAAAGGTAATGTGTCAGTCATCATGTGCAACAAAGAATACCTAGAAAAAACTGAAGCATTCTTTTCAAGTAACACCATTACTAAAATTAAAAAAGATCCTACCAACTCCATCCAAAGAAAATTGAAACAGTTACTTAAGAACATTAATGTCATCTGTAATGATAATGAAATTCCTGGTTTAATTAGTATGATCCTAAGACTACCTTTAACAAGAGCAAAGCAAAGCAAATCAAAGCAAAGTCATCTCCGTACTGACCATAAAGGCCCTTGGAGGGGTGGAAGGTGAAGGCTCCCACTATCTATAAACTCGGCACTTGATGGGGTAGAGTGGTTAGCTCTACGCCCGGCTGCCTTTGCACCCAGGAATTAACCTGGTACTCATTTTTGGTGTAGGCTGAGTGAACTTCAAGGCCATGTGCACCTCCGTAAGTGGAAATCTTCTTTCTTAAATTTTACGATTTCTTGACGGGGATTCAAACCCACATCCTTCCGGGCGAACTGAGCACTCCTTTACCACCTCGGGCAGGCAGCCCCTCCTTTAGCAAGAGCTTTACTCAAAATACACAAACCTAATACACCTATGTGCCCATTGCATTTTCTGACATGTTTCAAAACGGCGTCAGGTAGAGGTATGGACCACACAGGCCGGAATTGTATGGAAAAGAATATTAAGTTGGAAGTTTATAGGAGGCAATAACCAAGTTGGAACATACAATTTTAAAAGGCTGTGAGGAGAGAATAGAACAGTATCAAATGAATTGTTTTGAAAAACAAGTAAAATATAATATATTATTATTATGACACAAAATTGAACAGATAGAGATCAGACGTGTGTCAGTTTAGCTGCGTCGGAAGAGGACAATAATTGCCAAGATAGTTGTTGAAATTACGAAGATATTAAGTAAATGGAAAATAGAGCCTAATACTTGCAATTCGACATTGAAGAGTGGAATCGCGGCGTAAAATTCGAAAATTTATTTCAAATACGTTCACCAATTGTGGGACCGATTCCAAATGAAACGATACGCCGAAGCTCATCACAAACAGAGCTTAAAGGAGAAAAAAATATACAGAAATCATTTTCTGAGAAGAAGAATTGAGAAATAATTAAGCCTTCGAGAATAGAAATATCCTAAAATTACAGATTCTTTTAAAAATAAGATCGGAGAGACTGAACCCAGTATAAAATATTTGATTGTCTGAATTAATAAGAAACATAAGGATATTGAGAAGAGATTATTATTTTAAGAAGTCTTTAAAAAAAATGAACGATTACTTGTTGGATTTCTTGGATTTTATCATTAGCTCAAGAATGAAGAAGCAGATGTCTTGCAAATTCCGAGGTGGACCGACCTGGAGATGAATATGAACCAGCCAGGAGACCAGACCTGATGAAAGGAGAGATTCCAGCCGTTCCACAGACCGCAGCCAGATGTGACGCACAGAGCTGCAAAGGACATCGTGCTTGCTGGATGACGAGCTAAGTTTGCTAGATATTAGTTCTTAATTAAGCTAGACATAATTATCTAATGTAATTTACGATATGTGTGAAATATTTAAGAAGTGAAGTGACTCAGTGAAGTGATGCATTTGAATGATACCATACTAAGTTAATTTATGACAAGATCGATATCTCGAAAGAAGTGGCTATACATATATCAAGTGGATTATGACAGCAAATTAGAATACGATTATTTGCGAGTAGGAATGTAGATTACACACAGCTGGATATTAGTATTTGCGTGCATAGATTTCATTAATGGGTTTTGTGAAGCCATTCATGCTAGGTTAGTATCATTGTGGGATGAAATAGAGAGAAATTATGAATTATACGAGTTACTCCTTTTTGAATTACATCATCAAATGGAATTACGACGTGCTAGAGGTTAAGCATTGTTCTATGAGAAGAAAGATGATCCAAATAAGTGAATATAATTGCAATAGAGTTTTATACATCTTAATAGATGTGTTTATTTATGAAGTGGTTATGATATATGAAAAATGGTTATGTTGTTGGTTTAATTGAATTGAATGAGCGATATAGAATAGAGAATGGATTTAAATGAAGCGATTGAAATAAAATAATACGAAGATATGTTGCAATAAGTCGTAAATATGGATGCTAAATGTTTATATATTCAAATGTGAATCAAAAATGCAATGCAAATATATTGAAGAAGAATCATCAAAGGAATAACATAATACAAGGTGTGCATATCGAACCCACATGCGTAGATGAGAATAAATGGTTTCCGCAATGTCAAACACAGCTGTTGTGGTAGGGAAATGCTTATAACAAATGACATATTATGCTAATGCATGTAACGGAAGATGAAATGAGTATGCAGCCTTATTGAATAACATGTATAATATCGAGATATCATAAGTTAAAGTTAGAGTTAAATAAACTTGCCATGAGAATATAAGCTTCGTGAGAGATCAAATGCTTATCGTGAGGAAATTAATAGGTTTAATTACGAACTACTTTAGTTAGAAATGTGAGGTAGATTATTTTATATTTTGAAAGATGATTCATGATTTATCTATATACATAAATTTTGGAAGACAATAGGGGTAGTAACCTTAGCACGTCATTCAACAAAAATATCTACATACGAGCGACCAATACGAAAGTGATTCAGATTGCAAGATTTAAAGAGTGCTTTTTTTGGAACGAATTAATTGTTATGATAGACAGAGACACAAATCATAAACATTCTTTCAATTTAATAATTAATTTAATAATGTAATTGAATAACACTAGCCAACATGATTTTGCGGTAAAATAGAAAATATGTAATTCTTATAGAAATCGCTGCCCTGATTCCGAAAATGATGCTATTTTTTCCTATCACGTCTAGTTTTGACGCAATTCGGTGTTTTAATATCGGCATGAATTCGTAAGATGTAATGTTGAGAGATGTTATCGCGCAACTTTTTTAGAAAAGAATTATGTGATTTGATTTGTTATTGTTGCATTTTATTATAGGTCTATTGCTCTCTAAATTTTCATTTTGTAGTTGGGGGTTTCCTGGTAAATTCATAACAAACTCTTCCAGATACCCAATAGACCGCGGGGTATGTAGTATTGAAGATAAGACAGTTGAGCGTTTGTCTTTCATCTTAGACCACTTGAATAAACAGACGAGTTAAAAGCCCCAGCCCTTATGCAATATTTATGATGGACTGATAAAGCAGTTCCCTTTCAGAGATAACAGTCCAAAAGTATTATACTCAAGAAGATGAACTTGTATTTTGTACGGATGTTTCAAATCTTCTACGTCAATTGGGAGAGAAAGAGTATGATCCTAGTAACTGGCGCGTTTTTATTGACTCTTCCAAAAGAAGTTTAAAGGCTGTTTTGCTTCATCGTACAAACGTTCTGGCATCCGTATCACTTGCACGCTCCACAAAAATGTCTGAAACATACGAGACCTTAAAGTTGGTGCTTGAAAAAATTAATTATCACGAGCATGGGTGGCAAATTTGCGGTGATTTGAAGATCATTGGATTGTTGCTGGGACAACATAAAGGCTACACAAAATTTCCCTGTTTACTATGCGAATGGGATAGCAGGGCACAGGGTAAACATTGGGATACAGTGAATTGGCCAGAAAGGAAACAACTACAACCAGGATCCAAAAATGTCTTGAATGTAAGTCTTATTGACCGTGGAAAAATTCTACTTCCACCCTTGCACATCAAATTAGGATTGATGAAACAGTATGTAAAGGCATTAGATAAAAGTAGCTTATGCTTCCAATATTTATCCACTAAATTTCCCTCATCATCAGCTGCAAAAATCAAAGAAGGCGTATTTGATGGACCACAGATTCGTAAACTGATGAAGGATAAAAATTTCACAGACACGATGACCAAAATTGAGAAAGATGTAGTGACTAAATTCCTTGGCAACATTAAGGACCCTCAATACAAAGAAATTGTAAGGAACATGTTAGTGAAGTTTAAGGAACTCAGTTGTAATATGAGCCTTAAGCTTCATTTCTTAGCTTCGCATCTGGATTATTTCCCTCCAAATTTAGGAGCTGTCAGTGAAGAACAAGTTGAAAGGTTTCACCAAGATCTCAAAGATGCAGAACGACGCTATCAGGGACGTTGGGATGTGAAAATGATGGCCGATTACTGTTGGCAGATTGCACGAGACGACCCTTCTAGAGATCATTGAAGAACTTCAAAAACCCAGAAATTCCACGGAAAACGGGAAAAGACGTAGGTGCGAATCTAACCTGCACATAATGTAACAAAACTATATGGGCCGATTGCAGAAACAATGACTAGTTTTAAGCCTTAGACATCGTCTACCTAAACAACGTCTAAATCATTCACGATCTTCCATTGCATAAACAATGTTCAGTCGATGTTTAACTAGACATCCCTTAAAGTTTCAATATTGGTTTGAAAATGGAGTCAGAAGTATCTTTCATGCAACTCTTTGCTTGTCGCAACCAATGAAATGAGCATGACTTACGAGTATCGCTTTCGGTGCAAATTAAATCTCATAATATTATCGACACTAAAGCAACACGCCACCGTACGGGGAACTGTAGCTTTCATTATAGTGTTGTTACACTGAGTGTAATTTACTCATAAATACGGTAGCTTCAACGAAGAGAAGATGAAGCAATATTAATGTGTAACCGAGTGTGTAATTGTTTTCCGTAGTTTCCCTATTTTTACACCAGGCAAATACTAGGGCTGTTATTATGGCCATGGCTCTTCTTCCCCAGTCCTCTTTAAACGATAATCACCACCACTTGCCTTTTCCTATCTGATAGTTGCCGAAAACCTATGCGATTATATATATAAAAATCCCATACAACCTACTTTTTAGTTTTCACTATTATGTGTGTTTACTTGGCAGTAAATATAAGTGAATCTCTCCCGGTTGATGTATGTGACAGCCCTCAGACGATCGGGACACATAATTGTGATATGTATGTAGTCGAAGTGGCCTATAATTCCATGGAAATTACCCGATGTATATAATAAAATATATCGATTGCCAAGAATTGTATTCAAGTTGACAGTTAGCGGACTGTCACTTTGTCAGTCTCAAGAAACAAGTCTCTCGAAAAGCGAAACCTTATTTTATGATTATCTCCCCGTGCATGTCAAACGAATTGTTGCGATTTAGCAGCGGGCGACCCACAGAGAGGCCGTCGGACTAATCTTCCTTCCCGGAATTGTCTCAACATAATACAAATTACGTATTTCACGGTACATAACCTCTGATTGTTATTCACTCCTGTCATTTGAGGTTAAACAGTGCTCTCGGCAGTATTTAAACATGACTGGTTGAACATCGGTTTTAGACAGTGTCTAAGTGATAAATGACGTCTCTGCAATGCGGCAGCCATACTTAGGCATTGTTTAACCGTAGACATCGTCTAAATGCCGTTTCTGCAATCGGCCATAAATGTTTAACCATGTAATTTTTATTCAAGGTACAGTTATATTAATTTAAAAGCAACTGTACAGCTGAAACTAAATAGGTGCTTTATGCTTCAGTTTCACGAATTTCAATATACATTAAAAATATAATACAAACCATCTACTTGCTTACAAAGCAGCATTTATTTGTAATTAATGCATGCAAAATATGATTACGTATTGCAAGCTGAAATTTACATTAATATATCAAATTTAATCAATACTAAGTATCAACAATTTTACATAAGAACAAATAACATTTTGTAAAATTACCACTAAGCCAGATGTGATACGCCAAAACTAATGTTGTTCTCGAATTCTGCGTTAAGAACTTCATAAAACCCACCTATTTTCGATTTTAACGCACAAAAAAGTTTATTTTTTGCAGGCTAGTGTAATTGGATGATTTTCATATCATATGAAATGTTTAAGATGTTAGCTCGTGTCAGAAATGAAATCCATTTTTTTTCTTTTGAAAGCCAGCACTGACTTTGATGAGATACATGTATATAATAATTGATTTACGCCATAATTAGAAAAATATCAGCATATTCTATGTTCTCTTTTCTTTCATATTCAATTAACTTAATAAATTTCTTCTTTTGATTTATTTATAAATGAGTGAGTTTGTGATTTGTAGATGTTAGATGTATGTTGACTTAATTTTTAAGTTATTTTTCATGCGGTTTACTATAAGACCTGCGGTGATTGACTGATTGATTCAAAAATGCGATAGGATGGAAACGTTCAACCATAGATATATATGTCGTGCGCGATCTGAGTCTTTTACAAGATATTAGAATCATTCCGTATTGACGGTTTTCACTTTACAATGGCGAAAAATGAAAGTATCCTCCTATTCAATACATCACTTATGATGTAAAGTGAAAATCTGAGTCTTTTGTCTGAATCCACGTTAATCTAAACCATTTTTTATGAAGAATTACCCTGAGAGGACACCAACTACTGGGATATTTTTACATGTGTCGTACCTGGACGTGAGATGGGCACACCTATAAGACCGATTATTAATTTCAAAGTGGAACTACAATTAGAAATTCAATTGACTTATGCAGAACTACTGAAGAAACCTACAACCTGTTTTCCAGTCATTGACTGGGTCAGGGATGTAATGAATGAAGCAGATATAGGCTATTAGTACGATGGGGTCGCCACTCCCAAAGTGATTATTAATGAATGATATATGCTATGAAATGATAATGGAGAGTGTTGTTGGAATGAAAGATGACAGGGAAAACCGGAGTACCCGGAGAAAAACCTGTCCCACCTCCGCTTTGTCCAGCACAAATCTCACATGGAGTGACTGGGATTTGAACCACGGTATCCAGCGGTGAGAGGCCGACGCGCTGCCGTCTGAGCCACGGAGGCTAATTGCAGAACTACTAAGAACATAAAATTGAAGCCATCTTTCTTCTTGAATTCATTTGACGTTACCAATATATATTCCAGCATCCCAACAAAAGAGACCCTTGACATTACCAAGAACAACTTAACGATGCGCAAAAAAACTTAGTAACCATGAATTTGAAGAATTCATGCTACATTTGGAATTTACCCTCAACAAAATTTATTTTCCTTTCAGTCACACAGTGTACCAACAAAAAGGTCTCCCAATGGAAGCCCCAGCATTGGGCATTTTAGCTGAAATTTACATGGATTATTTAGAGAAACATAAAGTTCTAAACGATGAAAAGATTTTGTCATGTGGCTAAGGTTTGTTGATGACATTTTTGTAATTATGGATGAACAAATCAGTAGTAGTGTCAATTTAATAGATCAAATCAATAATTTAGACCCTTCTATAAAATTTACAAAACTGAAAATAGTAATAAACTACGAAGGCCATCCTGAAAGTGGTACCCGTTTGCGTAATAAAGACACAGGAGTAAATATTAACAAATATACACATTTTTATTGGAATGAGCATACTTTACACTACTTCTCCACATAATCTCCAAGCGAATTTAGGCATTTGTCATAACGTGGGACGAGTTTTTGTATTCCACCGTCATAGTCCTCCGCCGCCAGCGTTTTGAGATACGTAGTCATGTCTCATTTAAGTTCTTCATCGCTGTCAAATCTTTTTCCCGCCAGAATGTCTTTAAGCTTCGTAAAGAGATGAAAATCCGAAGGGGCCAAGTCCGGACTATACGGGGGATGGTCGAAGGTTTCCCACTTGAATTGCTGCAAGAGTTGTTGTGTTATCACAGCTGCATGAGGCCTGGCATTGTCATGAAGAATGACGCCTGTAGACAACAGACCTCGCCGTCGATTTTGCATTGCCCACCGTAATATCTTTAATGTTTCACAATATGAATTAGCATTAATTGTGTCTCCACGGCCCATAAAATTAATGAGCAGTACACCTCGGCGATCCCAGAAAACGGTTGCCATAAGTTTCCTGGTGGATAGAACTGTCTTGTATTTTTTTTGGTTCGGTTGGTGAATGAGCATGATGCCACTCCATTGACTGTCGTTTACTCTCAGGTGATGCATAACAAACCCATGTTTTGTCCCCAGTAATGATGCAAGTCAGGAAAGAGTCTCCTTCATCGGAATAACGTCCCAGAAACGTCAGTGCTGCAGCCATGCGCTTGGTTTTATGCTCCTCTGTAAGCATGTGAGGGACCCACCTTGCACAGATTTTTGAATAATGCAGATAGTCTTTGACAGTTTCATGAACAATTGTTCGAGACACATTAGGAAAATGTTCAGTGTTCATCAATTGTGACGCACTGATCATTCCTCACGCGTTCGTCTACTGCGCTCAGCAATTGGTCTGTAATGACAGATGGTCTCCCTGAACGCTCCTCGTCGTGTGTATCTCCCCTCCCCAGGTTGAAGTTGCGACACCAGTGCCGAACAGACGATTCGTTCATCACGTCTCCATACACCTCCGTTAATTGGCGATGAATATCACAAGGTCGAACGTTTCGAGCATTAAGAAATTTAATCACGGCCCTCACTTCACAACTGACAGGGTTCTCAATTTGTTTAAACATTTTAAATGATCACAGGCACAACACAGGCAATGTTAGCGTCACGCAACCTTGCACAGAGCAGGCAGACAAACCACTGACGCGGTCTGACCTTGCCCAGCAGCTACGCGAGTTGTCAGCTTTTCATGCAGCGCTAACGGGTACTACTTTCCAGATGGGCACGTAAATTTTCTGGATCTAACTATCGAAAGAAAATAACATAAAATTGAAACTATCTTTCACCTTGAATTCATTTGACATTACCATTATGTATTCCAGCATCCCAACCAGAGAGACCCTTGACATAATCAAGAATTACTTTTTTATTTTCAGGAAGCCAACTCAAACCATAAATACTATACAGAAATATCACATCACCCTGAAGCACATAAAAGAAGTTCTTTTTTAAGCATGTTGAATAGAGCCTATAATATCCCCTTGTCTAAGAACGATTTTCAGAAAAATTAGCCTTATTTACAAAATAGCGATAAATAACGGGTATACGAAACACTACATTGATAGATTAATAAAAAAATAAAAAGTAAACCTCAAACACAGCTAAAATGAGAGCATAAAAAGGAAAACTTTGCCATCTTCACCTATAAGAACGGAAATATTTATCAAATCACTACTTTAGTTTCAATATAGCCTTTCGTACCAGTAATAATAATCAACTTCTAATATTTAATCACCATAGTGTTGCGAGTAATAATAGATTTTTAACTCTAGATTGCTAAGCTCTTCTATGAAGTACGTTATCACTAAGCATTCGTCTACGAGACTACGGAAAAAGAACCTTCCATAACTCTTACAATTACTGTATTTAAAACTTAATAACTAACCCAGCATGTAATACATTCTATGTACAGACAGATTTTTCTATTTTCCACAAACCCATGTCATTTCAACACTCAGCACGCATTGTTGATCGGTGGTCACCGCACATGGCTCGAAAGCAAACAGTACAATAAAACCGTGTCATTTCAGTTTCATGTCCGTACTGATACTTGGTATTTACAATCACAAAGAATTAGGTGGTCGGTACCCATTCTTTGTGACTGTAAAAACCGTATCATTCCTCGTAGCTTTGAGGGACAAAATGCATATGTGTTCTTTTTGCCAAGTTGTGCTTGGTCTGGCCTGTGTACTATATGATGTTCATTGAGAATTTCACAGATGATACCACGTAATGACCGCTGCAAAGTTGGTTGCATAAGGCGGAACTGGAGGTGAGATCTAATCAGGTCACCACTACTGCTGCGTGAATGCCCTTCTCGAGATAAGTTTTTCTAATACCAATATAAATGGTCCGTTATTGGACATTATAAATTTTCCAGCTAACTCATCACTGGTTGCCAGCGTTTCGCCCCCGTGTGCTAGGCTGGGCTCATCAGTTGGTACCTAGCACACCTACGAAGACGCTGGCTAGTGCATACCATGGAGGCCACTGCGTAGGCTAACTGTAGCCACCGGCAGTGCCAATGCACTACGAGACACTTTGTCCCACTACAAAAAATTGATGCCTGCTTGGCCATCAGATGATATATCATAAGTTTTTTCTCCCTTTTGGAGGATGTTGTGGCAGAACAAAATATATCCATTTACTAAGAACATATTGATGATGGTGAAGAATACACACAGAGGCCAGTGCTTGTTCATTCTACTGCAGTACATGCTGCAACACATTTGTACGAAAGAGTCTGTTGCACCTTTTGTTTTGTTATAAAATTAAATTGCTGCAGGTTTGCCACTGTTATCCCTTATTTCTATGTTCTCATGAGTAGTGGATAGCAGAACAATGACTTTCCCCTGCTTTGGTTTTTACGATACAAGAGTTTTTGGTCCATCAAAACAGAACATTGACGTGCCGATTTTTTGCTTCTTCACTTCAAGGAGCTCAGAAGGTATCTTGCGTTTATTCTTTCTTATTGTTCCTACAACTGTCAGAGAGTACGGTGGTTTCAAAAGGTCTTCAGCCAGTGGGACGAAGATATACCAATTCCCCCATGGTTACATTCCTTACCGCTAATGAGAACGTAACAATGAAATTATATGTTACGATGTTAATAATGGAAGTACTCGTTGTCACAGTGTGCTATTGTTTATTTTTAGTATATGCAAAGTAGACAAATAAATAAATAAATAAATAAATAACTGCTCAACTACATATCAAATATAAAAGTAACGTTGTCACTAAGCATTCGTACCTCAGATGACGGGATCCCCGTAGAGAAGGAATGAAGGAACGCACGGTGACACAACTGTTCTCTACAAGGTCAGAACTCACACAAAGGAAGCTAGAGAGAAGGTGAAGCAAATATCTCTACACTAGGGGAAGGGGGGAGCTACTAATATCTGCGTGCATCGTCCGGCAGACGAAAGTTTAGTAATCCAGGGTTAAATTTGGGGATATATTGTACCCGCTCAAAGCCTGAGTCCCAACCAGCATTTATCTCAGGGGGTGTTACGGTCCGAATCTATCGCAACTAATAAACAATTAAAAAAATTATGAGGATATAAGATCACCAGTTAAATGTATGGGCGCCATCCAATCAGTACTACAGGGTTGAACGGGACACTCTAATCATTAACTTTAAGGCTTAGCATAAAAAAAACACATTAAAAATATTTTAAGTCGGATCAAGGGGAAAAATATGAAGGCTCCGTCCTAGGAATGGGGACGGATATTTAAACGGTCACCAAGGGTTTACTATGCTACAAGAACAAGAACCTGGAACTGTTTACTTGCAAATGCTAAGGCAGCATTTTATTTAAGTAAAAAAAAAAATTACACACAACAAAATTCGTTGACCCTTAATTTGCCGGTTGTTTGGCAAATCATTCCTGAAAATTTTACATACTAGTTTACACTTTTAACCACCCATCCATTTGGGTGGTGGAACCGTTGCTTTCTGAAGGTGTCAGTTCGACCCTTGTGAACACAATGACCATTGATGGTCATGGACCAATTTCCTGTTGGCCAAGTGGGCGCGATCACATGAATCATGTCATCGCCTCTACTTTTATTGAGATTAGACCAACCTGGGATACTACAAAACTCTCCCCGGGTTCCTAACCAAGATATGCTAATCGTTAACTGAAGGAAACGACAAAGTGTCCGTAACCTAATGATCCAGATGTAGGGATTTGCCATCACTTTACAAATAACAAACTTAAGTTATTATTTACAACAACTTGACATTATTTCCTTATTTCGCTAGCTGACTTCCCTAGTGTCATTCAACATCATCATCCGAAATAATAAAAAAATATTTTAAATTATTATTATTATTATTATTATTATTATTATTATTATTATTATTATTATTATTATTATTATTATTACCGTGTTTTAGCGGTAGGTAGAGGTGAAAGAAGGTGCGGGCGTGAACGGGTCCCAAACTACGGAATCAAAGTTAATGTAAAATTTAACAAGGTTATATTTTCTTTTTAAAATGAAGAAATAACAAACATTGCAGGTACAGAGTAGCAAGTCAACAAAATGTAGGTACAATAATTACTGGATTTGGGCTCAGCGCCCTTATTTCACAATTCGTGGGCAATCAGCCCAACCTTACTCCAAAATAAGTTTTACCAGAGGGGCAGAAAACCCCATTCATGTTCAGGAGCATTTGCTCCAAATTACACTGAAAAGCCTGCACGAGGCATACAACACTCAATTTTTGAAAAAGAGCCACTCGCTCTAAACTTTAAGCCTCTCAAAGGCCACACCAAACTCCACCTTCAAGTTGTCCTCACTGGACATAGACACAGGGGTAAAATACCCAACATACTGAGGTCTATTAAATGAAAAGGGGTAATTACATGACCTCCAAAATAACAATTTGAGAGGAGGCGATCTGCACTCCTAATACATTTTGTTTTTAAAACCTAATTTGGCTCTAGGCCGCAAATGCAAGGGCTAATCCCATACTAAAGAGGTGACTTAAGAAAGAAACAAATTTACATTACGTTAAGGAAGAATCGGTTGTGAGAAGTAAGTTCACCTCAAAACAATATGATTGGGAGCTCGAGAGGGTTAAGCACTCTCTATCCCGATATGCCTTTTAAAGATAGAATAGATACACTTTAAGGAAGGTTACATGATGGAAAAACTTCGGACCCGCCCCGAGAGTTAAACTGCTGAGCAAGCAAGAAAAGAAGTAATTAATCGGCCATTACCTGGTAGTTGACCGCTGCCGGAGAAAGAGGCGCTTCCCGCCCCCTGCTATGTACTTTACACACAGAAAGATGGAACAGAAGTGGCCCGGAGACCCTAAAATCAGCAGTTTATATCCTCTCGCGGAAGGTTCGAGGCGTTAGGGGAATGAAAACACCCTCCCACAAACTCTTTATTGGGTAGGATACAGCAACATATTCAAGTTGGGGGAAGATACCTCTGATTGGTCAGAAATTAATAACAGAAATTCGGGATTGGTTAAATGCAAAACAAGGGGAAAGAGAGGGGTATACAGCCAACTTAAACAATAACAGAAAGAAATTTAACAAGAAACAAACTTTTGAAATAAAAATTTTCTCCAAAAAAACAGTTCTTTCACTCCGCACTAGGGTGCACTATTGTTGATCTTCAGTAGTGTCCTCTAGAAGAGAAAGTTCACACTTCTTTCTACAAGCGAAACAAAAATACGTCGAAAATGACACAGTTCAAAAACTCTAAAATTTCCAGGTAGTGACATCTTCTGAGAAACTTGAAGATTAATACCGTCAATAAAGTTCAGACTTCCTCCAGCAGAGGAGTTTCAACTGGCGCACATTTTAAATTAGCGGCGTGGAGGTGTACCGCCCGGTACAATTATTATTATTATTATTATTATTATTATTGTAACGGGCGGTACACCTCCGCTCCGCTAATTCAAACTTTGCGCCAGTTGAAACTCCTCTACTGGAGGAAGCCTGAACTTTAACTACAGTGTTAATTCTCAAGTTTCTCAGAAGATGTCCCTACTTGTAAATTTTGAAGTTTTCTGAACTGGGTCATTTTCGATGTATTTTTGTTTTGCCTGTAGTAAGAAGTGTGGACATTCTCTTCTAGATGGCACTACTGAAGGACTACAATTATGCACCCTAGTGCGAAGTGAAAGAACTATGTTTTTGGAGAAATTTTGGATTCATAAGTTTGTTCTTTGTTAAATTTCTTTCCGTCATTGTTTAAGTTGGCAATGTTAACCCTTTCCTTCTGCCAGTTTTGAATTTGACCAATAAGGAATTTCTGTAATTAATTTTCCACCAATAAGGTGTTTCTTCTTCATCTGGTGTAGTAGTTTTTGCCATTAACCAATAAAAGGCTTGTGGGCGGGTGTTCTCATTCCTGAAAGGTCTCTAATGTTCTGCGAGGGTATATAAACTGCTGATTTTCGGGTCTCTGCGCCACTTCAGTAACATCTATTATTGTGTAAATTATGTAGCAGGGGGCGGGAAGCGCCTCTTTCTTCCGGCAGCAGTTCAACCACCAGGTAATGGCCTTTTAATAACTTCTTTTCTTGCTAGCTCAGCAGTTTAACTCTTGGGGCAGGTCCGAAGCCTTTGACCATGTAACTTTCCTCTAAAATGTAAAGACACTTGGTATCTATTCTATCTTTTTAAACTACAAATTGGGATAGAGAGTGCTTAACCCTCTCGAGCTCCCACTCATATTGCTTTGAGGTGAACTTATTTTCACAACCGTTTCTTCCCTTCTAATGTAATATAAATCATTTTCTTATGTAAGTCACCTCTTTAGTATGGGATTAGCCCTTGCATTAGCGGCCTAGTGCCAAGTAGGTTTTAGTAAAGTATATTAGGAGTGCAGTTTTGCCTCCTCTCAAGTTGGTATTTTGGAGGCCACGTAATTGTCCTGTTTCTTCACTGAATAGGCCTCAGTAGGTTGGGTATTTTTACCCCTGCGTTATTTGTGTTTGGAGGTCAACTTGAAAGTGGAGTTTGGTGTGGCCTTTGATAGACTTGAACTTAAGAGCGGGTCGCTCTTTCTTGAAATTTGTTTCTGCGTGCCTCGAGGAGGCTTTACTGTGTAATTGGGAGCAAGAGCTCCTGGGCATGATTGGGGTCTTCTGCCCCTTTGTTGAATCTTGTATATCGTAAGGTTGGGCTTATAGCTCAAGAATTGTGTGTCTGGCTCTCGGAGCCCAAATCCTGTAACACTGTAATTGTACACTCTCGAATTGTTGCTAGGCTACTGAGTACCTGTTATAATTGTTATTTATTGATCTTGAAAAGAAAATATAACCTTGTTAAATTAACTTTAATTTCGTATTTTGAGACCTGTTCACCCCAGCACCTTCTTTCACCTCTGCACATCTACAATACTCCGTAACAATTATTATTGTTATTATTATTAGTTTGAAAATGCTATATTTAGTTTCAATTGTTACACGGCAGTTCACTATTACCGTATTAGGTTTAATGCATAACCCCTTTTACAATTCCGATCTAGTTTGGCACTGATCAATCAATTAACACGATTTACTTGGAAAATTATTATTATTATTATTATTATTATTATTATTTCAAAAGTTTATATTGTAATTTCAATCTTTAGAACTTAGTCACATATGTTAACTCCCAAATATCAACCACCAAGAAGCGATTTCATATCGGCTGGGACACAATAACGGTATTCAAACCCGCAACCTTATTTTCGTACTGTCGTTAATTTATGGGAACACCATGTCCTCCCAAGACAAATCTCAAATCCCATGTCACCTCGCAGTTAGGCAAATACATCTGATCTCTGCAAGTGCTAAATTATTTCTTCCATTTCATTTTGAAGTCCATTTACGTAGGTGGTTTGAAAAGTTCTCAGAATGTACTAGAATTAAGTATCTTACCTCAGTGGAACTGCTTTTATTTTTCAACATAGTCTCCCTGTAGACTAATGCATTTGGTCCAGTGATGTTCCAATGCCTTGATCCCATCTCCAGGCCTGCAAAATACCTCTCCAATTTGGCTGTCAATTGTTCCCTTGTAGAAAATCTCTGTCCACCGAGGAAAATTTTCAGCTTGGGGAATAGATGAAAGTCTGATGGTGCCAAATCAGGTGAATAAGGTGGATGTGGCAACAATTCGTACCCCAGTCCATGAAGTTTTGCCATGGCAATAACACTTGTGTGCGGCGGAGCGTTGTCCTGATGAAAGATGACCTTTTCCTTGCCAAACCAGGCCTTGTTTCTTTTCCTGTAGTTGGTCTAGGATGTTTGCATAGTATTGCCCCATAATTGTTTGGCCAGTAGGAAGATAATCTATCAGCAGAATGCCTTTTGCTTCCCAGAAAACTGAGGCCATGACCTTTCCGGCCGAATGCACTGCATTTGCTTTCTTTGGTGGTGGTGAATCAACATGTTTCCACTGCTTTAACTGCTGTTTTGTCTCTGGGGTATAGTAGTGGACCCAAGTTTCATCCGTAGTCACAAACCGGCGCAAGAAATCTTGTTGGTAGCACTGAAAACGGGCCAGACTTTGTTCGGACATTTCCAATCTAGTGCGTTTATTGTCCAATGTCAAGAGCCGCGGCACCCATCTTGCGGATAATTTTTTCATACCCAATTCTTTGGTTAAAATATAATATACCCGTTCAGAAGACATCCCTACAGCTTCAGCACTTTCAGTCGACGATCCTCAATGACCATTTTATGCACTTTTGTGATAAATTCTGGGGTCGTAGCACTTTTTGGCCGTCCACTACGTGGATCATCATCCAAGCTCTCCCAACCAAATTTAAACTCGCTGGTCCACTTGGCAACAGTTGAAAAAGTATTTAATCACTGCTCGAATCTCTGTTTTTTCCATTGTCACAAATCACTATGCGGGAACAACAACAAAGAGTCATCACTACCACAGTCCTGCAGCTAGAGCACTGACGCGCCACGTCTTCACTCACAAAGGATGTGTGATTATTGCGGGGGAACCTTGTTGCTCTAGCACTGACATCTAGCGGTGATTCCAAGAGCTTTTCAAACCGTCCTCGTATTCCACTGGAACTCTTCAAACTTTTAATTTATTAATTAATTTCCTGTGCATGGACACCTGCCACTCATGACACCGAATCGGCATTTTATATCGATGTAGGCCCCAAGATCCATCTATTTCTTCATCAACATCAGTACGATTCATTTTCATCTCATGCCGGATTTTTGTCCCGCCCGACTTCCAACATCAAAATTTGGCTTAAACCACTCTGGGCTTTCAACATTTCATGACCATCATATACTAGTGCCTCTATTCCGTTCAAACAAATATTTATGATTATTATGGAGTCCAAAAATTAATTAATGTAAAATTCAAATTTACTGCCCGAATTAAAGTATGTAATCACAAACCATTCAAGCACTTGAATAAACAAATCAACCCTACTCTACTCTATTAAATAATCAAAATTATGATGAGTGCTTGATCTAATTATGTACATATTAATTAGTCCCTTTGTCTATATATCTCTGAATTCAAACGAGTCGGAAACGGCTCGTTTCAAATCAAGTTTCCATAATTAAAGAATACGATTTCCTCCCCGCTAATGATAGCAATCTACAAATTTATATTAAGGGATACTCATCTCAGCCTTGTAGTCTGCTGAACCGGACGAGGAGCCAAGCCCCATCCGGCTTTAGCACTGCATCCTACTGGTATTCATGCCAGCTTGAAGAGGTAATCCTTGACACTTTTTATTTTTACATATTTTAAATCTTATAAAAACAAAACAAATAACTTTTGCACTTGTAATAATTTGCACTCTAACTTTCATATATGAATTTAACACTCTTGGCTTTTTATCTAGCCCACTTAATGTAAATATACATTATTCGTTCCTTTCCCGGACAGTAGGAACATGTAATACCTCAGTATTACTTTCAGCGGCCCGACGCGCACTCGATTTTTCCTGTCTCACGTTCGCGTAGCTGACCAGGTATCAGTTATTAATTGACTGTTTACTTGGTGAAATTCCGTCTATCACCCACGAGCATTCTCACGTAACATACTTCCTATTCTTAATATAGAACCTCACACTCCTATCTGTAGGTGTTGATTTAATGAGTTCTGTATATATTCAAACTCCTGCTAGTATACTGTTCAAGACTGTAATATGAATCATATCAATCAATCAATCAATCAATACTGATCTGCATTTAGGGCAGTCGCCCAGGTGGCAGATTCCCTATCTGTTGCTTTCCTAGCCTTTTCCGAAATGATTTCAAAGAAATTGGAAATTTATTGAACATCTCCCTTGGTAAGTTATTCCAATCCCTAACTCCCCTTCCTATAAATGAATATTTGCCCCAGTTTGTCCTCTTGAATTCCAACTTTATCTTCATATTGTGATCTTTCCTACTTTTATAGACGCCATTCAAACCTATTCGTCCACTAATGTCATTCCACGCCATCTCTCCGCTGACAGCTCGGAACATACCACTTAGTCGAGCAGCTCTTCTTCTTTCTCTCAATTCTTCCCAACCCAAACATTGCAACATTTTTGTAACGCTACTCTTTTGTCGGAAATCACCCAGAACAAATCGAGCTGCTTTTCTTTGGATTTTTTCCAGTTCTTGAATCAGGTAATCCTGGTGAGGGTCCCATACACTGGAACCATACTCTAGTTGGGGTCTTACCAGAGACTTATATGCACTCTCCTTTACATCCTGAACTAATGCGCGTCCTGGATCACTGTGCTACGTAACTTGATAACATCTCAAACAATTCTCCATGAGTAAGTACGCACCCTGGCGTAGTAACGGCTCGAACAATTTATCACAAGTAAGTTCTTCCGTTTCCACGACCCTGTATTTATATTCGCCTTACCTCCCCTCCGAGTTCACGAGAGGTCATCTTAGGGCATGCAGTTCCAATATCCTCATACGACTATTTGCGGCCCTGCCAGTGGCTTAAACTTGGGATCCACTGAGGTAATTATGTTATATTAGCCTCTTTGCCAATTCTCAAATAATATCATTCTCTGGTAATTAATATAATCGTGAATTTAGCTCCTGTATCCCAGGCGAGGATTTCGCGCTGTTTTGTAGCGTCTCTTGCCTGCAGCCAATCAACGGATAGCTTCCATGAATTCTCAGAATTACGCCAGTCAGTCTCCCTCAATTAATAACTTTTAATAACTTTTATTATATGGTGAGGCTTCTAAATTTCACCGTATCTCGAATTTATAAATCACTTCCTTCTATAAATTTAATCTGTGGAGTTAACGTTGATAGTGCTTCTTACAATACGAAGTTGTCGTGCCTGCCTCTGGCCTGCAAATTTTACGATTGATCCAAGCTTACGCGGGACTGAGAAGTTTCATATTTTTTTCTTTAAGTACCAACTTTGCGTTCAGCCCTCGCTAGTGCATTGGAGATCCCCTGACATCATTTCTAGGAAATCTGCACACGGCCCATCCGGTGTGTCGCACTATAACTTCGCCCGCGGCTTTGAATCTTTCCACTGACTCGTAAATAACTCTTGCCTTTCTCTTTTCCAACACGTCACAATTTCTGAGAAGACTAATTCTGCTGGCCATTGTATTTCATAATCTTAGAGGAGACATCAGTCTGTGGTAGGTTTCACCATATCTTGAACTGGCCCATACTTACAATATATAAAGTAAGATATTCTTGATTCTGAAAATGAAATATATATTCCTCACTAATTAATTACAATTGAATGACTGCTATCACACCCCCACCAGGGTGCAGTATATACTGGAGTGTATAGACTGTGCCATTTCTTATGTTGGACAAACAGGACAAAGTTTCCTAGAAAGATACCAGGAACATGTAAATGCTGAAAAATATAAGAGAAATTCGGCTGTGAGTTTACACATTATTGAATATAATCATAGTTTTACTACAATAAAAAGAGACCATTTTGCGAACTGTAAATAAGGGTAAATTGATGAATATTTTAGAAAACACTTCTATTGAGATTGATCAACAACAAAACCCTAATCAGAATGCAAATGAAATAACCAATAATATAAATATACTGTTGGAAGAGGCTTGCAATCTAGATTTGTGTAGAAAGGCCATCAAAAAGGATCCGAAGAAACAACTCGCATGTCTGCCTCCCATCAGCTTCACCCCCCCCCCCCACACACACACACACACACGCACAACATTTCCCCTACTTTCTCCTTCGTTTCCCCTTTTTTGCCTCATGCTCCTCTCATAGCCATACACATACACACTCAGTCAGCTGACGACATAAGGGAAGAAAGCAGGACCGGCCGAGAGGTAAGCATTTTGATTGTTCCTTCGACACTTCACCACCATATATTTACGAATTTATTTCTTTTTCTAAAACAATTTTCATTCCTTTGTTACAGGCTCCCTTCAACATCTTAATACTTTATAACAAAAACTTAACCTCAACTTCGGTTATTCTTGAGGAGTTTTCCGTGGTCATTGTATTTTAAATTTTACATTTTAAAAATTTTAAGTCTATCCTCAAGATATTAAAAGTACATACTTCTTCAAAATTTTGAAGAAAGAAGATCCCTTACATCAGTTTTTTGTCTCAAACTTGAACAGTGACTTGTTGAGGTTTCAACTCAACATGAAGGAACATTTTATCTCATCATTATCATCATCATCATCATCATCATAAGTGTTTTTATTTCATTTATGCCAATTTTTGTATCCTTTTCAGCTGAAGATGTTCCACATTAGGAATGAAACATGTACTTTTTTAACTAATGTAATTCGATTTTAAGTTGGATTATGTTTCATAATTACAAAGACTAGCAGTAAAAAAACAAACAAGTATTGGAAGGTGGGATTCTTCTAGTTGAAATGTTTCATTTGTACTTCTGCTTGTTTTACTGGTGCTGCCTCCTTCAATCTAATATCAGCAATCATAAGGTGATGCTCGCTCCCTGCATATCATCATCATCATCATCATCATCATCATCATCATCACTAGCGGGACAGCCCTTTGTAGGCCTTAGCCTTCTGAAGTTGTTTTCCCCGTTCTTTCCTTTTAAGTGCAGAACTCCTCCAATTCTTGATTCCAGTTATCTTTACATCCTCTCTCACCCCTTCTTCCCACCTTAACTTTGGTCTGCCAACTTTCCTGATTCCTTCTGGCACTACATTAAATATCTTCTTGATCATTCTGTTATTAGCACACAGCACATGTCCTGCCCACTCCAACCTTCTGATCTTTATGCAGTTAACAATGTTTGGTTCATTATATAAATTATACAATTCAGGATTATATCTTCTTCTCCAGACACAATTTTCTTCCACTGGCCCAGAAATTTGCCTCAAAATCCTTCTTTCAAATATATGTCTGTCTTTCATCAGATTTTGAGTGTGTCCAGGTCTCAGCACCATAATGTTAATACAGGCTTTACACATCAGGACTTTGGTTATCCTGAACAGCAGCTTAGACTTCAGATGTTTTCCAAGGCCATGATAGCACTTGTTAGCAGACAGTATACGTTTTTGAATTTCAGAAGTAACATTGGTTTTGGAATTAACTTCTGATCCAAGGTAGGTAAAGCTACGCACAACATCAAACTTATATGAGCCGATTTCTATGAATGTAGATCCACTAGGGTAGTCTTTGTTGGTTATGGACATGTACTTAGTTTTTTCTTCATTAATATGTGAATTCATCTTTCTTGATGCTTTTCTGAGGCTTGTGAAAGCTTCTATCAATGCTCTTGGTTTTCTCGCGATTAAATCAATATCATATGCATATGCCAAAATTTGAACTTATTTATATAAGATGGTTCCCCTTGTGTTGATACTCGCATCTCTAATAACTTTCCCCAGAGCTATACTGAACAAAAGGCATGATAATGAATCTCCTTGCCTAACTCCATTCTTGGTCGTTACAGCACTTGATAACATATTCTGAATCGTAATTTGATTCTGAGTATTTTCCATAGTAGCTTTCACAAGGGTGATCAATTTCTTACGGATCTCAAACTCTTCCATTGCTACATAGAGATTACTTCTATCAATGCTGTCATAGGCTGATCTGACGTCAATGGAGAGATGGTGTGTATCAATTCCATATTCTTTACATTTTTCAAGTATCTGGCGGATTGTGAAGATCTGTTCAATAGTAGATCTTCCTTGACGAAATCTGCATTGGTAGTCACCAACCGCATTTTCCACATAAGGCACCAATCTGCTGAAGAGAATATTGGAAAATATTTTATAAGCAATAGATAATAGGCAGATACCTGTGTAGTTGGAAAACATCATGATATCACCCTTCTTATGTATCAGGCAGATGATACCTACATTCTGTTCATCAGAGATTGTTTCAGCTACTCATATCTTGGTCACTAGTTTATGAAAGTGTTTAACAAATTCTTTTCCAGCATTTTTCACAAGCTCTGATTGTATTAAATCCATTCCTAGGGCTTTGTTATTCTTTAACTTCTTAATGGAAAGCTCAGCTTCCTCAGTATTAGATATAGGTACCTACTTCTATTTCTGATTTTCTTGTATTTACAGGAGGTAAGGTTTCTTGGTCATCAGCTGGACTTTCATTCAACAGTTCATCAAAATGACATATATGCACATCTTTCTAGTACTGTACTGTGTCCTCACTGCCCAATATTATGCCATCTTTATCTCTACACAAATTTATTCTAGGCTGGAAGTCCTTACGACTTTTTAACTTGTGATAGAAAGCTCTCACATCATTCATCCCTTTCAGCTGTTCAATTTCTTCCAATTCTTTCTTCTCATACTGTCTCTTTTTCTTCTTGTCCACTCTCTTTTCTTCTCTTCTGGAAGTTCTATACTCTTCCACTGCTTTTTGGGTGTGGTTCCTCTGTTGCATTCTCTTGTATCCTTCATGTTTCCACTTTTGAAACCAAACTGATTTTCCTGTATCTGATTTTCAACCCTCAACCTTATCCTAATTTCCATTATCTTTAGCAACATGGGATATCAGAGTAATTTCTCTGTAGTACTTCAATACTTTCTTATCGCCTTTCTTGAAAGTTGGGATGAATATTCCTTTTTGCCAATCCTCAGGGACTGCCTTATTCTCACAGGCAATCCTGAGAACTCTGTATATCCAGTGCAGGTCTACAGCTCCAGCTGCCCTTATCATCTCCACTGGAATTTCATCTATTCCAGCAGTTTTTCCATTCTTCATCTTTCTTACTACCATTTCAATTTCGTTCATTGTGATTTCTTTATCCATTTATTCATCAACTAATTGCCTTTCCTGGTTCAAAATCAATTAATCAATCAATCAATCAATCCTGATCTGCATTTAGGGCAGTCGCCCAAGTGGCAGATTCCCTATCTGCTGCTTTCCTAGCCTTTTCCGAAATGATTTCAAAGAAATTGGAAATTTATTGAACATCTCCCTTGGTAAGTTATTCCAATCCCTAACTCCCCTTCCTATAAATGAATATTTGCCCCAGTTTGTCCTCTTGAATTCCAACTTTATTTTCATATTGTGATCTTTCCTAGTTTTATAAACGCCATTCAAACTTATTCGTCTACTAATGTCATTCCACGCCATCTCTCCGCTGACAGCTCGGAACATACCACTTAATATAGATGTTGATTCCCATAGGGAATCTGAAATATTTGTCCTGAATGAGCAAATTTATAATACCAATATAAATGGTCCGTTATTGGACATTTATAATGAAAATTTATAATGTCCAATAACGGACCATTTATATTGGTATTACATACCACTTAGTCGAGCAGCTCTTCTTCTTTCTCTCAATTCTTCCCAACCCAAACATTGCAACATTTTTGTAACGCTACTCTTTTGTCGGAAATCACTCAGAACAAATCGAGCTGCTTTTCTTTGGATTTTTTCCAGTTCTTGAATCAGGTAATCCTGGTGAGGATCCCATACACTGGAACCATACTCTAGTTGGGGTCTTACCAGAGACTTATATGCCCTCTCCTTTACATCCTTACTACAACCCCTAAACACCCTCATAACCATGTGCAGAGATCGGTACCCTTTATTTACAATCCCATTTATGTGATTACCCCAATGAAGATCTTTCCTTATATTAACACCTAGATACTTACAATGATCCCCAAAAGGAACTTTCACCCCATCAACGCAGTAATTAAAACTGAGAGGACTTTTCCTATTTGTGAAACTCACAACCTGACTTTTAACCCCGTTTATCAACATACCATTGCCTGCTGTCCATCTCACAACATTTTCGAGGTCACGTTGCAGTTGCTCACAATCTTGTTACTTATTTATCACTCTATAGAGAATAACATCATCCGCAAAAAGCCTTACCTCCGATTCCACTCCTTTACTCATATCATTTATATATATAAGAAAACATAAAGGTCCGATAATACTGCCTTGAGGAAGTCCCCTCTTAATTATTACAGGGTCAGATAAAGCTTCACCTACTCTAATTCTCTGAGATCTATTTTCTAGAAATATAGCAACCCATTCAGTCACTCTTTTGTCTAGTCCAATTGCACTAATTTTTGCCAGTAGTCTCCCATGATCCACCCTATCAAATGCTTTAGACAGGTCAATCGCGATACAGTCCATTTGACCTCCAGAATCCAAGATATCTGCTATATCTTGCTGGAATCCTACAAGTTGGGCTTCAGTGGAATAATCTTTCCTAAAACCGAATTGCCTTCTATCGAACCAGTTATTAATTTCACAAACATGTCTAATATAATCAGAAAGAATGCCTTCCCAAAGCTTACATACAATGCGTGTCAAACTTACTGTCCTGTAATTTTCAGCTTTATGTCTATCACCCTGGTCTAACAGTTCGCACATTCCCTGAGAAGGGAATACCGAACACCTGCAAATCCTTTTCTAATGCCTGAATATCATGAAATCTACTCTCATAGTGACATTAAAACCTCTTTATATTCTTCTAATGTTTTTTAAAATGTGATTTCATATTTTAGCACATTGTCCATTGAATGACTGTCATTAGTTCTCATGTTCAGCAACTTCTGAAAATACTCTCTCTATCTATTTCTTCTGGCTTTATTGATATTATGTTGCCTTCATCCTTCACAGATTTGCTGTTTACTTGATCTCTCTTTTTGTTTCTTAACATATCATACAGTAATTTCTTGCTGCCCTGCATATCATTTTTCAATTTCAGGCCCAGCTTTTCCTCTTTTCTTCCTCCGCTACTTTCTTGATCAAATTCTTTGCCTCCACATATTTTCTTCTACTTTCTTCAGTCTTAGATGTTTTCCATACTTTCCATGTCATTTTATTTTCCTTCACTTTAATCTTTAGCCTATCATTCCACCAATGTGTCTCTTTGTCTTTCACATTTCCTGATGTTCTACCACAAGCATTGTCAATCGAGAGCGAAATGCCTTCGGAGCCTGTTTGCTCCCCGCTCTCAAGGAAAGAGAGCAGCTTGGCGAGCAAGTAGGGGAAGAAGTAGGGGAAGTGCATGACGTAGTACGTACTGCAGGTCAGTGGCGCAAAGGTATAGCACATTTTTCTGGACAGGTTAGATTGCGACACGATACGCGTGAGTTGACACTTGTGTGTTTCCATCTTTATCTTCACACCACACGACGTTCATCTCTAGTCGGTTAATGTTGCATTTACTATGGAAGGGATTTCTAGGCCATCAATGCCAACAAGTTTCAAATCTTCTTGGGAAGAAGAGTATTTAATACTTCAAAAAAAATAACACAGCAAAATGTGTAATATGTAATAAAATATATGGAATCACATTTTAAAAAACATTAGAAGAATATAAAGAGGTTTTAATGTCACTATGAGAGTAGATTTCATGTTATTCAGGCATTAGAAAAGGATCTGCAGGTGTTCGGTATTCCCTTCTCAGGGAATGTGCGAACTGTTAGACCAGAACTGCAGCTAGAACTGATTGACTTACAGTGTGATACTCAAATGAAAGATTTGCAAACGCAGACAGTTTGACTGAATTTTATGTTCATTTTCCACGGGAGAGATTTCATAGAGTGTACACATTTAATTTATAAGTATATTCGGATCAAATTTTTATGAACATACGTTTTCATTAATGAAGATTTGTAAATCTAAACACAGAATTTGGCTCACCGATAAAAATTTGAAATGTGTTTTGCAATTTGCCAGTATGCTAACGATAGTAGCAAACATTGACGCACTACTATCTAAATGAGCCCAAAGGTCCCGTAAAAGAGGAGTACACCACTGATATGTTTCAGTTCATGTGTTTCATTTGTTGTCAAAGTTATAAATGCCATACAAATATTGAAATGTATGTTAATGAGAGTGAAAAGAATATGTACAAATCACATAAATCGTGTTTTCTTTCGGTAAATGTGCGTGTCCCAAATCTTTAGTTAATCATGAAAATATATTTATTCAAGAAACATTGCACACACTGCTGTATATTTCCTTTGTCAATGAATAATTTTCTTGTCCTGTTATACTCCGTAATCTGTGTCCTGTTCGTCTCATGATTCATGCTGCAAATTGTTATTGTTATAATAATAATAATAATAATAATAATAATAATAATAATAATAATAATAATAATAATAATAGTAATAATAATAATATGGTAACATTTCCGAGCAGCAAGTAAAGTACAGTACAGTCACAGTATGCAACCCACCTGTGTGCTGCTCTCTTGTCACGTGACTAACACCCGTCCCGAGCGGGGCAAGTAACACCAGCTCCCTAGAACAACTACGTGATGATGTCTGTTCTACCACATACCTTTTCTGCACATCCAACCAATGCTTCCTTAAATCTTTTCCAGCCGGGCCAAGTGGCTCAGATGGTTAAGGCGCTGGCCTTCTAACCCCAACTTGGCAGGTTCGATCCTGGCTCAGTCCGGTGGTATTTGAAGGTGCTCAAATACGACAGCCTCGTCTCGGTAGATTTACTGGCACGTAAGAGAACTCCCGCAGGACTAAATTCCGGCACCTTGGCGTCTCTGAAGACCATAAGAGTAGTTAGTAGGATGAAAAGCAAATATTATTATTATAAATCTTTTCCATTCGTCTTCAACATTCCCCGTTTCCGTCCTGGGTACCAAGGTTATTATTTCCCTTTGAAATTCTTTTTGTACGCTTTTCTCCTTCAACTTCCATACTTTCACTCTTTTCTCTCTTCTTAATGGGGGTTTTTCAATCTTTCCCACTTTTAATTTTCTTACCACAACTCTGTGATTTCCACCAAAAGCTTGTTCAGGTCTGGCTGTAACATCTAAAGGGTTCTTCCAGTGTTCTTTATCTATGATTATATAATCAATCATGGTCTTTGTTCATCTGTCTCCCCACCCATACTTCTGACTGTTCTTCTTCCTAAACCAGGTGTTACCGGGCGAGTTGGCCGTGCGCTTAGAGGCGCGCGGCTGTGAGCTTGCATCCGGGAGATAGTAGGTTCGAATCCCACTATCGGCAGCCCTGAAGATGGTTTTCCGTGGTTTCCCATTTTCACACCAGGCAAATGCTGGGGCTGTACCTTAATTAAGGCCACAGCCGCTTCCTTCCAACTCCTAGGCCTTTCCCATCCCATCGTCGCCATAAGACCTATCTGTGTCGGTGCGACGTAAAGCCCCTAGCCAAACCAGGTGTTTCCAACAATAATTTGGTTTCTCATGCAAAAATCCACCAACAACTCGTTTCCTGGATTTATATTTTCATATCCAAAGGGCCCTGCAACATCTTCCTTGCCTTGTCTTTCCATTCCAACTTGTGCATTTAGATCTCCCATCAATAGGACTTCCTTATCTTCTATCTGTCTCTCCACTTCATCTAGAAAGTCCTCTAGATGTTCATCTATGCAACCTGTTTGTGGGACGTACAATTGAAATAGATCTTTCATGTCATTTTCAAACTGGAGTCTCATCACCATCATCCTATCGCTGACGCGTTTTGTATATTCCACGTATTCTTGGATTTCTTTTCTGTGTATGATTGCCACTCCAGTTTTTGCCTCAGGTCCTCCGCTGTAATACAGCCTGTATCCTTCTTTCAGAGGAATCTCTCCCGTACCCCTCTTCTTGGTCTCACACAGTCCAAGTATGGCTGTATCTTTTTCTTTCATGAAATCAACCAGTTCTTCTGTCTTTCCTGTCAGTGTCAGGACATTTGCTGTTGCAATCTTGATGAAGTTTGCCCAGTTCTCACAGTTCCCCCAACACCCGAAGAGCTGTGTGTCGCTTTTAGCAGATGACGCCCTAAGCTTTTCCGAGGCACCATATGTGCTTCATCCATATAGGCTATTGTTACAATGGGCTCACCACACCCAAAGGCATTTTATGGCTACTGCCAGGTTCAAAATTAGGCTGCCCCTAAAATGAAGACAGACGTTTTTCATAGCTGCTCCTCCGGAGTACAGGCCTCTTCCGCCATCTCCAGCATATCGAAGTCCACCTTCTCCGTCGTAGATACTGTTAAGGTCTTCACTCGTAACCCTGAGCTGGGACCCATACCAGATGTTACACACTGGGTAGTGTGCTCTGGGACTCACATAGGCAGGGGCGCCACTACTTGGGTAGGGCTACCTCCTAAGATGGTCCCTACCTGCTACCTGATCAACTGAAATAGATCTTCCATGCCATTTTCAAACTGGAGTCTCATCACCATCATCCTATCGTTGACGCATTTTGTATATTCCACATATTCTTGGATTTCATTTCTAAGTATGATGGCCACTCCATTTTTTTTGCCTCAGGTCCTCCGTTGTAATACAGCCTGTATCCTTCTTTCAAAGGAATCTCTTCCATACCCCTCTTCTTGGTCTCACACAGTCCAAGTATGGCTGTATCTTTTTCTTTCATGAAGTCAACCGTTCTTCTGTCTTTCCTGTTAGTGTCAGGACGTTTGCTGTCGCAATCTCGATGTAGTTTGGTGCTGGTTGCCCACTTCTCACAGTTCCTCCAACACCCGAAGAGCTGCGCGTTGCTTTGAGCAGGGGAATAAATGTGGACCAGATGTAAGGAGCAGGGGTCGAAGGGATAGTATGTGGTCCTGTGGATTCACTACTTGCTGGTGGAAGTGTACTAATAAAACACACGAAATGCCATTTATTCCTACCAAGTCTGATACATGTACGTCCACGCCGTGGCCCCTGGGTAACGGGTACACTGCGTGTACATGGCTGAGTCATTTAAGGGCGAAAAAGCGAGTTCCTGACGCTTCAAAATGGGGACCCACCAGCTAAGGGAGACAACCCCGAGAGAAAACATCAGCCCTCCGGGACTGCTGGGGTTTGGCGTTGTGCTGACGACCCAATCTGTAAAAAACACTTGTTACGAAATCTGAAGAAGAAATAGCTGGCCTGATCTTTTCACGACGATCTTGTAAACGTATAAAGGACTTGAGAATTGGTTCGTGGAATGTTTTAACTCTTTACCAAGCTGGAAACCTAAGAAAGTTGCTCGATCAGCTGGATGAGTATCGACTAGATATTACTGCTAATCAAGTAGTGAAATGGATTGGTGAAGGTGTGTTACAGAGAAAGAATCGCATGGTATTCTATAGTTGCCACACGGAGATTCCCATTTTTGGTACTGGTTTTATTGTCAGCATGCAGATAAAACATCTTATCATGGATTTTTGGGCAAAATCGCATAGAGTGTGCAGACTTAGAATTAGAGTGAAGTTCTTCAATTACAGTCTTATCTGTGCACATGCTCCAACTGAAGAGAAAAGCGATGAAGATAAAGATTAATTTTATGATGGATTAGATGAAATTTATAATGAGTGCCCAAGAGCAGACGGTAAAATAATCTTTGGGGATTTGAATGCGTAGACAGGAAAGGAAGACTAATACAGACCTGGTATTGGAAAACAGAGCTTTCATGATATTTCTAATGATAATGGAATCAGGCATCCTCGAAAAATATGGTAGTGGGAAGTACAATTTTTAATCACAAGGACATGCATAAAATGACATGGAAGTCTCCAGATGGCAGTACTTTTAACCAAATTGACCACCTCCTAACAGATGCAAGACACTTCTCTAACTTGATGGATGTTAGAAGTTATAGCGGGGCCAATATTGACTCTGACCACTACTTTGTGGTAGCAACTATTAGAAGCCGAATATCTGATGCAAGAAAGGTACATGGATCCAATGCAAGACAGTTCAACAGTGCTCAGCTGAAGCAGCCCGAAACTGCTTTGAGATATGCTAACTTTTTAATGAGACCCTCACCGATTTTCCTAATAGTGAAGAGTATTGATGAAATCTGGAAGAATCTTAAAGACACACAATTAAAAACTGCAAATGAAGTTTTAGGAAGAGAAGAGAAAGTTTGGCACAACAATTGGTTTGATGAAAAGTGTGTACGAGCAACAACCTGTGACAATAAAGTTTGGTGAATGAAGTCAAAACGAATGATCCGGCAACACTGGTGACACACAACACTGCACCTGCATAGCAGCAGGGTTTGACCACCTGCTCCCAACGTTGATCAGTTGAGCATCATGTGTGTGTGCTGTGTAAGACCTGTTTGACACAGTGCGTGTTTAGTGCATTGGTTCTGAACTGCAAACAGGAACATGAACGACCAAAAGATCAATGTACAGTTTTGTTTTAAGCTTGGCAAGACACCAAAAGAAGCGCATGCGATGCTGGTACGTGTTTATGAAGATCAAGGACTGTCCTTGAAGTGTGTTTACGAGTAGTTTGCCTGTTTTTGAGAAGGCCGGGAAAGTGTTTCTGACAACCCCCATAGCGGAAGACCAGTGGCCGCCCTCAGTGATGAAAACATTGAGAAGGTGAGGACATTAATCACGAACGATCAGCGATTAACTGTGCGCATGATAGCAGATGAACTGCAGATTAACCGTGAATCCGTGTGGCAAAAATCGTTACCCAGAAGTTAGGGAAGAAGAAAACATGTTCTCGTCTTGTGCTACATCACTTGAGTGACGATCAGAAGCAGGCACGTTTAGAGGCTTCACAGATTTTTGTCGAAACGGCGGATGCGACACAAAATTTCTTGAACTGTATTGTCACTGAGGATGAAACCTGGTGTCTCAGGTAGGCATGACCCTGACAAGAAACGGCAAAGCACGGAATGGCGTTCTCCAAGATCCCCTCATCGGAAAAGGTCAGAGCCGAAAAGTCACGCATCAAACTCGCTTTGAAAGGACATCCACCAAAACATGACGAGGCTTTTGAACACCATCCCAAAGGAAGCCTTCTTGCAAAATTTCCAGGACATATATCACCGATCTCAGCAGTACATAGTTATAGGAGGGGACTATTTCGAAGGACAGTAAGGTCACTGTCGTGCATTGTTCATCTGTGTTGATAGTGCAGGACTATTTACCAAACTTTGTCACAGGTTGTACAGACAGACAGGCGGAGATGGCAGAAAATTAAAAATTGTATTTCCTTGTTATTGTGGACACGACTGTTACAGAAATACCTTTCTTTTAAAATTCTGAGCAATGTGCAGACAATATACATAAAAATAAAACATTGAGAATAAAAAATGGGACTGTTGACTTTAGTTCTGATAGGATTTTATATGTGGACAGGGGGAACTCCATGAAAACCTTAGTTAAATTTAGGCTTGCTTGTAGTTTTATAAATGATAGTAAAAATAGCTGAGAGTCTGAAAAAAAAAAAAAAAAAGAAAGAAAGATGAAAGGCCTGTTGGAAATAGTGAAAAACAAAACAAAAAAAAAACAACAATTGATTGGCTCACCTCCCTGTTGGTCCTGTTGTGTTTGCTCTGTATATGCTGTCTGATGGCTGAGTGTGTGTGACAAGCAGCTGATCTGTATTTATAAATACTTATAGATATTTATAAATATTATATATTGTTTTGGCAGGTGAGGCACGGAGTTCAATAACATACATATACGAATTTAGCATTGAATGAGTTAGAAAGCAATTTTTCATTATCATAACACATTTTTGAAGTCCAGGTCAAAAGCATCAAAAGGAAATGGAAATAGGGGTTGGAGGGGTGATATTGAAAGATTAAGATGATAAAGAATTTATGAAAACCTACTCTTTTTTGACTTGATGTCCATTGGAATGGAAACGTTCCTATCACTAGCTTGCCAGCAGTTTACCAATCTAAGTGACTGCTAAGCTAGTGTGTTGCTGATTTGAAGGCTAAATGCCTAGCATGCTGGCCTTTGGTCACAGGGGTCCCGGGTTCGATTCCCGGCAGGGTCGGGAATTTTAGCCTTAATTGGTTCATTTCGCTGGCACGGGGGCTGGGTGTGTGTGTCGTCTTCAACATCATTTCATCCTCATCACGACGTGCAGGTCACCTATGGGTGTCAAATCAAAAGACTTGTATCTGGCGAGCCAAACTTGTCCTCGGACACTCCCGGCACTAAAAGACACACGCCATTTCAATTTTTTGCTGGTTGGAAGGGAAGTAGCATGGGAGAAGATGGGGAGAAGTTTGACGATGAATGCTCTGCTAAGTAATGTGATCATTATTGGTTATTTTTGATTTTTAAATATATTGACTTATTCCTCAAAAGATATTGGTAAATGTATTCATACATGTTAATTAAATTACCTTTTTTACTTTGTAGAGTACTGATAAATCTTGGTTGATGGAAGTGAAATTATGGCTGAATATAATCATGTGTTCGTTCTTAGCCAAAAATCATGATAATGTTTGTGAATACTCCTTCCTGTCTGGTCTATGTGACTGGAATTGCAATATGTGCATTTGAGTTTGTAAATACCTGAATCTAAATACTTACTCTTGATGGTGTGTGTGTTAAAAATAATTTATAATTGGTGTTATTCATTTTGAAAGCTATGTCAAGGTTTAATTTTTGAAAATATTAGTGCCTTGAAAAATGTTATTGTTATTGTAAATGTAAAAAACGTAGCCATTGATGCTTTGACGGCCCGTACTTATAGACATGATATAGGCTTTGGGCTTATCCCTTTCAGACCTGAAAGAAAACTGGCGGTGTGAATTTTTGTTAGTATGTCAAAAACTGATTGAAATGCTCTTAAATACATATATTTTTAGTTTATTCTACAAAATAAAAATTAACATCTGAAAAAAAAAGCCCCTGCACAATTGTGTGTGTCAGGACTTAATTCACTACTTACAAAAAAGAAAAGTAACCTCAATGCATGTGAATATACATATGTACATGATCAAATGTTTATTTTACAGTGGGGAATAATTTAAAACAATTAAATCTTCATTCAAACACAAGTAAACATTACATTTTCTACATTGAGGACGAGTTTTGCTTTTACTGCCCTTTTGGCGGCAGCAACTTGTCGTCAGACCTGAAAGAAATCTGGAGGTGTCAAAACGTCAAAAACATACTAAAATGCTCTCAAATATATGTTTTTATAGTTTATTTTACAAAATAAGAACTATCGGCTGAAAAACACAACCCACACAATTGTGCGTGTCAGGACTTCATTCACTACTTGTAAAAATTAAAAATTAAAAAAATTCAACTCAGTATATGTGAATATGTACATGTACATGATCAAATGTTCTATTTTACAGTGTGGAACGATTTTAAACAATTAAAATCTTATACATTACATTTCTCATGTAGAGTACGAGTTTTGCTTTCACAGTCCTTTTTGTGACAGCACCCAGCACTCCTGTATGCATTGCCTGTAAGGAAACCTAGCCTGCACATATGTGCGTATCAACATTCAAAACCTCATGGTACTACGTACGTTGATGTAAGTTCACAATTTACGTTTGCTACACAATGTACACACTTCATTGATTATATTCTGATATTCAGTAAAGCTTCTAGAATAATATAAATGCAATAAATAAATACTTACTTTAGGCATTACTGCTTCCTGCCATCTTGCTAATGAACTGTATTTTTAAACTCTTCTTTCTGCCCCCTGGTGGTCAAGTACTAAATAAAAACAGCTGAAGTACATGCTATGTGTCCCGCACAAGCACTGCAGTCCGGTCTAGTGCCAAGAAAACGTCAAATAAGCTCAGACATAAATAAAATACGAACCCGCACAATTGTGCGTACACGGTCTGAAAGGGGTATGCCGTGTCAAGAAAAGGTGACATTTTTTACGTTTTGCAGAGAACTTTGCTCTGCGTCATTAGAAGAAAATCTTGACTGTCCACGAGAAAGGCTTCTCAAACAATGAGCTTTGAATTTAGACGTTATAATAGAATTGGAAATGGTATATTCGTTCATCACTAGATGGCTCCCCAGATGCGGTACAGTGCTAGCGTTCGAAGCAGAAACTGACAGAACCATCAGAATCAGTCTGCGAGGGTCACATAACAGAACAGGTGTATGCACATATGAAGCTATGACATGGAGTGAAACATCTGGTGATGAGGAATGTACGAATTTGGAAAACGCTGAAATACAAATAGTGAAGGAACAGGGAAGGGAACTACATACGTAAATCCTTAATGGCTGGCAACCTGGTATTACTTAATTGATGGCTAGTGTCCCTGTTGAAATTGTTAGGATTTCTACATATTTTCACAGTTTCCCATATAATCCTGGACATGTAGTGTTGTAACTTTTATAAATATACCAATAATAAAAATATCTGAATAAATAAAAATTATTCAAAGAAAATAAAATACTTGAAATAAATTAATTTAATAAAAATAATTAATCGAAATATCCATAGTATGGGCGCCAGAGTTCACCAGAATGGATCCCTCGAATTGAGATAGAGCATGATTATAATTCTTTCTCTCCCAGGGCATGTACATAAAAGCTGCATACTGGTACATCTGCTTCAGGCCTTACCTAACCTTCTGAAAATGACTAAATAGAATATTAGTTTTTTCTGAGACTTCATTCAGATTCGAATTGGAGTTGAAGAACTGGTCTAAGTGAATTAAGCTATTTTCTGCGACGTCAAGAATAGGGTCTTTGTCCATACTCATGAGCACCTCTATATCTTATTGTATGTTGCTGAAGCTATGCTTTGAATCTTGAATGTGCTGGCCAACTGCCGAGTATCTATTATATTTTGTAGCATTTGATTTTTTAATTAAAGTATTTTAATCTTCCAAATAGGGGGTCAATATTTACTGCGATACACAGTACCCTATCATGTTACAAACCCCCACCACATTGTTCACAAGACCCACCTTAAACCTTCTAATCTCCTAACAAGATCTTTTTCAATCAATCAATCAGTATTGATCTGCATTTAGGGCAGTCGCCCAGGTGGCAGATTCCCTATCTGCTGCTTTCCTAGCCTTTTCCGAAATGATTTCAAAGAAATTGGAAATTTATTGAACATCTCCCTTGGTAAGTTATTCCAATCCCTAACTCCCCTTCCTATAAATGAATATTTGCCCCAGTTTGTCCTCTTGAATTCCAACTTTATCTTCATATTGTGATCTTTCCTACTTTTATAGACGCCATTCAAACCTATTCGTCTACTAATGTCATACCACGCCATCTCTCCGCTGACAGCTCGGAACATACCACTTATAATACCAATATAAATGGTCCGTTATTGGACATTATAAATTTTCCAGCTAGCTCATTCTTGGTTGCCAGCGTTTCGCCCTCGTGTGCTAGGGTGGGCTCATCAGTTGGTACCTAGCACACCTACCAATACGCTGGCTAGTGCATACCGTGGAGGCCACTGCGTAGGCTAACTGGAGCCACCGGCAGTGCCAATGCACTAAGAGACTTTGTCTCATCACTAAAAATTGATGCCTGCTTGGCCATCAGATGATATAGATGTTGATTCCCATAGGGAATCTGAAATATTTGTCCTGAATGAGCAAATTTATAATACCAATATAAATGGTCCGTTATTGGACATTATAAATTTTCCAGCTAGCTCATTCTTGGTTGCCAGCGTTTCGCCCTCGTGTGCTAGGGTGGGCTCATCAGTTGGTACCTAGCACACCTACCAATACGCTGGCTAGTGCATACCGTGGAGGCCACTGCGTAGGCTAACTGGAGCCACCGGCAGTGCCAATGCACTAAGAGACTTTGTCTCATCACTAAAAATTGATGCCTGCTTGGCCATCAGATGATATAGATGTTGATTCCCATAGGGAATCTGAAATATTTGTCCTGAATGAGCAAATTTATAATACCAATATAAATGGTCCGTTATTGGACATTATAAATTTTCCAGCTAGCTCATTCTTGGTTGGCAGCGTTTCGCCCTCGTGTGCTAGGGTGGGCTCATCAGTTGGTACCTAGCACACCTACCAATACGCTGGCTAGTGCATACCGTGGAGGCCACTGCGTAGGCTAACTGGAGCCACCGGCAGTGCCAATGCACTAAGAGACTTTGTCTCATCACTAAAAATTGATGCCTGCTTGGCCATCAGATGATATAGATGTTGATTCCCATAGGGAATCTGAAATATTTGTCCTGAATGAGCAAATTTATAATACCAATATAAATGGTCCGTTATTGGACATTATAAATTTTCCAGCTAGCTCATTCTTGGTTGGCAGCGTTTCGCCCTCGTGTGCTAGGGTGGGCTCATCAGTTGGTACCTAGCACACCTACCAATACGCTGGCTAGTGCATACCGTGGAGGCCACTGCGTAGGCTAACTGGAGCCACTGGCAGTGCCAATGCACTAAGAGACTTTGTCTCATCACTAAAAATTGATGCCTGCTTGGCCATCAGATGATATAGATGTTGATTCCCATAGGGAATCTGAAATATTTGTCCTGAATGAGCAAATTTATAATACCAATATAAATGGTCCGTTATTGGACATTATAAATTTTCCAGCTAGCTCATTCTTGGTTGGCAGCGTTTCGCCCTCGTGTGCTAGGGTGGGCTCATCAGTTGGTACCTAGCACACCTACCAATACGCTGGCTAGTGCATACCGTGGAGGCCACTGCGTAGGCTAACTGGAGCCACCGGCAGTGCCAATGCACTAAGAGACTTTGTCTCATCACTAAAAATTGATGCCTGCTTGGCCATCAGATGATATAGATGTTGATTCCCATAGGGAATCTGAAATATTTGTCCTGAATGAGCAAATTTATAATACCAATATAAATGGTCCGTTATTAGACATTATAAATTTTCCAGCTAGCTCATTCTTGGTTGCCAGCGTTTCGCCCTCGTGTGCTAGGGTGGGCTCATCAGTTGGTACCTAGCACACCTACCAATACGCTGGCTAGTGCATACCGTGGAGGCCACTGCGTAGGCTAACTGGAGCCACCGGCAGTGCCAATGCACTAAGAGACTTTGTCTCATCACTAAAAATTGATGCCTGCTTGGCCATCAGATGATATAGATGTTGATTCCCATAGGGAATCTGAAATATTTGTCCTGAATGAGCAAATTTATAATACCAATATAAATGGTCCGTTATTGGACATTATAAATTTTCCAGCTAGCTCATTCTTTTTTACTTTACAAAAGAAAATATTTATAAAATCCTCCTATCAATACAATTCAAGTCATCTGTCAGATGAGACAAAGTCTATACATGTTTCAGCCTAATCTCAAGGCCATCTTCAGTAGTAAAAGGATTGTTACATAATATACAACAAATTAAAAAACGTAATGATGTGAAGTGACAGTGATCATGATAAGTGAGTTAAAAACACATTGAGGTGCAAAGTCCTCTCGTCAAATAGATCTTGCTGGCTGTTAAATAAAACATTATGCTGAGGAGTGTAGTGAGACCGTCAATACTGCGAATAAAACGTCTAACATCTGTAATGAGAAAAAAGGAATGTATGAGTGAATGAAGAACAAGTTAAAAATGATGTACGAAAAGAAAACTCATATGACTTACTTGTAACTAAAAGTTGTCTCGAATGGAGATGACCTTGTCGGTCTCAAGTCACATTGACAACTAAGCCTGTGTGTGGCTTACTGTGTATCTGTGTCGATGTGGTTGGGAGGGGTAATGGAGGGGGAGGGGCAGGGAGGGAGGGACGTTGTGATTCGTGGAAGGAGGGTGGAAGGGCGGGTCTTGTTCTAGAATGTCGGTAGTGAAACTCTTTTTATTAATGAACTGTTCGCAGATGAGCGGGACAAAGGTTTCCAATAAAATATTTTTCTTTTCGTTGATTTCATTTAAGTTATAGACGGGATTGTTATATTGGTCGATATCTATATACATATTCTCTAGTATATTAAGTAAGGGACCTTTCTGTTCGTAATGCAGGATCTTTAAATCTTGATCAATTGTTGTGTATTTATGATTTTTCTCTCTACAATGTTCGCTCATGGCTGAGTAGCGATTATACTTTAGGGCATTAAGGTGTTCGGAGTATCTTACATTGAAACTGCGGCCTGTTTGCCCAATATACGTTGAAAGACATGATTGGCATTTTAATTTGTATATTCCAGAGTTAGAAAATTTTTTGCTGTTGACAATATGAGAATTAAAAAACATTTTTGTAGTGATGTGAACGGTCTTGAAAGCTACTTTTAACTTGTGCTTTTTAAAGATGTTTGAAATAGGATATATATTATTATTATTAAAGGTAAATGTGGTGAACTTCTCTTTATGGAAAGATTGTTTTTCTAAGGTGGTCTTGGGTCTATTTCTAAATTTATTGAGAATTTTATTCACGAAAGCTTTACTGAAACCATTACCTTCGGCTATTGCATAAATGGTGTTGATTTCTAACAGATGACTTGAATTGTATTGATAGGAGGATTTTATAAATATTTTCTTTTGTAAAGTGATAACCGTCAATACGGAATGAGATTCATAACTTGCAATGGTAACGCCATCCAGGCTAGTAAGAAAGCAAACCTATATTGTAATTTGAAGATAAAGGTTGCCAAATTAGGTAAAGATTTACGTTTTTTAAGAAAATGCTTAACTAATGACGTCACACCTAATTTCTTAAAATTTACGAAGAAAACTCATAGAGACACGGCTAAAACCTGCGCGACTCAACGAAAAACGGATAAAATTTGGATAAGAGAGGAAATTAAATTCCTTCAAAATTAAAAAGCTCTTCTTAACAATAATCTTTACGACACTCATTTAGAAGTTTCGACCTTATTATGTCCTCTCGAATGGACTTCTTTTCAGGCTCACGTCACCAATAGACTCGATAAGGTTTTATCGAAAAAACAAAGCACTCTTGACAAGAAGTGGAATAACTTAATAAAAGCTTCCCATAATACCCCAAACACGTAGAATCACGCGGAACCGAACGTTTTTCACCCGCCGGTAGTGAACCTCAGTCAAGTTGACCTTGATCCTAAGGACCTCAAGATATTAAATAAGGGACCAAAACATAACTGGGACACGTCCTTCAACCACGACGATTTAATCATTACGTTGGCTGAATCTGAATTGGCGATGAATAGGTTACCTACAGACGTTCAAAATGAGGTTAGATATGAAGTTAAGCGAAAGTTACTTTCATCTTTCGATCAGAAACATACCGGTTCTGGTAAACCTAATAAAGAACAAGTCGCCAACATACGCAATCTCAAAAAGAAAATTAAAGATAACGATTTAATAGTAACTAAAGCAGATAAAGGTAATGCTACTGTGGTTATGGAGAAAAGTGACTACGTAAATAAAGCACAATTCTTCTTTACTAATAATAACTTTAACGCAGTAAATAAAGATCCTACCAATAGAATACAAAGAGAGCTGAAAGCTTTAATTAAGAATTTTTTATTTTTGTTTAATGACGTAGAAAAATCAAAACTGATCATCATGAATCCCAAGTTACCTACGGCGAAAGCGTTACCGAAGATTCACAAGGCGGATGTCCCCATAAGACCCGTTATTAACTTCAGAAGTAGTCCGACGTATAGAATATCCCAATTTATTCACAATTTTCTTAAAACACATTATTCCTTTCAAGCTAACACGTCAGTTAAAAATTCCCTGGAATTCTGCAATAGAATAAAAAATCTCACGTTACCGAAACATTGCACCCTTCACTCTTTTGACATAGAAAATATGTACGCGAATGTACCCGTCAATAAAACCATTGAAATAGTAAAAAACAATCTTTCCAAATTCAGTAAATTGACTATAGGGGAGATAGAAGAGTTTATTCAGATTCTCAAGTTTACATTAAATAATGGCTTCTTTACTCTTAACAACATCATATACCAACAGAAGGGGCTTCCTATGGGGTCACCGGCCTCGGGAATCCTCGCTGATATTTACGTAGATTTCCTCGAATACACTCACATTATAGGTAAAATGAATGGGATCAAACATTGGACTCGGTATGTGGATGATACTTTTATTATCCTGGATTCTCACATTACTGACAGCAACACCGTTCTTGAATTACTTAATAACCTGGATCCACACATAAAGTTTACGATAGAATCCGAGAACAACAATTCCCTTAATTATCTCGATTTAACTATTACTCGCAATCAGAATAAAACCATTTCTTTTAATATTTACAGGAAGCCCACTCACACAGTAAACACAATCCATCAAACTTCTCTACATCCAGGGACACAGAAGAAGACAGCTTACAATAGTATGATTTTCAGACCTCTTAATGTTCCTTTATCCCGTAAGAATTTTAGAAAGGAAATAAACACCATTTATGCAATAGCCGAAGGTAATGGTTTCAGTAAAGCTTTTGTGAATAAAATTCTCAATAAATTTAGAAATAGACCCAAGACCACCTTAGAAAAACAATCTTTCCATAAAGAGAAGTTCACCACATTTACCTTTAATAATAATAATAATATATATCCTATTTCAAACATCTTTAAAAGCACAAGTTAAAAGTAGCTTTCAAGACCGTTCACACCAATACAAAAATGTTTTTTAATTCTCATATTGTCAACAGCAAAAAATTTTTTAACTCTGGAATATACAAATTAAAATGCCAATCATGTCTTTCAACGTATATTGGGCAAACAGGCCGCAGTTTCAATGTAAGATACTCCGAACATCTTAATGCCCTAAAGTATAATCGCTACTCAGCCATGAGCGAACATTGTAGAGAGAAAAATCATAAATACACAACAATTGATCAAGATTTAAAGATCCTGCATTACGAACAGAAAGGTCCCTTACTTAATATACTAGAGAATATGTATATAGATATCGACCAATATAACAATCCCGTCTATAACTTAAATGAAATCAACGAAAAGAAAAATATTTTATTGGAAACCTTTGTCCCGCTCATCTGCGAACAGTTCATTAATAAAAAGAGTTTCACTACCGACATTCTAGAACAAGACCCGCCCTTCCACCCTCCTTCCACGAATCACAACGTCCCTCCCTCCCTGCCCCTCCCCCTCCATTACCCCTCCCAACCACATCGACACAGATACACAGTAAGCCACACACAGGCTTAGTTGTCAATGTGACTTGAGACCGACAAGGTCATCTCCATTCGAGACAACTTTTAGTTACAAGTAAGTCATATGAGTTTTCTTTTCGTACATCATTTTTAACTTGTTCTTCATTCACTCATACATTCCTTTTTTCTCATTACAGATGTTAGACGTTTTATTCGCAGTATTGACGGTCTCACTACACTCCTCAGCATAATGTTTTATTTAACAGCCAGCAAGATCTATTTGACGAGAGGACTTTGCACCTCAATGTGTTTTTAACTCACTTATCATGATCACTGTCACTTCACATCATTACGTTTTTTAATTTGTTTGTATATTATGTAACAATCGTTTTACAACTGAAGATGGCCTTGAGATTAGGCTGAAACATGTATAGACTTTGTTTCATCTAACAGATGACTTGAATTGTATTGATAGGAGGATTTTATAAATATTTTCTTTTGTAAAGTGATAACCATCAATACGGAATGAGATTCATAGCTCATTCTTGGTTGCCAGCGTTTCGCCCTCGTGTGCTAGGGTGGGCTCATCAGTTGGTACCTAGCACACCTACCAATACGCTGGCTAGTGCATACCGTGGAGGCCACTGCGTAGGCTAACTGGAGCCACCGGCAGTGCCAATGCACTAAGAGACTTTGTCTCATCACTAAAAATTGATGCCTGCTTGGCCATCAGATGATATAGATGTTGATTCCCATAGGGAATCTGAAATATTTGTCCTGAATGAGCAAATTTATAATACCAATATAAATGGTCCGTTATTGGACATTATAAATTTTCCAGCTAGCTCATTCTTGGTTGGCAGCGTTTCGCCCTCGTGTGCTAGGGTGGGCTCATCAGTTGGTACCTAGCACACCTACCAATACGCTGGCTAGTGCATACTGTGGAGGCCACTGCGTAGGCTAACTGGAGCCACCGGCAGTGCCAATGCACTAAGAGACTTTGTCTCATCACTAAAAATTGATGCCTGCTTGGCCATCAGATGATATAGATGTTGATTCCCATAGGGAATCTGAAATATTTGTCCTGAATGAGCAAATTTATAATACCAATATAAATGGTCCGTTATTGGACATTAAAATTTTCCAGCTAGCTCATTCTTGGTTGCCAGCGTTTCGCCCTCGTGTGCTAGGGTGGGCTCATCAGTTGGTACCTAGCACACCTACCAATACGCTGGCTAATGCATACCGTGGAGGCCACTGCGTAGGCTAACTGGAGCCACCGGCAGTGCCAATGCCCTAAGAGACTTTGTCTCATCACTAAAAATTGACGGACCATTTATATTGGTATTATATTGGTATTATAAATTTGCTCATTCAGGACAAATATTTCAGATTCCCTATGGGAATCAACATCTATATCATCTGATGGCCAAGCAGGCATCAATTTTTAGTGATGAGACAAAGTCTCTTAGTGCATTGGCACTGCCGGTGGCTCCAGTTAGCCTACGCAGTGGCCTCCACGGTATGCACTAGCCAGCGTATTGGTAGGTGTGCTAGGTACCAACTGATGAGCCCACCCTAGCACACGAGGGCGAAACGCTGGCAACCAAGAATGAGCTAGCTGGAAAATTTATAATGTCCAATAACGGACCATTTATATTGGTATTATAAATTTGCTCATTCAGGACAAATATTTCAGATTCCCTATGGGAATCAACATCTATATCATCTGATGGCCAAGCAGGCATCAATTTTTAGTGATGAGACAAAGTCTCTTAGTGCATTGGCACTGCCGGTGGCTCCAGTTAGCCTACGCAGTGGCCTCCACGGTATGCACTAGCCAGCGTATTGGTAGGTGTGCTAGGTACCAACTGATGAGCCCACCCTAGCACACGAGGGCGAAACGCTGCCAACCAAGAATGAGCTAGCTGGAAAATTTATAATGTCCAATAACGGACCATTTATATTGGTATTATAAATTTGCTCATTCAGGACAAATATTTCAGATTCCCTATGGGAATCAACATCTATATCAACATACCACTTAATCGAGCAGCTCTTCTTCTTTTTCTCAATTCTTCCCGACCCAAACATTGCAACATTTTTGTAACACTACTCTTTTGTCGGAAATCACCCAGAACAAATCGAGCTGCTTTTCTTTGGATTTTTTCCAGTTCTTGAATCAGGTAATCCTGGTGAGGGTCCCATACACTGGAACCATACTCTAGTTGGCGTCTTACCAGAGACTTATATGCACTCTCCTGTACATCCTTACTCCTTACTCCTTCCCCCATCTTCCTCCCTTCCAGACCTACCACATTTTATATCTCCTTCTCACAAGACTAATGTTTTTTACCACTGACTGATTTCATATTCATCAGTATTAAATTTTTATCAGGTATAAATTACAAGTGACTCAAATATGTTCTTGACACTCTGGTTGACGCATATCACGTGTGTGTGTTTTAAATGACTCTTTACTTTGAAAGCCTATCGGAGCCTTCTATTGAATAGATGCACAAAGACTACATATCGAAGAACCTTCTTTTATTCTTTGAATAATGAGAGACTTTATGTTTACTTCAATGTGTCACTGCGCTAGATTTAATTATTAAGCCGTTACTCTTCTGTTATGACACATGGTGTGAATAGTCAGTTACAGATTGTGTCCTTGCTTATATATTGTGATCTTTTTATGGCTGATGATGATATTATATATGTCGAAACCGGTCCCAAAGTTGAATAAAAGGTATTTGTAACATAAACACGTACCTAATTAGTATTGAAAAGGTTGAACCTAATAGGTATCTTATCGTTAATCTCAATTCAATACGGAAACATTAATGAAGTTCATATCTTTAAATAAATTCACTATGCTGGGTGAGCAGAACTTTATTATGTTACTCTGAATTAAACTTCTCCAACTTTCCCCTCAGGCCTTATTTGTATTTCAAATTCAGCCCTTTGTAGGGCAATTCTCACCACATATTTCATGAACTTTCATCATCAACACTTAGTTACTAAATTTTGCACATTTCTGCCAAGAGGACTCGTAGCCTGGGCAAACGTTTTAATATTGAATCAAGTGAAAGACGGACTAATACAGAACTTTTATATACGACCTGTATGCGTGTGATAGAATAACTTTCAATTATTGCAGCCTGTTCTTTACCATCTCTCACCCTCGCCACTCCTATTTTTTCTCTGTCACTGTTAACATAGTTTATTATTTCCTGTCCTTTCCTTTCCTGTCCCTCTAATCTTTTTTATTTTCAATAATTTCCGTGATTCTAATTTGTTATAGTAGCCTTCATGTTTTCATCTACTATAAATATCAGTGTTTAGCTATTGTACATCTTTTCCTAAGGTGTAAAAATAATTATTTTCATCTCTTCTTAATATCAATAAAAGTGTTCTATTATCAAAGAACTCTAGTCACGATCTCATATGCATTATCTTTTATTGTCATGTTATTTGTATCTACGTAATTATGCCTAGGTCTAGTCATGGTCTAATGATCAGTTACTTCTATAGTCTTCTTTGTATTGCCAAAGCAAAATTGTAAAATTCTAGTCACGAACTTAATGAACGTCTTCCTTAATGAGAACCATAATGTATTTTAAACTCTTTATTTATGGTTTGAAGTAATGATATCACAATTTAATGTTGGTATTTGTGGAAATCCCTGATTGTAAAACTCTTTCTTCTTTGGGTCTTATCAATACATTTTTGTGATTTTGAACTTAGTTATTTGAGCTTCCCTAGCTGTCCTAACTTCCCCTCTTTTTTTCTCCAGCTTACTATGCGCTTACCATGTCATACCTGCTGGAAGAATGGGCCAGTGAACTCTACGCTAATTCTACTGAGATGCTGAGGTTTTGAATTGTGATTATGCTTTGCGCTGTTTTTTCCCTTGTTTGGCCTGGCGCTTGGTAATATTTGGTGTCTGCCACGTAACTATTTTGCCTCGTGGTCTCTATTGTATGCGTCCTTTGGCCCAGGGTTTCATTTCTGCTTCAGCGCACATGCAGATTGCTACTTAGTTTAGCATTCATACTCTATTACCCATGTTATTTATCATCACCGACTATTCACTGAGTTTGTACTGTTTAACACACCTAATCTGGGTACACTAAATGTATCCCCCGTCCCACCATAAAAACCGATACGTAACAAAGTTGATCCGGGAGTATAAGACCACGTGGAAGGCCTTTAAAGCGGTGGACTGACAATATCAAGACCGACATGCATGACCTTGGTTTAAAACTTGAATGTGTCAGCATTAGGACGAAAAGGAGGTGTTACCACAAAACAGCGGACCCCATACTTTGGGATAAATGTTAGGAAAGAGAGAGAGATGTACTGTCCCCCTTTGTAAATACTGTATTAATATCTCATACTTAACATTCTCTATCTCTATAGAGAAAGCCATTGACAAAGTAAACTGGAAACAACTCTTTAGGAACATGAAGAATATAGGACTGGACTGTAGGGACAGAAGACTCATTTTACTCCTGTACAAAAATCAAAGCACAACAATAGAAATCAGTGGTAATGTTAAGACAGCATCCATTAGAAGGGGAGTGAGACAAGATTGTGCGCTATCTCCATTTTTGTTCAACATGTTCATTGAGGAGGCCATATCAAAACTTAGCAAAAAACCAAAGGAATTAAAATTAACGGACAACAAATTCACTGTATAAGGTTTGCCGATGACATTGCATTAATTGCAGATTCAGAGAGGGAAATAAGTAAAATGCTACAGAACATCAACACTACAAGAATCAAGATTGAAACTGAACACCTCAAAAACAAAAGTATTAGTTGTCAGAAATCATCTGAGGAAATACCAATAAACATTAAGGTAGGTGATGAAAATGTACAACAAGTAAGTCACTTTTGCCACTTGGGAAGCATTATCACTCAGGACAAAAGGTGCACCACAGAAATCAGGAGGAGGATTGCTCTAGCTAAACAAGCCTTCAGTAACAAGAAACAGCTTCTGACAAGCAGGAACATTAACATTAAAGTTAGGAATGAATTTGCCAAAATGTTTGTGTGGAGTGTTTTGTTGTATGGTTGCAAAACATGGGTCTTAACAAAACAGGATATAAAATACCTGGAAGCAATGGAAATGTGGATATGGAGGAGGATGCTGAAAATTAGTTGGACAGAGAAAAAGTCAAACGATAGGGTCCTTAAGGAAATAGATGAAACAAGAGAATTGATCAACACCATAGAAAAGAGGAAAACTAAATACCTAGGCCACACACTTCGATATAACACATTCCTCATGACTCTGCTGGAAGGAAGTTCCGGGTAAGAAGGGAAGAGGAAGGCCGAGGAAGAAGTATCTGGATTCCGTGATGGACAGGCTGAATTTGAAAAAATATGTTGACCTGAAACGCTCAGCAGAGGAGAGACAAATGTGGTTGCAGCGACAAGGCCTTGCCTTTAGGATATGAATGAATGAATGAATGAATGAAATGAACTTAACATTCTAGAAGATACTAGCATCTTCTACACATTCTTAAATTTCATTATGTTCTGCTTATCATATATAGTAAAAAAGGAATCAAAAGATCACAAATGCTACACACTACATTCTGAAAGAGAAATCAAGTACGTATAGAAAGAGAAATCAAGTACGTATAGAAAGAAAAATTGGACTTGCTGTTCATCTCTCTAGCCCCCTAGTGTCGGGCTGTGTCCCTTCAACTTGGTGACCTCTCCTGTATATATTTACAGCATCATGCACATCTTGTTGAGAATGTTACCTACCACATACATTAACTCCATTTCTTCATCCATGGCACTGAAAATGAAGAACACACATTAAACATGCCTCCCAATCTATGAGCACTTCACTAGCAGCACATCGTTCACTATTAATGCTCCCTTAATGGACTCAATGTGATACTCATCACGAACGTGCTGATGTGGTTCTCCACATTAAAATTACACTTCGTTATTACACACAGGCACTTGAAATCATTTATGAGTTTAAATCTCCCATTTCCATCTTGATAGATATCAATACATTCTTCAACAATTATCATAATTATTCCTGTGATTGCACTAGTCTTCACCTGATATTGCTTGTAGCTCTTCACAAACAGAAGTGATCATGTAGACCATTGATACTGTGCAGATCTAGCATTTCTCCCGTGTTGATGTCCCCTTGGGTCTTTATCTTAATTTAAATCCATTTACGATGTGACTTTTGTCTGCCATACTCGTTTTCCTATACCGGTTGTTGACATCTTCCATTTTTCCACTCATTCAAAATTTCAGTTCCTTCATCCTTTTCAAATTTCCATAATTCCAATGTCTTATGAGAATGTTTTTTGATTTCCACTCATTCTGAAAACATTTCTATACATAAAATTTCATAAAAAGAGATGCTGATTTGTGTAGGTTGCGACATCACAGACTACACTTGTAGTATTCTCTTACTCCTTGCTATTTAATAACATTATTCAATTCACACTGCCAACTACTTCATAATACTTAACTTTGATTGGGAAAATGACTGAATATGCATCAGAGACTTGGATATTGACAGCAAGAGATGAGAGTAAAATTCAGGCCAGTGCGATAAATTTCCTGAGGAGTATGGTAGGGAAGACAAGGAGAGATTAAGAAATGTTGAGGCCAGAAAAGAAATAGGGGTAGAAAAACTGAGTGATAGGTTGGAGAAGAATATTGAGATTGTTTGAACATGTTATGAGGATGGGAGAGGGAGAGTAGGATACCAAAACAGGTGTTGGATGCTGCGATGGAGGGAAAGGGGGTAAGAGTGAGGCCAAAGCAAGATGGATAGACTCTGTCAAGAACAGTATAATTAAAAGAAGACTGGAATGGAATAGTTACTGAAGAGGAGTGGGGGAAGGAAAACCAGTGATGGAGAAGTACCATCAACACACCGACCTGGCAGGAGTTGATACCAATATAAATGGTCCGTTATTGGACATTATAAATTTTCCAGCTAACTCATTCCTGGTTGCCAGCGTTTCGCTCCAGTGTGCTAAGTTGGGCTTATCAGTTGGTAAATAGCACACCCACCAAGTCACATGACTAGTGCATAGTTAGCTGGAAAATTTATAATGTTCAATAATGGACCATTTTATATTGGTACTATAAATTTACTCATTCGGGACAAATATTTTGGGTTCCCTATGGGAATCAACATCTATATCATCTGATGGCCAGGCAGGCATCAATTTTTGGTATTGAGACAAAATCTCTCATAGTGCATTGGCACTGTCGGTGCAAGTTGCCTACACAGTGGCCTCCATAGTATGCACTAGCCATGCGTCTTGGTGGGTGTGCTATTTACCAACTGATAAGCCCAACTTAGCACATTGGGGCGAAACGTTGGCAACCAGGAATGAGTTAGCTGGAAAATTTATTATGTTCAATAAGGGAAAATTTATATTGGTATTATAAATTTACTCATTCAGGACACATATTTTGGGATCCTTATGAGAATCGACATCTATATTGCCCCCTTTATTGCCAAGCTAAGCCCAGCCAGTGAGTGAGAGATCCCAAGGGGGACCGTTCGTTCGTAGCTTTCTGTTTTCTAGAGGCATTTAAGGGAAAAGGGGTGACGACCAAGCACAAAAATAAATTTTAAAATAACATTCTGACATTTATTCACATAAACACTCTTGAAAACAAAATATCCTTGCTGAATTTGAATACATTTATATTTTCGTGGTGTCTTGACTCTCAATATTGTGTTCACAAGAATTACATGATCTCCGTCAATGCAGACAATAGTTAGGCTCTGAAATCAAATATCATCAAATTGGATTAGTCCTCTACTGCCTTTAAAAATTTTTTAATGAAAATATAACCTGAGCCTCCTATTATTCACAATAGTATTTACAAAATCAGCGGGCAGCTATCTCGTCTATTATTTCAGAAACAAAATTAAGCTGAATTTTCCCTTTTATTCATTAGAACTTTAACACGTGGTCACTGATAGCTAATGATCCCTTATGTTACTTAATGTAGGTAACACTCGCTAATGAAATCAGTAGAAACCCTACTGCTGAATCTGAGTCTACTTTGAAATCACAACTAATTAATTTAAATGAAAAAATTTCTTGGACAGAGAGGACGAATAAATTATCCAGAGCCCAAAAAAGTAACCAGAAATACATACAACAAGAAATGTTTGTCAATAAATACAAAATTGAAACATTATAAGACTGTAGTCCAACCTAAAATAACTTATGGAAGTGAAACATTATTAAAACTAAAGCAAAAGAATAAGATAGACAAATTTTTTAAAATAGAAAGAAGAATAGTAAGAACATGCATTAATAAGAAGTACCAAAAAGAAGGAGAATGGCGCATTATCCCAAATTCAGCAGTATATCAGGAAATAGAACCTATAACGGATTTCATGAGAAAGAAGAGAATATCATTCTTTGGTCATCTGTTGAGAACACCTCAAGACAGGTTAATATGCAGAATTTTGGAAAAGCTTTGGAAACAAAAGCAACAGCCTGTCTGGATAAAAGAAATAAAAGACGACATGAATTAGACATAACACTGGAGGATTTAAAGAATAAATAAAACAAAGTAAATAAATTGAAGAATAGTAAAGTTAGATTCGTACCAAAATGTGGTAAAAGAGAAACAACTAAAAGGGTATTTTCAGAAGAACGACAACGAAGATCAGATAGAATGAAGAAATACTGGAAGATCAGAAAAGGAAAAAACATAAAATATCATAGAAGGCCAGACAGAAATTGACTACAGTGGTCCAGTGCGGCCGTAAAAGTACAATAATAATAATAATAATAATAATAATAATAATAATAATAATAATAATAATAATAATTGTCATTAAATTGTTTGGGTAACATTTACTTCTGTTAATCACACGATCGTGTTCACAAAATTGATGTATTTCATTAGATAAACTCTCAATCTAATCATGACACACTTGTCAAATTACTTAATTGTCATCATTATTACTTGTTACCTCCTTAGCTCACAAGTTAATTATGTCATTTGTAGACATTTAATTTCTATATGTACAGCATTTAAAGTTTTAGAAATCAATTAGAAATCCTTTGAAAAATTTATTATAAATCCACTGAATTTTTTTTATTATAACCAAGTGTAAATTAGTTGAAGACTCATTAATAAATCGCTTGCCTTTGCTGATAAGTGAACTAAACGATCTTTCGTCTGAATCAACATTAAATGAAAATTAAATTCTAATCTAGTCTTACTTGACCTTTGTCTCAACAAATTTTTCCTTTAAGTACACATCAAATAAATTATCATGGTTGCAAACCAACACTGAAATAATCTGTGTCTCGCGATGAACGCACAACCAGATAAAAGCACAATGAACAATTGGACACATGAAAATATTCCTAACTACATCACACACACACACACACACACACACACACACACACACACACACACACACACACACACACACACACACACACACACACACACACACACACACACACACACACACACACACACACACACACACACACACACACACACACACACACACACACACACACACACACACACACACACACACACACACACACACACACACACACACACACACACACACACACACACACACACACACACACACACACACACACACACACACACACACACACACACACACACACACACACACACACACACACACACACACACACACACACACACACACACACACACACACACACACACACACACACACACACACACACACACACACACACACACACACACACACACACACACACACACACATCCACATCTCATTCACACAAGGGTAACACGTATTTTATGTACAATATTTACAAACGAATCCTGACTTAATTAATTATTCAATTATGTTTATCATGCTTAAAGTAAATGTTGTAATTTGTCTAGGCTGATGATGGTCCACAGTGGACCGAAACTAGTACCTTTTAATGTCATTGTAATGTTTTTGTAAAAACATCAAATGATTTTTTAGTATTGATAAGGTGGAATATTAACATTTTGTATTTACTTTAAGCATAGTCTCAACTCAATACAGAACCTAACAATGAAGTTTATTAATTTTAATGTTTATCATGGTCGCATCAATAAGATTCAATAGATGAACTCATGTCTGGTAACATTATCAACTTAATTAGTGACTAGTGATCGAATTAGAGTTATCACTTTGATTGAAACAATCTTTAAAGAACAATGGAGATCCATCTAAATTCCAGAAATTTACTTGAAGATTCCAATAGAATTCAATAATCATCACCATCACATGGGTTAACAAGTCGTAAGTATAGCGTTCATGAGCCTTAATCACTTTATTATTATTCCCTACACTCGTGAAATGCATTCAACACGTGCTCCACATAAATTACAATTCACTGTTCCAGAGACACAAGCAACAAATTATTCAAATAATATCCCACAGGATCACCAATATTCCAGGCACAATTATGAACAGAGCACATCAGATCTCATATATGAGAATATTCTAACTTAGTTTATGGTTCATGACCATTAAATTACATTTTAACCTGGTCTTCTACTTGAAGTTGTTGTATTATTATTATTATTATTATTATTATTATTATTATTATTATTATTATTATTATTATTATTATTATTATTATTATTATTATTATTTCTATCAGTCCTCTTGAAAATGTTGTAAAATTAGATGACACAATCCTAAAGAATTTCAGGTTAACTTAGATGACACTCAATTCGACACTACCTTTCAAAATTAGGTACAACTCCATATCACGATATTTCAAATATCACATCTAAATCAGATGAAGTTTATGGCGTGGTTAATGATTTTTACATGTATAAATCCTGCACTTGAGAATTCATTCAAAAGAACAACTACAGCAACTAATCTAATAGATCTCAAAATTTCAGTCACACAGGTAACTCGACTACCATGCCACCTTGAGAATGAAAATGGAAATAACTCAAACTACTGCAAAACCTAATAAAACTACGATCTACGGAAGAAAGATCATCTAGTTTTACATAGATGAGAAAGATATTAGACAGTTAAAAATGGTACTCAAATGTTAGCTGGTGTTAGATTGCTGGTTGAGGTGTCCATCATTCCGGCATTTCCCATCCATCACCTTCTCCAGCCAGAAACATCTTATGTGTTTAGCAGGTCATGGAGACACAGCAGTAGACATCCCACAATGAAATTACGGTGAATCTTGTAGAACAGAATTCATCTTGAAGTTGACGACGATCCGTTGGGCTGAGTCGTCACCACTTGCGAGTAGTGTTAAGCTGCAACTAATACAATAAGCATTAAAATATGCACACACCAGTCAGAATGTCCAGTATTCGCGTGGAGAAATGAACTTGGATCCACTAAATTCGAAGTACACTTCGTAAAGCTCTATCGTAAAAATGTGCAGTCACTGTTAGAAGAGTAGATTTTCGTCTACAAGACTGAATTAGTTCCCACGTGGTCCCGATGAACAGCAAGTACGTAGTCAGCAGCGCAGAATAAGCAGGAAGAAGAGAAAGATTTAATGCGAGCACGCGGTTTTATAACTTTAGCTTGGGGGGCGTGTCGCTTTTAAAGATGATCATTGGTTCACAGTGTCTCTTGTAATTGGCTGTGACTATTCTAGAAATTTTGTCTCTTGTTCGCCCGCTGATTGGTACATGCGCACTCCTCACTCAGGGAACCAGTCTGTCATGTGATCTACCCCTGCACTCGATCGAAGACGGATCAATACTTGCTCCCTCTGAATTGAAAAAAACCAGTCTGGTGCACTAACACAGCTCTCCAAATGATAAAATCCAACTCTTGGCAAGCAATAAATTTTCAGTGTAGACCTGTAGTAAATGATCTAATAATGACCAAATTTGATGGGGACAATATTATCTGGCAGGAGTTGGACAAGGGGATGATGATGATGATGTATAAACTTTATTTCACTTCTCTTTTCTGTTTATATTTTACATCACTATTAAATACTTTAAGCAGAAACACAAGATTAGAGTATATCTCTGTGCCTAATTGATTATGTACTTTTGAATGCACTACCCCAAACGATGAAAAGATTCTTTTAACTCCTGCTGAAAAAGCCTGTGCTGTAAGTAACTGTTCATACATGGGAAAAAATTATTAAGTTTATCAGTGTCATGTTTTTTTTTATTTTTTCCACCACTCATAGGATGTAACCTGTGATGTGACTTCTTTACCAAAAAGTTACTCTTGAAAAGGGAAGGACTTTGATGGAAACTTGACAGTTAATGGAAGAAGTGAACTTGATGAATACGTTGACTTTGCAAATCCAAATGTTGCTTTGTTTTTTTCTTCAGTTAAATCTAGTGGTGAGTTCTTTTCTTTTGGATCCAGCATGTAAGGTTTATCATGTTATGGAATGGTGTAGACTATACAACCAATGACTCCACGCCAAGTGCCAGGGGGCGGGTAATATTCTGATCTACCGTAAAGGCCAGCAGCTGAGGGCAGATGAGCTTTTGTAGGATAATAAGGGTCCTGAGTAGAGGAAATGATGCTGAAACCCCTTTCCATGGAGGGCCTACTCTCCAGAGGAGCAGTTACAAAGGGTGTCTGTTCTCCATATTAGGAGCAGCGTAAAATTTTCTTGGTGTCAGTAGCTCTAAAATACTTCAGCATCAGACCAAATTTTCAGTTTTGCATCTCATGCACATGGCTCGAAGAAATGTGGTGTGCAATGCTAGGGCATTCCCCCCTCTCAGACGACGCTCATCATCCTCACCCAAATGATGCGAGAAATGAGCGAGGCCTACTCTCTCAAGAAGGGGGTGGGCTAAAGAAGCAAGTCCACCTTTCAGGATGGCTTCTATCAACACTGGTAATTACAAGTGAGCAGGCTTCAAAGCTAAAGCAATTGGAGAAGGTTACAAGTTGTTCTGTCATTGAAGAGATCAAATTGGAATGGCATGGCCATTGTGGTGAACTGCAAGTTCCAAGATAATGTTATGGAAGTCATCCATTTATCTAACCGACTGATGTCAGTCAAGATAAATAGTGGCTCCAAAGCCTTGTATGTAATTTCATGTTATGCTCCACAAACTGGTTGCCCTAACAACAAAAAGGACGATCTTTGGGATGGCCTTGAAAGTCACTTTGCAATCTCTTGAGGACGACGAGCTCTTAATCATTGGTGGTGATTTAAATGGACTTGTTGGACAAGACAGAGACTGTTATGACAGAATCCGTGATGGTCAAGGTTTTGGAGTCCGGAATGAGAATGGTAACTGAATCCTACAGTGGTGTAAATTAAAATATTTTCTTATAATACCAATATAATCGGTCCATCATTGGACATTATAAATTTTCCAGCTAACTCATTCCTGGTTGCCAGCGTTTTGCCCCAGTGTGCTAAATTAGGCTCATCAGTTGGTAAATAGTGCTATTTACCTATTTTGTTCATCAGTGCCTTGCAAGAACACACCAGTTCTACAAAATTTAATAATAATTTACTATCCCATTATTTACTTCTTTTAGACAATGTGCAACAATAAAAAATTTTAAGATTCTGTGAGTTGTAGTCAGTAAACTTACAATAGGCAGTGGTATTTTCAGTTGTCCTGAATCATTTACTTCATTCTGCTTCAAGACAGCAAAATTTCTCAAACTATTATGTATTACAGTAGCCTCCATGGCTCAGGCAGCAGCGCACTGGCCTCTCACCACTGGGTTTTGTGGTTCAAATCCCAGTCACTCCATATGAAATTTGTGCTTGACAAAGTGGAGGCGGGTCAAGGTTTTCTCCAGGTACTCTGGTTTTGCCTGTCATTTTTCATTCCAGCAACACTTTCCGTTAACATTTCCTTTCATCTTGTCAGTCATTAAACATTGCCCCAGAGGAGTGCCACAGATTTCGGCAGCCGGCACAGTTGCTATCCACGCCACTAGATGTGGGGCTTCATTCATTCCATTCCTGACCCAGTTAAATGACTGGAAAAAAGCTGTAGATTTTCACTGTGTAATACAGTATTAACATTACTTTAAAATAGTACAGTTGTTAAAATGTGCATGGTTTTTCATCATCACATTGTGATAATCCTTTGCCAGTCTTTATTTGCCTTAAATAGGCTATATCACTAAAAATATTTTAATCTAGATCAGTGCATTTGTATATATAATTTACTTTTAAATAGTTATTTTTCTGTGGCATAAAACTGTATTGAAACAAGATACTTCCAAAAACGGAAGTAAATTTATGTGCTCTGCCTGCAAAAGAAATTTATTTATTTATTTTATTTATTTATTTATTTATTTATTTATTTATTTATTTATTTGTTTGTTTGTTTGTTTGTTTGTTTGTTTGTTTGTTTGTTTATTTGTTTATTTGTTTATTTGTTTATTTTCCAGCTTACTGATGCTCTCCAAGCTCCAGTAGGTGACTTCTGGTTCTCCTGTAATATCATGGGTTTCACCATGCGTGCAGGATCACTTCGAAATCTTTCTTCATTTTCTGCCAACAACAATGAGAAAGTCATCGTGAGAATAAGAAGCTCTTTAAAGATTCTAAGAACTTTCTTCACTGATGTTTCGGTAATAACTATGCATTTCATGCATGGGCAACAGGAAATTGCATTTGTTGATGTAGATATTACAGTATTGGTCCCCACAAGCAGTATATCAGTCTTCTGTTCCCAACATGCTGTAAACAACACCATGGCACACATTAATCGTTGCTATCTTGTGAAATCCAGCTCTGGAGATGTTCCTGTTGGAACTGATGGTTCTAAGCCATATATTGATGTAGTTATGAAACTGAAGTATATGGGTGCAAATGGTGACAATACGAGATTGGGCCAGGGTGATGTGCTATGTTCCGCAAAATCTATCTCTGATCACTCAACTGCCATTGTGAACAGCGAAGGTGATCTGAACGATAAACGTACTGCTACGGAAGCTCTTCCAGATTGCTGCTCTTTGAAGAATGACTCACTGGAACAGATAGACCCTATCTCTGCCAAATACTATCTGAATCTGGATATTGTCGTGGAAAATATTCTGTTCTACAAGATTCCACCTGAAAAAAATGTTATATTTAGGTATGTGTATAAACTTATACAAATAACCAAAATGCTTAGATTCATGCTTTCATGGCCCATAATAATAGACAGGATAATCGGCAGAGTTTCTGCCAAGTGAGAGAAGTAAACCGTTGAATTTCTTCATTTCGCGAAGACTTCACTCCGCGTTCTCAGATGAGAAACTTTTCCAACCATGACTACTTCTGTTCTAACAATGCTGAAAGGTTTGTACTTTCAATTGTTAGAGCGGTTATAGTCATGGTTGGATGAGTTCCTTCTTATGAGGTACAGAGCAAACTCTTCACAAAATGTAAAGAATTCCTACAGATGACTTCTTTCACATAGCAGAAACTCGAAATATTATCATGTCAAGCAAAAAGTTTGCATAACAATTTCCAGGCATCCTTGTTTGTTTATCACTTAAATATAAGGAAAATCTAATGGTAACGTGTTTATTAAAAATGGATATTTGGTCGAACTGGGAGAATGGTAAATATTGTCATAATTATTAATTAGGTGGAGAGAACTTATGGAATATTTAAGGTCGTTCATTTGAATGGTGCTTGCAAATTTTACGACTTATTGTAGGTTAATAACAGTACTTAACAAGACTGTACATATTCATAAATTCACCTGGGCAGCTGCTCTAGATGCGGATCAGTAGTGATTGATTGAATCATAAATTAAAATTTACACCTACAAAGTATCTAACTATTTACCTATGAACAGATGTAACATAATTTCATCACTGAGGACCTTTGCTGTGTTAGTGCAGCATTAAACCACTAGAAAAAAGAAAAAGAACAATTATTAAAAATTCCCTGTAATGAAAATATTTTTCTGTTTCAATAGAGCATAAATTTGTATTTAATTTATTGCAAGTACACTTTTTGAGTTGTTCTTGTAAATGTACATACAGGCGAGGTTCATTATGGCATTTTATGTATGATATAGCATTACTCCTCCTCTGCGAACCATGTGACCTTGCCGTGGTGGGGAGGCTTGCGTGTCCCAATGATGCAGATAGCCGAGCCGCAGGTGCAACCATATCGGATGGGTATCTGTTGAGAGACAAGACTAACGAATGGTTCATTGAAAGGGGGGTAGCAGCCTTTCGGTAGTTGCAAGGGTTGGCAGTCTAGATGATTGACTGATACGGCCTTGTAATAATACTCAACATGGCTTAGCTGTGTTGATACTGCTACACGGCTGAAAGCAATGGGAAACTACAGCCGTAACTAACTCCCGAGGACATGCAGCTCTCTCTGTATGAATGATGTACTGATGATGGCTTCCTCCCGGGTAAAATATTCCAGAGGTAAACTAGTCCCCCATTCGGATCTCCGGGTTGGGACTACATGAGAGGGGGCGATCATCAGGAAGATGGATACTGACATTCTGCGAGTCGGAGCGTGGAATGTTAGAAGTTTGAATCGTTGTGGTAGGTTAGAGAATCTGAAAAGGGAGATGGATAGGCTAAAGTTAGATGTAGTTGGCATAATTGAAGTACGTTGGCAGGAAGAACAAGATTTTTGGTCAGGCGACTACCGAATTATCAACACAAAATCAAACAGAGGAAATGCAGGAGTTGGTTTAATAATGAATAAGAAAATAGGACAGCGGGTAAGCTACTACGACCAGCATAGTGAAAGAATTATTGTCGTCAAGATAAACACCAAACCAATGCCCACCACAATAGTGCAGGACTATATGCCTACTAGTTCAGCGGATGATGATGAAATCGAAAGAATATATGAGGAGATAGAAGATTTAATACGATATGTAAAAGGTGACGAGAATCTAATTGTGATGGGAGACTGGAATGCAGTGGTAGGCCAAGGAAGAGAAGGTAGTACAGTAGGAGAATTTGGATTGGGACAAAGGAACGAAAGAGGAAGTCGGTTGGTTGAATTCTGCACTGATCATAATTTAGTCCTTGCCAATACTTGGTTCAAACACCACAAACGACGGCTGTATACGTGGACGAGACCTGGAGACACTGGAAGGTATCAAATAGACTTCATTATGATTAGGCAGAGATTCAGAAACCAGGTGTTGGATTGCAAAACTTTCCCAGGAGCAGACGTGGACTCTGACCACAACTTGTTGGTCATGAAATGCCATCTGAAGTTGAAGAAATTGAAGAAAGGAAAGAATGCAAAAAGATGGGATCTAGACAAGTTGAAAGAAAAGAGTGTGAGGGATTGTTTCAAGGAACATGTTGCACAAGGACTAAATGAAAAGGCTGAAGGAAAGACTATAGAGGAAGAGTGGAGAGTCATGAAAAATGAAGTCAGTAGGGCTGCTGAAGAAATGTTAGGAAGGAAGAAAAGATCAACTAAGAATCAGTGGATAACTCAGGAGATACTAGACCTGATTGATGAACGACGAAAATACAAGATTGCTAGAAATGAAGAGGGCAGAAAAGAATACAGGCGATTAAAGAATCAAGTGCATAGAAAGTGCAAGATAGCTAAGGAAGAATGGCTGAAGGAGAAGTGCAAGGATGTCGAAGGCTGTATGGTCCTGGGAAAGGTAGATGCTGCATACAGGAAAATCAAGGAAACCTTTGGAGAAAGGAAATCTAGGTGTATGAATATTAAGAGCTCAGATGGAAAAGGGAAAGAAGACAATGCAGAAAGATGGCAGGAGCATATCCAACAGTTGTATCAAGGTAAAGATGTAGATAATTTGGTTCTGGAACATGAAGAGGCTGTTGATGCTGATGAAATGGGAGACCCAATTTTGAGGTCAGAGTTTGACAGAGCTGTGAGTGACCTAAATAGGAACAAGGCACCTGGAATTGATGACATTCCCTCTGAATTACTGACTGCCTTAGGAGAAACCAGCATGGCAAGGTTATTTCATTTAGTGTGCAAGATGTATGAGACAGGAGAAGTCCCATCCGATTTTCGGAAGAATGTTGTTATACCTATTCCCAAGAAAGCCGGTGCTGACAGGTGTGAAAACTACCGCACCATTAGTTTAGTATCTCATGCCTGCAAAATTTTAACACGTATTATTTACAGAAGAATGGAAAAACAAGTTGAAGCTGAGTTGGAAGAAGATCAATTTGGCTTCAGAAGAAATGTAGGAACACGTGAAGCAATCCTGACTTTACGTCTGATCTTAGAGGATCGAATCAAGAAGGACAAGCCCACGTACATGGCATTCGTAGATCTAGAAAAGGCATTCAATAATGTTGATTGGACCAAGCTATTTATGATTCTGAAGATGATGGGGATCAGATACCGAGAACGAAGAATTATCTACAATCTGTATAAAAATCAGTCTGCAGTGATAAGAATCGAGGGCTTTGAAAAAGAAGTAGCAATCCAGAAAGGAGTGAGACAAGGCTGCAGTTTGTCCCCTCTCCTTTTCAATGTTTACATAGAACAGGCAGTAAGGGAAATCAAAGAGAAATTTGGAAAGGGAATCACAGTCCAAGGAGAAGAAATCAAAACCTTGAGATTTGCCGATGATATTGTTATTTTATCTGAGACTGCAGAAGATCTCGAGAAGTTGCTGAATGGTATGGATGAAGTCTTGGGTAAGGAGTACAAGATGAAAATAAATAAGTCCAAAACAAAAATAATGGAGTGCAGTCGAACAAAGGCAGGTGATGCGGGAAATATTAGATTAGGAAATGAAGTCTTAAAGGAAGTAGATGAATATTGTTACTTGGGTAGTAAAATAACTAACGATGCCAGAAGTAAGGAGGACATAAAATGCAGACTAGCACAAGCAAGGAAGAGCTTTCTTAAGAAAAGAAATTTGCTCACTTCAAACATTGATATCGGAATTAGAAAGATGTTTTTGAAGACGTTCGTGTGGAGCGTGGCATTGTATGGAAGTGAAACATGGACAATAACTGGCTCAGAAAGAAAGAGAATAGAAGCTTTTGAAATGTGGTGTTACAGAAGAATGCTGAAGGTGAGATGGATAGATCGAATCACGAATGAAGAGATACTGAATCGAATTGGTGAGAGGAGATCTATTTGGCTAAATTTGACGAGAAGAAGAGTTAGAATGATAGGACACATCTTAAGACACCCAGGACTTGTTCATTTGGTTTTTGAAGGAAGTGTAGGGGGTAAGAATGGTAGGGGTAGGCCAAGGTATGAATATGACAAGCAGATTAGAGCAGACGTAGGATGCAATAGTTACGTAGAAATGAAAAGGTTAGCTCAGGATAGGGTGGCATGGAGAGCTGCATCAAACCAGTCTATGGACTGATGACTCAAACAACAACATAGCATTACTTGCTAAATAAAATGACAATCGTTCATCAAGCTTGCATTAAAGAATATTCCATAAAATTTGAAACTCTGAATGACACAGCTGGTTGGAAAGCCATTCATATAGGGCAGGGAGAGAGGGAATGCCCTGCCCTAGGTGGTGATATCATTATTATCTCATTGATATAGTGTGACTAACCAGCATGTTGTGGATGTTGACCATCTTAATTGTTCCATTTATTACATAAAATGCTTTTTTCTCTTTTTGTACCTTTCTTATGGGCATGGTGCACTAGTATTCTTCACTTACTGACTTGCCAGCTAATGTAAACACAACATAAAATAGAACTGCATATTTATTCCACACGGAACTTTACATTTTTTTTCCTACAATACTGTCCATAGATAACATTATATAGAAAGGCACTCGATGTATTGGTTTACTATATCCTAAGTGTCAGCTATCTTGTTTTAATTATGCTGCCATGGAAATCATAAAGAAGACGGGCAGTCTACACGCTTTCACCGGCGTTGCCTAGTGTAGCGAGGTCCAACTGCTACCCTCTAGGTTCCTGTGGTGGAGGGATGACGTGGTTCCACCACACCAGCCCCCCACGGAGTCAAGGTAGTCACGGCTGAAAGTTGTCCGGGAACCTAACTCTTCTGCCGGAGCGAGTTGTAGGTGCCAAGTAGCAGGATAGTGGAGCACTTTTCGGTGCTGGTGATGCTGCGGCTATGTCATTGTGGAGAGTGTTCTCTGGGTTGATGCGATGATCATGAGTGGTAATTTGTCCAAGTAAGGGTGTGCTATCATCCATGAGGATTGCAGGTTTTATGCGATCAATGCTGACGCGGACAGGCTCGCCTCTTATCTGCACAGTCAGTGTCCTATCACTTCTATCTAACACTTGATGTGGGCCAATGTATGGCTGATGTAGGGCGCCGCGGACCGTGTCATCACCTAGGTAGATATAAGTACAAGTGTTCAAGTCCCTGAATATGAAGCTGAAATGTTGATCATGCCGTGATGTTGGCAAAGGACGTAGTTACTCATTTGTTGGCAGAATCTGACTACGAAGCTTGAAGTGTCCTCGAGGCGGTTGTCTATCATGGTACAAAGCATTTCTCCTGGAAGTCAAATTGGTTCTCCGTAGACTACCTCTGCCGATGAAGTGCCAAGATCTTCTTTATGCGCACTTCGGATACCAAGTAAGGCAATTGGTAAGGCTTGCAGTTCACAATCTATACAAACCACAAGACCCTGACATACGCCTTCCAGCAACATCGCGACAAACTTCCACTCGTGCAGCTGAACCAGTTATCGTTCATCGCTCAGTTCACAATGGACATTCAGCACATTGAAGGCTCCTCCAATGTAATCGCAGATGCACTGTCTCGCGTCAACGGAATTGCCAGTAGCATCTTGGACTTCTGCGCTTTGGCACGATCATGTCGGGGTCACCAGTTGTGGGGATCACTTCACTTACTGACTTGCCAGTTACAGGAAACACAAAATAGAACTGCATATTTATTCTGCACGGAACTTTACATTGTTTTTCCTACAACACAGTTCATAGATAGCATTATGTAGAAAGGCACTCGATGTGTCAGCCATCTTGTTTTAATTATGCTTCCATGGAAATCATAAAAAAGACGGGCAGTCTACACGCTTTCACCTGCGTTGCCTAGTGTGGCAAGGTCCAGCTGCTGCCCTCTAGGTTCCTGTGGTGGAAGGATGACGTGGTTTTGCCACAAGGAGATTTTTCACTTTACAATAAAAAAGTATTTATAAGATCCTCCTTATCAATACAAATCATTGATGATAAGGAGGATTTTATAAATACTTTTTACTGTAAAGTGATAACCGTCAATACGGAATGAGATTTATAACTTGCAACGAGGAGATTAGCAGATGACACAAGATGTGTATCTAAACATTACTTACGACTCCAAACACACTGATCTATTACCACAAACAGATGAAGAGGTGTGATAAAAATATTATTTTCTAAATATTGTACTGTAATTAGTGTACTTTCCACTTTCCTTATCTTATTGTAGTGTAGTAAGTCAATTTTCCTATTGCTTTTTATCTACATTTTTAATACAATAATTTAAGAAAATGTCTTGTTATTTTCATGCCTTACATTCCTTCGAACCAATCCTTCCAAAATATCATATGCTCTACAAAAGCTATCGTAAGAGGACCACTTTGTTAAATAGTGCACTCGACAATGACCAGCAATCAATCGTAAGCGACATTCATAGCTTTAACATAAGTTCCTTTTCGCTACGATTGAATAAATACCTAACCTAATATATGACAACAAGGTGAAAAATTCATTTCTGGAGTAGAATAAAAACAGAAACTGCCTAAACTGTAAGTATTTGACTCTCTAATCATTTTATCATCTCCTGTAAAATTCATATTTTGTCACTTACAATACTTTGCCTTCTAGGGGTGATATAATCTTTTTAGGACTTCAGAGGGGTGCCATGGTGTCTCCTTCCGGTAGTAGTTATTTCACTGTACAGAATTTTTTGAGGAAGTCGTTCACCTTTCATGCGCTGGGCATATTCAATCTGCCGGTATGTGAGTTGGTGACCAACTGTTGTGGCCTCTATACTGTTTATCCTTGCCCCCTCTAGAACTGCTGTGTTTGGAATGTAGCCATCCCATTTGGCACTCATAATATATCCAAGCTTCTGATTTCATATCAGGGTGATGAACCCAGTTTTCACATCCATAGACCAGGGTGGAAAGGACACCCACTCGATACACCATCAATTTTGTATATATTCTTAGATCTTTATTCTGGCTGTGCAAGTATCTTTGTTTTAGGAATGTTGATGTTTAGGCCAAATCATTCATATGCTCTAATGAAACAGTTAACTGACATTTGCAGCTCATCAGATGTATGAATTGGAGAAGCGTTGTCATCCGCATATTGCAGTTCAGTTACATGGGTGAGACTAGTAAGTCTTTCTGATTGTGAATCTGGCCTGATTGAATAGTCCTCTGTCAAGCCTATATAGCAATAAGTAGGGCTCGGATGTTTAGGAAAAGTAATATTTTTTTCTTTGTCTCCATTTTCTTGCCTGATTGGATTTTGGTGCAAATCAGGTGATTATCGTCACATTGAATTATTTTTATTTGTTATATAAATGCATATTTGGACTATTTTTTGTCGTGATGTCATATTTTGAGCTATTTTCATAGAAACATCATATTTCGGCAGTTTGATGACAACTGTAGCTGTGCAAAATCATCTTCAACTTATTGAATGGGAACTAGTGATCACACAACTGCTTCTCGGTATCACAGCTGCAGTTAATACCAGTGGAATACTCTGCCCCTTCTATCAACATTGCACAGGAATTGTTTTCCAACAGTTTGTCAGAAAGTCGGGCATATATTAAGTCGAACTTTGGAATTATATCAAGTGCAATACTCATTTAGAAGTTGCTAGCTTAGAAATCCATGCAAGTATTGAAATTGTGAGTCATGTGTTGAACTTCCAGTACAACAATCACATGGACTTCTAAATATTTTGTTATCTGGTAATCTTAGCGAACTTCGTACTTTATAGGTATGTAGTCACAGGTGTTTGATAAGTGAATCAAAGACAATAGACTGTGAATAACTGCTAAACTTGTATATTCAGAAAATTAATATGAAAGTAATAATAAAGAATTTAGTTAACAAATATGTATCAAAGGAATTGCCTTTTCAATTTATAACTTATTTTAAAATTGCCATGTTTCGTTGAGTCATTTTTGCATCATATTTTGTAATTTTTACATCATATTTCATCACTTTTGAGGTCATATTTCTTCACCTTTGAGGTCATATTTGCTTGCTTATTTGGGATATTTTTAGGTCTTAAACATCTGAGCTCTAGTAATAAGCAAGTGTAAAAATAACATCCAAGATAGGACGTCAGAAAATTGAGCAGGGGGACATACGAAGGATAACCACAATGACAGGCAAGTGTGGACAAAGGGAGCAAAAGAAGCCTTTCAAGCCTGGAGGAGAATGAGCTTCAAGGACTTCTTACTCACTTCACAAAGAAGACTGTAAGAGGTCAGAAGCTAAAGAGAACAAGGCTACTTAAGAGGTAAAGAGAATTAGATAGAAGAGTAGACTATACATCTTGTTTTGATATAATGTGCTCAATAATTTTATATGCACAGCTGGAAATAGATTTCAACTTTTATTTCTTACTTCTGATATCCCCACATATTATTCAGAGGCTTAACCGTTGTTTGGTATAGTACAATTTTATTAAATGTCAAGTGATTTAATGGAAATTACTTCATTCTGAGCCTGAAAATTCAGAGCTTGCACTTATCTCTAGTACATGAGGAGTTTCTCTAGTACATGAGCACTAGACCCTAAATCCAAGATCTATGAACATGGATGGTGTGCTTAAACAATTTGTTCTGAGAGATGTAAAGCATCCGCATTCTCCAGCTGCTCCACGATATAAAATGTGACTGACTCACTATCTTCTCTGCAGGTAAATGTAATCCTTAATTACTTGGAGATTTTGATGTTGCTGGTCCTTTGTCCAATGCAGACCTCCAGAATTTCATTTCTGTTCAAGTTCAGTTGCATTGGTAGATCGCTGGTAGAGTACCAGTCTCATGATCCCTAGTTCGTGGGTTCCATCCTGGCTGAGAGAGTTGATTTTCAAAGGACAGTAAAAATTGTAGCAATCCATGTCATTGCTCTCGGCATGTTAAAAGATATATGGTGGCACATTCTGTATCATCTGACAGAATTAAATTCTTTCAACCATAGGAACCATCCCGCAGTATTCCATATTAATTACTAGACAGCATCACATGGGGGCGGTAGAACAACACCCATGGTAGCTCCTGCCTGCCGTAAGAAGTGACTGAAAGGGACCCCAGGGACTCTGAACTTGGGAGTGTGGGTTGGTGACTATGGGGCCCTTAGCTGAGTTCTGGCATTGCTTCCACTTACTTGTGCCAGGCTCTCCACTATCGTCTATCCTATCCGACATCTCTTGGTCAACTCTCGTTCTTTTCCAACCCTGACAGTATTAGGTACTGACGCCTAAGGAGTCTTCAATTTTTACGCCCTTCTTGGTCCTTGTCTCTTATTTGGCTGATACCTTCATTTTTTTGAAGTCTCAGAGCTCTTCCATTTTTTACCTTTAAGTAGTTGTAGATGGTAGTTGCCTAGTTGTACTTCCTCTTAAAACAATAACTATCACCGCCACTGGACAGCATCTCAGTTGGAATATCAAAAATGTTTAGCAGGCCACTTAAGTGAAGTTCTGTAACTCAGTGGCTGAGGCTATAGAATTTCTTCTTCTTCTTCTTAATAAATCCATTAGTTATACACTTTATTAGATCCTCCTTTTCAATGCAAAGTTTCCTCCTCTATCTATGACAGGGTCAAGTTTTCATTGACCAAACATGTTTCAACCTATTTTAGGCCATCTTCTGTGGATTTTAACTTTGTATGTACGTACGTTGCACTCAACATTGTGCTTAATTAAAGTTTTTGGACACAGTGTAAGTAATCATAAAAATATTACATAATACACATTCTATATTTTGAGGCTATTACAATTAAAGGGTTCCTGCACAGCTTTTACTTGACTATTGAGGAAACTGTGAAGTTCAAATAAACTGTCCTGTACAAGTATGTGTTTGAAGGTCAAGGATGTGCTGTGAGAGCATAGTATGCTAAATTTTGTTAAAAAATTATTCAAATATAAAATGTACATTCTGTTATTCAAACTGGAGTTTGCACACAGTATTAAAGTGACTATAAAAACATATTAAATTTGAGATGTAGTCTCTTGTCTTGATTATAAAATATAGATAGTAGTTATTCTGGCAGCCAGTTCTTCTTTATAAGACACGTGTTATTTGTTACTCCTTAGAAAATCATCATCATCATCCTTTCATGTATTGGTCCTATAGAAGAACTGTTACGGTCTATACAAAAGATTTGCGTTTTCACGCCATCTCTTCCTGGGGTGTCCCAGAGATCTCTTCCTACTAGGGCAGTAGTTTGTGACTGATTTGGGGATCCTGATTCTGTCCATCCTGTTTAGGTGTTCTAGCCAATTTCTCTGGTATTCATAGTATTCCAATATAGGTCTGCTTTTTAAGATCATTCAGCACTTCTGTATTTCTTTTGTGTTCTCACTTAGTGACACCTGCTGTTCGCCTCATGTATTTCATTTCAGCTGTAGTTATTCTTCTCTCATTGCATTTCCTCAGGATCCATGCTTCACTTCCATACCAAAGTACAGGTCTTACCAAGGTTTTGTAGATTTTGTATGGGTGTGTTTTTGAACTAATGATGGTCTAAAAACTTTATTGATGATTCCCAAACATCTGTTGAATTTGGAGATTTTCTTGGGTATGTCCAGTTCTTTAAAGAAAGACAGTTTGTAGCCGAGGTATTTAAAATCATTTACTTTTTCTAAATGTTGTTTTTTAAGCAGATCTTACTTCTTACTTGTTCCTTGCCACAGGAAGCCGTTATCTTAGTTTTCTCAGGGGATATTTTCATTGAGTACTTTTCTGAGACTAGGTTTAGGTTATACATTGAACACTGTAAATCATCTTCTGAGGTGGCGACCAGCACTAAGTCATCTGCAAATAATTTTATCCAGCTATAGATTTCTGTTAATGCAGATGGAATCATGTCTTGTTTCTCTAAATTCTCGTATGAGGGCATTCATATGGATTATCAACAGGAGTGGGGAAAGACCGCAACCCTGTTTTACTTCTGTGTTTATTGTTTTCCACTCTGATAATTTATCGTTGACCTGTATGGAAATCAGGTTATATTTGTAAAGGTTACTTATGTTCTGTACCATCTGTTGTGGGGTGTGATCAGATATTAAAATATTAAGTAAGGTATTGTGGTTTACTTTGTTAAAAGCTTTTTTGAAGTCCATAAAGGCAATATGTGTTTCTACATTAAATTCCCTGTGTTTTTCTAGTAGGATTTTCATTGTGAAATAGCCATCGCAACAAGATCTTCCCTTTCTGAAGCCGAATTGTTCCTCTCCCAGAATGTTCTCATAGTGTTTGTATAGTTCAATGATGTTGGCATATATTTTATAACCAGAATTTAACAAACATATGCCTCTGTAGTTTTCACAGTCATTTTTGTCGCCTTTCTTGAAAATGGGTATAACTATTGCTTTATTCCAGTTTTCAGGTGGACCTTCTCCTTTCCAAATTCTATTTAGGAACTGGGTGAATCTTTCTTGGAAAGATTCGCATGAATATTTGAATAACTCCAAATTTAAGCCATCTTCCCCAGGTGTTTTATTGCACTTTAGTGTTTTCAGGACTGCAACCAGTTCTGCCACTGTAATGCATTCTATGTGTGGATTGTCTGAGTGAAGTGTCTGAATAGGTGAGACATTCTGTGACAATAAATTTTGAAAGTGATTTGACCAAGTGTTGCAGGAGATTGTGTTGATTCTGAGTGTGTCTTTAGTGTCCCTGGTTATGTCATTTTCTAAATGCGATACAAATTCTTCCCAGTTTCGCCTATGGTATTTGCGCACTTCTCTCTTTGCAATTACTCGCTTTCTGCGGTAGTCTGTTTTATCCTCATCTTTCTCAGTACATAAGTACTTCCTGTAGGCCTTCTGTGTTTCTTTTGTCATTTCATGTTTTCATCCCAAATTCTCAGTCCCCTATTCCTCTGCCATTTCGTTTTGGTGTCAAGGCTATCTTGGGCTGCTTGTTTTAAGATGGTTGTTAGGTGTTTCCATTCCTCTTCAACATTTTCTACCATTGAAGTTCACTGGTTATTTCAGCTAGTTGTTGGTAGAGCCATCTAATACTAGGATCATGAAGAAGTTGTACTATGTAAAGAGAGGTTGTACTTGATTTTGTTGGTTTCATCATCTTGCTGTGCCATCGATGTTTTATTCTAACAGGAAAAATAAATAGGTAGTGATCTGTTTCTAATTCTGGCCCTCAAAAAACTCTTGTATCTAAAACCATCTCTGCTAGTTTGATATTGCAAATAGCATAATCTAGTTTTGATCTCGTGCCTCTTGCCTCCCATGTGTATTTATGGCTGTCTCTGTGATTGAAAAAAATCATTCATTACGTTTAACTGATGGTAAGTGGAGAAGTCTATTAATCTAATCCCGTTGTTCTTACAGACTTGTTCGCCAAATGTGCCAATTGAATGTTCTACTTTCGCATTACCTACTCTTGCATTGAAGTCACCCATCAATAAGAGATAGTCATTCCTATTAATTTAATTCAAACCTGTTGCAGTTTGTTTTAGAAAGCTTCATTTTTGTCTTCTTCACCTTCTACTGGGGCATACACTAGATATTTTCAGACGTATCTCTATTATTCGTTCATTCCAGAAGGTGTAATCTGTAATGGCAGATTTAAACCGTTTATGTATTGTAATCATTATTCCTGCGTCTGCTCGATTTTCGAAGGTTAAAACTGTAGGTAATTTTGTGTCTGTTTTATACCTTGTGGTTTCTTTTTGGTCTCTGATATTACGGCAAATGAGATTTTTTTTTCTTTTTTGCCAAAATGTCATTGAGCTGTTCCTCTTTATGAGCTATACCTCGTACATTCCATGTGGCAAACTTCAGGATGTTTTCTTTCTTCCACTCATTAGCCTTATTCATGCTGTAATACTTCTGTTCAATCTCAAGTGTGGAAGGATTCCAAGGATGCTCCAACTCATCCTTATTGCAAATGTTGGGACTCCCCAGAACCCTAGGTCCCGATGCATTGTATAACACAATGGTGGATTTCTCTTCCGAGGTACCGCATGGGGTAGTGCTTTCTTTAAGCGGTTTTTCCATTCTGCAGTTGTATCTTTGATAGACTTGAAAGCAAGGAAATGTCTCCCCAACTAGTTGCTGGCAAGAAGGAGGTAAGTTCAGTGGTGGGTCTGTCACTTTTCACCTTCTGAACTAGCTGCATGGTACTGCATTTCCTCACTACTGAGATGGAATGCTTATACCGCCATGACTCGGTCCCCAGAGCCTCGTCTGTAAAAGCAGGTTACTGCACCACGGGCAGGTGAGGTTGAGATTTGGGTAGGAGAGGTTATGGAATGAACATCACTACCCCTTATAATGGGGAAGTGGTTGCCTCCAATTCTGCTGTGTTTGAAGTTAAGAGTACTACAATCAATTTGAATATTGTGTGGCATGCTCCATTAGCTGTCCTTGGCTTGTCGCGTACCTAATCTTCCCGATGTGGAGTGTGACTCATTTTACTCATTTTACCAGAAGTCTGAAAATAAGTGTGAATGATGTGTGGCTCCACATCGGGAAGATTTGGTACACGACAAACAATAAGTGATCACTGGAGCTGTCGATCACCAACATGAATGGCCGACGTATCAAAGCACCGGAATGATAAAACCACACTGTTTTTTAACCATTCCATGGACAAATCTTTGTTCATCCACCCCTATTCCTGCACTCTCACTTGCATCCCTGAGGGCAGCCTTTCCTTTGGCATTGTTTTCGCTTAAAAATCACAAAAGGCAGTAGTTTGTCCCCATCAGCAGTGATGCATGACATTAGAGTACAACACTGTTTTTCTGCCCCTGCAGTTCGAACTTGAACGTTTTTTTGCCTGCTTTGTTGACCCAAGTTTCCCCAGGCATTTCAAAATACAGGAGTTTTGTCAGCACTTCCTATTGTTCCCATGCTGTAATCATGTGTCTTTCTTAAATTCAAGACACGTCATTGAAATACGAGCAGTTTCTCCTGATACGTTTTGGGTGGCCGCTGAGCCATTGACTTTCTTCTACGAATCACCGACGCATGTCAGGCCATAAAATGCCTTGCCCAACTGTAACTTGCTTTAAATTGACTTTCAGTCTTTTCCATTCTTTCAGCAATTTTTCATCCTTCAAACTGTAGCATTTCAACTGAAATAGAAAATCCACCTGCTTTTGTTTTATGTACGTACCCCATAAGATCATTTTCCAGTTATGGATATTGCGCTTTATTCCATGAAATGCCTGCCAATTCTGTGACTTTTTACAAGTACATCTTTGACTAAAATCCAACGCCGCACATTCTTTTCATCAGCATCAAACTTTCTTCCCACTTCTCTATTACCATTTTCTTCTGCGTAACACACCGCTTGTAATTTAAATTTTGAACCGTAACTTGCTCTGACATGACCCGTGTTCCTCAATTTACGGAAGTCACCTGCCGTACAAACATTGAATGCTACTAGGTATCGTACTTTCACCGCCCTCAGCCTGTCAGCTAAGGCTGTACCTGATACTGTTAAGGCAAGCATTGAACTCTAAGGAATGTATCTATTATTTTGACCATAATGGCCATCAATGGTCCGTATTGACTTAAATTTGCGGATCTTTAAATAATTAATAACTGTAAAGTATGTGTAACATTGCCATCTTTCGCAGAATGAAACTACATCCTTTGAGTCTACAACAGAATTCATAAAAAGAAAATTCTGCACAAATATTGTCTCAAAATTTAGGTGTGGCTTATACATGCGAGCAGCCTATACATGTGTAAATACACTAAACTGAGTGGTTTTCAGAATGACACCATTTCTATTTGATAACAGATAGGAACATGTGATTGCCTTCTAAATGTGAAGATTACTATCAAAGTGTAAGATGGGTCCACCTATTCAGTACCTATTCAGTTTTATAAGACAGTATACAAACTAAGAGTATTGAATAGGTGGACCCATCCTACCCTTTGATAGTGATCAATTGTCAATACGGACCATAATGAAATTCATAACTTATGATATGAAATGTGAAGATTCTCGAGATTCACTTATTAACACATTCCAACAGTACAAAAGTTATTCTATTGCACCCTTCTTGCATCCAGGTTGGGTCACGTAAAAGAAATCCCGACCAGTCTCTCAGGGTTCGTAATATATTTTTTTATGCGGGATCAAGATAACGCCGATATGCTAACTAACATTTTATCTATCATTAATCATGATGGGTTGCAAGAAGACTGATAATCCAACGCCTTGTTTCTAATTTACCTTACACTACTATCGAAATTATAAATAACATCTCATAAACATCTTAACTGCTATCATTTAAGAAGTAAGTATAAATAACCACCTAATCGATACTTTATTAATGCCTCAGGCAAAATTGAATAAAATTAAAACTTACAGGACATGTTTCGACCACTTAGTGGTCCTCTTCAGCTGTATAAATAAAGAACTGAAAAGAAAAACATTGACAATAAGCACAAATAAAAGTTCTTTGGAGACTCCTTTGATAAAAATGGAGGTCATCAGAATAGGTCATCTTGCCTCTCGTTCTTGTTTGGAAAAGATGTTTACTCTGCGCTGTCTAGAGGGTCTGTCTTTGAGCACGACCTGGTGAAGTAATGATGTGATACAGTTTGACAGTTCATGGAAAGCTCTGGAGAGAAGGGAAGTAGAGTTTTATCGTCATCTAAAATAACATGTGAGGGAGGAGGGAGATTGGGCTGTGCTTCTGCGATGTCGTGTTTGATTATATCTCTTGTTTATCTAGTCTGTTTCATGTCTACCCATTCTAAGTATTTGCTAATATTCTCATATAAGATGTTTTTATGCTCGTTGTTTTCGTTGAGATTCTCTTCACCGTTTTCCAATTTTTCAAGAACGATGTGGATGTTTTCCAGGTTGTTCATAAGATTACCTTTATTAATCATACAGATAATTTGAAGGTCCTGTTTTATATTGGTGAATTTGTGGTTGGACTCTTTCATATGGGAAAGATACAAAAGATTCTCTGCCATGAGAACCCATATGAAAACGCCTGAAAAGCCTTACATCTGATATGTTTTTGATATTTAGGACAAAATCTGTACATCTTCTTTCGGAGTATCACAAATTAAGCTTATGGAAAAAGATAAGTTTCTTATCCAATAGCAAACATGTTCTACTATTCATTTGAAATTATAATATTGACCAATATCATGTCATATATTGACTCATTTTCAACATAAATCAGTTATTGAACATAACCTATCATTTAGATTCAGTATGACGGGGCAAGTTGGCCGTGCGGTTAGAGTCGCGCAGCTGTGAGCTTGCATCCAGGAGATAGTGGGTTCGAATTCTACTGTCGGCAACCCTGAAAATGGTTTTACATGGTTTCCCATTTTCACACCAGGCAAATGCTGGGACTGTACCTTAATTAAGGCCACGGCCACTTCCTTCCCACTCCTAGGCCTTCCCTATTCCATCATCGCCATAAGATCTATCTGTGTTGGTGCGACATTAAGCAAAAAAAAAAAGAAAAAGAAAAGAAAAATCAGTATGTTACCTCATATGAATTAATTAAATATGTAGGGAATATCATTCTCAAAGATATTACTTGATATCATTTCATTTATATTCTCTATAAAAAGTAGTAATAATTATCCATGTTAACGTACGTATACCATAATTCATTTTTTAAGAAAATGCGATTTTACAGTTGAAATGCCAAGTCAAAATGATCAAGTTAATGAACAACTTATTTCATAAGGATTTCTTTTGATGATTTTATCCTGCCATAATATTTTATAAATACTGCAATACATCATCACTATCATAGGACATGGATTCTCGACCAAAAGAAACAATGTCATTGCATCATAAACATGTACGATCCTAGTTTGCATCAATTATCTCATCTTTCTCTTCAAATATTCCATTACATCTATTATATCATCGTAGCATTATATATTCCTTCAATTCATTCCTCATTACATTCATACAACTTCACAACATCATCTTCATTTCCCATTTCTTATCATATCTCTTCCTATTCTTTGGCCGTGCGCGTAGAGGCGCGCGGCTGTGAGCTTGCATCCGGGAGATAGTAGGTTCGAATCCCACTATCGGCAGCCCTGAAAATGGTTTTCCGTGGTTTCCCATTTTCACACCAGGCAAATGCTGGGGCTGTACCTTAATTAAGGCCACGGCCGCTTCCTTCCAACTCCTAGGCCTTTCCTATCCCATCGTCGCCGTAAGACCTATCTGTGTCGGCGCGACGTAAAGCCCCTAGCAAAAAAAAAAAAAAATCCGCATATATAACTTATTTTGGCGCATAAATCATTTTATTCTCGACCATTCATGTCATTGGATCAATATCTTTTTAACTAACATTAACATGTCTCCTGTCTGCCGTCATATCCATATCTAACATTATTCTAGCTCCTTATGATAATGTATAACCTCCATATCTATTAACACATCATTCGGCATTTTATCAAAGATCCTATAATATTCCACTCATAATCACTCCACACATTACATGGCATAACATGTTGGGATTCTTTGATTTCATTCGAATATCATTATCACAGCATTGTCCGGCTCCATGGCTAAATGGTTAGCGTGCTGGCCTTTGGTCTCAGGGGTCCCGGGTTCGATTCCCAGCAGGGTCCGGAATTTTAACCATCATTGGTTAATTTCCCTGGCACGGGGGCTGGGTGTATGTGTTGTCTTCATCATCATTTCATCCTCATCACGAAGTGCAGGTCGCCTACGGGAGTCAAATCAAAAGACCTGCACCTGGAAAGCCGAACCCGTCCTGGGATCTCCTGTCACTAAAAGCCATACGCCATTTATATATCACAATATTATATCGCATTTCCTAACTGGAGTTTGTCTTGTTTCTTAGGAGAACTACTTATTCCTTCATATTGACACAATACATAAATCATTCACGAGAATCTAACACAATTTAGGTCATTTTGAAGACAATAACGATATACCACCTAAAGTTTAACTACAAATGAGTGATACTTCTCTCTACCTAGCAACTATATACCTTTATTTTAAGAAACTTATCTTTTTCCTTCACTTACGGAATGATATGTTTCGTCCATCCTCCGCAACTCTGGATGATGGTCATTCTATTTCACTGGTCAACGGGATGTCGTCTGGGGTCCAGGTTCCTTTCTGCCATGTCAGTTCAACTTGGTATCACCCGGATAGTCTGCCTTAAGTCATCTTAGAGAGCCATGGTGATCTTGAATTGATCAGTTGAAAAGATAAAACACATTGATGAAATCAGCTGTAACATATTAACGTTATCAAAGCCTTCTACCAGAATTTTATAATGAGATTCAGTTTCAGATTGCTTTGTGTAGATTTAATGGCTAATCAGATCTCCAATATGTCTACTATTATTTCAGTTTTTTATGTCGTATAGAATTGTTTCATGAACTATTATGTGTTGACGCTGTGTTATATCGAATTACTTCCTCTCTGGTCAAGGCCTTGGTCTTGCCGTCTTCAATATTGCTGCTAATCAATCCTGCTATATTTAAATTAAATAACGCGTATATTAAAGTAATCTTCTTATATTTATGTGTTATTTTGTTATCTAAACGCTATAAATATTCTTTCTTGAATTTGCTTCTTTCTCAATAGCTTTAAGATATTTAATTAGCTCCTCGATCGTGACACGTCTGCTTCCTATGATTGCTTCTTCATTTGTGTGTTTTTAATAGCGTTGGTTTAAACAATTAGAAATCTTATTTGGTCTTTACCACTGCCATTATGATCTTGAACATTTCGACTTCGTGTTATACTGAACTTCCTTGACACGTTATTGAATTTATGCATTGTGTTTAACTTTGTTATCGGTAATTGTGTTCATCCCAATTTGATTTTTTATTTCTGGAACAGTGGAATGGCACGCTATGTTAGGCATCAATTGTTTCTTCAGCTTTGCTTGTTACGGACTGGCTAATTGTTTTACCATACATTCATTCATGATGCAGGTACACATTGCCTCAGCGCATTTTTTGTGAAAAATTATTAGATTACACAGTCCGTCGTAGTCACGCAAAGGGCATTCAGGAGAGAGTATGGTGTGGATGATCCTTCTAAGAGAGATACAATAGTGACTATAGTGAAAAAGTTAGAAAATATTGGGTCTTTGTTGAGTGAGTCTGGCAAGCATTATACATCTGTTTTAGCAGACATGGCAGATGATATTCAGACTCGTTTTCTTCAGTCTCCTAAGAAATCGTTGCATTGTTTGTTTGTCTCAGCTCTCATCATTTGACTGGTTACGTGAATTCTCAAAAATACCCTCCTTTGGGCCACACATGCACAAAACCCACACGGTATTCATGAAAGACCCTTGCACTCGCAGGTCAGAGTTTGGTATGCAGCTCAACAAACTGAATAGTGGGTCCATTCTTCTTCTCGGATATGATGGACGCTGACCGGTACAAGGACATTTTCTTGCAATTTCTTGAGCAAATTGTATGAAACAGCTAGCTCAGGGTTATTTTAAGTTATAAGTCAGCTGAGTCTCTCGCTCTGATCAGCAGCTTCTTCAAAGAATCTCTAAGAATTTGTGACCACCAAGACCAATGTACTTAACGGTGCCAGATTATTTTATATAAGTGAATCTCAAGGATAAAGAGTATTGAAATCGACCATGAACAATTAAAAATTTGAAGATCAACATCATGACTGAAATCAATGGAATAGATGAGGAAATGTTTCAGTGTGCTGCCAGGTGCATGGAGCAACAGGTATGGCTGTGTCTAAAGAAAGATGCGAGGTCATGGAGGTCATTGCCAACATCTCCTGTAATTGTAAGTGAATCTCCCACAGTTCTTCATATTTGGAACACATCTTCCTATCTGCTACCAGACATGCTAATGTTTTTGTTGTGTCTGCAGTTACATTTGTCAGCAAGGACTGTCTAGGAGGAAAGTTTTTGAATGTGTGAGCGTGAATTAGATTGATAAATTTTGAACATGGCATTGTTACATGAATTAAGAAAGGTAGTTTTGCAAGCTTGCTTTCCATAGGTCCATTATATTTTACAACCACAGGCAGTAACATTTCTGACTTACAGCTCCAAGGCTTATGCTGAAAACAATCATTTAATAATTTGGTGGATGTAGAATCTCGTTTGTTTACCCAAATTGTATGAAACAGGTCATAGATGGCCATACAGAGGACTGCCTCTTAAACCTTGAAATCATGGAACATCCTGCTGTAGATCTTGACATCTATGATATTTCATTCAGCATGTGCTTAAGATATTGTTTACTGATGAATGACACATGTGTCTTGTTCCTAATAATCATTGGCAGCACATTTGGAGAGAATCATGAAGTACCGTATTTACTCACATAATTAACACACTTTTTTTACTAAAGGTAGAGGCAAAAATCTGGCTGCATATATTATTAGTATAATTCTGATGTACAGAAGAATTATTTACAAAGAAAGGAAGATAAAGTAAATATATACATAATCATTTGAAAAAATATATATGCCATGTGGTGTAAAATTATCCCATCAGTCTTCTTCTGAACTGTCAAGCTTACATCTGGTGAGTAGCCTAAGGGTACTGGAAAGATAGTCATCCTGTTGCAAGCTGGTAATAGTACCTGAAGTGTATGTGTATGTGTCTACACACACACACACACACACACACACACACACACACACACACACACACACACACACACACACACACACACACACACACACACACGCTCAAGTTCATTCACCCAGATACCGGGTGATTCTCTTGCGCCTACTGATTTTGTTTAATTAACACTGGGACTGAGTTTTACGCATATTTTATTGAATATTTTGATTTTTTGATTTCAACATATTACTGTACCCCTGACCATTGCAGATGAATTAGTGGTGTGATTTTCCATGTTCCACCATTTTTTAAAGGCACAGCGATACGTTTAAATGCCTGCCACACAGATGTGTTCTTTAAATACCTTAACTTTTAACAACCTGGCTTGAGCATGATTTCACACAAAGTACCACATGGCACTAATCAAGATTTTCTCCAAACTAATAATATTGTGTTATATTGTCTAAATCAACATGATCTAATTTAAACCAGGTTGGTGCTTAATTTTACAGTCAACAAAAGCCTTCTAGACAACAAGGACTTGAATTTTAGCCTTTATATAATTTTACCCATCTTGTAGTTTTAAATGGTATTTAAGCTATAGCTGATGGTGTCCACGATATAGGGGCAAAACATGTACTAATTGATTTTAATTAAATTGATGTTTATATTGTGAACTCTCTTATAAGCTATACAGTGACAATACGGGAACATTATGTTTATAGTATGTAATTTCCTGGTACAGACATAGTGCCTAGAATGCATTTTTCCTTGCTTCCTCATAGATAAGGAGCATGCCCACATATTCATCCTTGGAAAAGATGACAAATGACTGAAGTGACTCATTAGAGCCGTATAACAGTGCAGCGCACAATATCAATAACAGTGGTGTTCTACTATTCACATGTGGCACACATTGGCCTGTGCCAAAGTATTGAACATCACATTGATGCAAGAAAATTTGAAAGATGTAGGATTCGAACCATCAATGTTATGATCTGCTAATTGCTAGGCTAGCATCTAACCACATGCGCTGCAGTGGAACGGTGAGTGCATGCTGGTATTAAGATAAATTAGAGGACTTTACCCCTTTAGTTCACTATTTTGTATGCTCTTCATGTCACTGTAACCTTGTTTTAAGCTTTAAGCATTATGCTTTACTACACCCAGACACTAGGCATGACATGTTAACATTGTGACATGGTAGACTGACAGATAAATGATTTAAATGATGTAATGTTTTGCGAAGGGACTATAGCAATTCTCAGGTGTGGTCATAGTCAATTGCATGCTGAGCATACGGAGCAGTAATATCACAAATGATCACACGACGTTTTCACACGTTCGTTGGGCTGCATAAAACAAAATTAGTAGGTGCAAGAGAATTACCCGGTATGATGGCATACTGGCAAGAAGAAGAAGAAAATAATTTTCTTTATATGCTATTTGCCGTTATCGCTACTGACGAAAGAACTGCTGCCATTACCACTTGATTCTTTCCAGAGCAAATTATCTTCACTCCTGTTTAATGTGTTCAAGGTTCCTGTTTTGTTGAAAGTGTTTTCAATAAACTATCTCTGAAGAAATAATGTATAAGGAACAGCATATCCATCATTACGCAGCAATAGGTATCATGTATTCCAAATATTCCTCTTCTACTTGTGGAAACTTACCAGTTTGTGGTCTGAAAAGTGCATTATGATACTTGTTGGTAGCTTGAAGTGCATTTTTCAATATCTGCCAGTAATGCACGTTGCACTGGAATATTGAAAACTTATGGCCCACTGCCCTGCTCCCGTTAATTTTGATGTAATCAGTTATTGCAAGTTTATAAAATGCAATATTACTTGAATACTTGTTCATTGTGGATTTAGTATCGAACAGTTACGAGATCACAGAACACGCAAAGCCCTCGTACAGATATAATATGTTTATAACATACTGCACAGAGTTTTAGGCCTACTGTGTCAGGTCATTGCTAACTTACACACAAGTCTAGTCAAATATTGCAACTTGAAAATACTAGATTTCAAAATAGAAAGGCTATTATTTATCACCTACAATATACAGCACCCATGGAACTGCACAATTAATGCTTAAGAAATCAGATTCATATGTCCAAAAAAAAGTCCATATTTTGAACTTCAAAAAATCAGGATGCGTAAATTATGTGATGGCAAAAGTTATGCAAATAAATATGGTACTACTTATTTCAGACACCATGTAAGCGAGCATGATGCAGGCATTGTAAGTCTTTCTTTGTAATACTGATATCAACAGACTGCAGTGGTCTCCTAACTAGGCAGATATGAATACTACTGAACATACCTGGGATTTAGGATGTTTCAATGTCCTGACAAACGAAGCAATCTAAAGGAGCCGGGCTGAGTGATTTGGACAATAAAAGTGCTGGCCATGATGAGCCCAAGTTGGCGGGTACAATCCCAGCTCAGTCCGGTGCTATTGGAAAGTGCTCATGTGTGCCAGCCTCATTTTGGTAGATTTATCAGCATATAAAATAACTCGTGCAGAACAAAATTCCAGCACCTTGGCATAAAACATTATTATTATTATTATTATTATTATTATTATTATTATTATTAATCATCGTCATCAATCACTATTGAAGAGTGTGGCAAACTGGACCATCTATGGCTTGGTGATTAGTATTTCAACAAGGAGATATGCATGCATTACTGTAAGAGGTTCAATTTTTTTAAGGACAGTCAAAAAACTCCATGTTATTGTTTCCATTTTTTAAATATGGTAAAAAATGTTGGCACTCCAGATCATTGTTGGCATAGTAAAGATCTCTGATGGTGCACTGTATCCCTTGAAAGAACTCAGCCACAGTATCTGTCCTGGTAGAATTCCGCTTTCGTTGGTGTATCGCACTACAATCGGAATGTTGAATTTAATTGGCAGACTGCCTAGATGGCACCATTTTAGAAGTTCTGCATCATGGTAGCTGAGACATGATGATTATGATGATGATGATGATGATGATGATGATTATTATTATTATTATTATTATTATTATTATTATTATTATTATTATTATTATTATTATTATTATTATTATTATTGAAGCCTCTGTGGCTCAGACGGCAACGCGTCGGTCTCTCACTGCTGGATACCATGGTTCAAATCCCGGTCATTCCATGTGAGATTTGTGCTGGACAAAGCGGAGGCGGGACAGGCTTTTCTCCGGGTACTCTGGTTTTCCCTGTCATCTTTCATTCCAGCAACACTCTCCATTCTCATTTCGTAGCAGCTATCATTCATTAATATATCACTTTGGGAGTGGTGACCCCATCGTAATAATAGCCTATATATGGTTCATTCATTACATCCCTGACCCGGTCACTGACTGGAAAACAGGTTGTAGGTTTTCATTTTATTATTATTATTATTATTATTATTATTATTATTATTATTATTATTATTATTATTATTATTATTATTATTGTTGTTGTTGTTGTTGTTGTTGTTGTTGTTGTTGTTGTTGTTGTTGTTGTTGTTACTTTTATTGTTATTAGACTTGCAGAGTATTAAACGTGACAGAGGTTGGTCTACTTAATGCCAACTGAGAAATTAACATTATTTTCGTGAACAGACATTTGTTCTTTTGTTTGTTGATTAACTGTAAGTATTGCTAGTATGGTATGTTACATTTACATGTCTTGCATCCATGTTTGTGTTAAGTTATGAACTCTTCAGTCCATGGGTGATGCAAAATTTTTCTTTGTGTGTGTATAGAACATAGATATAAATGTGTGAACGTCTCATAGTAGTTCCCAATGTATGAAGCATACTTAAAATCTGTGCTGATGTTGTCTTGACAGTTCAAAACTTCAGAACCGTACTGGTTTCCTTCCATCCTATTCTCTGCTATTGGACTGTATCCTCTTTTTCTCAGTGTGTAAACATCTTTGTTTGGGGTACTAGTAAAAGAAATACTTCAAATCCTTTTCTCTTGCATGTGTATTGGTACAATTACCATTTTCATCCAATACTGAATTCCATGCTAATCCTGTTACTCAATGAAGTCATTTTATCTGTATTTTTCCATTACGTTCACCGTTTCTAAATTAATTTCAAATTTTTCCTGCTGCTTTATGACACTGCTTACCATTCTCTCCACTTCCTCAACCATGAATCTGTTTCCATCCTAGTAGTCTAGTGAGAATTATTCTTTCCAGGTGAAGTGGGAGAAGACTTTTTAGAGCAGCATATATCATCAAGAATCCACGTTGGTAAACTTGCTAGAAGGAGGAAGAAAACATCAACAACTAACTTCTGGTATTCATTTCCACTAAAATTTGAGCCATAGCAGCCTGCTTCAATTTTAATTTAAACTAGGCAGGGTATTGTAGTTTCTATCAACAATTTGATGCTCAAGAATATTTTTAACAATTTCAGTGGCTACAAAGTAGCTTGCTTACCTGATAATTCCACAGTGTGCAAGATGAAATATATTATACTCCTGTTTGCAGAAAAAAATCAGGAAAGAAATTTTATTTTTACTTTTACATCTGATTTTCTGTTTACAATATTTGAGGTTACTTCATTGAAAGCAATGTGGTCAAGAAGGTTAGAACCTAGTGAAATAGTAAATATGCCCTCATTTTATATGATCCATTAATAAGTACAAATGTCACTATAATGGTCTTTGCCATAAGAAATAATTTACACTGTTATAACCAGGTATAACCTCAATATTATTTTCCCACTTTTGGTGACATAATGTTCCCAGAGCAATGTGCTGTGTAAGATTTCAAATGCAGACCTTCTGCATAGCCCTTGTCTGCATTGACTGGTAGAAATTATTTCTAAGATGTGAATAGCATACACAATATCTTACATGACAATTTTATTAAAAGCCACCCCTCTTAATAAATCCTATAAGATGAAATAAGAAGCCTGTTTTCCTGAGCCAGTATGTACCAACTGGGAAAGTAACTCTTTGCCATCCTCTGTTGATGACAGTCTGGAAGAAATGGGGAACATAATATTTTCAATGTAACAGAGAATGCTGTATGTTCCCTGAGCAATTGTGCTGTGTAAGATTTCAAATGCAGACCTTTTGCATAGCCCTTGTCTGCACTGATTGGTAGAAACTATAAAGGCCAAATTTGAGGTTTTTCACTTTCCTAAGATTTATTAAAAGAATCAGTCATCCCAAGCAAAGAAGGTAGCTATACTTAATAAAGAAGTCAGTTAAACTTACTACGTTTGATTTAGAAAAACTTGCAACTTGCAAACAGTTTACAGAGAAAATGGAAAGAATAGAATGCAGAGACTGGGATGAATTGAGGGAAAATCTGGTTAAAGTAGCAACAGAGACTGCGCCATTACTAAAACAGAAGAAACATGCCTGGTGGACAGCTAGATGTGAAGAAGCGGTAATGCAGAGGCAGATGGCCTGGTTAAAGTGGAACTCACAGAAGACACAAGACAACAGAGTGAAGTTCTTAGAGCAACGGAAGATAACTGCCAATATCATCAGACAAGTGAAACGGCAATTCACAAAAGACCAATTGACACAGTTGGATGATGACTTCAAGAGGAACAACATCAGAAACTTTTACAGAGGCTTTAAACGGAACGTTAGTCACTACAGTACACCCCGTCTCCATTTCCGTGGACCAGATGGGAAGATAGCCTATAATAACTCTGACAATTGCCACCTTCTCGCCAAGTACTTCGAGGATCTCTTTAATTGTGAATCACCTGATAACTTTTCTACTTACCAAGACAACATCAAGCAACCAACCAAACTCGCAACCACCATCCAAAGAAGAAGTAATACAAATCATCCAGTCTCTGAAAAACAACAAAGCATCCGGAGAAGATTCAATAGTAGCTGAACTTTGGAAGCAGGCTGGAGACAAGACTGTAAGCAAGTTGACAGAAATTCTACAAAACATCTGGGAGACTGAAACATTACCTAGTGACTGGACCACTGCATTGATTCATCCCTTACACAAGAAAGGAGACTTGACTGACATCAATAATTATCGAGGAATCTCATTGGTACCTGTCACATACAAAATTTTCTCTAAAGCCTTATTAAATAGAGCCAAACCTCAACTAGACCGACAATTAGGAGAGTACCAGGCAGGATTTAGAAAAGGACGCTCTTGTACAGAACAGATACTCAATCTTCAATCAGTATTACATCAAGCAAACATGGCCGGTAAGAAGTACGTTGTCATTTTCGTTGACTATACAAAGGCGTATGACTCATTAGACAGACTTACTCTTATGAAGATTTTGCAAGAACTAGGACTAGATGAGAAGACCCACAACCTAATCAAACAGACTTTAAGCAACACCAGGTCACAAGTAAAGTTCAGAGGAACCATATCAGAAAGTTTTTAAATTAAACCAGGAGTGAGACAGGAAGATGGTTTGTCCCCTCTCCTCTTTAACTGTGCCCTTGAAAAGGTAATAAGAGAGTGGCGAAAGGAATTAGCTAGAAAGGAGATTCCAAGTGGCATTTATCTGGGACATAAGCGCAAGGAGCTCAATGTTGACTGTCTGGCGTTTGCCGATGACCTGGCCATTATATCTAATTCAATAGAAACTTCAGTGAAACAACTAAATGTTCTCAGACAACAAGCAGCAAAGGTTGGGCTATATGTGTCTCTTGAAAAAACACAATTCATCACGAACATCGGTGAATCTCCTTGTACGTTGCATCTGGAACAGGGAGAGATCAAGAAGACCAACAGGTTTAAGTACTTGGGAGAATGGTTGGAATCTAATCTCACTGAAGGAACAGCTTTTTCAACTCCAGTTAACAGGCTTGAAATGGCCTACCAACTGACGAAGAATACCTATAATTAAAAGTGTCTCTCTCGTAATACTAAGATGAAGCACTACCGGACAGTCATCCGCCATGAAGCCTTATATGCTTCAGAATGTTTAACACTCAGCAGGAAGGGACTTATGGAAAAACTTAAAATCCGGGAAAGAAAGATAATGAGGAAGATTCTAGGGCCAGTCAAGGAAGGTGACAGTTATAGAAGACGTCCTATCCAAGAGCTCTACAAGTACTGTGAAAGAATAACGAATGTAGCAAGGAAGAGATGCCTAGCATTCTATGGGCACATCTACAGGATGCATCCAACCAGGTTGACCAACCGGATTCTCAGCTACTGGCAAAATAGGAAGACCAAGTCACCATGGTTGATGGAAGTGAATAAAGATCTACAGGAACTGGGAATAACAGAAGGAAACTTAAAGGATCGGACAACACTCAGGAAGATACTTAAATATAAGGAGTTCCAGGACAGACTACCAACAAAGAAGACTGGCGCCCTTTGGACAAAGGAGAGGAAGGAGCAACACTGCTTGAGGTTGCGCAACTACTGGGCAAACATCAAAGCCCATTCCAAAATGTAATAGTTGAATGTCGTGGTCCTTAGCTGGCCTATACGAAACAAGGAGAAGAAGAAGAAACACTGTTGACACATTTGCTATTGTAAAGGACATTCCAATATCAGAGTAAGCACAAGAACCCACATTGAGGTTGGTCTACTTAATGCAAACAGAACAAATATCTGCCTTTCATCATACAGGGTGTATGTGAGAAGTGGTGGCCCCAGCCAAAAGAGAGGAACTTACTCAATAGGAAAAACAAAAATGCTTCAGTAGATTGTGAGGTCGCACTTAAACCATTTGCAAGATAATGATGGAC